>NC_069799.1:19376063-20001063 GCF_027406575.1 Nycticebus coucang | reverse complement strand
ATCATCACCCCTGAGAGGATACAGGGAGTCAGCGAGAGACTTCTGGACCCCAAGAGGAGGACTAAAACAGTGGAAAACCGGCTAGAAGTCGCGCGTGTTCAATCTGTCTAAACCTGCCTGCAACTTCCACAGGCACGAGAACTTAAAGAGCAAGAGGAAGTGAAAGGAAAATTAGGGCAAGGAAACAGATAAAAGAAATCACCCATGAGGAAGAATCAGCAGAAAACTCCAGGCAACATGAAGAACCAGTCCAGAACAACCCCTCCAAGGGACCATGAGGTAGCTACTGCAGAGGATTCCACCTATACAGAAATGTTAGGAATGACAGAAAGGGAATTTAGAATACACATGTTGAAAACAATGAAAGAAATGATGGAAACAATGAAGGAAACTGCTAATAAAGTGGAAATTAACCAAAAGGAAATCCAAAAACAGAATCAAATCAGAGATGAACGATATGAAGAATATAAAAAGGATATAGCAGAGCTGAAGGAAATGAAACAGTCAATCAGGGAACTTAAAGATGCAATGGAAAGTATCAGCAACAGGTTAGACCATGCAGAAGAAAGAATTTCAGAGGTAGAAGACAAAGTTCTTGAGATAACTCAGATAGTAAAAGAGGCAGAAAAGAAGAGAGAGAAAGCAGAACATTCACTGTCAGAATTATGGGACTTTATGAAGCGTTCCAACATATGAGTTATAGGAATTCCAGAAGGGGAAGAAGAATGCCCCAGAGTAATGGAAGCCATACTAGAGAATATTATACAAGAAAATTTCCCAAATATCACCAAAGATTCTGACACACTGCTTTCAGAGGGCTATCGGACCCCAGGTCGCCTCAACTCTAACCGAGCTTCTCCAAGACACATTGTGATGAACCTGTCCAAAGTCAAGACAAAAGAAAAGATTCTGCAAGCTGCCAGGAGTAAGCGCCAGTTGACCAACAGGGGCAAATCCATCAGAGTGACCGCAGACTTCTCTAATGAATCTTTCGAAGCAAGAAGACAATAGTCATCTACCTTTAATATACTTAAACAGAACAATTTCCAGCCCAGAATTCTGTACCCTGCTAAGCTAAGCTTCAAAATTGACGGAGAAATGAAATCATTTACGGATATACAAACATTGAGGAAATTCGCCACAACAAGACCAGTTCTACAGGAAATACTTCAACCTGTTCTGCACACTAACCACCACAATGGATCAGCAGCAAAGTAAGAACTCAGAAATTAAAGGACAGAACCAAACCTCCACACTGATGCAAAAGATAAAACTAAGCAATGGACTCTCACAAAATAAGACGAATAGAATACTACCACACTTATCAATTATCTCAATAAATGTTAATGGCTTGAATTCCCCACTGAAGAGACATAGATTGGCTGACTGTATTAAAAAACACAAGCCATCCATTTGCTGTCTGCAAGAAACAAACCTGGCTTCAAAAGACAAATTAAAGCTCCGAGTCAAGGGTTGGAAGACAATTTTTCAGGCAAATGGAATTCAGAAGAAAAGAGGAGTTGCGATCTTATTTTCAGATACATGTGGATTTAAAGCAACTAAAGTCAAAAAAGACAAAGATGGTCACTTTATATTGGTCAAGGGAAAAATACAACAAGAAGACATTTCAATTCTAAATATCTACGCACCCAATTTAAATGCTCCCAGATTCTTGAAACAGACCTTACTCAGTCTGAGCAATATGATATCTGATAATACCATAATAACAGGGGACCTTAACACTCCTCTTACAGAGCTGGACAGATCCTCTAAACAGAAATTAAACAAGGATATAAGAGACTTAAATGAGACCCTAGAACAACTGTGCTTGATAGACGCATATAGAACACTCCACCCTAAAGATAAAGAATACACATTCTTCTCAAAACCCCATGGAACATTCTTCAATATTGATCATATCCTGGGACACAAAACAAATATCAACAGAATCAAAAGAATTGAAATTTTACCTTGTATCTTCTCAGACCATAAGGCACTAAAGGTGGAACTCAACTCTAACAAAAATGCTCGATCCCACACAAAGGCATGGAAACTAAACAATCTTCTGTTGAATAACAGATGGGTGCAGGAAGAAATAAAACAGGAAATCATTAACTTCCTTGAGCATAACAACAATGAAGACACAAGCTACCAAAACCTGTGGGATACTGCAAAAGCAGTTTTAATAGGAAAATTCATCGCTTTAGATGCCTACATTCGAAAAACATAAAGAGAGCACATCAACAATCTCACAAGAGATCTTATGGAATTGGAAAAAGAAGAACAATCTAAGCCTAAACTCAGTAGAAGAAAAGAAATATCCAAAATCAAATCAGAGATCAATGAAATTGAAAAAAAAGAATCATTCAGAAAATTAATGAAACAAGGAGTTGTTTTTTTGAAACAATAAATAAAATAGATAAACCATTTTCCAGACTAATGAGGAATAGAAAAGTAAAATCTCTAGTAACCTCAATCAGAAATGATAAAGGGGAAATAACAACTGATCCCACAGAGATACAAGAGATCATCTCTGAATACTACCAGAAACTCTATGCCCAGAAATTTGACAATGTGAAAGAAATGGATCAATATTTGGAATCACACCCTCTCCCTAGCCTCAGCCAGGAAGAAATAGAGCTCCTGAACAGACCAATTTCAAGCACCGAGATCAAAGAAACAATAAAAAAGCTTCCAACCAAAAAATGCCCTGGTCCAGATGGCTTCACTCCAGAATTCTATCAAACCTTCAAGGAAGAGCTTATTCCTGTACTGCAGAAATTATTCCAAAAAATTGAGGAAGAAGGAATCTTCCCCAACACATTCTATGAAGCAAACATCACCCTCATACCAAAACCAGGAAAAGACCCAAACAAAAAGAAGAATTTCAGACCAATCTCACTCATGAACATAGACGCAAAAATTCTCAACAAAATCCTAGCCAATAGATTACAGCTTATCATCAAAAGAGTCATTCATCATGATCAAGTAGGCTTCATCCCAGGGATGCAAGGCTGGTTTAACATACGCAAGTCTATAAACGTTATCCACCATATTAACAGAGGCAAAAAGAAAGATCACATGATCCTCTCAATAGATGCAGAAAGAGCATTTGATAAAATCCAGCATCCTTTTCTAATTAGAACACTGAAGAGTATAGGCATAGGTGGCACATTTCTAAAACTGATTGAAGCTATCTATGACAAACCCACAGCCAATATTTTACTGAATTGAGTAAAACTGAAAGCTTTTCCTCTTAGAACTGGAACCAGACAAGGTTGTCCTCTGTCACCTTTACTATTCAACGTAGTGCTGGACGTTCTAGCCAATACAATTAGGCAAGACAAAGAAATAAAGGGAATCCAAATGGGAGTAGAGGAGGTCAAACTCTCCCTCTTTGCTGACGACATGATCTTATATTTAGAGAACCCCAAAGGCTCAACCACAAGACTTCTATAAGTGATCAAAAAATACAGTAATGTTTCAGGATATAATATCAATGTCCACAAGTCAGTAGCCTTTGTGTACACCAATAACAGTCAAGATGAGAAGCTAATTAAGGACACAACTCCCTTCACCATAGTCTCAAAGAAAATGAAATACCTAGGAATATACCTAACGAAGGAGGTGAAGGACCTCTGTAAAGAAAACTATGAAACCTTCAGAAAGGAAATAGCAGAGCATGTTAACAAATGGAAGAACATACCATGCTCATGGATGGTAAAAATCAACATTTTTAAAATGTCTATACTTCCAAAAGCAATCTACCTATTCAATGCCATTCCTATCAAAATACCAACATCGTACTTTCAAGATTTGGAAAAAATGACTCTGCGTTTTTTATGGAACCGGAAAAATCCCCGTACATCTAAGGCAGTTCTCTGTAACAAAAATAAAGCTGGGGGCATCAGCATACCAGATTTTAGTCTGTACTACAAAGCCATAGTGCTCAAGACAGCATGGTACTGGCACAAAAACAGAGACATAGACACTTGGAATCGAATTGAAAACCAAGAAATGAAACTAACATCTTACAACCACCTAATCTTCGATAAACCAAACAAAAATATACCTTGGGGGAAAGACTCCCTATTCAATAAATGGTGTTGGGATAACTGGATGTCTACATGTAAAAGACTGAAACTGGATCCACACCTTTCCCCACTCACAAAAATTGATTCAAGATGGATAAAGAACTTAAACTTAAGGCATGAAACAATAAAAATCCTCCAAGAAAGCATAGGAAAAACACTGGAAGATCCTGGCCTGGGGAAAGACTTCATGAAGAAGACGGCCATGGCAATTGCAACAACAACAAAAATAAACAAATGGGACTTCATTAAACTGAAAAGCGTCTGTACAGCTAAGGAGACAATAACCAAAGCAAAGAGACAACCTACACAATGGGAAAGGATATTTGCATATTTTCAATCAGACAAAAGCTTGATAACTAGGATCTATAGAGAACTCAAATTAATCCACGTGAAAAAAGCCAAGAATCCCTTATATCAATGGGCAAGAGTCATGAATAGAACTTTCTCTAAAGTCGAGAGACGAATGGCTAACAAACACATGAAAAAATGTTCATCATCTCTATATATTAGAGAAATGCAGATCAAAACAACCCTGAGATATCATCAAACCCCAGTGAGAATGGCCCACATGACAAAATCTCAAAACTGCAGATGCTGGCGGGGATGTGGAGAGAAGGGAACACTTTTACACTGCTGGTGGGACTGCAAACTAGTACAACCTTTCTGGAAGGAAGTATGGAGAAACCTCAAAGCACTCAAGCTAGACCTCCCATTTGATCCTGCAATCCCATTACTGGGCATCTACCCAGAAGGAAAGAAATCCTTTTATCATAAGGACACTTGTACTAGACTCTTTATTGCAGCTTAATTTACAATCGCCAAAATGTGGAAACAGCCTAAATGCCCACCAACCCAGGAATGGAGTAACAAGCTGTGGTATATGTATACCATGGAATACTATTCAGCCATTAAAACAAATGGAGACTTCACATCCTTCGTATTAACCTGGATGGACGTGGAAGACATTATTCTTAGCAAAGCATCACAAGAATGGAGAAGCATGAATCCTATGTACTCAATTTTGATATGAGGACAATTAATGACAATTATAGTTATGGGGGGGAACAGAAAGAGGGAAGGAGGGAGGTGGGTGGGTCCTTGGTGTGTGTCAAACTTTATGGGGGCAAGACATGATTGCAAAAGGGACTTTACCTAACAATTGCAATCAGTGTATCCTGGCTTATTGTACCCTCAATGAATCCCCAACAATAAAAAGAAAAAAAGAAGTCTGGCATCCTGTGGAATTGTTGGCATAATTTGAGGGAGGAATTAAGGGTCCATACATAGACCCAGCACCTTGGAGACAGCTACCTTTCTATAGGATGGCTCTGCATTGGAGCCAGAGACCAGTTAACTCTACCAGCTCATTACCCCCACGGAACAACCCACCTGCTATCATCGCATCTCATTGCCGGGGGCTCCCATTTTCACACTTCTGACCTATGGCAAACACATCTCTCTTCCTGTTAGCCTAGAGTAGACATGAATAGTGATGTGCATCTTAAATTCCAGTGAGAGCATAAAAGACACACGCACTCCTGACCCAGTACTTCTTCCAACGTGCAATTTTCTTTGCCCCCTCCAACACTCGTTTCCATCTCCTGTCCCCCACTTTTACTTGATGATCAGAATGTAGTTAGTGTGATTTTTTTGGCATGTGGTATTCAAATTTTCTGGAACGTTTTCTGAAGAGGGAAGACAAAGAATAAAGTTGGGAATAATGGAGACTTGAACAAGTTCAATTGCCTATATTTGAGAACCTAGTGATTCTCAAACTGTGTGGTTGAGAGCTTCCACTGAGCTACCCTGAATTCCTAAGGGCTACCTGAACCCATGCTGCTGGATAGGAAGCTTTGTGGAGGCTAAAGTACCCCCATCTTGGATGCTGATATGCTATACTGGCTTCTGATTAACCCCTGTTTGGGGAATACGTCTCAGATTTTAATTTATCAACTGTTCCTTGTGTAAGAGCACATATTACCATACATTCTGCTCTTAGGTCAAAAAGCCCTTGGTGTTATCACACAAGTTAGAGATAATGATGCAAATGGAATTGGCATTTTCCTATGTTCCATGAAAGCCAACTTTAATTCTGCTACACATTAACTCGTACACACATTTCTTATAGTATCTAAGCACTCTGTCTGGGTTGTAACAGCATGGGCATCTACCTGTCTTGTTGCTACCCATGTCCATGCACCTGTCCATAAATTCTCTAATAAGTTACGACCTGTACTGATGAACTGAATTTCTCTACCTTTTCCTGTGGTTTCTTGACTCTGTGTGTGTTTGGGCATCACGTTGAAATTCACTATGGACGTTTAATGATGAGATAGCCAGCAACAGTTAAGTCACTAAAATATGGGCAAGAGTAAGTAAGTATTGGAGAGGAAAATCTGGAGTGTTAATCCTCTTCAATTGGGGGTAGGGTTGGCCAATAGTGAGATGCAGGTGGACTATTAAGTGACTACAGGGATGCCACTGAAAGGAAGAGGGACTAAAGAATGTGAAAATAGAAGACTGTATTGCACTGTAGGATAATTACGGTCACCATGTGACATTAACAGTGAATTGGCCCTTCCTATGACCTTTGATGTGTCCACAGACACAAGTTATCTTCTGACATGAAGGTTAAAAAGCTAGATGAAAATTACTGTTATAATAGCATATAAAAATATCAACATCTATGTTAGCATTTAGCTTTGTGGAGAAGTGAGCAACTGAGAAGTCACAAAAGGAAACTTTATCCTGCCATTTGGTGCAACTTGGAGAGTTGAAGCTGAAACATCCTAAAGTGTGACTATGTGATAGTCCATCTACGTTCAACAATTTAAGGGAGAAAACGTTCGTATAATTACCTTAACTGAATAGGTGGCAAGTAAAAAAGAGGATTTCTATGGGTGTGATTCTGCACCCTGCAGACATGAGATATGTTAAGAAATAAATTTAATGTAGAGAAACTAAGTTTGGTTTGAGAATGTGGAAGGTTGAATTTGCTTGGAAATCATCAATGTTTTTGAAATTTTCTGTTTTAATCCACCATTTCCATTTTCTTCTGAAGGTTGGTACACACACATATATTTCTGCCCCTACAGTCCTCTTACACAGTTTATTTATGTTGTGATATTTTTTGTTGTATTAAATTTAAATCAAGACAAAATATTTCTATCTTTTCAATTGACCTAGAAAAGGGCCATATGCAAAAAAAAAAAAAAATTGGGTAAAATTTTATGATGGCGATATAGAAATTAAAGGAAATACTTTAAATTATAGTCCAAAATAATCTTTATTATAACAGTATCTCCATTGTTATGAGAAACTGAAATTAACACTAAATAATAACATTGAGGACAGTATTCTCTAAAATATTTCAATTTCAGAGCCACAGGAAAGAGATTGTTAAAGAGGTTATTCCAGTGTATTACTGAAATAATATGTTATTTTAACCTGTCACTACAATCTTGTACAAGATAAGAAAGTTTAGTACTAGTGGAAGAATCACATTTCATTCATTGTGCATCAATGTTAAAACATTAAAAACCATTTCGTTTCATTAATTCAGGCAAGTTTATTAGCTCATAGTCTGAATAAAAACATTTGGAAATTCACTATGTGCTCCTTGGTTACAAGAGGCATTACTTTTATCTAAGATAGTGCTGCTAAAGCTTTCTTTAAAATGGAGGCTAGGGAGACACCTGTGGCTCACTGAGTAGGTTGTAAGCCCCATATACTGAGGGTTCTGGTTTCCAACCGGCCCCCACCAAACTGCAACAAAAAAATAGCCAGGCTTTGTGGTTGGCACCTGTCGTCCCAGCTACTTGAGAGGTTGAGGCAGGAGAATCGCCTAAGCCCAAAAGCTGGAGGTTTCAGGGAGCTGTGATGCCATGACACTCTACTGAGGGCAACAAAGTGAAGACTCTGTCTCTTAAAAAAAAAAAGGGCGCTGTTTGGTACACATTAATGTCACCATTAGGTAGGAGTTATCTTTACTATCCTTTTATATCTGTAGAGATGTAGGGCTTATTTTTATTTTCCTGATATCTGTAAAGATTTCTTTTTGAGACAGAGTCTCATTGTGTCACTCTCTGTAGAGTGCTCTGCCATCAAAGCTCACTGCAACATCAAACTCTTGGGCTCAAGTGTGTCCCTCCACTCAGCCTCCCAAGTAGCTGGGACAACAGGCACCTGCCACAATTCCTGCATATTTTATTTTGTTATAGTTGTCATTATTGTTTGTAGCAGTCCCAGGCTGGGTTGGAACACTCCAGCCATGGTATATGTGGCCAGTTCTCTATCACTGAGCTACAGGCACTGAGTCTATAAAGATGTTTTTATTTCTACTTACATTACATAAATTAATATTCAAGATTTCTATATGTTCTATTAAATCAAGTAATAGTCAAGACTTACATTTCCTTTTACTATCAAAATATGTCAGTGTTTTAAGTAATGGGCCAGTTTTTTTTTACTTGAGACACAAATGGTAAAACCATGCATTTTCAAAATTTAGAAAGATTTACTGTTAAATCCAGAGGGAAAAAAAATGTCCAAATTACCCATTATATGCTTACATGCATCATACTTTAATGACTCATACTTTAAAGCCCCCCCCCAATTTTTCTTTAGATTTTCTTAGTGTAGCTTACATTTACCATCAAACTTCCATGGAAAGTTTGATACTAATCATGTTCATATAACATTAAATGGCCACGCATAGCCCCAAGGCAGAAACAACAGATCACATATTTTCATATTCTTGTTAAGAATGAACTTATAGCATCAATAATATGAGGATTGAACTACATCAACATTTGCTTCTGAATATTTTTTGTTGGTGTGAGACAGAATCTCACTCTGTCACTTGATTAGAGTGTCCTCGTGTTTTGACTGACAGCAACCTCAAAATCCTGAGCTCAAGCAATCCTCTTGCCTAAGCCTTCCAAGTAGCTGGGACTAAAGGCACCTGTCAGAATTTTTAATTTAGTAGATTAAAATGGGGTCTCATTCAGTAATTAATGGGGTTTCATTCTTTTGCTCAGGCTGGTCTAGAATACATAAGCTTAAGCAATCCACCCACCTCCACCTCCCACAGTGCTAAGATTACAGGTGTGACCTACTGCCCTGCCCACTTTTGAATAATTTTAAATATTTTCAGTGCAAAACATCCATGAATATACTAATAATCATACATGTCAAATATAAAAGTTATTGCTCTATTGAAAAATAATATAAAATTATCTGGCCTTCAGATTTTTCTATACAGTAACTACTTGAAGTTAATTTAAAGTCTGAAAATGTCCTTTAGTTATTACTTGTGTGAATCCTCAGAGGCACTTAAAGTTTTAATTAATTACTTGTGCACATTTATTGTACCTGTTAAATGTTTGTCTTTGAATGAACTGCCTAATGATGTCCAAGTTGTGTATTTGGGATAAAACTCTTTTCACTTGTATTATATCTGTAGGGTTTCTGTAGTATAAATGTTCAGATATTTTTATATTAGTAGGGTTTGTCTTCCATATAAATTTCCTGATATTGTGTAAAGCCTGAACTTTAAGAATATGCTGCCAGTCTTTACATACTTCTGGTTTCTTTGTGATACATATTTTCTGATGTTGAATAAGCCTTGAAAGACAGTTAAACATTTGGCTACATTCCTCAAATTTTTAGGGTTTCTCCTCATTCTTAAGGATTTTTTGATGTCAAGTAAGATATAAAAATGTATTGCCAAATTCTTCGCATTAGTATTATTTCCCTTTGTATGAATCTTCTGACGTCTATAAAACTAAAGTGAGAGTTAAAGGCCTCCTCACGTACATCACATTTGTTGAGATTCTCTCCAGGGTAAATTCTCTGGTGTTGTGTAATGTTTTAGCATTTGTTAAAGTCTTTGACACATTCTTTACAATTGTAGGGTTTCTCTTCATAATGAATTTTTTTATGTCCAGAAAGGTATGAGTACTGGTTAAAGACTTTGCCACATTCTTGACATTTGTAGGGTTTCATTCCAAAATGAATTCTTTGGTGCCTAGAAAGGATTGGGTACTGGTTAAAGGCTTTGCCATATTCTTCACATTTGAAGGGTCTCTCTCCAGAATGAATTATTTGATGCCTAGAAACAAATGAGTACTGGTTAAAGGCTTTTCCACATTCTTCACATTTGAAGGATTTCTCTCCAGTATGAATTCTATTATGTGTTGTAAGTACTGAGCCCCATTTAAAGGCTTTACCACAATCTTCACATTTGTAAGGTTTCTCTCCAGCGTGAATTCTCTGATGTCATTTAAGTTTTCAAGCACTGTCTAAAGGCTTTGCCATATTCTTCACATTTGTAGGTTTTCTCTTCAGTATGACTTCTTTTGTGAGCTGTAAGATGTAAGCACTGGTTCAAAACTTTGTTACATTCTTTGTATTTGTAGGGTTTTCTCTCCAGTATGAATTCTCCTATGTGTTGTAAGATCCGAGCATGATTTAAAGGCTTTGACACATTTCTTACATTTGTAACGCTTCTCTCCAGTATGAATTCTTGTAAGTGCTATAAAAATTGAGCACCAGTTGAAGGCTTTGCCACATTCCTCACATTTGAAAGGTTTTTCTTCAGTATGAATTCTCTTATGTGCTCCAAAAACTAAGCGACAGTTAATGCCTTCGCCATATTCCTCACATTTGTAAGGTTTCTCTCCAGTGTGAATTTTCCTACATCCTGTAAGATGTGAGGACTGGTTAAAAGCTTTGTCAGATTATTCACATCTGTAGGGTTTCTCTCCAGCATGAATTCTCTTGTGTGCTGTAAGACATGACCACCATTTAAAGGCTTTGTCACATTCCTCACATTTGTAGGGTTTCTCTCCACTGTGAATTCTCTGATGCAGTTACTTTTTGAGCAGTGCTTAAAGGCTTTGGCACATTCTTTACATTTGTAAGGTTTCTCTCCAGTATTAATTCTCTTATGTGTTGTAAGATTGAGCACCAGCGAAAGGCTTTGCCACACCAGTGAAAGGCTTTGCCATGTTCCTCACATTTGTAAGGTTTCTCTCCAGTATGAATTCTCTTGTGTGCTGTGAGATATGAACACCATTTAAAGGCTTTCCCACATTCCTCACATTTGTAGGGTTTCTCTCCAGCATGAATTCTCTGATGTTTTGTAGGTATTGAGCCCCACTTAAAGGCTTTACCACATTCTTCACATTTGTAGGGTTTCTCCCCATTGTGAGTCCTCTGATATTCTTTCTCTAAAGTTTAAAAGAATAATTAAAATCTTTGCCACATTCTTTACACTTTTAGGGGTTTATCCACAGTGAACTATGTAATTTCTTAGATGGGAAGACTGAGGCATTTTTGTATGTATTCTGTCTGTATGACTTTTTTACAGTATGAATTTCCTGACTAGGGAAAACTTCCACATATTCAATGCACGAGCTTCAAACATTGATGAAAGACTTTCTCACATTTCTTGCATTTGTACAGGATCTCTGGATATTGAGCTTTTAAGCATATTATAGAGTATGAGTCTATATAGCATTCGAGGTCTTTTCATGTTCATTTCATTGATAATTTTTCTCATCAGTATAATCACCTAGATAATTATTTAGTGTAAAATTTTGTAAAAAGAATTATCAAAATGTTCCTGAATATGTAATGTTTTCCCCAATTATTTAATCCCTGATAGTGATCAAGCAATGATTGTTGGATAAACATCTTACTATACTGATTTCAGTTGTGGATTTTGGCATGTGAAGGTAATGTTGGTTGGTGGAAGAATAACAAAGTTTTAATGAAGGAGTCATCAAATTGATGACATTCATAAATATGCTCTTCAATTTTATATCTCTTCTCTCCAGGAACATCTGGCTGAAAACATAATCCAAACATGTACCCAAATTCCTGGATTTCTCTGGGGCTTTCAAAGGTCTAGTTCTTCCTTCCATCAACAGTTGGTGCTGAAAAAAATGCAGACATAATTTAAATGTCATCCTGAATCAAGTGAAAATAAAGTAGAATTACTATGGCAGTACCAGACACTGCAGAACATATGGCATATATCATGGAAGTGAAACATGAAGGTATTTTAACAATAAATAAACAAAATCTTTTTAGTAGAAAAATACAGAGGAATACAGAAAAGACTTCTCTTTCCAACAGTTTGCATAAGTGCCCAGAATGCCTGGGAGGAAAGGGGGAGGACTGAATGGTGCTAAATTTTTTGTGTACAAAGGCTTCTCTGAAGGATGAAATGGGAGGCTGTTTTTCTTTTTCTTTCTTTTTATTTTGAGACAGAGTCTAACTATGTTGCCCTCAGTAGATTGTCATTGCTTCATAGCTCACAGCAACCTCATATTCTTAGGCTTCAGTGATTCTCTTGCCTCAGCCACCCAAATAGCTGAGAGTACAGGTGCAATCCACCATGCCCAGCTATTTTTTTGTTGTAATAGTCATTGTTGTCTGGCAGGCCAAGGCTGGGTTTGAACAGAATAGCTCTGGTGTATGTGGTGGGCATCCTAGATGCTGAGCTACAGAAGCCTAGCCAGGAAGCTATTTGTCAATATCACAATTTATTATAAATGAAAATAAATCAAAGAAAGCAAGCAAGATAGTACAATGAATGTCAAAAGTATTCAAGTGACCTAAAGTGAAGATTTATGAAATAATTTTAATGTCTGTCCATAGTTAGGCATTGTGGTGGTTGCCTATAGTCTCAGAAACATGGGAGGATGAGGCAAGAGAATTGCTTAAGCTGAACAGTTTGAGGATGCTGTGAGTTGTGATACCACAGCACTTTATCGAGGGCAACATAGTGAGGCCCTATTGCAATGAAATAAATAAAAATACATAAATAAATAAACATGTAAAGAAATAAAATATCTGTCTTATGGATGTTCTATTATCTCAATGAGAACACCTGACAACTAAATAAAAGGAGAAAAACTATGTACAAAATATGAAGTTATTACAAGTAGATTAAAATTAACAAAAACTGCACAAAGTATGGAGCTGAAAAATTAAATAATGATTTTTAAAAATTCACTAGAAAGGGTCCACAGCAGACATGATGTGGCAGGAAAAACAATTCTGAAAACTTGCTAATTTTTCATTTGAAATTATTAGCAAGGCTTGGTGCCCATCTCGCTGTGTTGAGGGCAGCAGCCACATACACGGGAGGTGCTGGGTTCAAACCCAGCCTTGGCCTGCTAAAACAACATTGATAACTACAAAAACAACAACAACAAAAAACAAAACAAACAAAAAAACTGCTGTTCATTGTCGAGGGCACCTGTAGTCCCAGCTACTTGTGAGTCTGAGAAAGAAAATCACTTTGAGTTGGAGGTTGCTGTGAGCTATGATGCCATGACACTCTACTGAGGGCACCATAGTGAGAATAAAAAAAAGAAATTATTAGGCATGACAACAATGAAGAAAAATGAAGAGAGATTTAGAGACTTATTATCATCAAGCATGCTAAAATATTTACCGTGGAAACTCTATAATGATAGAAGAGAGGAAAATAAGCAGGAAGATTACCTGAAGAACTATCTCAGAAATTTCTAAAGTTAAGGGAGAAAATCACATAAATATTAAATAATCTCAACCTACTTTAACCAGAAACAACAAAAAGATACCCAAATAAGAAACATATACTATCAAAACTTTTAAAGTTACAAACAGGATCTTTAAATCAGCAAGAAAAATGTGACATGGCATGTTCAAGGGCACTCATATAAAATGATAAATAGCATTTTTAGTGAACATTCTTACAGACCAGAAAGATGTAGGATAATATATTCAAAATGATTAAAATAATCTATCAAGCACAAAATCTATTTCTAAAAATGTTCCATAAATATAGGCTAATAAAACAAGATGTTTATGGTGGCTCAGACCTGTAATCCTAGCACTTTGGAATGCCTACACAGGTGGATCACACGAGCTTAGGAATTTGAGAGCAGCCCGATAAGAGTGAGACCCTGTCTGTAAAAATTAGCCAGGCACTATGGTGGGTTCCGGTGGTTTCTGCTACTTGCGTGGTTGAGGCAAGAGGATTGCTTTAATCTGAGAGTATGACGTAGCTGTGAGCTATGATATTATGGTACTCTAGTGACAGTGACAAAATGAGACTTTGTCTCAATTAACCAATCACTTAATCAATAAAAATTAAAAAATAAAAAATTTCAATGATCAAAATAAAGCATAATAATTTATACCTAGTCCCAACTCCTGTAGCTCAGCAGCTAGGGCACAGACACATACACTTTGGCTGCCGGGTTTGAACCTGGCCTGGGCCTGACAACAACAATGACAGCTACAACAACAAAATTAAATATCCAGGTGTTGGGTCATCTGTAGTTCTAGCTATTTGGGAGGCTGAGGCAAGAGAATCGCTTAAGCCCAAGTGTTTGATGTTGCTCTGAGCTGGGACACCATGGCATTCTATCAAGGGTGACATAGTGAGACTCTGCCTCAAAAAAAAAAAATTATACCTAATAGGCATAATCTAGAAATATTATAGATGTCGCAGTTGTATAGCTCTTAAACATCAGAATTTTATGAATTCAGAAATTATATGAATTTCTACAGACTAAATTCTTCATATTGAAAAGTAAAATATTAGCCACACAGTGATGTGAATATATAGAATTACATAGACTCCTATAGTTAATGCAATTATATGCATACATATATATTCTGTGACATCATAATGATGGTGAACAAAAATAGTTTTAATTCTGCAATAGATTTGAAAATATTAAATCTTAAACAAACATAGATTTGTGTTGATTGAAACAATAGAAAAAGAAATATTTCATTACATTAACAGAATGCAATTAAGGATGTAAAAATGCAGGGAGTTTGTATGCAATTAATGATTTTATCTGTTTAAAATAGTTCGTTATAACATTCAGAAGTTTTATGTAACATCTACAGTAACCACTAAGAAAATAACTGTAATACTAACACATCACAATGTTTGGGGAGGTTTAAAGTTAAAAAGAAGTATAATCTAAAAAGTGTAGTAGATACACAAAAGGAAATAAGAAAGGAATCAAAATATATCACTGGGAAAATCAACAAAACACAAAGAAAAACAGTAAAATAAAACAAAAACAAAATAGCTGCAAGATCTATGGAAAGCACATATAGTCAGAATAACATAGAGTCTGTCAGGCTATGGCAGACACAACACAGCTGGTCTGGTCAGGTTAGGAACTGCCTGACCTTCACCCACTTTCTCTTATTCTTACTGTTTTGTAAATTTTGTTTCCACCCTAAAGATGCATCTTGAATAGTTTAGGTGGGTTGACCCAGAAGATTAATTTTGAATTGAAATGTTATTTATTGTTTGAGTCATTAGTTCTGCTGATGGTCTTCACTTTGAAGTTAAATTTATAAAACTGTAATTTTGAAAATGAAAGAACAGAATAGTCTTGGAAAGGCTACTCTCACTGTTCTCCAGAATCCCAGCCTTCTGACAAATAATGTTTCATGGGCCTATCCTCATCTCTGCATTTTGGCTGACAGTGGCACGACATTGGGACCTCTTTATCCAGTAACATTTCTGGTGTCCAAGAAGGGACCTCAGGCTACTCCAGTAAGTGCTCCTGGGGAACGTTAGCAGTTGCCTGAACAGGCATTCCCAGGGGAGAATCTTGGGGCTCTGTCCTCACACACATCATCACTAATCACAAGGTCCACCTTCTTTATGCAGTTTTATGCTGAAAAATTCTGTTCTCATCAGTTCTGATTTTATTCTCAAATTTGATTTTCTCTATCTGGTTTGTATTATGGGAGCCTACACCTCAATACCAAATGACAGACCTGACTGATGTCAGTATGGGTACCTAACTGTAAGTAAAAAAACAATAAAAGTTTACTGTAACACCACCTAGCCGATTTTTTATCTTTGGTCTTTGACTAGGGCCTTGAATTATTATAATGATGTTGATGTTATATGATTTACAATAATAAGTTTGTTTTTTCTTGGTAAAATTTATGAGTTTAAAACAGTAATTAAAAGTATACATATATAAAATGTATAGAGTATAAAATAGCTAACAAAAAAGGAACTTAAAATGATAACTACAACCTAAATAAATTGCTAAGGTAAATAAATTAGGGAATTAAAGAATTAATCATCTGAATAAAAATGTATGTTTAAAAGCTAGCAAATAAAAATTCTGCTTCTTGGGTGGGGCCTTGGTTTGTGTCACACCTTTTGGGGGCAAGACATGATTGCAAGAGGGACTTTGCCTAATAAATGTAATCAGTGTAACCTGGTTTATTGTACCCTCAAGTAATCCCCAACAATAAAAAAAAAAATTCTGCTTTTCTCTATATGTCAGTTTCTCTGTATACATCATGTACCTGTGATATTTCACAGTCAAAATGTAAATAAGAACTCTAATTAATTGACTTTTAAAAAAAGTAAATGCTTATATCAAGTATTTTATCAGAAAAGCAGAAAATAGGTTAAATAAGTTTTTGTTCAGATGACTCTGGTACCCTTTTTTTTTTTTTTTTTTTTTCGTCATTGTCTTTTTTTTTTTTTTTTATTGTTGGGGATTCATTGAGGGTACAATAATCCAGGTTACACTGATTGCAATTGTTAGGTAAAGTCCCTCTTGCAATCATGTCTTGCCCCCATAAAGTGTGACACACACCAAGGCCCCACACACCTCCCTCCTTCCCTCTTTCTGTTTCCCCTCCCCTAACCATAATTGTAATTAATTGTCCTCATATCAAAATTGAGTACATAGGATTCATGCTTCTCCATTCTTGTGATGCTTTACTAAGAATAATATCTTCCACGTCCATCCAGGTTAATACGAAGGATGTAAAGTCTCCATTTTTTTTAATGGCTGAATAGTATTCCATGGTATACATATACCACAGCTTGTTAATCCATTCCTGGGTTGGTGGGCATTTAGGCTGTTTCCACATTTTGGCGACTGTAAATTGAGCTGCAATAAACAGTCTAGTACAAGTGTCCTTATGATAAAAGGATTTCTTTCCTTCTGGGTAGATGCCCAGTAATGGGATTGCAGGATCAAATGGGAGGTCTAGCTTGAGTGCTTTGAGGATTCTCCATACTTCCTTCCAGAAAGGTTGTACTAGTTTGCAGTCCCACCAGCAGTGTAAAAGTGTTCCCTTCTCTCCACATCCACGCCAGCATCTGCAGTTTTGAGATTTTGTGATGTGGGCCATTCTCACTGGGGTTAGATGATATCTCAGGGTTGTTTTGATTTGCATTTCTCTAATATATAGAGATGATGAACATTTTTTCATGTGTTTGTTAGCCATTCGTCTGTCGTCTTTAGAGAAAGTTCTATTCATGTCTCTTGCCCATTGATATAAGGGATTGTTGGCTTTTTTCATGTGGATTAATTTGAGTTCTCTATAGATCCTAGTTATCAAGCTTTTGTCTGATTGAAAATATGCAAATATCCTTTCCCATTGTGTAGGTTGTCTCTTTGCTTTGGTTATTGTCTCCTTAGCTGTACAGAAGCTTTTCAGTTTAATGAAGTCCCATTTGTTTATTTTTGTTGTTGTTGCAATTGCCATGGCAGTCTTCTTCATGAAGTCTTTCCCCAGGCCAATATCTTCCAGTGTTTTTCCTATGCTTTCTTGGAGGGTTTTTATTGTTTCATGCCTTAAGTTTAAGTCCTTTATCCATCTTGAATCAATTTTTGTGAGTGGGGAAAGGTGTGGGTCCAGTTTCAGTCTTTTACATGTAGACATCCAGTTCTCCCAACACCATTTATTGAATAGGGAGTCTTTCCCCCAAGGTATGTTCTTGTTTGGTTTATCAAAGATTAGGTGGTTGTAAGATGTTAGTTTCATTTCTTGGTTTTCCATTCGATTCCAAGTGTCTATGTCTCTGTTTTTGTGCCAGTACCATGCTGTCTTGAGCACTATGGCTTTGTAGTACAGACTAAAATCTGGTATGCTGATGCCCCCAGCTTTATTTTTGTTACAGAGAACTGCCTTAGCTATACGGGGTTTTTTCCAGTTCGATACAAAACGCAGAATCATTTTTTCCAAATCTTGAAAGTATGATGTTGGTATTTTGATAGGAATGGCATTGAATAGGTAGATTGCTTTGGGAAGTATGGACATTTTAACAATGTTGATTCTTCCCATCCATGAGCATGGTATGTTCTTCCATTTGTTAATATCCTCTGCTATTTCTTTTCTGAAGATTTCATAGTTTTCTTTATACAGGTCCTTCACCTCCTTCGTTAGGTATATTCCTAGGTATTTGATTTTCTTTGAGACTATGGTGAAGGGAGTTGTGTCCTTAATTAGCTTCTCATCTTGACTGTTATTGGTGTACACAAAGGCTACTGACTTGTGGACATTGATTTTATATCCTGAAACTTTACTGTATTTTTTGATGACTTCTAGGAGTCTTGTGGTTGAGTCTTTGGGGTTCTCTAAGTATAAGATCATGTCGTCAGCAAAGAGGGAGAGTTTGACCTCCTCTGCTCCCATTTGGATTCCCTTTATTTCCTTGTCTTGCCTAATTGTATTGGCTAGAACTTCCAGCACTATGTTGAATAGTAAAGGTGACAGAGGACAACCTTGTCTGGTTCCAGTTCTAAGAGGAAAAGCTTTCAGTTTTACTCCATTCAGTAAAATATTGGCTGTGGGTTTGTCATAGATAGCTTCAATCAGTTTTAGAAATGTGCCACCTATGCCTATACTCTTCAGAGTTCTAATTAGAAAAGGATGCTGGATTTTATCAAATGCTTTTTCTGCATCTATTGAGAGGATCATGTGATCTTTATTTTTGCCTCTGTTAATATGGTGGATAACGTTTATAGACTTGCGTATGTTAAACCAGCCTTGCATCCCTGGGATGAAGCCTACTTGATCATGATGAATGACTTTTTTGATGATAAGCTGTAATCTATTGGCTAGGATTTTGTTGAGAATTTTTGCGTCTATGTTCATGAGTGAGATTGGTCTGAAATTCTCCTTTTTGTTTGGGTCTTTTCCTGGTTTTGGTATCAGGGTGATGTTTGCTTCATAGAACGTGTTGGGGAAGATTCCTTCTTCCTCAATTTTTTGGAATAATTTCTGCAGTACAGGAATAAGCTCTTCCTTGAAGGTTTGATAGAATTCTGGAGTGAAGCCATCTGGACCAGGGCATTTTTTGGTTGGAAGCTTTTTTATTGTTTCTTTGATCTCAGTGCTTGAAATTGGTCTGTTCAGGAGCTCTATTTCTTCCTGGCTGAGTCTAGGGAGAGGGTGTGATTCCAAATATTGATCCATTTCTTTCACATTGTCAAATTTCTGGGCATAGAGTTTCTGGTAGTATTCAGAGATGATCTCCTGTATCTCTGTGGGATCAGTTGTTATTTCCCCTTTATCATTTCTGATTGAGGTTACTAAAGATTTTACTTTTCTATTCCTCGTTAGTCTGGCCAATGGTTTATCTATTTTATTTATTTTTTCAAAAAACCAACTCCTTGTTTCATTAATTTTCTGAATGATTCTTTTGTTTTCAATTTCATTGATCTCTGATTTGATTTTGGATATTTCTTTTCTTCTACTGAGTTTAGGCTTAGATTGTTCTTCTTTTTCCAATTCCATAAGATCTCTTGTGAGATTGTTGATGTGCTCTCTTTCTGTTTTTCGAATGTAGGCATCTAAAGCGATGAATTTTCCTCTCAAAACTGCTTTTGCAGTATCCCACAGGTTTTGGTAGCTTGTGTCTTCATTGTTTTTATGCTCAAGGAAGTTAATGATTTCCTGTTTTATTTCTTCCTGCACCCATCTGTTATTCAACAGAAGATTGTTTAGTTTCCATGCCTTTGGGTGGGGTAGAGCATTTTTTTTAGAGTTGAGTTCCACCTTTAGTGCCTTATGGTCTGAGAAGATACAAGGTAAAATTTCAATTCTTTTGATTCTGTTAATATTTGTTTTGTGTCCCAGGATATGATCAATTTTGGAGAATGTTCCATGGGGTGATGAGAAGAATGTATATTCTTTATCTTTGGGGTGGAGTGTTCTATATGCGTCTATCAAGCACAGTTGTTCTAGAGTCTCATTTAAGTCTCTTATATCCTTGTTTAATTTCTGTTTAGAGGATCTGTCCAGCTCTGTAAGAGGAGTGTTAAAGTCCCCTGTTATGATGGTATTATCAGATATCATATTGCTCAGACTGAGTAAGGTCTGCTTCAAGAATCTGGGAGCATTTAAATTGGGTGCATAAATATTTAGAATTGAAATGTCTTCTCGTTGTATTTTTCCCTTGACCAATATAAAGTGACCATCTTTGTCTTTTTTGACTTTAGTTGCTTTAAATCCACATGTGTCTGAAAATAAGATTGCAACTCCTCTTTTCTTCTGAATTCCATTTGCCTGAAAAATTGTCTTCCAACCCTTGACTCGGAGCTTTAATTTGTCTTTTGAAGCCAGGTGTGTTTCTTGCAGACAGCAAATGGATGGCTTGTGTTTTTTAATCCAGTCAACCAATCTATGTCTCTTCAGTGGGGAATTCAAGCCATTAACATTTATTGAGATAATTGACAAGTGTGGTAGTATTCTATTCGTCTTATTTTGTGAGAGTCCATTGCTTAGTTTTATCTTTTGCATCAGTGTGGAGGTTAGGTTCTGTCCTTTAATTTCTGAGTTCTTACTTTGCTGCTGATCCATTTTGGTGGTCAGTGTGCAGAACAGGTTGAATATTTCCTGTAGAGCTGGTCTTGTTGTGGCGAATTTCCTCAATGTTTGTATATCCGTAAATGATTTGATTTCTCCATCAATTTTGAAGCTTAGCTTAGCAGGGTACAGAATTCTGGGCTGAAAATTGTTCTGTTTAAGTAGATTAAAGGTAGATGACCATTGTCTTCTTGCTTGGAAAGTTTCATTAGAGAAGTCTGCGGTCAATCTGATGGATTGCCCCTGTAGGTCAACTGGCGCTTACTCCTGGCAGCTTGCAGAATCTTTTCTTTGGTCTTGACTTTGGACAGGTTCATCACAATGTGTCTTGGAGAAGCTCGGTTAGAGTTGAGGCGACCTGGGGTCCGATATCCCTCTGAAAGCAGTGTGTCAGAATCTTTGGTGATATTTGGGAAATTTTCTTTTATAATATTCTCTAGTATGGCTTCCATTCCTCTGGGGCATTCTTCTTCCCCTTCTGGAATTCCTATAACTCGTATGTTGGAACGCTTCGTAAAGTCCCATAATTCTGACAGTGAACGTTCTGCTTTCTCTCTCTTCTTTTCTGCCTCTTTTACTATCTGAGTTATCTCAAAAACTTTGTCTTCTACCTCTGAAATTCTTTCTTCTGCATGGTCTAACCTGTTGCTGATACTTTCCATTGCATCTTTAAGTTCCCTGATTGACTGTTTCATTTCCTTCAGCTCTGCTATATCCTTTTTATATTCTTCATATCGTTCATCTCTTATTTGATTCTGTTTTTGAATTTCCTTTTGGTTATTTTCCACTTTATTAACAGTTTCCTTCATTGTTTCCATCATTTCCTTCATTGTTTTCAACATGTGTATTCTAAATTCCCTTTCTGTCATTCCTAACATTTCTGTATAGGTGGAATCCTCTGCAGTAGCTACCTCATGGTCCCTTGGCGGGGTAGTTCTGGACTGGTTCTTCATGTTGCCTGGAGTTTTCTGCTGATTCTTCCTCATGGGTGATTTCTTTTATCTGTTTACTTGCCCTAATTTTCCTTTCAATTCCTCTTGCTCTTTAAGTTCTTGTGCCTGTGGACTAAGGGTTACAGGACCTGAAGGGTGAGAAGGTTTAAGAGCAAAAAAGCGATGAAAGAAATGAGGACCGAGTGATAAGAAAAAAAAAATGAAAAAAAAGAAAAATAGAGAAAGGAGAGTGGTTGGGTGAAAGGAATATTGACAAAAAGAAGAGAGGCACAGAGAGAGGGAGACAGAGCAATATAGGTGTACAGTAGGGTACTTTGATACAACCTTAAAAAAAAAAACACCTTCTGGGGGTGCCAAGTGGGGTGGTTCCCTTGAGGTCAGCAGCTCTTTGCTAACCTGATCAGACACAGTACCCCACCTCCACCAAGTAGAGAGGAAAGACAAAAATGCTATAAATCCAACCAAAAGAAGCAAACAGAAAACTTTACGGGATAAAATTGGCTGGAAAAACCAAATAATAGTGGTAGAAACACTAACAAAAATGAAGTTCTGATTATTGAAATAGGCAGCAATGGGAAATTATAATTAAACTAGAAAAATTGAGAAAGAAAAAGGATCTGTATGGAAAAGGTTGAACTTAAAAAACAAAACAACAATCTAGAACGTCAAAATAAACAAAAAAAACAACCAAACCAAAAAAAAAACCAAACAAACAAACAAAAAAAAAAACACACACGCAACCAAAAACAAAGCAGTATGTATATGGAATTGAATATTGTCTGGGCAACACGTGGTCTTCTGGGGTATGAGATGTTAATCACAGTTCTGATACGACTGGAGGCTGCTAGTTTCTCGAACCCCAGCAGGTAGACACCCTAAATCTCTCTTCAGCCCACTTAAAAGGCACTTTGAACTTGTTCACTTACTGAGCAGAAGCTTTCTCAGGGAAGTGCTTGTTCCTGGAATCACTGCTGAAGTGGCTATCCACTTACCCTGTGTGTCAAAACTGGTCTCCCTCTGCCCCCGAGGGTTAGGGCTGCAAGGCGGCTCAGACCCTGCCCTTAGGCTACTTGGTCGCTGGGTTACCAGCTCCCACCCAATTCCAGCTCTGCGACCCTGAGGGTGGAGCTTGCCAGGGCAGATCGCTCACAATGTCTGCCTGTGACCCAGAGCCAAACTCTATTAGCTCCGTCTGGCTCAGCGGCTCAGACTGGGGCCCTAGACAAAGGCCAAAGTTCTCCGCACTCCCGCTCAGGCTCTCCCCAAGGCAGTTCAGCTGAGTGCCAAGTCCAAAGACACCAAAACAGTTCACAGGTAAGGCCTTTCTGGTTTGCAGTCTCGCTGCTACTGAACTTACAGTTGCGGGCGGGTTTAGGCGGATTGAACACACGCGACCACTTGCCGGTTTTCCACTGTTTTAGTCCTCCTCTTGGGGTCCAGAAGTCTCTCGCTGACTCCCTGTATCCTCTCAGGGGTGATGATAGGCAGATCCCACCAGCCAGAGATGCCTGGAGTCCTATATCCCCAGACTCACGGTGCCCAGATGCAAGGAAGCTGTTACTCGGCTGCCATCTTGCTCCACCCAAAAACGACATCATTATATTTTCTTAACTGTCTGTGAGTTAGAGCAGTGTGTCTTCTTTCTAGAAGTTAAAGTAGAAGGAGCCCTGGGATATTCAGGGCCCACATCCAGGTGCTAATGTCCTGCCCAGGAGCAGGGCCAGTCCAGCCTTTACCTGCCACTTCTCCTGGCTCCACATCCCTGCTTACCCAGCTCAGCCCCAAGGTCCCTTCTCCTTGGTGCAGGCCAGAGGAGGAGAAGAAGAGGCTGGTGCTGTGCTCACCTGTGTTCAGTTTAGAGACTCAAAGCATGGAAGGTTGGAATAATTAGTGGGGGTCCCTAATTCTTGGAGTTTGTAGATATACTTATCAGACTCCAGGTACTTCTCAGAAACCTAGATCTCACACCCACCCTGTCCAGTCACAGTAATCACATTGCTTATGTGTGTATCCCATCCTTTGCAGAGTTATGCAACCAAACTATTGAGGTTCCTTCTTGGAGCCCAACTAATTTTTGTTCAGTGTATGATTTCTGGGAGATAGATAGGCATCCATCGAAGCAGAGAGTGAGGTGTAGGTCTACCGGTAGTCCCCTTTTGCACACTGTCCCATGCTCCCACAGGGGGCTCTGTCTCTCCCATCCATGGACCTGAGACAAGATTCTGATAGGGAGTAGAATGTTCACTTATTCTGACAACAAAAAGTGTGGTTCAGGACAATTACATTTCTGAGTTTAGGAGAGTCAAAGCCCTCAGTGTTCCACTTCAATGTGGCAGCAACTGTCCACATGCTGTTCTGAATACAGAGCTTGTACTCTACAGTTAATACATAGAATGAGGCTTATGCCTATAATCCTAGCACTCTGGGAGGCTGAGGAGGGTGGATAGCTTGAGCACACGGGTTCCATTCTAGCAATTAAAAAACGAGACCCCCCTATCTCTACTAAAATTAGAAAAACTGAGGCAAGAGGATTGCTTCAGCTCAGGTTGGAGGCTGCTGTGAGCTATGTATGATGCCACCCACTCTACCTATAGTGACAGTTCCAGACTCTGTCTCCAAAAAAAGGTCTGGTGAGGTGGCTCACGCCTATAATTTCACCACTTGGGAGGTTTCAACGTGTGTGTGTGTGTCTGTATGTGTATGTTGAAACAGAGTATCAAACTATCGCCTAGGCTAGAGTGCCATGGCATCAGCCTAGCTCAGAGCAACCTGAAACTTCTATTTTCAAGCAATCCTCCTGAATGTGTATAGAAACACACACATATACCTATCTCCTTATGATCATCTCCCTTGCTGTCATTTGATTAATATTTGAATTAAATATTTTCCTGTCCTGCAATTTTATATTACATTTTTGTCAATACATATAAGATAGTATCATTTAAATAGTATAGAGTTGGATCTTGATTTTTAATTTATCTTTTTTTTTTTTTATGTTTTGAGAACAGAGTCTCACTATGTTGTCCTTGGTAGAGTGCTGTGGCTTCATAGCTCACAGCAACCTCAAATGCTTGGGCTTAAGCTGTTCTCTTGTCTCAACCACCCAAGTAGTTGGGAGTACAGGCCCCCACCACAACACTGGCTATTTTTTGGTTGCAGTTGACATTGTTGTTTGGCAGACGCAGTCTGGGCCGAACCTGCTAGCTCTGGTTTGTGTGGCTGGCGCCCTACCTACTGAGCTACAGGCGCCAAGCCTGATTTTTTATTTTTTAAATCTCTATCTTTATTTGATGTCTATCATATCATTATGAAGTTTAGTCCATGAATGTGTACATAATTTTGTTTTTTTTTTGAGACTGAGTCTCAAGCTGTCACCCTGGGTGAAGTGCTATGGTATCATCATGGTTCATAGCAACCTTCAACTCTTTGGTTCAAGCGATCCTCTTGGCTCAGTTTTTTATTTTTAGTAGAGACAAGGTCTCGCTCTTGCTCAAGCTGGTTTCAACTTATGAGCTCAAGCAGTCCACCCACCTCAGCCTCCCAGAGTGCTAGGATTACATGTGTGAGTCACCCTGCCCGGCCTTGTGTTCATAATTTTTGAAAGACAAGAACTTACTATCTATATTTATATAACTTTTGAAAGAGAAGGACTTATTCTTGACAATTTTTTTACATGTGTACTTGATTTTGTTATTGATGTCAGCAATTACAGCTTGTTATATTGTACATGGAGACCCATTATTAAAGGTTTAGTGCTGACTTTCTCGTTTTGTCTTTGAACTCTCAAGCATGATTAAAAGTGTTTTGTGCACTGTCATTATAATAGTATGGAATTTCATGTACGTGTACTTAGGTGTTTCTCCCAGAGTTATTTATTTGTACACAATATAATATTGTTATATAGCATCATTTCATTGTCAAAGAAAGGTGCTTCCTTTGACATTTCTTGTGTGGCAGCTTTCAGCATCTATTTACCTTTGATGAACATTTCTTTTTTCTTCATTTGGAAGGACAGTTTTGGTGGATATTATATATGTGCTTTGAAGTTTTTGTTCTTTCAGCACTTTAACTATATCATCAACCCCTTTTTGATGTGGAAGGTTTGTGTTGATTAATCCACTAGTGATCTCCCAGGATTATGCTTAGAGATAACACATCCTTTTTCTCTTGCTGCTTTCAAAATTCTCTTGTGTGTGACTTTCAAGTGCTTGATCTTCATCGGTCTTCTTGTGGGACTCTGTTTCTCCTAGTTAAATTATGGTGAGCTTTTCAATAATTTATGTCTTTTTTTCTTACATTTGAGACTGCTCCATCATTCTTACTGTATTTAACCACGGAAGTTCTGTTTATTTATGCATTTTTTGGATACCTTCATTTTTCTGATTTTACTTAGTTGTCTGTATCATTCCCATTCGACCCATTTGGTATTATTTAGATAAAGTTTTAAGGTAATATAGACATCTCTATTTTTTTATGATTGATTCCAGATTATTTATTTTGTTTGTTTGGGTTATGTCCTCCTAATACTTTGTACATATTATAATCTTTCATTGATTTCATTCACAAACTTTGACATGTGACAATACCCACCAGCACTCTGACACACATTGTACTAGAAAAGTGAGGACCATTACATTTGGACAGTGTTTTATCTATGGAAGTAAATCTGTGGTTACTTTTTAGTTGAAACATTTTCCCACATTTCCTCCTAAGAGCTTGTCATCACTTGATAGACCTGAATCTGTTTTATTGGAGTCTCTCTGCTGCTTTAACAATATTTTCCATTTTGATTCAGCACCCCTGGCTGTCTTATAAACTATAGCATCATTGCTTTTAGCCCTCTCACTCATGGGAGTCAGCAAACGTTCTTTGGAAATGCCCTCCAAAGCAAGAAGGATTAACACAGGTGGTATTCTTCCCCCACCCCTCCTGAGGACAAAGGTGGGATTTTGAAGTTTACTTTCATTTAACCATTCAGTATTAGGATGGCATAAAGTCTGTGGAGGGTAAACTTTTCTTTTCTGTTCTATCTGGTTCTTCTTGTTACTATTATTTTTTTTGAGACAAAGTCTCACTGTGTCACCCTCGGTTGAGTGCCATGGTATCACACCTCACACCAAGCTCAAACTCTGGAACTTAAGTGATTCTCTGGCCTGAGGCATCCAAGTAGCTGGGACTACAGGGGCCTGCCACAATGTCCAGCTACTTTTTTGTTATAGTTGTCATTGTTGTTTGGAATGCTCAGGCCAGGTTCAAACCTGCCAGGTCTGGTGTATGTGGCTGGCACCCTATCCACTGAGCTACAAGCACCGAGCCTTTATTATTATTATAGACTACTTTTTTTTTTTTTAATTTTACACACACACACACACACACACACATATATGCACACACAAATTTATTTATGTATTTATTTGAGACTTGAGTTTCTGTTACTCTGGTAGAATTTTGTGTTGTCCTAGCTCACAGCATCCTCAGGCTTCCGGGCTCAAAAGATCTTTTTGACTCAGCCTCATGAATTGCTGAGACTGGAGGCTTATGCCACCATGTCTGACTAATTCTTCTATTTGTGGTAGAGATGGGGTCTCACTCTTGCTAAGGTTGATCTCAAACACATGTGCCCAAGTGATCCATTCACCTCATTCTCCCAGTGTTTAAGGATTAAAAATGTGAGACAACGCCAGCCTCTACTTTGACTCTACAACTTCTGTTTATCTGCTGTGCTGCAAATACTTTTTTTTTTTTTTTGAGACAGTGTCACTTTGTCACCTTGGCAGAGTGCGGTTGCATCATAGCTCACAACAACCTCAATCTTCTGGTCTCAAGATATTCTCTTCCCTTAGCCTCCCAAGTAGCTGGGATTACAGGGGCCTGCCCCAATGCCCGACCATTTTTAGAGGTATTGCTCTAGCTCAGGCTGGTCTCGAACATGTGAGCTCAGGCAGTCCACCCACCTCGGCTTCCCACAGTGCTAGGATTACAGGCATGAGCCACCGTGACTGGCCTGGCCTGTAAATTCTTACCTGGTTTTGAGAATTCCCCCAAATGCAGTGTATACATGCAACATTTATTCATCTTTAAGATAATTAGTGCCTGTGTACTGTAATATGGCCTCTTCCTAATGTTCTTGGCATGATTTTGCAGATAAAATGTACTTAATTCTCATTAAAAGGCAGTGGCTAAAATTCTTATTGTTTAAATTTCTTTCAGTTATGTCTAATCATTTTATCCCAGACTGTTTGCAAGAGCTGGGCACAAATATTTTATTCCCAGAGATGATCCTGAGAAGATATCAAAGCTGTGGCCCCTAGAATTTAAACTTAACAAAAGACTGGGAAAGTGTGTATGAGTGTAAGCCACAGAATGTATGTTACAGTGGACTTGACCAACATGTAACAGCTACCCATGGCAAAGTCTTCCAATGTAGTAAGTGTTTGACGTCTTCAGACAATTGTCAAATCTAAATAGACATAAGACGATATATACTGCAGAAAACCTTTTAAGAGTAAAAGATATGGGAAAGCCTGTAACTTCTGCTCACATATTACAGAACATAAGATAACTCATAATGGAGAAAAACAGTACAAATGCAAAGAAGGTAGCAAAGTCTTCCAATCTTGCTCAAGCCTGACTAAGCCTAAGAGACTTCATACAGAGAGAAAATTGGCAAGTGTGAAAATTATGGCAAATGTTTACCCACAGATTAAAATATTGTAACCATGAAAGTATTGATAGTGAAGGAAAATCTTACAATGATCAGGAATGTGACAAACTTACCAACCAGTACTCATACCATAGTGAACATAAAAGAATCCATTCTGGAGACAAACGTACAAATGTCAAGAATGTGTTAAAGCCTTTAACTTTAGTTCAAGGCTTAGTAACCATCAACTAATTCATTGTGGAGAGAAACTTTACAAATATGAAGAATGTGACAAAGACTTTAATAGTACTCAAACCTTTCTAGACATCAAAGAATTTGTTCTGGAGATACCCTATGAATTTGAAGAGTGTGGCAACATTTAACCAGTACTCAACCCTTTCTAGATATCAAAGAATTCATTCTAGATAGAAACCATACAAATGTGAAGAATGTGGCAAAGCCTTTAATTGGTATTCAAATCTTTCTATACATCAAAAAATTCATTGTGGAAAGAAACCCTAGAAATGTGAAGAATATGGCAAAGCCTTTAATGTTAGTTCAATCCTTAGTAAACATCAAAGAATTCATTCTGGAGAGAAACCCTACAAATGTGAAGACTATGGCAAAGCCTTTACACTTAGTTCAACCCTTAGTAAACATCAAAGAATTTATTCGGGAGAGAAAAACTACACGCGTGAAGAATGTGGGAAAACCTTTACCCTGCACTCAATCCTTTCTGTCCATCAAAGAATTCATTGTGGAGAAAACTCTACCAAGTTTGAAAAATGTGGCAAAGCCTGTAATTAGTATGTGAACCTTTCTAGACATAAAAAAATTCATTCTGGAGAGAAACCTTGTAAATATGTACAGTGTGGCAAACTCTTCAACTCACGTTCAATCCTCACTGTACATAGAATAAATAATACAGGAGAGAAACCTTCCAAATATGAAGAATGTGGCAGTACCTTTACGTGGTTTGTAACATGCTAAGCATAAAAGAATTCATACTGGAGACAAATCCTACAAATGTGAACAGTGTGGAAATGACTTTAACCAGAGCTCTTACTAAACATGAGAAAAGTCATATTGGAGAAAAATCTTACAAATGTGAATGATGTGGCAAAGGTTTTCACTGGTCCTTATCCTTAGTAAACATGAGAGAAATCATAGCAGACAAAAATGGTAACAATCTGAAGATGTGGCAAATCGTTATGCCAGTAGTCAGTTTTCTGTACACAA
The DNA here is from genome assembly GCF_027406575.1 of Nycticebus coucang. Taxonomy (NCBI): domain Eukaryota; kingdom Metazoa; phylum Chordata; class Mammalia; order Primates; family Lorisidae; genus Nycticebus; species Nycticebus coucang. The sequence goes on along the minus strand of NC_069799.1, from coordinate 19,971,475 downwards.
TAGAATTCATGTTGAAGAGAAACTCTTGATGTTTACTAAGGGTTAAACTAACAAATGTGAAGAACTTGGCAAGTGTTTAACTTGTGCTCAAACCATTCTATAAATGAAAAGTTTATGCACCTGTGGCTCAGTGAGTAGGGCGCCAGCCCCATATGCCAAGGGTGGCAGGTTCAAACCCAGCCCAGGTCAAACTGCAACAAAAAAATAGCCGGGCGTTGTGGCGGGCGCCTGTAGTCCCAGCTGCTCGGGAGGCTGAGGCAGGAGAATCGCGTAATCCCAAGAGTTAGAGGTTGCTGTGAACCGTGTGACACCACGGCACTCTACCCGAGGGCAGTACAGTGAGACTCTTGTCTTTTCAAAAAAAAAAAAAAAAACACAGAAATTCTCTACAAATGTGAATAAAGTGTCGAATCCTATAACCTGTACTCACACTTTTTAGTACATAACAGAATTCATAGAGAAATTCTATATATGTGAAGAGTGTGACAGTATCTTTAAATATCTCACACTATTGTGATCATAATTCATGTGGAAGAACTACTTTACAAATGTCAGTCATGTCTCAAAGCCTTAAAGTTGTGTTTATCCTGTTAAATAGGGCTAAGGAGAGACAGGGGGTAGATGATAGAATAGGAGATCCTTTTTCATAAGAAGAGGAACAAATTGAGCAGAGGGGGCTTCCAAGAAACAAAAGCTGGTATTTCAAGAAGGGTTCCCCAAACTGAAATGATGTTTGCTCTGCAAAAATGAATCTCAGAGGTAGAGAGGCCAGAATGTGGAGATATGGCTGTGGCCACAAAAGAGCTCTTTGGAGAGGGCATACAAGTAAGATGGCAGTAGGCTCAAGTGACCTATTTTCATTAACATAATACAATGTATACCAGTTCTATCATACTCTACAATTACAATGAGAAATGGTGTTCATTGATTGCAGGGATAGAAATGGGAGGACTTACCATTCTGGAAGATTTTCCTGTTTCCAAGAAAAATCATGAATATTTTACCCCCACACCACTTAACATAGAATTGGAAAATCTGTGTAAGGGGAAGCAGTTTACTAATCCCAGGGTCTTCTCCACTTGAAAAGGTGGAGTAACTCCTTTTCTGGAGTAACCATCATTTTAATAAACTTTGCCCTTTTTGCAAACTTGTATCTACTGTTCTTCCCATTTGTTTCAGTGTCTTGGTAGTAGTAACCATTCTTTGGCACCTGGAACAAAAAAAACAGGGAGTATATACCTGACATCTTGTCCCCATATGTGACATTTTCATGCCAAAATCTGGGAAGAAAATGTATACCTTCAGTGAGATAAACTAATAGAACAATAGACATTCTGAGTTCATTCTGCCTGCTGGATATTACTTTACTACTCCTATATCTCTTTCACTGTCTTCACTTCTATGTAATGTAGCTCCTAACCTACCCCTACTTCATCTGCTTTTTTCTACTTCACCTGGACAATGCACTTCATCTCCCAGTTAGCACTAATGTTCAAAAGCTTAAAAGGGGGCCTCAGGCTCCACAAGCAGAACGTTGAACCAGATTTTTCAGGTCTTAATAACCAGAATGGGGCTGAGGTGACAGTGAGAAAAAGCCAGGCAGGCCAGCAGCAGGTCTTAAGAGCAGAAGGAAGCTTTTGAAATGTTACCACTAGGGGAAGAAGGTTGTCAGACACTGAGTTCTCCTAGAGGCTTAGGCAAGAAGACACCCAGCCTGAGCCCTTCCCTACTATGACTGTGGGCTCCTGGAGTAAGAAATGGCTTGGGAAGGGGCCTCTGCTGGGACTATGCCCTCACTACTAGAGAGATGCATTGGAAGTGACATTGCCCACTCCTGGAGACAGGATCTCATTTACCTTCTAGCCCCTGTGAAATCCCTGAACCAGCCCTGACCCTCTGGAACTCTCTTAGTCTGATGGACAAATTCCAGCTTCAGAACAAGCTCAAGTGGGAAGTTGTCTTTTTCTGTCACGGTAAAGAAACTGATGTTCATATCACTAGAGCCACTCCTCAGCTCTCCCTGGAAATTCACGGCCTCTGTTTTCCTCTCCTATATCTCTCTTAAAAATGGAAGGTAAAATTAAAGTCCCTGTGCTCCCTGGTTGATGATGTTTTGGTTTATCCCTTTTTAGCACTTTCCAACTGCCCAACTCTATTGTTTGGATGAAGTCCTAACTTTAGATTAGAGACCTAAAACCTTTGCATCCACAGGCCTCCTTTTTCAGGCCTTTATAAAGAAAAGACTTAACTGGGATGCCATTTTCTTTCACAATAGAAAAAACATTAAAGCAAGAAGGATCCATTAGGGTGGCGCCCATAGCTCAGTGGGTAGGGCGCCAGCCACATAACACTGAGGCTGGCAGGTTTGGACCTGGCCCCGGCCAGCTAAAAACAACAACAACAAGTAGCTGGCATTTTAGTGGGTGCTTGTAGCCTCTGATTCTTGGGAGGTTGAGGCAAGAGAATTGCTTAAGCCCAAGAGTTTGAGGTTGCTTTGAGTGGTGATGCCATGGATTTTACCCAGGGCAACAGCTTGAGACTCTATCTCAATAAAACAAAAACAAAAAAACCAGAAGGATCCAGTATGTATTCTCTCCAGGAGAGAGATGTGAAGAAAGTCATGAATATCAAGAAATGTAGATGGTAAAGAACATTAAAAGAAAAGGGAATCATTGGTGTAAGAAAAAAAAAAACCTAATATGCCAATGTTTGTCCTAAAATAAGTCATGGTTTAAGAAGAAAACTTTGTGACAAAAATAGAACTTAGCCATGTGAAAAATAGCCTATGTAAGGCATAATATTTGGAAAGGTGAATTTATTTTGTATGTGAACAAGTTAGCCTAACTGAAAGGAATCATTAATTAAAACAACAAAGTGTTCTTTTTGTTATCAGACTTTGTTTAAAACCTCTTCAGATTGCTTGTGTATATGTTGAAACTGATAAAAACAATTAAGTCAGTTATTCACTGTCAGTGTGCCACTATGGAGTTAAAATAAATCTACCTATGTATATTTTTTTTCTGTCTGCCTTAATTTATATTTGATTAGTTGTAAGTATTGAGATCAAGATTATGAAACTGGTATCACTACTCAAGGTCATCACTACTCCTTTGAACCCAAAGTAAAGAAGAGAAGGAGCCATCTTTGTCCTTTAAAACACCAGACTCTTTGTCTCAATTGCCTAACATTTTCACTCCTTCCTCTTTGTCTTTAATTCACTCTTCACACCTCCTGGCTTTCTGCTCCTAAGATTAGATAACAGAACTTGTATGTGTAACTACTGTTATACTTGAACAACTTGTATTTTCTTTCACAAGTGTGGACTCTGGCCACACGGGACCATTTCTGGTTGTGGAACACACTGGGGACTCCATGCCCTTCTTGTGCCCCCCCCTTTTCTTTGAGACAGAATTGTCACTTTGTCACCCTCGGTAGTATGCTGTGGTATCATAGCTCATATCAACCTCGAACTCTTGGGCTCAGTGGTCCTTTTGCTTCAGCCTCCCGAGTAGCTAGAACTACAGGTGTCCACCACAGTGCCCAGCTACTTTTTTAAGAGACGAGGTCTCACTGTTGCTCAAGCTGGTCTAGAACTCCTGAGCTCACCCACCTCAGCCTCGCAGAGTGCTAGGAGCTGGTGGGTTCGAACCCAGCACAGGCCTGACAAACAACAATGACAACTACAACCAAGAAAAAAATAAAAATAAATGATACAGAGAAGAGTAGCATGGCCCCTGCGCAAGGATGACACACAAATTCGTAAAGCGTTTCATAAATTTTTGCATGTCTTGTCAAAAAAAAATATATATATATATATTATATATTTATATATATAGCCGGGCATTGTGGCGGGCTCCTATAGTCTTAGCTACTTGGGATACTGAGGCAAGAGAATCATTTAAGCCGAAGAGTTTGAAGTTGCTGTTAGGTGTCATGCCACAGCACTCTACCGAGTGTGACATAGTGAGACTTTGTCTCAAAAAAAAAAAAAAAAAAAGGCTCAGCTCCCCTAGCTCAGTGGTTAAGGTGCCGGTCACATACACCGGGGCTGGCGAGTTTGAACCCAGCCTGGGCTTGCTAACAATAATGGCAACTATAATAAAGAAATAGCCTGGCTTTGTGGCATCTGTAGTCCCAGCACAAGAGTTAAAGTTTTCTGTTAGTTTTGATGCCACAGCACTCTACCAAGGGTGACGTACTGACACTCCTGTCTCAAAAAAAAAAAAAAAAGAAAGAAAGAAAGAAAGAAAAGCAAAGAAAAAAAGAAAGCTCTCATTAGCCACCCCTGAACTGGAGGCAAATGATCTGTCTTAAACCACTTCACAGAAGTCCTGAAAAAGATACAGGAAGACTCAGGTTGATCCAGACTCCTGTCCCCCTGGATCAATGGACAGCTCTTTCACTCTGGTCACTGGAAAAAATCAGAGCAGACAGGGAGGTCATCTGAGCAAGAGATCTTGATGAGGCAAAGGCTAAAAAGAGGTACCCAAACACAGTTAATATGAAACCCGGGAATTGAGCATAGAAAGGGGAATACGTGCTTTGTAAGGGATGCCTTCTTCCACTGGAATCAGATGATGTGATTCTCGGTAGGAAAGTGCAAGGCCCAGAGAACTCTGGCCACCTGAGATGGGCACAGCATTGTCCACAGGTATTACTTTGTCCATGACAATGGTGCCTTTCTGGACAGCAATAATTTGACCCAATGTCTGTAGGATACCCTGTCCAATGGGTAGTCTGTCTTTTCTTCTCTACCAATGGAAAGCTGTGTGCTAAGACTTTCTAACAAATGCTAGGGCTACATATTCAGTGCTTAATACTCCACTCTCCCCTCTGACTAAATAATCCGTCTCTGTAGTAGGAGTGCCAGGACAGCTGGAGCACAAATTCTTTCTTAAAACTCTTACATGTTGGATTGGAGAAAAAGAGGTGGCTCATTGGTTCCTTTAGATGCCTGATTTCCTCATTCTCTTGCTGGGGAGACACTTGTCTAAATTATATACTCAAATTACCTTTTCTTCAGAAAACAATAGCCTTCCAATAAAGGTACAGGAAGAACATGACTAATAGGTGTCACTCCAGCATCTGGAGGGTGACGTCAAATGGCCAGAAGAAATCCAGGTGAACTCTATCTGGGAAGAGCGTACCTCTAGGAAAGCCCTCAGGACCAACCCACATTGAGGTCCACTTAGAATCAGGTCAACCAACACATGTATACTTTTAAACATGAAGAATTAATATACATAGCCCCTTTGATTGACAATTTTATGAGATACAGGCCAACAAGTCCCTTCCAATCCATCTTCATATAGCGCTCCTATTCTTTTAATTGAACAGCTGGAATAGATGAATACTTATTGTCCAACACCTAAGGGTTGTAAATGAAGTAGTATTGGCATTCATCTGATGGTACCTAACCCTTATATTCTTTTGATTATAGTACCATTAAAGGACAATTAATTTGTGTTGTACTCTGTGTCTCTCTGCCTGTATCCCCAGGGAGTCTCCTGCCTCCACTTCCCAAGTAGCTGGGAATACAGGAGCATGCCACAATGCTCAGCCATTTTTTTGTTTGCAGCCGTCATTGTTGTTTGGAGGGCCTGGGCTGGATTTGAACACACCAGCTCAGGTGTATGTTGCTGGCGCCGTAGCTGCTTGTGCCACAGGCACAGAGCCCTGAACTGAGGTTTTATGTAAAGAAAATGTAAAGTAAATGACAATAACAACATGCTTTCACCATGACTTCTTAAGATAGAAAAAAATGTGAACATTTCTCCCTAGAAAGTACTATCAAAGGTTAGTGGATAATGGTCCTCCATGCACTGAGACCAGAAGAGTGAATATCTCCATTATTTTCTGAGTTAAAGAACAAGGTTGATACCATGTATTCACATTGCTGCTTATGATATACAGAAGTGAATGAATAATGACACCTTCTCTTTTCGTTTTTTTTTTTTTTTTTTTTTTTTTTTGCAGTTTTTGACTGGGGCTGGGTTTGAACCTGCCACCTCTGGCATATGGGGCTGGCACCCTACTCCTTTGAGCCACAGGCCTCCCAAGTAGCTGGAACTACAGACACCTGCCACAACACCCAGCTATTTTTAGAGATGGGGTCTTGCTCTGGAAGCAGTCCACCCACTTTGGCCTCCCAAGTTTTGGGATTACACGCGTGAGCCTCCATGCCTGGTGCTGCTTTTTTTTTTTTCCCTTCTGTTTTTTCTATCCATCATCAAGAGTTTCTAAAATATTTTATTTGAGTGTTGTGTCCCTTACATCATACTACCTTGCTGATGAATTTTTAAATATTCCAGAACACATCTATCCTGGGTCTGATCTCACAAATTACCAAAAACTCTCACGTGACTGGGTTGACTGATGAACTGATGCCTTAATGAGGAAAAGAGGCAAGAAATAGTCTGTGTCTGGTGAGTCTCTGTTTCTCCAGCTGTGGTGCCTGTGCAAATGGGGTGATCCTAAAGTATACTGAAGTATACCCAGACACGCTCTGATGAAACAGTTGTGCCCAGGAGTTCCACAAAGACCACACTGCCAAACATGTCAAATTTACAGCAGAGTCCTTTTATTGAAGAACCGCGGGCTACTGCCTCAGTGCCTGAAGAAGGGGTTTCTGAGAGCCAGGAGTACTTAAGGGGTCGGGTTTTTAAGGCTGGGTCTGCATCTGGTTGGCATGGAGGCTGTCCAAATGCATTTGGGTTCGGTAGCAAGCAAGCAGAATTTTGAGGTTAGTTAGCCGTACATCATACATTTTTGTTTTCAGTACTTTTCCTTTCATGTATCTTAGTTTCAGTAATTTCTCTGCCTGGTATTGTTTAAAAATCAGTCTGGGGACAGTTGGTACTTCTTGGTCTGTTTCCCAGGGAGTTAGCCAAGGAAGAAACTTGGAATGAACTAGAAGCAAGAAATCAATTAGTACTTTCTCATTTATCGTGGGGGTGAACTAGACTTCATTACTTTTTCAGTCCTCAAACTTGCCAGGAGTTAACTGGTATTTTTCCATTATAGCCTAGGTCTAACAAAAATACTCAACTTAAGCTGAAATTTAAATTATCTTAACATTATAGAAAGAATTCTAAATTATGTAATATTTAAAAAAACTGAGTTAAATTTTATAAAGGTCTTGAAATACACATTATATAGGAAGTTATATTAATTATTTGTCATCATGTTAGGGACTGAATTTGCAACAACTCTGTAAAGACCAACTATGGATGTGGGAAGTAGTCTGTTACTTATGAATAATATATCTACTAGGAAAACTTTGCTGTTTTCAAGCACACTGCCTTCTTATGATAGTAGAATTTTTTAGTCTGAAGGACCGTTTCCATGGAAACCATAATAAGGATTTGCTAATTTTCATTACAAAAATATTTGAAAATTGTTTGGTGATTTTATATGATTGTCAACAAGTTAGTACTACAGGTAGAATATGGCACAGGTGTTTTAATTGATCTTTTTGCTTAAAATCACTTTTTTGTAATTTTATTCATCAAATTTTATTTACTCTAGATAACAGCAACCTAATAGTTCCCACAAACTTCACAGATTTATACTTTGTTTGGAGGCCTGCTCAGGGAGCTGGGGCTTCTGGTTTTGGAGGAGCTGAGAGATGTGCACATGCAGATGAAGGACATCTTGCGATGTATGGGGCACAGTTACAAGTAGGGACTGGTGGGGAGAAGACAGAGACCTCTTAGGAGAACTGGCAAGAATTTCTAAGAAACCAGCCATGGAGATGGAGCTTGGAGAACCCAGGACAGCGGATCCAAAAGGTGGGTGGGAATGTTGGACTCAGCTACGTTTTTGTCCCTGCCTCCCATTCCTGATTCTGGTGCCTTCTCTCTATGTCCCTGTTTGCCCCTGCCCTCCTGGTTGTCTCCCTTAAGAGTTGGATGCTTCTGACCCCTGTGTGGGGTCAGGCTGTGAAGGTCACTGGGGGGACCACTTTTAAGAAGGCTCCATCTGGCAGTGGGCAGTGGTGAGTCCTTGATCCTGGGAAGCAGCTCCTGCCACAGCAAGCTGGGTTTCCTCTCTCTGTGTAGATCATGACATCTAAACAATTCCTAGAACATAAAAGCAGCTGATGAATTAAAAAAAAAAATTCTGTTTCATGGAACCGCCACTCAGTGAACATATCTTATTATAGATCTTAGTTATATCTCACTCATTCCTGTTTCACTGGCATCTTCTTCCTTTTCTTATAAAATGTCTTTATAGTCAGGTTTTAGTTTGAAGCAACAGTTCCTGAAAGAGTCCTTTCTTAGATCTGGGAATACATTTTTCTCTATGGTTACACTCTTTGATAGATGCCCTGTACCACCCTGTAGTTGTTCAGGTATTCTACCAGATTGTAAATTCTATGGTGGTGGGATCCAAATTTTTTGTTACTAGTGTGTCTTCATCACTTAGTACAGCACTGTCACTTCATAAGTGTTCCATAAATATTGTAATGAAAGAATGATCATTGAATATTGAATCACCACTTGAATCCCTGTGATGCCAGGATAGGTGTGTTGCTGTAATACAAGGAAAATATTAATATGAATGAAAATTTAGAACTATGCCCCAATCTCTATCTTTATTAGTTATAATATAAAATGAAATGAAGTCTGTACCAGTGCGACTAATACAGATTCCACACATATGTGGATATGTAAAAATGAGAGCCTCTATCTTGTCCACAGCCACTACAGAAAAATTTACAAAAAATGTATTTAAAGAAAGTTAAATCATTAGGAGGAAATAATTATGTAGATTTTTTTTTGCATTTTCAAACGACTTTGAGGTTTGGATGCATTTCTGAAAATAGAACTACTTTCTGTGTTTTGTTTGTTTGTTTTGTTTTTTGTCTGGTGCAACATGTCTCATAAAATTATAAGAGAAGTAGAATTTTTTTTTGAGACAGAGTCTCCCCAGCATGGGAATTTTTGTATTAATGAGCTAGGGGTTCATAATATTCATTCTTTTAACCTTGTGTGCACGCTCAGTGGCTTTTCAGCACAATCTGCTGGTGTACCCCTCATCTTGTCTTTCTCTGGACAATCAAGTAGAGTAAAGTTCTGCAGTTATCTCAGGGCTGCAATGAGTTTCTGATGTTCATGTGAAAAAACTCAAAAAATTTGCATCATTGGATAGAAAGTTACAAAGTTCTGCTCAGCAATGTGTCCTGAGAGCTGTCTCTTCTCTACTTTCTATAAAGCTGTAGTTGCTGTGCAACTGGGGCTGAGATAACACTGTTTCAGTCATGTCAAATCCAGGCTACATAGCTGCCTGCTTCAGTATTTTTTTTTTTTTTTGAGACAGAGTCTCATTTTGTTATCCATAGTATAGCGCCATGGTGTCCTAGCTCACAGCTACCTCCAACTCTTGGGCTCACGCGATTGACTTGCCTCAGCTTCCTTAGTAGCTGGGACTATAGGCACCCACCACAACACCCAGCTATTTTTAGACACAAGCTCTGGTTCTTACTCAGGCTGGTCTTGAACATGTGAACTCAGGCGATTCACTGGCGTCGGCCTCCCCAGAGTGCTTGGATTACAGGTGTGAGCCACCACACCTGGCCCATCTGCTTCAGGTGTAACATCAGCAATGAAAACTCCTTTGGAACATGAAGGAACAAAGACATTCAGAATCATAACATGTTGGTTACAAAGCTATTTACTCTAACAAGTACTTCAGAATGTGGCCACTTCTAACAATTACTCCTGTGTCCTCCCTGGTCTGGCCGTCCATATTTCCCACAGTGATAACTGCATCAGTCTCCTGGCTGGGTTTCTACTGGTTTGTCTTTCTAAAGTTACTTTGCTTACTACTTATTGATACTATAATCCCAAGTTTGAAGACTGTGGTCAGCCACGTGTGGTGATTCACAACTTGTAAACCTAGCACTCTGGGAGACCTACTAGAGTGTATTGCTTGAGCTCAGGAGTTTGTGACCAGCCTGAGTAAAAAGGGAGACATCATTTCTACTAAATAAGAAAATTAGCCACAGTCCACACGTGATGGGTCATGCCTGTAATCCCAGAACTCAGGGAGGCCGAGCCAGGTGTATCACCTCAGGTCAAGAGTTTGAGACCACCCTGAGCGAGAGGGAGATCCTGTCTCTAAAAATAGCCAGGCATTGAGGTGTACATCTGTAGTCCTAACTACTTGAGATGCTGAGGTGAGAGAATCGCTTGAGCCCAGGAATATGAGGTTGCTGTGAGTTAGGACACCAGGGCACTCTACCAGGGGAACAAAGAGACTGTCTCAAAAAAAAAAGAAAAAGAAAATTAGCCAGGCATTTTTTGGGGGCCTGGGTAAGGGTAAAATAGCTTCTGGAGGCTGTTCCTGAGAGCAGGTATATGAATGAGAAAAGGAATTAGGCAGAGACAGCGGAGAAAGGGAGTCAGGTGGAGAGTTTGGGATGTAGGAGTATGGGAGCGAGCAGGAGAGGAAGGCTCAGGAGGTGGAGAGGTATAAGATGTGGGGACGTGTGATCAGCTGGATCTAAGTCCAAGTCAGAGGTGGAAGGTTGAGGTGGCAGATACTCATTGAGAAGGTGGTACAGGTTTGGCAGAGAAGGGCGTCCCTGAAGGAGAAAGAAAGCTTGGAGGTAGCAGATCTCAGACAACTTGCCATTGTGGTTTATAAAATTTTCAAGACCTCTGGGAATGTTTAGATCAAAAGTGCCATTTTCAGGCCATTGGTTTCCATTGTCTAATTTATATTGGGGCCAGGCAGTGTTGCAGAGCAATGTTAATCACTCATTTTTTTTGTCTCCTTTTTTTTTTTTTTTTTTTGAAATAGAGTCTGACATTGTTGCCCTTTGTAGAGTGCCGTGGAGTCATATGTCACAGCAACCTCAAACTCGGGCTCAAGAGAATCTTTTGCCTTAGCCTTCCAAGTTCCTGGGACTACAGGCGCCTCCATAATGCTTGGCTATTTTTAGAGACGGGGTCTCGCTCTTGCTCAGGATGATGTCAAACTTGTGAGCCAGGGCAATCCATATGCCTTAACTTCCCAGAGTGCTAGGATTACAGGCATGAGCCACCGTGCCTGGCCTGATGATATCTCCCTTAATACCCAGGGTGCTTAGGTTTTTGAGGAGACAGCCCAGTGGGAAGTCTTGGTGTGGAACTGAACAGCAACTGCCCGTGGCCTGTGAAGTGAGAAGGAGGAGTGGGGTGGAGGCTTACCAGGGGAGAGGCAAGGCATCCCTCAATCACTGCATAGCCAAGAGTACAAAGTCCATGGAATCCCAACACTGTACCTCAGGTGTCTCCAAGGGAAGGTGTTGGGGGTGGAGGGATAAGGACACTGATCCCAGATCCTGGGGGAAATCACAACCTAGTGCTAGGATTTTTGTAGGAATGAGAGAACAGAGGAGAAACAGGAGATCCCAGAGAAGGAGCCCTTTCCTTCAACTTATTGAGTCCTGAGGAATTAGTGTTCTGTGGTGGTCATTTGGAGAGCCACGACCAGGGTCTGAGGTGGTCCCTGGACTGGTCTCCCTGCCTCATTTCTTGGCTAACACACCATAAAGATGAGAGGTTTAGGGAGAGTCCTGCCAGAGTCCGCAAGGAGAGAAGGCCAGTCCAAGAATGAAGGATAGGCTCTATTTTCAAGAAGCAGAATGGAGTGTGACCAGAAGTCAGCTCAGCTCACAGAGTTTCAAGGGACTTTGATTAGTGTAGTTGGAATGTGGGAGGGTGTCATGAGAGGTGCGGGATGTCATCTTTATTGCAGAGTGAAAGTTGCTGTGTCCGAGACTGATTTTAGAATTACTGCCTTTCACAGAAGGTGTTATTCTTCATGGAAGGCTTTATCTCTTGTTCCAGGCAGGACCAGGGTAGGAGATGCTGATGCTTCCCAGTAACACTGGCCTAAAACATTTCAGGAGGGTAGGAAGGGGGTTGCTGTGACCATACCATTTGGTTTTTGGCCTGCTTTCTTAATCTACTTGTCTCCCAGATAGCTGAACTTTTGTCAGAGTTATGAGATGTTTTTCCCCATAGAAACTAGGGTGCCCTTTCTCCTGGGAGGGTGGCCATTGAGCAATTCTGGGAGGAGGCTGAGTGTGGGAGGAAGTCTCAGGGATGGATGACCTTACTTCACCCTTAGTGGAACATGTCTGTGTTTCAGTCATCAGGGACACTCCCAGAATTTTGGACATTGAAAAGATTTGTTTATTTCAGCTTCAATTATTCATTAACTGTAAAATGCAGTATATCAATAGAACTTAAAGAACAAGAAAATTTTCCTGGGGGCGGCGCCTGTGGCTCAGTGAGTAGGGCGCCGTCCCCATATGCCTAGGGTGGCGGGTTCAAACCCAGCCCCAGCCAAACTGCAACAACAAAAAAAATAGCCGGGCGTTGTGGCGGGCGCCTGTAGTCCCAGCTGCTCTGGAGGCTGAGGCAAGAGAATCGCGTAAGCCCAGGAGTTAGAGGTTGCTGTGAGCCGTGTGACGCCACTGCACTTTACCTGAGGGCCGTACAGTGACACTCTGTCTCTACAAAAATAAAAAAAAAAAATTTTCCTGAAAATGCAAGACAGAACTAGAGTTCAGAAAAGGAAATTAAATATGTAGTGATGGCTCGGCCCCTGTAGCTCTGTGGCTAGGGCACCAGCCACATACCCAGGAGCTGGCAAGTTCGAATCCAACCCAGATCTGCAAAACTACAGTGAAAACTACAATAACAATGACAAAAATAGCCGGGCATTGTGGCAGGCGCCTGTAGTCCCTGCTACTTGAGGCAAGAGAATAACTTAAGCCCAAGAGTTTGAGGTTGCTGTGAGCTGTGACGTCACAGCACTCTACCCAGGGCGACATGGTGAGACTCTGTCTCAAAAAATAAATAAATAAATAAATAAATATGTACTGATATATTCCATTTTAACAAAATAATCGTTTTCACCTTTTTTCTTTGGGTGAGGGTAGTAAGGTTTTGAGATATGCGATTAGTTGAGGGTGATTTCAAATTGAAACCCAGGGCTTACCTTTGTAATGATACCATGAGGAAGAAAGAGACAAAGTGTGGATTGCTTTATGGATACTTAAAAATGAATACATGTCCACATGAAATTGTGGTAGATCAAATAGTGAATTGTAAATATTTACAAAGCATTAGTTCTTCTCTTACACACAGTGGAGAAACTGAGACAGTAGGTAACTTTATTCTGTTTTTCTATCATCTAGAAGTTGAAGTTTATTGCTAAAAGCTATGGAAGAGGATTTATAAACTTCCAGAGATGATCTTAGATTATTGTTTACTAAATGATTTGTTTTCATGGAATTGATAATTAAATGATGTCACTATTTCTGACAAAATACATCATTTTGCTTTTCATGTTGACATAGGGAATGTAAAGTGTCTTACAGTTTCCTTTTATCATATAAACATCAATACTGAGTTTGCAGAATTTTGCTGTATTTCTTATTCACTTGATATTTTCTCTCTCTCTCTTTTTTTTTTTTTTGAGACAGAGTCTCAAGCTGTTAGCCTGGGTAGAGTGCTGTGGCATCATAGCTCTCACAGTAACCTTCACATCTTGGGCTCAAGTGATCCTCTTGCCTCAGTTTTTCTATTTTTAGTAGAGATGGGGGTCTCACTTTTGCTCAGGCTGGTCTTAAATTCATGAGCTCAAGCTACTCACCTACCTTTGGCCTCACAGTGTGCTAGGATTACAGGTGTGAGCAACATTGCCCAGTGATATTTTCTCATCTAAAAGCAAATGAAAAACCTTGACTGGGAACCAAAGGTCTCAGCCTGGTTAGTAAGACCAAGTCAACCTTGGTTCTTCAAAAAATGGTCATCTGGGGTGGCGCTGTGGCTCAAGGAGTAGGGTGCCAGCCCCATATATTGGGAGTGGTGGATTCAAACACGGCCATAGCCAAAAATTGCACAAAAACAAACAAAAAATGGTTATCCAGGGCCCAGGATCCCTCCCTGCAGGTTTCCAGCCTATTTATACCATCTATGGGAAGAGCCCTTTATGTGGACTGAAGGTTCAGAGTCCTGGAAAGCTGATAACCCACAAGCTGGGGACCAATGTGGTTGATGGAAGTAGAGTGTGATGAGAGGCCCTTCCTGAAGGTGTAATTGGTATTGTTCTCTGGCTGTTCCTGCACATTGTGCAGTTAAATAAATTTGAAAGGATACCTTATTGTCCAATAAAATGAATTTCTCATTATTGTAGGAAGTATTGCTTGGGGATAGCATGAAGTACTAGATATGTAGGTATCACACACAAGGGCTTTCTCTGCTGGAGAGGAGCACACCACCATAGAAACCAGGCTAGGCACCTATTGCTCAGTCGTTAGGGAGTAAACCACATAACCCTGGAGCTGGTAGGTTTAAGCCCAGCCCAGACCTGCCAAACAAGTTTAGAATCCAGGTGGGAGATAAGGACAGAATGGAGGGTGGAGAAATAATCTGCCAGTTCAGGCTGTGTTTCATTCTGTAGTCATACAGTTCTTAGGAGGGGCATAAAAAGGGTTTAGATGTTGAAATTTCACTTAGAATTGGCCAAAGGTCAGGGGCCTGGGGAAAGAAGAGTAACTTCAGCAAAATGTGATGAAGAAGTATTGTGTTTTAACTGCTGAAGAAATAACTGTTCAGGTGATTGTTTATGAGTAATAAATGGGAATTTGTAGAGTCTGTGTCTGGCCTGTCATAGGCCAAAAGGGGAGTATCACCTATGTCATCCTGGGAAGTGTTGCTATTTGTAGTGAGCTGCTCTTGAGAGCACAGCTCATGGGTAATTTCTGTAATTTGAGCTACTTCCCAGGAAGACTGATGGTCCCGAACATTTCCTACCACTATCTCCTTGCCTTATATGTGTCTTCTGTCTTTTTTTTTCTTTTATTATTATTTATCTTTTTGAGACAGAGTCTCTGTCATGCTGTGTTTTACTATTTTAAATTGCATACAAACTTTACGGATATCCTGTATAAATGATGGTGTTGTCATATCTTCTTACTGAGGACTAATTATGGTGACTTAATTCATCTTTGCCATCTCTGAAGTGGTGTGATATGAACATCCCATTCTGGTTAAATTGTCTAATGTGACAGATCTTTTTCTGTCTACCATCATGGTGGGTTATTCTTGAGTTGGAAATGACTCTGTTTTTAGTGATTAAGTTTTTTTTTTCCTGTGTGACATCATTACTTTATTTATTTATTTATTTATTATTTTTTTTATTAAATCATAGCTGTGTACATTAATACGATCACGGGACATCATACACAGGTTTTATAGACCGTTTGACATATTTTTATCACACTGGTTAACATAGCCGTTCTGGTATTTTCTTAGTTATTGTGTTAAGACATTTATATTCTACATTTACTAAGTTTCACATGTACCCTTGTAAGATGCACCATAGGTGTAATCCCACCAATCACCCTCCCTTCGCCCATCCTTCCCACTCCCTCCCCCCCCACTTCCCCATATTCTTAGTTTATAACTGGGTTATAGCTTTCATATGAAAGCCATAAATTAGTTTCATAGTAGGGCTGAGTACATTGGATAATTTTTCTTCCATTCTCGAGATACTTTACTAAGAAGAATATGTTCTACCTCCATCCACGCAAACATGAAAGAGGTAAAGTCTCCATCTTTCTTTAAGGCTGCATAATATTCTATGGTGTACATATACCACAATTTATTAATCCATTCATGGATCAATGAGCACTTGGGCTTTTTCCACGACTTAGCAATTATGAATTGGCTGCAATAAACATTCTGGTACAAATATCTTTGTTATAATGTGATTTTTGGTCTTCTGAGTATATACCTAGTAGAGGAATTATAGGATTGAATGGCAGATATATTTTTAGATCTCTAAGTGTTCTCCAAACATTTTTTCGAAAGGAATGTATTAATTTGCATTCCAACCAGTAGTGTAGAAGTGTTCCCTTTTCTCCACATCCACACCAACATCTCTGGTCTTGGGATTTTGTGATATGGGCTAATCTTACCGGAGTTAGATGATATCTCAAAGTAATTTTGATTTGCATTTCTCTGATGATTAAGGATTATGAGCTTTTTTTTCATATGTCTGTAGGCCATGTGCCTGTCTTCTTCAGGGAAGTTTCTCTTCAAGTCCCTTGTCCAACCTAAGATGGGATCACTTGTTCTTTTCTCGCTTGTAAGTTTGAGTTCTCTGTGGACTCTGGTTATTAAACCTTTGTCAGAGACATAACCTGCAAATATCTTCTCCCATTCTGAGTGCTATCTGCTGGCTTTACTTACTGGTTTCTTGGCTGTGCAGAAGCTTTTTAGTTTGATCAGGTCCAAATAGTGTATTTTTGGAGCTGCTTCAATCACCCATGGAGACCTCCTCATAAAATATTCACCCAGACTGCTTTTTTCAAAAGTTTTCCCTGCACTCTTCTTCTAGTATTTTCATAGTTTCATGTCTTAAGTTTAAATCTTTAATGCAATGTGAATTTATTTTAGTTAATGCTGAAAGGTGTGGGTCCAGTTTCAGTCTTCTACAGGTTGCCAGCCAGTTCACCCAGCAACATTTGTTGAATAAGGAATCTTTTCTACACTGAATGTTTTTAATTGGCTTGTCAAAGATCAAATAACGTTAGTGAGATGGCTTCATCTCTTGGTTCTCTTTTCTGTTGCATACATCTACCTCTGTTTTTGTGCCAGTACCATGCTGTTTTTATCACTATTGATTTATATTATAGTCTGATGTCTGGTAGCGTGATTCCTTCTGCTTTGTTTTTATTTCTGAGTAATGTCTTGGCTATTCGAGGTTTTTCCTGAGTCCATATAAAACGAAGTATTAGTTTTCAAGGTCTTTAAAGTATGAGAGTGGAGGTTTAATAGGGATTGTTTTAAAACTGTATATTGCTTTGTGTAGTATGGACATTTTAACAATGTTCATTCTTCCCAGCCATGAGCGTGGTATGTTTTTCCATTTGTTAACATTTTCAGCTATTTCTTTTCTTAGAGTTTCATAGTTCTCTATGTAGAGTTCTTTCATGTCTTTTGTTATATAAACTCCCAAATATTTAATCTTATTTGGCACTACTGTGAATGGAATAGAATTCTTAACTGTTTTTTTCAGCTTGACTATTGTTGGTATATATAAAGACTACCGATTTATGAATATTGATTTTGTAACCTGAGACACTGCTGTATTCCTTGATCACTTCTAAGAGTTTTGTAGTAGAATCCCCTGGTGAGATTGTGTATGATGAGATATACAATCATATCATCTGTGAAGAGCAAAAGTTTGATCTGTTCTAATCCTACATGAATACCCTTGATTGCCTTTTCTTCCCTAATTGTGATGGCTAAAACTTTCATTACAAGGTTAAAGAGCAGTGGAGACAATGGGCAACCTTGCCTGGTTCCTGATCTCAGTGGAAATGATTTCAATTTAACTCCATTCAATACATTATTGGCTATGGGTTTGCTGTAGATGGCCTCTATCAGTTTAAGAAATGTCAATTCTATACCAATTTTCTTAAGTGTTCTGGTCATGAAGGGATGCTGGATATTATCAAAAGATTTTTCTGCATCAATTGAGAGAATCATATGGTCTTCGTTTTTTAATTTGTTTATGTGCTGAATTATATTTATAGATTTACATATATTGAACCAGCCTTGAGACCCTGGGATAAAACTGACTTGTCATGATGTATAATTCATTTGATGTGTTGCTGGATTCTGCTTGTTAGGATCTTGTTGAATATTATTGCATCTATATTCATTAGTGATATTGGTCTGTAATTTTCTTTTTTTGTTGGGTCTTTTCATGGTTTGGGGATCAGGGTGATGTTTGCTTCACAGAAGGTGTTGGGTAGTCTTCTTTCTTTTTCTATATTTTTGAATAGGTTGAGTAATATAGGTACTAGTTCCTCTTTAAACGTTTCGTAGAATTCTGACATAAAGTCATATGGTCCCGGGCTTTTGTTTTTAGGGAGATTTTGTATGGTTGATGCTATTTCAGAACTTGATATAGGCCTGTTCAACATTTCCACTTGATTCTGGCTAAGTCTTGGAAGGTGACGTGCTTCCAAGTATTGATAAATTTCCTTCAGATTTTCATACTTTTAAGAATAAAGTTTCTGTAATATTCATTAAGGATTTTTTTAATTTCTGAAGAGTATGTTGTTATTTCATCTTTGTCATTTCTGATGGACGAAATTAGAGATTTTAGTCTTCTTTTCCTGGTTAGGTTAGCCAAAGGTTTATCTATTTTGTTGACCTTTTCAAAAAAAACAACTTTTTGATTTGTTGATCTGTTGTATAATTCTTTTGTTTTCAATTTCATTTAATTCTGCTCTAATTTTGGTTATTTATTTTCTTCTACTGGGTTTGGAGTTGGAATGTTCTTACTTTTCCAGTTGCTTTAGATGTCCCATTAAGTTATTAACTTCCTCTCTTTCTGTTCTCTTGAGAAAGGCTTGCAGTGCTATAAATTTCCCTCTTAGGACTGCCTTTGCGGTATCCCAGATGTTCTGATAATTCGTGTCTTCATTATCATTTTGTTCCAAAAATTTGGCAGTTTCCTCTTAATTTCATTTATGACTCAGCTATCATTCAGCATAAGGTTATTTAACTTCCATATTTTTGTGTGAGTACGAAGATTCCTGTTGTTACTGAGTTCAACTTTTATTCCATGGTGGTTTGAGATATGCAAGGAATAATTTCTATTCCTTTAAATTTACTGAGGTTAGACTTGTGACCTAAGATGTGAATGATTTGGAGTATGTTCTGTGGGCTGATGAGAAGTATGTGTATTCAGTTTTGTTTGGATGAAATGTTCTGTGGATGTCTGTTAAATCCAAATGTTGGATGGGTAGGTTTAATCTAAAATTTCTTTGCTCAGCTTCTTATTGGAGGGTCGATCCAACACTGCCAAAGGAGTGTTGAAATCTTATGGAGTTGGAGGAAGTCCAGTTGCTCATGTCTGTTAGAGTTTCTCTTGTAAATTGAGGCACATTTTGGTTGAGTGCATAAATGTTAATAATTGAAATCTCATTGTATTGAGTATTACCCTTAACAAATATGAAGTGAACACTCTCATCCCTCCTTACTTTTGTTGCTTTAAAGCCTATTGTATTTGCAAATAGAATTGCAACACCTGCTATATTCTGATTACCATTTGCCTGTAATATGAACAGCCATCCTTTCACCCTGAGTCTGTATTTATGTTTTAAGGTAAGAAGTGATTCTTGTATGCAGCAAATATCTGGCCTGAGTTTTTGTATCCAGTCAGCCAACCTGTGCCTCTTTAGAGGACAGTTTATGCCATTCACATTAATGAAGAATATAGATAAATCTGGTAAAATTATGAGTATCGAGTTTTTTGAAAGCCCTTTTTAATCTTTTTGCTACTGTGGACGTTGAAGTTTGATCAAAAGTTTCTGAGTGAGTTTACATTTGTGGTAGAGGATTGGGCTGGTCATTATGGAGGATAGGTCTGAGAATATCCTGAAGAGCTGGTTTGGTTATGGCAAATTTCTTTAACATGTGAATGTCATTAAGGTATTTAATTTCTCCCTCATAAATGAAACTCAGTTTAGCTGGATTGATGAAGCTCAGTTCATCCACTGTTGAATGGTATTTTGTTTTAGGAGATTAAAAGTTGAGGACCACCCTCTTCTGGCTTGAGAAGTTTCAGCAGAGAGGTCTGCAGTCATTCTAATATTCTTCCCTTTGTAGGTAATGGTTTTCTTATGCCTGGCTATTTTCACAATTTTCTCCTTCATATTAATTTTAGTAATGTTAATTATGATGTGTCTGGGGGATGTTTTGTTCAGGTTGAGTCATGCTGGGGTTCTGAAACTGCTATATGAATTTCAGAATCTCTTGGCATGTCTGGAAAATTCTCTTTCATAATTTCATGGAGAAGGGCCTCTATGTCTTGTGAAGCCACTTCATAGCTTTCAGGGATTCCAATGAGGCGGATATTAGCCTTCTTCGAATTATCCTAGAGCTCTCTGAGAGAATGATCCATTTTTGCTCTCCATTTCTCTTCCTCTTTGAGAGTTTGGTAGTGCTCAAAAGCTTTGTCTTCAATGTCAGAAATCCTTTCTTCTGCTTGCTCCACTCTGTTACTGAGGGATTCTACTGTATTTTTCATATCTTTGAAGACTGCAAATTCTTGCTTCAATGTGTCAAAATCTTTGGTGGTTTTGTCTTTATATTCTTTTTTTTTTTTTTTTAAATTTTTTTATTAAATCATAAGTGTATAGAATGATATGATTATGGGGCATCATACACTCACTTCATAAACCATTTGACACATTTTTATCACAGTGGTTAACATAGCCTTTCCGGCGTTATCTCAGTTACTGTGCCAAAACATTTATATTCTACATTTACCAAGTTTCGCAAATACCCCTGTAATATGCACCACAGGTGTGATCCCACCGATTCCCCTCCCTCTACCCACTCCCCCCTTTCCCACTTCCCCCTATTGTTAAGTTGTAGCTGGGTTATAGCTTTCATGTGAGAGTCCCAAATTAGTTTCATAGTAGGGCTGTGTACATTGGATATTTTTTCTTCCATTCTTGGGATACTTTACTAAGAAGAATATGTTCCAGCTCCATCCATGTAAACATGAAAGAGGTAAAGTCTCCATCTTTCTTTAAGGCTGCATAGTATTCCATGGTATACATATACCACAATTTATTAATCCATTCGTGGATCGATGGGCACTTGGGCTTTTTCCATGACTTAGCAATTATGAATTGGGCTGCAATAAACATTCTGGTACAAATATCTTTGTTATGTTGTGATTTTTGGTCTTCTGGGTATATGCCCAGCAGAGGAATTACAGGATTGAATGGCAGATCTATTTTTAGATCTCTGAGTGTTCTCCATATATCCCTCCAAAAGGAGTGTATTAATTTGCATTCCCACCAGCAGTGCAGAAGTGTTCCCTTTTCTCCGCATCCACACCAACATCTCTGGTCTTGAGATTTTGTGATATAGGCTAGTCTCATTGGAGTTAGATGATATCTCAAAGTAGTTTTGATTTGCATTTCTCTGATGATTAAAGATGATGAGCATTTTTTCATATGTCTGAAGGCCGTGCGCCTGTCTTCTTCAGAGAAGTTTCTCTTCAAATCCCTTGCCCAGCCTGCGATGGGATCCCTTGTTTTTTTCTTGCTGATGCTTTTGAGTTCTCTGTGGATTCTGGTTATTAAACCTTTGTCAGAGTTATACCCTGCAAATATCTTCTCCCATTCTGAGGGCTGTCTGCTTGCTCTGCTTACTGTGTTCTTAGCTGTGCAGAAGCTTTTTAGTTTGATCAAGTCCCAGTAGTGTATTTTTGAAGCTGCTTCAATTGCCCGGGGGGTTCTCCTCATGAAATACTCACCCAGACCAATTTCTTCAAGGGTTTTCCCTGCATTCTCCTCTAGTATTTTTATAGTTTCATGTCTTAAGTTTAAATCTTTAATCCAATGAGAGTCTATCTTAGTTAATGGTGAAAGGTGTGGGTCTAATTTCAGTCTTCTGCAGGTTGCCAGCCAGTTCACCCAGCACCATTTGTTAAATAGGGAATCTTTTCCCCACTGAATGTTTTTAATTGGCTTGTCAAAAATCAAATAGCGGTAAGTAGCTGGATTCATCTCTTGGTTCTCTATTCTATTCCAGATATCTACTTCTCTGTTTTTGTGCCAATACCATGCTGTTTTGATCACTATCGATTTGTAGTAAAGTCTGAGGTCTGGTAGTGTGATTCCTCCTGTTTTGTTTTTATTTCTGAGTAATGTCTTGGCTATTCGAGGTTTTTTCTGATTCCATATAAAACGAAGTAATGTTTTTTCAAGATCTTTAAAATATGACAGTGGAGCTTTAATAGGGAGTGCGTTGAAAGTATATATTGCTTTGGGTAGTATGGACATTTTGATAATGTTGATTCTTCCTAGCCATGAGCATGGTATGTTTTTCCATCTGTTAGCATTTTCAGCTATTTCTTTTCTTAGAGTTTCATAGTTCTCTTTATAGAGATCTTTCACGTCTTTTGTTAGGTAAATTCCCAAATATTTCATCTTCTTTGGCACTACTGTGAATGGGATAGAGTCCTTAACTGCTTTTTCAATTTGACTGTTGTTGGTGTATATAAAGGCTACCGATTTATGAATGTTGATTTTGTAACCTGAGACGCTGCTGTATTCCTTGATCACTTCTAGGAGTTTTGTAGTAGAGTCCCTAGTGTTTTCCAGATACACAATCATATCATCTGCGAAGAGCGAGAATTTGATCTCTTCTGACCCTATATGGATACCCTTGATCGCCTTTTCTTCCCTAATTGTGGTGGCTAAAACTTCCATTACAATGTTGAAAAGCAATGGAGACAATGGGCAGCCTTGTCTGGTTCCTGATCTGAGTGGAAATGATTCCAATTTAACTCCATTCAATATGATAGTGGCTGTGGGTTTGCTGTAGATAGCCTCTATCAGTTTAAGAAAAGTCCCTTCTAGACCAATTTTCTTGAGTGTTCTGATCATGAAGGGATGCTGGATATTATCAAAAGCTTTTTCTGCATCAATTGAGAGAATCATATGGTCTTTGTTTTTTAATTTGTTTATGTGCTGAATTACATTTATAGATTTACGTATATTGAACCAGCCTTGAGACCCTGGGATAAAACCAACTTGGTCATGATGTATAATTTGTTTGATGTGTTGCTGGATTCTGTTTGTTAGGATCTTGTTGAATATTTTTGCATCTATATTCATTAGTGATATTGGTCTATAATTTTCTTTTCTTGTTGGGTCTTTTCCTGGTTTGGGGATCAGGGTGATATTTGCTTCATAGAACGTGTTGGGTAGTCTTCCTTCTTTTTCTACATTTTGGAACAGGTTGAGTAATATAGGTACTAATTCCTCTTTAAAGGTTTGGTAGAATTCTGACGTGAAACCATCTGGTCCCGGGCTTTTCTTTTTAGGGAGGTTTTGTATAGTTGATGCTATTTCTGAACTTGATATGGGTCTGTTCAACATTTCCACTTGATTCTGGTTAAGTCTTGGAAGGTGGCGTGCTTCCAAGTATCGGTCTATTTCCTTCAGATTTTCATATTTCTGAGAATAAAGTTTCTTGTAATATTCATTAAGGATTTTTTGGATTTCTGATGAGTCTGTGGTTATTTTGTCTTTGTTGTTTCTGATTGATGATATTAGAGATTTTACTCTTTTTTTCCTGATTAGGTTGGCCAGAGGTTTATCTATTTTATTGACCTTTTCAAAAAACCAGCTTTTTGATTTATTGATCTGTTGTATTATTCTTTTGTTTTCAATTTCATTTAATTCTGCTCTAATTTTGGTTATTTCTTTTCTTCTACTGGGTTTGGGGTTGGAATGTTCTTCCTTTTCCAGTTGCGTGAGATGTCCCATTAAGTTGTTAACTTCCTCTCTTTCCGTTCTCTTGAGGAAGGCTTGCAGTGCTATAAATTTCCCTCTTAGAACTGCCTTTGCAGTGTCCCAGAGGTTCTGATAGCTTGTGTCTTCATTGTCATTTTGTTCCAAAAAATTGGTGATTTCTTTCTTAATCTCATCTCTGACCCAGCTATCATTCAGCATAAGGTTATTTAACTTCCATGTTTTTGTATGGGTATGCAGATTCCTGTTGTTACTCAATTCAAGTTTTATTCCATGATGGTCCGAGAAGATGCATGGAATAATTTCTATTCCTTTAAATTTACTGAGGTTAGACTTGTGACCTAAAATGTGGTCAATTTTGGAGTAAGTTCCGTGGGCTAGTGAGAAGTATGTGTATTCAGTTTTGTTGGGATGAAATGTTCTGTAGATGTCTGCTAAATCTAAATTGGATGGTTAGGTTTAAATCTAAGATTTCTTTGCTCAGCTTCTTGCTGGAGGATCGATCCAACACTGCCAAGGGAGTGTTGAAATCTCCAACGATTATGGAGCTGGAGGAAATCAAGTTACTCATGTCTGTTAGAGTTTCTCTTATAAATTGAGGTGCATTCTGGTTGGGTGCATAGATATTAATAATTGAGATCTCGTCATATTGAGTATTACCCTTAACAAATATGAAGTGACCATTCTTGTCCTTCCTTACTTTTGATGGTTTAAAGCCTACTGTATCTGCAAATAAAATTGCAACACCTGCTTTTTTCTGATTACCATTTGCCTGAAATATGGATGACCATCCTTTCACCCTGAGTCTGTATTTGTCTTTTAAGTTGAGATGTGACTCTTGTATGCAACAAATATCTGGCTTAAGTTTTTGTATCCAGTCAGCTAACCTATGCCTCTTTAGAGGACAGTTTAAGCCATTCACATTGATGGAGAGTAAGGATAAGTCTGGTGGAATTTTGGGTATCGAGTTTTTCAAAGGTCCAGTGGACATTTTTAATCCTTTCGCCAGTGTGGAAGTTGGAGTTTGATCCGAAGTTTCTGAGTGAGTTTACTTTTGTGGTATAGGATTGGGTTGGTCATTGTGGAGGATAGGTCTGAGAACATCCTGAAGAGCTGGTTTACTTATGGCAAATTTTTTCAACATATGAATGTCATTGAAGTATTTAATTTCTCCATCATAGATGAAACTCAGTTTAGCTGGATACAAGATCCTGGGTTGAAAGTTTTTTTGCTTTAGGAGATTAAAAGTTGATGACCAGCCTCTTCTTGCTTGAAAAGTTTCAGCAGAGAGATCTGCAGTTATTCTAATATTCTTACCTTTGTACGTTATAGTTTTCTTTCGCCGGGCTGCTTTGAGAATCTTCTCTTTCATGTTAACTTTAGTGAAGCTAATTATGATATGTCTGGGAGATGGCTTTTTGGGGTTGAATCGTGCTGGGGTTCTGAAGCTGTCTGCTATCTGAATTTCAGATTCTCTAGGCATGTCTGGAAAATTTTCTTTCATAATTTCATGTAGAAGGGCCTCTGTGCCCTTGGCTGCCACGTCATCAGCCTCCGAAATTCCTATAACCCTTATGTTATTTTTTTTCGAATTATCTGAGAGCTCTCTGAGTGAGTGATCCGTTTTTGCTCTCCATTTCTCTTCCTCTTTGAGAGATTGGGAGCGTTCGAAGACTTTATCTTCAATGTCAGAAATCCTTTCTTCTGCTTGCTCCATTCTGTTACTGAGGGATTCTACTGTATTTTTCATATCTTTGAGGGCTGTAAGTTCTTGTTTCAGTGTGTCTAAGTCTTTGGTGGTTTTGTCTTTAAATTCGTTAAATTCTTGAGACAGTTTTTGAATTTCTCCTCGAATTCCTAATTCCATTTTATTAATCTTGTCTGCAAACCAAATTCTGAATTCGACTTCTGACATCTCAGCCAGTTGTTTATGAATGGGATCTTCAATCACATCTGCCGTATCTTTTCTTGGGGGGGTTGATCTATTCTGGTTATTCATGTTACCAGAGTTTTTCCGCTGATTCCGCCCCATGGTTTACTCCCTTTGGTTTTTCCCCTGGGGTTTTATCGAGGGCCCGTACAGTGTTGTGGCCTGAGAAACTGGGGCCCTGTCTGGTGTGGTGGAGCAAAGTGGTTCTGTCTTGTTTTCAGCTGGTTTCTGTTCGATCCTATTGCAACTTCTACTCTGGCTTGAAGTCTCAGCTGTGTGGAAAAATCAGCAATTAAGTCACCCCGCCTGCCCACCTCTGGCCCCAGTTGGAAAAGGAGAATCAAACCTTCCTACAATCGCACACCCAGGGCACCACCTGAAAAGTCCTCAGTCTATTAGCCCAGTTCAAAAGGTCCGAATCAACTGTCTCAATCGGCACTTGTCTCAGGTGGAAGGGTTCAAGAGGTCTCTGGGAACTGGATCACAGGGGCCTGGTGACTCCTCTGAGACAGCTCACCCCAGTGCAGCGTGGAGTCAGGAGGAGCCACCCCGCAAACAGCAGTCTGGGAAGGTTGACGTCTCCTTCCCCACTTTGCCCCTCCGTCGGACCCAGTCACTGGTATCTCTGCAGATGGCTAACCCAGTTGCCTGCAGTGAACAGACACTCCAGGGGTTTGCACCTGCCTGAATCGCGAGGAAGTCTGCCAGGCCCCCGCAGACTGCCGCTATCTAGCAGGAGGAGATGGGGCCTGACATCTTTGAGTGTTTGATGCAGGTGATGGGAAGGAGGTGTTCACTCAGGCTTAGCCCTGTCCCTGATGGATGCTGCTAACAGAACAGAACAGACAACTTTGTGAGGTTCTGTCTCTGTTCCTGTCGTCGCCTACAGGAGACGGGCTGTTTTGAGTTCAAACGTCTTTGCTGCTGGAGAATTGCGTCTGAACACCTCTCTGGGTCAGCCCCGCCCTGGAGGCTTCTGGGTTTGTGAGCCGTGACACTGGTGGCCTCCTCTGGTTGCCCAGGGAGACAGGGGGTGTGGCCTCAGAATATCCAGAAGTGAGCGTTCTGCCGTTAAAGAAAAAACGGCTGTTGATCTACCTCCAGGGAACTGCTGCTCTGGTGTGGGCACTCAGGCGACCCTTTTCTCCTCTGTCCCGCGCCCCAGAGTCAGCACTGAGCGGCCGCAGTTTGTGCTGGGTCCACACCCCTTAATAGATCCCCCAAGAATCAGAACTCTTGGGGGATGGGCCCCCAGACCCGGATTGGGAGTGGGGCGGGGGGAAGCTAGAGTTTCATTCAGTTTCACGCAATACTACGGTCCGGGGAGGGCTCCTGCACTGCACCGCAGGGAAGTGCCGCCAAGGCTTGATTTTCCCTCAGCAGAGTGCCCTCTCCTCGCTCACGTATCCCAGAGTCAGTGCTGACCTGACGCAGCTCAGGCACTGTGCACTCCCCTCGAGAAATCACCCAAGGAGCCGAACTCTGGAGGGATAGGCCCTCAGACCCCGAGTGAGAGTAGGGGCTCTCAGCTCTCAGCGGGGAGGCCAGAGTCTTATTCAGTCTTGTGCCCGGGGAGGGCTCCTGCACTGCACTGCAGGGAAGTGCCGCCAAGGCTTGATTTCCCCTCAGCGGAGTGCGCTCTCCTCGCTCACGTATCCCAGAGTCAGCGCTGACCTGACGCAGCTCAGGCACTGTGCACTCCCCTCGAGAAATCACCCAAGGAGCCGAACTCCTGGGGGATAGGCCCTCAGACCCCGAGTGAGAGTAGGGGTTCTCAGCTCTCAGCGGGGAGGCCAGAGTCTTATTCAGTCTTGGGCCCCGTATGCCCGGGGAGGGTTGGTGCACTGCACCGCAGGGAAGTGCCGCGAGGCGTGACTCCCCCTCAGCCCGGTGCCCTCTCCTCACTCGGCGCGCCTCAGAGTCAATGCTGACCAGTCGCAACTCGGGGACTGTCCACTCCCCTTGAGAAATCACCCAAGGATCCGAAGTCCTGGGGGACAGGCCTCCAGACCTCAGTGGGCGGGAGGGGAGCGCCGGGGATTCAGGGTTGCCGGCAAAGGATTCCCAAAGTTTTATTCAGCCCTATGTCCGGCAGGAGAACGCCACGGCACCCCAGTAGGGGAGGTAGGTCCAGTTTTTAGAAGGTCTCTCCCGTGGAGTGTAGTGGGAGGGCCTTTAATTTCTGCCCACTTGTTCAATTGTGGGGCTACAGAGCCGGTCTCATGGGGGAGGGGGACTCCCGTCCGCTTGGTGGTGGATTTTGTACCTTTTGTTTGCGTCCTTGTGATCACAACTTGCCTCAGCGGTGTTGATGTGCGTTCTTCAGCCTTCTCTCTTGGTGAGGCTCAAGTCCACCAGGATACTTACTAAATTCCTGTCCCTTAACTCTCCTTCTGGACGGGAGCCTTTGTTGAAAGCTGGCTTCAGTCCGCCATCTTGTCTCCCCTCTCTTGTCTTTATATTCATTGAATTCTTGAGACAACCTTTGAATTGCTCCTCGAATTTCTAATTCTGACTTTTGAGTTGCTCCTCGAATTTCTAATTGCAAATTTTCCTTCATTCTGTTAATATTGTTTGCAATCCAAACTCTGAATTTAATTTCTGACATCTCGACCAGCTGTTTATGAATAGGTTCTTCAGTTACATCTGCCATATCTTTTCTTGGGGGTGTTGATATACTCTGGTTATTCATGTTACCATAGTTTTTCCGCTGGTTCTGCCACATGATTATTTTACACCGTTTGTCTTTTTCCCTGGAGCTTTGCCAAGGACCCATACAGTGCTGCGGCCTGAGAAACTGGGGACCTGTTCGGTGTGGTGGTGCTAAGTGTCTCTGTCTAGTATTTAACTGGTCTCTGTCCGGCCTTAGTGAAACAGTTATTCTGAGTTGAAGTCTCAGCTGGTGAGAAATACCAGTAATTAATTCACCCCACCCCCAACAGGCAACAATTGGAAAATGAAAATAAAATTTTCCTACAACCACACACCCAGGGCACCACTTGGACAGTCCTCGGGGATTGGCTCAGTTCAAAAGGTCCAAATCAATTGTCTCAGTCAGCACCTGTCTCAGGTGGAAGAGTTTAAAGGTCTCTGGCAATTAGATTGCAGGGGTCAGCTGTCAACTCAAATATGACTTGCTCCAGTGCTCTGTGGGGTCAGGAGGACCCACCCAGCAAGTAGATTAGTCTGGGAAGGTTGATGCCTCCATCCCCACCTTACATCTCTGTCACACCCAGTCACTGATAACCCCACAAGACTGTGACTCAGTTGCCTCCAACGAGCAGATCCCCCAGGGATTTGCAACTGCCTGAATTACAAGGAAATCTGTCTCCTCAGCCAGGCCGCCACTCTGCTACTATCTGGCAGGGAGAGGTGGGGCTTGACGGAGGCTGGGGGTGTACCGTCCTCTCCTCACTCCCATGCCGCAGACTGACCAGCTGCAGTCCAGGCCCTGTCCACACCCCTCAAGAAATCACCCATGAACCTGGCCTCCATGAACGAGGCCTCCAGACCTCAGAGTGAGAGTGGAGGGGAGTGCTGAGAGATCAGAATTCCAAGTAGAGAATATATACAGTTTTACACAGTTTTATGCCTGGTAGGAGAGCACCAGCGCACCATAGTAGTGGAAGTAGGTCCAGTTTTTAGAGGGTCTCTCCCGTGGAGTATGGTGGGAAGACTTTTGAACTTTGCTCGTTTGTTTATGTGTTACTCCCAGCTGTTTTTATGAGGAAGGGAACTCCCATCTGCTTGGTGGTGGATTTTGTACCTTTTTTTGTATCCTTGGGGTCACAGCTCACCTCAGCAGGGTTGATTTGTGTTCTTCAACCTTCTCTTTTGGCACAACTCTGATCCGCCAGGTTACTTGCTAAATTTCTGTCCTTTAACTCTCCTTCTGGATGAGAGTCTCTTTGGAAAGTTGGCTTCAGTCAGCCATCTTGTCTCTGCCCCCTAGGTATAAAGTATTTTTAGACACCATCCAGAACTACCAGAACTGATATGAACATAGGTGATGCCCACCAAGTGTAACTCCAGAGGGCACTTTCTAACTCCACTTCACAGTCACAACACCCAGTTGTACAGCAATGTGCATTTTGTCCCAAGTAATGAAGCTACAATGGTCTCTCTGATAGTTTTCAATCTCCCTTCTTGAGTAGTTACAGTACATGGTGTCCCAAAAGTTGCCCCTACAGTCATCATACATAGGCAAAGAGGGAAATTGCAGTTATATTTACTTTTATTTACAACCAAATTTTATAAAACATTTAAAAACTATTTTCTGTGTGTTGCTACCTTCTTGTAAAATTTTGTAATGAGTATTTCGTAAAGATATATTTTAGCTACAATTTTCTATTTTCTGTATGTATGTTGACTTTGGGACAACCTGTAGACTTTTACAAACTACCTTTATAGGGCAGCAATCACCCATTCTGTCTCTGTCTTTCAATTATCTTGATCACTTTAGACCTAAAACTGATCCAGAGACTAGGAGGCCAGAAGCTCAACCTGGATCCAAGATGTGCATTGAGTACACCTGAGAATGTCCCCATTCCCATTTTTTGGTTTCTCTAATTCTCATGAATGTACACAGGGCACAAACTACATCCCCACATGTGCAAGACCCAAATCTGCAGGTCCATATTGTGAGTCCAGGTATTTCCTCAGACACTGCTGGCTTCTTCAGAATCTGGAAACTTTAAAGTGCCAGCAAACTATGTCATGTATCAAGATTGTGATTGTTGGTCTCCCTTGAACCAAAGGTATTTTTGTTGTTTATAAAGTGTTGAGCTGAAAGGACTCTGTGCTGGGTTTGCTTTCTCTAGCTGAGTGCTGCTATAGTCTAGAACAGTGGCTCTCAACCTTCTTAATGCTGCGGCCCTTTAATACAGTTAATAGGTGTTGTGACCCACCAGTTGAGAATCGCTGGTCTAGAAGGAGTAACAGCAGCAATAGGGGGAATTGTTAAATAAGCCACTCCAAAGACTTGCTCAAAACCTGTAAAATTTTAAACAAACCCAAAATTGACTGTTTCCTCCTGAAAAGTGTAATTCACAATGCAAGAGTTGATGGAAGAACAAGCAATTAATTCAAGAACATCATGAGGAGATGGCTGACTAATGTTGCAAAGACCACCTCATGTTTTTAGGTTGACCAGATGGTGGTGAAAGGGGAAAGGAGGTTGGGAAACTGTGTAGGAGTTTTCTGTGTGTAAGTCTCCAAGTCTCATTGAAATGGTTTCTTGCCTCCTTATTGTCTGACTGATACCAGCTAGACTAAAACAGAAATGGGGGTTAACTGCTCACTATTTTCCTTCACAGGAAGTTCTGTAATCTTGGTTCTATAGTTAATGGCTCAAAACACTTCCTGAAATTTTTTTTTTTTAATGACACATAATCTCACTTTGTCACTCTCATTGGAGTGCCATGGCATCACAGCTAACAGCAACTCCTGGGCTAAAGCCATCCTCTTGCCTCAGCCTCCGGAGTAGCTGGGACTACAGGTGCCCACCACAACACCCTGCTATTTTTACAGACAGGGTCTTGCACTAGCTCAGGTTAATCTGGAACTCCTGAGCTCAGAAAAGCCACCCGCCTTGGGCCTCCAAGAGTGCTGGGCCCACAGGCTTGAACCATCGGCTGGCCTTCTTTCTGAAATTCTTAAGGAAGGACATAGGCATTGTAAGAAAACTGATTATTTGCTTGAAGATAGAGTAACTGCTGCTGTTGCAGAATTAGATGCTTAGAGTTGGTATACTGTGAAATGCCTTGTATGCATATTAAACACTGAGAGATAATGTTTAGCTAAGTGTTTCTCAGCCCAGGCTTGTAGTTAGGATTCTATGGCTAGTTTGAAGAGGTACCATCATCTGCGATTTTGCCTGCCCACAGATTCAATTAGTGTGGGTTGTTTCATCCACGTGGTTTTAATTAAGTGCCCCCCGTGATGCTAAGGGAAGGCCAACGTCTAGCATGAGGGTTTCCATATACATTTAAGAGAGTTGAGTTTATTTATGTTTTTCCAGAAAGAGGGCACAGGCTCCATTTCCCATTTCCATAGCAGAAATTGCTAGCAGGGGAGGACACTGGAAGACAAGAAATTAGAAACTCACATTTTGGTCTTTATGTAGAACCTCCTTCTTCCTGACTCTCTCCCATGATAAAAAATAGGGAAGGGTGAAATTTTCACTGTACTTCGAGGTCCCTGTGCCCGTGGATGTGGTGGTAGCAGTTGAAGAGTTTGGGCTGATGTTTTTAAAAGCATATTATTAAGATGAAGGAGTAATGTGTCCAGATAATCTCACCTGAGAAGGAAATCAAGGGAAGGAGGAGAAGGAGAAAAATGATTGCGTTTCTGGTAAATGAGTCCAAGGTCCAGGGCTGTGCCCATTTTTTCTCCTGCACTATCATGTTAGAATTTTCAAA
Source organism: Nycticebus coucang (assembly GCF_027406575.1). Taxonomy (NCBI): domain Eukaryota; kingdom Metazoa; phylum Chordata; class Mammalia; order Primates; family Lorisidae; genus Nycticebus; species Nycticebus coucang. The sequence continues at coordinate 19,939,767 of NC_069799.1, read as the reverse complement.
CCTCTACATCTCTACTTGTGATGTTCCTGCCTAATGAGTTTGTTTCAAATACTCTTTTCCCCTTATAATAGTTAAAAATCTCCAAAAATTCTTCTCTACATATGACAGAGTCTTCTTTCCCTTTTCTCCATCCAGGCTTGCCATACGCCCTAGAAAATTCTCACATTAAACTCATATTTTGCAATAGTGAAAATGTTCTCTTTCTTTCTGTTGAAAGTGGGAAAATGTGGATGCCCAAGATTTCCATTTTGGATGAGGTTGGATCATTGTATGTTAGCAGAAATGGGGAATATGTACTGTTTAGCTTCCATCTGGAAGCTCTATGGGTTCTACATAAAAGAAGTTGATATACATGTACTTTTACAGAAGGTGGCATGAACTGCCTAAAGTAACTCAAAGTTCTGAAAAACAGAATAATTACCCAAGATTTGCTTTCTAGAATGCTAAGAAGGACATATTTAAAGACAGGATTAGTGATTAGAAAACATGCCAGATACCTGTACCTTAAACTTTGCCCAAACTGGATTTTTCCAACTGGTTTTTATCAGATTATGATTTACTTTTTCTGTCCAGTACTGTCACAGCAGTGATGTCATGTTTGCATTTGTGAATCAGCACCTGATAATAATTTGTCCTGTTTACAGTTGATATTAATTTTCTTCACTCAGTTGTGGTGTTCTTTGACACATATTCCATTATAGGGTTCTGTATATCTTCTTTATTTGTTTATTTAAAATTTTTAAGAGACAGTCTCACTTTATTGCCTTCAGTAGAGTGCGGTGGCATCACAGCTCACAGCAACCTCCCAACTCCTGGGCTTAGGCAATTCTCTTGCTGCAGCCTTCTGAGTTGCTGGGACCACAGGTGCCCGCTACAATGCCCAGCTATTTTTTTTTTTGCAATTTGGCCAGGGTCGGATTTGAATCCGCCACCCATGGTATATGGGGCCAGTGCCCTACCCATTGAGCCACAGGTGCTGCCCAGTACATCTTCTGTACTGTTAATAAGTACTTGGGGAAATATCACTAATGTGCAGAAACCAAAACATTTATTGAGGAAGCATCCCTCTCTTCTTAGATTCTCTTTCCTATACCTTGCTTTGGAAAGTAAAGGTTGTCATCTTTGTTTGCTGGTTCAGAAATCCGTTGGGGTAAATCCAGTATGTACAGTTCACTGCATGTTTGACAAAATATTTTCATGGGACAGAAGCATTATCATTCCTGTTTAGCTTGTTGGAAATTTAGGAATGGAATCTTCATCCCATATCTTCTGAATGAAAATCTACATTTTATCAAGATCTCCTGGTCTCTTTTTTGTTTTTTTGTTTTAGTTGTTGTTGCTTGTTTTTTTGAGATAGAGTCTCAAACTGTCATCCTGGGTGGAGTGCTCACAGCAACATTCTACTAGGGCTCAAGAGGTCCTCTTGCCTCATTTTTTTAATTTTTAGTAGAGATGGGGGTCTCACTATTACTCACGCTGTTTTTGAAAATGTGAGCTCAAGCAATCCACCCCCTTGGCCTCACAAAGTGCTAGGATTATAGATGTGAACCACCACCGTGCCCAGCCTATCTCCTGTTCTTTCTTGTACATGTTAAAATTTTAGAGGTACTATTTACCTCATCATGACATTGTCATATAAAAAAATACACACAGCTTACATGGAATGATATAGATAAATAAGAAAAATATACATGCCTGTATTGGCGGCCTTTTATTTTTACCCTGCAAACCAAAATACTATAGTGTCTACACTGGTTCTGTGGACATTATGCCATTCCCTTCAGTGTTAGAGAACACATGAGGGAATTTGTCTGTTCTGTACTGATTAGATAATTCCAGTCATTCATATACATTAGCAACAGTTCTCTTCACTGATTTAACTAAAAATGAAATTCAATCTCCCCTTATTTCTTGGCAAACATGTTTGTTTTTCAGGGAGTGTTGACATTCACGGATGTGTCTATAGAATTCTCTATGAATGTGTGGGCCTGCCTGGACCCTGCTCAGCAGCATTTGTGTTTGGAAGACAAACCTGGTCTTCCTCGGTGAGGATAACTTAAATACACAGTTCTGAATCAAAGCATTTCATATTCTTTCTTTGTAGAATGTTTTTATTCAGTTTCTTCTTTGCCTGCATGAATTTCAAGTTTTTGTTTCTAAGGAAAACTTAAGGATATCTTGGTATAGTCAAGGAAATTTTGGAGATATTTTATTTTGGCATTAATCTTACCAATTTTTGAGCCAATTTATATCCTTCATTAGATTAATGGTAATTTCAGTAATTCAGAGGCATAGATTGTTACCCATACCTTTAAGTCTGATTTCTAGCACAAATTTTATTTCAGTAGTTCTGGGGAGTGTAATCAAGAGTTCTCCAACTTTAAATACCTTATTTTTTTTTATTCTTGGGGATTCATTGAGGGTACAGAAACTAGGTTACACGGATTCCATTTGTTAGGTATATTCCCTCTTACAATTGTGCCTTGCCCCCAAAAGGTATATCACACAAGACCCCACCTACCTCCCTCCTGCCCTCCCTATGCTCTTTCTTTCCCCCATCCACTCCTCCTTCTCTCTCTCTCTCTCTTCTTCCCACACCCTCACCATGTCATTAGTTATCATTAATTGTCCTCATATCAAAATTGAATACATAGAATTCATGCTTCTCCATTTTTGTGATGCTTTACTAAGAATAATGTGTTCCAATTCCATCCAGGTTAATACAAAGACTGAAAAGTCTTCATTTTAAAAATGGCTGAATAGTATTCCATGGTGTACATATACCACAGCTTGTTAATCCATTCCTGGGTTGGGGGGCATTTAGGCTGTTTCCAAATTTTGGTGATGGTAAATTGAGCTGTGATAAACAGTCTGGTGCAAGTGTCCTTATGACAAAAGGGGATTTTATTAGTTTGCAGTCCCACCAATAGTGTAAAAGTGTTCCTTTCTTTCCACATCTACACCAGCATCTGCAGTTTTGAGATTTTGTGATGTGGGCCATTCTTACTGGGGTTAGATGATATCTCAGGGTAGTTTTGATTTGCATTTTTCTAATAATTAGGGATAATGCGCATTTTTTCATATGTTTGCTGGCCATTCGTCTGTCTTCTTTAGAGAAGATTCTATTCATGTCTCTTCCCAATTGATATATGGAATTCTTGTCTTTTTCATGTGGATTATTTTGAGTTCTTTATAGATTCTAGTTATCAAGCTTTTGTCTGATTCAAAATAAGCAAATATCCTTTGTGGAAGGCTGACACCACAGAATCTATTTTGTAGGCCAAGTGCTATTTCCTGTACTAACAGACTTAAGTTTCTATTTCCCTGCAAACGCCAGGCCTAAGTTTCTATTTCCCTGCAAACGCCAGGCCTCTTCTCATAAATCACGTGAGTGAAACTTGGAAACTTTCCATTGGTAACTTTCTCCGCCAAGTTGCTTGTATACCTGGTGACGCAAACTTCCTCCTTCACCTACCCTTACATACCCTGAAAGAACATTGCAATAAACGAGACTTGATCAGACTCCTGTCTTGTCTCCATTCTTCGCACCCCGTGCCCCTTCCCATTCTCACCCCCTCCTCCAGGTATCCCTGTCAACTGACCCGTGGGCTGGGTCATGTGGCACCTGACCAGGGACCTGGATACGAGGGAAAATGGTGAAGAAGCTACTGGAGGCAGCCGGCCAGCTCAGAGAAACATCGGGACCTGGCCACGCAGTAGCCTGCTGCGCTAGAATGAGGATCTCGGTGAGTAGTAGTGATCATGGGGCAAGTAGTCAGTCAGCATGAGTTATTTGTGGAACAGTTAAGAGATGCACTCAAGACGCGAGGAGTACAGGTCAAAATTAAAAAGCTATTTCAATTTTTTGACTTCTTGAAAGAAGTCTGTCCTTGGTTTCCTCAAGAAGGAACCATAGACGAGAAAAGATGGAAAAGAGTAGGTGATGCTTTAAATGATTTTTATCAGATATTTGGACCTGAAAAAATACCAGTCACTGCTTTCTCGTACTGGAATCTCATTAATGATAATATTAGTTGTCGCAGTGTTTGTCCCGCAGTTGCGAATGTCATAAAAAAGGGAGAAGAACCGTTACATCACACAAAGAAAAGGATATTAAATCCCAAGATCCGTCCCAGGATTTCGGGGCTGCTGGAGGCACTCCTCCTAGCTGTCAGCTTAATGAGCAAGAAGATCTTATCTCACTAGAGAGTGATGAGGAATCAAACAGAGAGGAACAAAAGGCTCCCACTGTTTGGCCAAAAGTTAAGCTGGAGAACAAACAGAAGGTAAAACAGCCTAAGGTCAAGGTCCTGGAGCCAAAAAGAAGGCTCTACCCAGACTTGAAAGTTGTAAAAATAGACTCTGATGATAAGCTTTTAGATGAGGTATGGAATGAGTTAGAGGAAGAGGCGGCCAAGTATCATAATCCAGATCGACCCCTACTTGGAAAACGGCCACCCCCGTGTAGTGCAGCGCCTTCCATGCTGTCCATGGCAATGGCCACTATAGACCCAAAAAGGGATATAGAGAACAAAATTGCACAATTACAAGAACAAATAAAACTCATCAGGAGCTAATCAGTGAATTAGAGGAGCTTAAAACAGGCAAATTGGAACGTAAGGAGCAGAGGCCTCGAGAACAAGAATCCGCTGGCCCCATATCCCAATCTCCCCTTAAAGATGTATTTATGAGGAGGCCCCCTGTTAACCAGGAGAGAACAGAGGCATTCCCGGTCACAGAGACCACAGACAATCAGGGTCAGGCATGGAGACATCACAGTGGATTTGATTTTCAGGTGGTTAAGGAATTAAAAACGGCAGTGGCCCAATATGGAGCCACCACTCCCTATACACTAGCTATACTGGAATCAGAAGCAGAGAAATGGCTCACTCCTGGTGACTGGTATATCCTAGCCAGGGCTGTTTTATCCGGGGGAGATTACTTACTATGGAAATGTGAACATGCTGAATTTTGCAAAGACACTGCCAAAGGAAATGCTCAGGCGGGAAATGGCTGGACTTATGATATGCTTCTTGACGAGGGGCATTTTGCTAGTACAGATGCTCAAATGCAATATGATTCAGGTCTGTATGCGCAAATCCAAGCTGCGGGAACCAGGGCTTGGAGAAAACTCCCAGTGAAAGGGGATTTTAGCTCTTCCCTCACCACAGTGAAGCAGGGCCCTGATGAGCTGTTTTCAGAGTTTGTCCACAGACTTTTGACAGCTGCAGGCAGGATTTTTGGTAGCGCAGAAGCTGGAATGGACTTTGTTAAACAATTGGCTTATGAAAATGCCAATGTGGCATGCCAGGCAGCTATTCAACCATACAAAAAGAAGACAGATTTGTCTGGATATATTCGCCTTTGCTCTGACATTGGCACCTCATATCAGCAAGGTCTAGCAATGGCTGCCGCCTTACAGGCCTATACTATCAAAGATTTTTCAGCTCAGAAAACTAAGGGCCGATGTTTTAATTGTGGGGAACCAGGGCACTTTGCCAAAGACTGCAAAAAGGAAAATCTTCAACTCTTAAAAAACCACCGCCTGGCTTATGCCTTAAATGCCGCAAGGGCCGTCACTGGGCTAATGAGTGCAGATCTAAAACAGATAATCCAGGAAATCCCCTCCCCTCTCAGCAGGGAAACAGGGAGAGGGGCCACCCCCCAGGCCCCGAAATCCAAACAAGTTTATGGGGCAGTCAGCTTTGTTCCAGCCAACAGCAATCCATTTCAGACCTCTGCAGAGCCACCCCAGGAAGCTCAGGACTGGACCTCTGTTCCACCTCCCACACAGTATTAACCCCTGAAATGGGAGTGCAAATTTTACCCACAGGTGTGTTTGGTCCTCTACCCCCAAACACCTTTGGGCTAATTATTGGACGCAGTAGTAGTGCTATCCAAGGACTCCAAATTTTCCCAGGTGTAACTGACAATGATTATGAGGAAGAAATTAAATTAATGGCTGCTTCCCCCAAAATATTTCCACCATACCCCATGGCCAAAGAATAGCCCAGTTATTACTATTACCCTTTTTGTCAACTAATAATAAGATTAAAATAAAGAATGGGAGGTGTGGGAGGCTTTGGCTACTCCGATGTTTACTGGGCTCAGCCTATCTCACCCCAGAAACAAATGCTTACTCTAAGCCTAGATGGCAAGGAATTTCATGGCCTTGTGGACACTGGTGCTGATGTCACTATAATTAACAAAGAACTATGGCCCAGCCAGTGGCCCCTTTCCCCAACCTTAACTCATTTAACAGGAATTGGTCAAAACCAAAACCCTGAGAAAAGCACCAAGATACTCACTTGGAAAGATAAAGATGGCAATCAGGGAACCATACAGCCTTTTGTCATACCTGGCATCCCTGTCAACCTTTGGGGACGAGATCTCTTCTCCCAAATGTGACTCATAATGTGTAGCCCTAATGATGTAGTGACAGTGCAAATGCTTGCCCAGGGTTTTCAACCAGGAAAAGGATTATTAAAAGAGGAATCAGGCATTCCCAACCCTCTACAAATTACCAGAAAAACAGACAAAAAAAGGCTAGGAAATTTATCTTAAGGGCTATTGACATTCCTGCATGCCATGCAGGTAGGATCACTTGGAAAAGTGATGAGCCTGTATGGGTTGATCAATGGCCCCTCTCAAAAGAAAAAATAGAAGCCTCTCAGCAGTTAGTGCAGGAACAATTAAAAGCTGGGCATATAGAGGAAAGCAACTCTCCATGGAACACTCCAATCTTTGTCATAAAAAAGAAATCAGGGGGCGGCACCTGTGGCTCAGTCAGTAAGGCACCGGCCCCATATACTGACGGTGGCGGTTTCAAACCTGGCCCCAGCCAAACTGCAACCAAAAAATAGCCAGGTGTTGTGGCGGGCACCTTTGGTCCCAGCTACTTGGGAGGCTGAGGCAAGAGAATCGCTTGAGCCCAGGAGTTAGAGGTTGCTGTGAGCTGTGTGAGGCCACGGCACTCTACTGAGGGCCATAAAGTGAAACTCTGTCTCTACAAAAAAAAAAGAAAAAGAATGAAATCAGGGCAATGGAGACTATTACAAGATTTGAGAGCTGTAAAATCCACTATGGTACTCATGCGGGCATTGCAACCAGGATTGCCCACTCCTGTGGCCAACCCTCTTGGTTACTATAAAATTATCATTGATCTTAAAGACTGTTTTTTCACCATACCACTCCATCCATTAGATCAAAAAAGATTTGCATTCAGTCTCCCCTCTATCAACTTCAAGGAACCTATGAAAAGATTCCAATGGAAAGTTTTACCACAGGGAATGGCCAACAGCCCCACCTTATGCCAAAAAATTGTTGCCACAGCTATTCAGGAAACTAGGCTTCGCTGGAACTCCATTTATATCACTCATTATATGGATGATATTCTTATTGCTGGACAGAATGCTCAGCAGGTTTTACTATGTTACAGTGATTTATCATCCTCCCTCACAAACCAGGGACTTTAAATAGCCCCAGAAAAAGTTCAGCTAAAAGATCCCTACCTTTACCTTGGTTTCCACCTAACTGGACCAAGATGGCCGGTCTGCAGCAGACCGCTTCTGGCACCCAGATACTAAACGGGATTTTTCCATGGCCCTAGGGAAAGATCCATTAGATAATAAGTGGCATGGCCCCGATCTGGTTTTAATTTGGGGTAGAGGTGCCGTATGCATATATTCACAGGAGATGGAAGCAGCATGATGGTTACCTGAACGACTGGCCAAACAAGTATATAACATCATCACCTCTAAATCCAGGTATCAAGAGACCCCCTGAGAAGGCTTTCTTTCCTTTTCTTTGTAGGTAACTATGAGCACCTGGATGTGGCTACTGCTGGGGATCTCTCTCCTGATACGAAAAAATGAAGGTAGTTTCAGTAATTACCATGAGGCTCGAGCACTCTTATAAAAATTAACTGGTACTCCTTGTGAGTGCTGTGGTGGCACCTGGGACGGTGAGAAAACCACTCTCCTAAATGTAGATTGTGGTGATAAAACAGCATACTTAGTAATGAGACAAGGTGTTCATGGAGCACAGGCATGGGTCTGTAGAAAAAAGGCTAAAATTATCCCCACCTCTAATAACAAGCTTGGACCATGCCCTTGTATAGAATTCCATCCATCTGTACATAATACCTGTTATGAGAAGGTTCAACTATGCACTGGTACAGATAATAATACGTATTTTACAGCAATCTTGACCAGACATTTTTCGGGGACATTTGGAGGTGAGTGGGACACAGTACCTCAGGTCCAGGGGACCTCAAATAAATATGCCCAATCTGGCTGTCCTGATACAGTAGGAAAAACAGTTTGCTGGAATAAGACGCCATCTGTGCACGTCTCTGATGGAGGTGGACCCCAAGATCAGGTGAGACAGAGTATAGTCCAAAAGAAACTGGAAAACATTGTAAACCACATGTCTCCTAAATTTAACTACCATCCAATAGCTTTACCCAAAAATAGGGATGCGAATCTAGACCCCCAAACCCTGAAAATGGTAGACATGACACATAGGTTACTTAATCAATCCAACCCTTCTTTGGCTCAAAATTGCTGGTTATGCCTTCATTTAGGATTATCTATGCCTATTGCTATCAATGTTAATTCCATTGAATTATCATCTAATAACTGCATGCCCATTATGCCTTTACCAGTACAACCTGTCTTTTCTGAAGCACCCTGTATTGTCTCCCCTTATAGAGACGACAGTTATGCTATTGATATTGGCAAACTCTCTTTGACCAATTGCACTGACATCATCAATATTACTTATTCCCCGTGTGCTCCCAATGATATGGTATTTGTTTGTGGCAATAACTTGGAATATACCATTCTGCCCACTAATTGGACAGGATTATGTACTATCGCCCTTTTGCTACCCGATATAGATATAGTCAATGGAGATTAATCTTTACCTATACCATCCTTTGATTATATATCTGGCCGTTCTTGAAGGGCTGTCCAATTTCTCCCCCTCTTGGCCACATTGGGAGTCACTGCTGGCATGGCCACTGGTACCGCCGGTATGGGCATTGCTGTACATAAATATACTGAACTATCTCAACTTATGGCAGAAGATAGACAAGCCCTGTCAGGCACAGTTAAAGATCTTCAAGATCAATTAGATTCCTTAGCTGAAGTAGTGCTACAAAATAGAAGAGGTTTAGATCTTCTAACGGCTAACCAAGGAGGCATCTGCTTAGCATTACAGGAAAAATGCTGCTTTTATGCAAATAAGTCAGGAATTGTTCAAGACAAAATAAAAAGATTACAAGATAATCTAGAGGAAAGAAAAAGAGAAATTATGGACAACCTGTTTTGGAGCGGGCTAAACGGCTTTCTACCTTATGTCCTTCCATTTTTAGGGCCCCTCCTTGGCTTACTAATATTACTGTTGCTAGGACCTTTTCTTTTTAACAAAGTCATGGCCTTTATAAAACAATAAATTGATGCTATTAAAATGCAGCCCCGACAATTAAGGTTATGGGGGGGGGAAGCAGAATGAGAGACGAGCGGGGGCCTTGGTGTGTGTTACACTTTATGGGGGCAAGACATGATTGCAAGAGGGACTTTACCTAACAATTGAAATCAGTGTAACCTGGCTTATTGTACTCTCAATGAATCTCCAACAACAACAACAAATAAAATGCAGCCCCTTCAGGTTCATTATCACAGACTTGCTATGGAAGATGAACGCATAACCATAATTACTTAAGGGACTGGTTAGTCAAGGACGTGTAACAAGGACCCTCATCTCAGACTTTCCTACCAACCTAAGACAGGAACCCGGTCAGACAGCTACCGTGTATCCCATGATGGGTAAGGAGGATCAGCTGAAATGATAAGGCAGTTCCAACCTAAGACAGACACAGTCACCCCGTCCTCTCGGTCGAGAGCTGGCAAAACTTTAAAAGTAAAATGTATATTTAAAAATATAAAAAAGGGGGACCTGAGGAAGGTGACACCACAGCATGTATTTTGTAGGCCAAGTGCTATTTCCTGTACTAACAGACTTAAGTTTCTTTTTCCCTGCAAACGCCAGGCCTAAGTTTCTATTTCCTTGCAAACACCAGGCCTCTTCTCGTAAATCACGTGAGTGAAACTTGGAAACTTGCTGTTGGGAAATTTTTTCCGCCGTGGCCAAGTTGCTTGGATACCTGGTGATGCAAACTCCCTCCTTCACCTACCCTTATATACCCTGAAAGAACATTGCAATAAACGAGACTTGTCTCCATTCTTCGCGCCCCTTGCCCCTTCCCATTCTCACCCCCTCCTCCAGGTATCCCTGTCGACTGACCTGTGGGCCAGGTCAATCCTTTCCCTATGTGTAGATTGTCTATTTGCTTTGGTTGTTGTCTCCTCAGCTGTTCAGAAGCTTTTCAGTTTAATTAAGTCTCATTTGTTTATTTTTGTTGTTGTTGCAATTGCCACGGCAGTCTTCTTCATAAAGTGTTTCTTCAGGCAGATATCTTCCAGTGTTTTTCCCATGCTTTCTTTGTGGATTTTTATTGTTTTGTGCCTGAAATTTAAGTCCTTTAGCCATCTTGAATCCATTTCATAAGTGGAGAAAGGTGTGGGTCCAGTTTCAGTCTTTTACATTTGGATATCCAGTTCTGCCAAAACCATTTACCGAATAGGGATTCTTTCCCCCATTACATGTTCTTGTTTGGTTTATTGAAAATTAGGTGGTTGTAAGATGTCCGTTTCATTTCCTGTTTTTTTAATTCAATTCCTAATGTCTATGTCTCTATTTTTGTGTCAGTACCATGCTATCTTGAGCACTATGAACTTGTAGCACAGCCTCAAATCTGGCAAGCTGATGCCCCCAGCTTTGTTTTTATTACTAAGAACTGCCTTACCTATGCCGGTTTTTTTCTGGTTCCATACAAAACACAGAATCATCTTTTCCAAGTTTTGAAAGTATGATGGTCGGTATTATAATAGGGACGGCATTGAATCCGTAGATTGCTTTGGGAAGTATAAACATTTTAACAAATGTTGATTCTTCCCAGCCATGAGCATGGTAGTCTTCCATTTGTTAATATCCTCTGCTATTTCTTTTCTTAGGGTCTCATAATTTTTTTTATAGAGGTCCTTCACTTATTTAGTTAGGCATATTCCTAGGTATTTCATTTTCATTGAAGCTATGGTGAAGGGAGTTGTGTCCTTAATTAGCCTCTCAACTTGGCTGTTTTTGGTGTATACAATGGCTGCTGACTTGTGGACATTGGTTGTATATCCTGAGACATTACTCTATTTTTTTCAATTAAATCATAGCTGTGTACATTAACGGAGTTATGGGGTACAATGTGCTGGGTTTATATACAATTTGAAATACTTTCATCAAACTGGTTAACATAGCCTTCACTGCATTTTCTTAGTTATTGTGTTAAGACATTTATTTTCTACACTTAGTAGATTTAACGTGTACTGCATTTTTTGATGACTTCCAGGAGTCTTGTGGTTGACAAGTTTGGAGCTTTCTAAGTATAAGATCATATCGTCAGAAAAGAGGGAGTGTTTGACTTCCTCTGCTTTCATTTGGAGGCCCTTTATTTCCTTGTCTTGCCTAATTGTATTGGCTAGAACTTCCAGTATTAACGTTAAATAGTAATGGCGACAGAAGACCACTTTGTTTGGTTCCAGTTCTAAGTGGAAAAGCTTTCAGTTTTACTCCATTCACTAAAATATTAGCTGTGGGTTTGTCATAGATAGCTTCGATCAGTTTAAGAAATGTGCTAACTATGCCTATACTCTTCACTGCTCTAATTAGAAAAGAATGCTGGATTTTATCAAATGGTTTTTGTGCACCTATTGAGAGAATCATGTGGTTTTTGTTTTTGCTTCTGTTGATATGGTGAATAATGTTTATGGACTTGCATATGTTAAAGTAGCCTTGCATCCCTGGGATGAAACCTAGTTGATCATGATGTATGACTTTCTTTCATGATATCCTGTAATTTGTTGGCTAGGATTTTGGTAATAAGTTTTTCATCAATGTTCATTAGTGAAATTGGTCTGAAGTTCTCCTTTTTAGTTGGGTCTTTTTCTGGTTTTGGTATCAGGCTGGTGTTTGCTTTGTAGAACGTGTTGGGGAAGATTCCTTCCTCCTCAATTTTTTGGAATAATTTCTGCAGTATGGGAGTAAGGTTTGATAGAATTCTGGTCTGAAGCCATCCGGACCAAGTCATTTTTTTGTTGGGAGAGTTTTTATTGTTTCTTTGGTCTCAGTGCTTGAAATTGGTCTGTTTAGGAAATTTATTTCTTCCTGGTAAGTCTAGGGAGAGAGTGTGATTCCAAATATTGACAAATTTCCTTCCTTCACATTGTCAAATTCCTGGGCATAGAGTTTCTTGTAGTATTTGGAGATAATACAAGAGTATCTCTGTGGCATCAGTTATTATTTCCCCTTTATCATTTTTCTCTTTGTTTTCTTTTCTTTTTCTTTTATTTATTTATTTATTTTTTGGAGATAGAGTGTCAAACTCAAAGTCTTGGGCTTCAGTCATTCTTTTGCCTCAGCCTCCCCAGTAGGTGGGACTATAGGCACTGCCACAACACCTGGCTATTTTTTGTAGTTGTTGCTGTTGTCATTGGTGTTTAGCTGGCCCGGGTGGGTTTGAACTCCCCACCCTCCGTGTATCTGGCTGACACTGTAACCACTGTCTATGGATGCAGAGCCTCCCCTTTATCATTTCTGATTGAGGTTACTAGAGATTTTACTTTTCTGTTTCTAATTAGTCTCTTGTTTTTTTTTTTTTAAACCATTTTTTGTTTCATTAATTTTCTGAATGATTCTTTTATTTTTTATTCCATTAATCTCTTATTTAATTTTGGATATTTCTTTTCTTCTGCTGGGTTTAGCCTTAGATTGTTCTTCTTTTTCCAATTCCATAAGATGGCTTGTGAGTTTGTTGATGTGCTCTCTGTTTTTGAATGTAGGCAATTAAAGCGATCGATTTTCCTCTCAGGACTGCTTTTGATGTATCCCACAAGTTTTGGAAGTTTGTGTCTTCATTGTTGTTATGCTCAAGGTAGGTAATGATTTCCTTTTTTATTTCTTCCTGCACCCAATTGTCATTCAGCATAAGGTTGTTAAATTTCTGTGCCTTTGTGTGGGGTTGGATGTTTTTGTTGCTGTTGAGTTCCACCTTTAGTGCCTTGTGGTCTGAGAAGATACAAAGTAATATTTCAATTCTTTTGATTCTGTTAAGTTTTGTTTTGTGTCCTGGGATACGATCAATTTTGGAGAATGTTCCAACGGGCGATGAGAAGAATTTATATTCTTTATCTTTGGGAAGGAATGTTCTATATACATCTATCAGGCACAGTTTTTCTAGGGTCTCATTTAAGACCCTTATATCTTTGTTTAATTTATATTTAGAGGATCTGCCCAGTTCTGTGAGAAGAGTGTTAAAGACCCCTGTTATTATGGTGTTATGGATATCATATTGCTCAGATTAACTAAGGTTTTTTTTAAGAATCTGGGAGCATTTAAGTTGGGTGCATAAATATTTAGAATTGAAATGGCTTCTTGTTGTATTTTTCCCTTGACTGATATGAAGTGACCATCTTTGTCTTTTTTGACTTTAGTTGCTTTAAATCTACATGTAGCTGAAAATAACAATCCCTCTTTTCTTGTGGATTCCATTTGCCTGAAAAATTGTCATCCAACCCTTAACTCTGAGTTTTAATTTGTCTTTTGAGGTTAGGTGTGTTTCCTACAAACAGCAAAGGATGGCTTGTGTTTTTTAATCCAGTCTGCAAATCTATGCCTCTTCAGTGGTGCATTCAAGCCATTAAAATTTATTGAGATAATTGATAAGTGTGGTAGTGTTCTATTCATCTTATTTTGTGAAAGTGCATTTAGTTTTCTTTCTTTCTTTCTTCTTTTTTTTTTTTTACATCATTATGGAAGCTAGGTTCTGTCCTTTAATTTCTGGGTGTTTACTTTGCTGGTGGTCCAATGTGATGGTCAGTATGTAGAACAGGTTGAAGTATTTCCTATAGAGCTGGTCTTGTTGTGGCGGATTTCCTCTATCAATTTTCTCTATCAATTTTAAAACTTACCTTAGTGGGATATAGCATTCTAGGCTGGAAATTGTTCTGTTTAAGTAGATTTAAGTTAGATGACCATTGTCTTCTGGCTTGAAAAGTTTCATTAGAGAAGTCTACCATCCCCTGATGGATTTGCCCCTGTAACTCAATTGGCACTTAGTACTGGAAGCTTGCAATATCTTTTCTTTTGTTTTGACTTTGGACAAGTTCATCACAACGTGTCTTGGAGAAGCTCTATTAGAGTTAAGGCAACCTGTTGTCCGAAAAGAGTGTGTCAGAATCTTTGGTGATATTTTGGAAATTTTCATTCTTAATATTCTCTAGTATGGCTTCCATTCCTCTGAGTCATTCTTCTTCCCCTTCTGGGATACAATAACATGTATGTTTGAAATCTTCCTAAAGTTCCATAATTCTGTCAGTGAATGTTCTGACAGTGAATGTTCTGCTTTCGGTCTCCTCTTTTCTGCCTCATTAACTATCTGAGTTATCTCAAGAGCTTTGTCCTCTACCTCTGAGTTTTTTTATTCTGTATGATCTAATATGTTGGTGATACCTTTATTGCATCTTTAAGTTTCCTAATTGACTGCTTCAATTCCTTCAGGTCAGCTATATCCTCTCTATATTCTGCATATTATTCATATCTTAATTTGATTCTGTTTTTGGATTTCCTTTTGGTCATTTTCAACTTTATGAGCAATTTCCTTCATTGTTTCCATCATTTGCTTCATTGTTTTTATCATCTATATTCTAAGTTCCCTTTACGTCACTTCTAACATTTCTTTATAGGTGTAATCCTCTGCAGTACCTACCTCATGGTCTCTTGGGGAGGTTCCTCTGGACTGGTTTTTCATGTTGCCAGGATTTTTCTGCTGATTCTTCTGCATGAGTGTTTTCTTCTACCTGTTTCCTTGCCTTAATTTTCCTTTCAATTCCTCTTGCTTTTTATGTTACTGTGCCTCTGGCCTAAGGTTTTGATGAGTCCTTTTGGTACGGGAGCAGAAAGATGGGATGAGAAGATTGAAGAGCAAGCAGGGAAAAAAGATTTAGAAAGAGAAATAAAAAAGAGAAAGCAGAGGGGGTGAGTAAATGGGAATATTGATAAAAAAAAAAAGAAGCACAGAAAGAGGGAGACAGGATTAATAAAGGTGTACAGTGGGTGCTTTGACTCAACCTTAAAAACCCCCAACCTGTGGGGTTTCTGGGTTGGGTGGTTCCCTTGATGTCAGTAGCTCTTTGTCAGCCTGTTGAGACACAGTAACCCACATCCACTAAGTAGACAGGAAAGAAAAAAATACTACGAATGAAACCCAAACCAACAAACAAAAAACCTAATGGGATAAAATTGTGGGAAAAATCCAAATAATAGGGGCAGAAACTCTAGCAAAAATGAATTTCTAATTGTTATAGAAGGCTAGAATAGAAAATTATATTTAAACTAGAAAAACAAAGAAAGGAAGAAAGAAAAAGAAATAAAAGAAAAATCTAGAGGGAAAATGTTATACTAAAAAAAATTAAAAACATAAAATAAAATCCAAAAACACAAAAAAACCCAATATACATATATATCTTGTTGAATGTTGTTTGGCAGCGGTGGTCTTCTGGGGTATGAGATGTTAATCACAATGCTGATACAGCTGTATGAGCTGGAGACTGGGAGCCTCTGCTGATTTCTCACAGTTGGCAGGGTTGAGAACCTAAATGTCTCCTCAGCCCACTTCAAAGACACTTTAAACTGTTAACCTTAGCTAAGCTGAAGCCTTCCCAGCAAAGCACTTGTTGCTGGGATCTCTCCTGAAGTGGCTGCTCGATTATCCAGTGCTCCAAAACTGGTCTCACTTAAAGCCCCTGAGGGCCAAGGCTATAATGCAGCACTGTTACTGACAAATACTGAAATCTCCACTTTTCCCCATCGTCTCAGTCACCGCCTTTGTGCTTCTCAGTCACTATATTACTTGCCCAAGGTCTCCCAGCTCCATCCTTCCTCTTCAACCCTGAGGGCATATCCTACAGGGGCAGTTCTCCCATAATGGCTGCACAGGCTCTGTCTTCTTGAGGGAGAATCCTGCAGAGGCAGTTCTCCCACAGTGTCTGTGCCAGCAGCCCACAGCTGAACAATATTAGCTTCTTTAGGCTCAGCGGCTTAGTCCAGGGCCCTAGAGAATGTTTAAAGTCATCTACACTCTCACCAAGTTCTCCCAAGGTAATTCAACCAAGTGCCCAAGTCCAAGCAATAAAACAGCCCACAGGTAAGGCCTTTCCTGTTTGCAGTCTCTCTGCTGCTGTAGTTACAGTGGCGGGCGGCCTCTGACTGAACAAACGCATGCAACTACTTGCCAGTTGTCCACTGCTTTTGTCCTCCTCATGGGGTCCGGACATCTCTCACTGTCTCCCTGTGTCCCCAAAGAGATGTTTCTGGGCAGATCCCACCAGCCATATATGCCTGGAGTCTTTTCTCCCCCATTTCACTGTGTACGGTTGCAAAGAAGCTGTTACTCGGCTGCCAAATTGCTCCTCCCCAACTTTAATTATTTTTTAAAAATTCTGAAGTTTCCATAAGGATCCTCTATGTGGAGATTATTATTTCAGGATCTGCTGTATGATTGAAGGAAATGCTTTTCCAAGGTGCCTATGAAAATCAAATTCAATAACTGATTGGTTGCAGTTATGCACTGAAGTTTTTTGGACTTTCAGTTGAAATTTTCCTGGTTTTGTAATCAGAAGATAATTAGTAGTTTGTGATTGGTAAACTCTATGTTTGTTTTCCTTCTAAGATGATGTCGGGGTGCAGAACGTGATTCTTAAAAAACTGTACCTTAGGCATGCTAAGTGCTTTTCAAAATTTGAAAGTTTTTCAGAAATAATCCTGAATGTCAAGGTCCTTAAAAGCTAGTCTTTCTTCACTCACCACCATTGTAGAGATAGACTCTCAAACATGTCCTTATGTAACAAAGTTTCTTACCAAAATAAAAACAGATGCCTTCTATTGCTTTCCTGTAACTTCCTTATTTAGTGCAGATAGAAAATACAACCACTCCTGGAAGGTTTTTTCCTCAACTTGATTTCTGCCTCTCTGGTGCATTCAGATTCCTAAAAAAGCATTAACACGTTAGCTTCCTGCTTCCTAGTCAGTTCATCCTCTCTAATCATTTTTTGCCTCTCAAAAAAATTCCCATTTCTTTCTTCTGTTACGACAATGAGAATTTAAGCTTCTGTTCCCCAGTGAGAGATTGGGGTAAATCTCTCCACGATTTCCTCACATATGTAGTACATAAGTAAATTCATATGCCTTTTATTACTCTTCCATTTGTGAGTTGGTAAATGGGAAAACTTCGAAGAATTAATGGGAAGTTTTTCCCTTGGCTCTTGCATTAGCACATAATAAGAAATAAATTGGGGCGGCACCTGTGGCTCAGTCAGTAAGGCGTCGGCCCCATATACTGAGGGTTGCGGATTCAAACCCGGCTCCAGCCGAACTGCAACAAAAAAATAGCCGGGTGTTGTGGCAGGCGCCTGTAGTCCCAGCTACTTGGGAGGCTGAGGCAAGAGAATCGCTTAAGCCCAGGAGTTGGAGGTTGCTATGAGCTGTGTGATGCCATGACACTCTACCTAGGGCCATAAAGTGAAACTCTGTCTCTACAAAAAAAATAAATAAATAAATTGGAGCTGGATTTTGGTTTCCTTAGGTAGAAATGCAGAGCAGTAGAGTCTTTTAGGCCTAATTGCCTCATATATATATTAACACTCTACAAGGGGACTTGTTTTCCCCAGGATTTTCCAAAGTTTGGGAACCAGAGTCTAAATTTACTCTTGTTTCTTCTGCCCAATTCTCCCAGGTCTTGGAGTAAAATACTCAATTTTCAGTTTCTTTTTCACTTTTTCAAACAGAACTTCACATCCAATTTACATTATCACTTGTTTTTTATTTCTATATTGCCCATTTCAAACACTTGCAGTATTCACATAAGAAAAAATGCGGACAATAGTCCTGTGACACTCCATGGTAAAAACTTTGTGCCTTACTCCTTTTATCTTGCCCAGGAACACACAGCTTACCAGAATGTCTTGGAATTGATATTCCCTATTGGTAACTGTACAGGATGACAGATCCTCATTCACACTCCTGTCTTTCTCTTCCCAGTCCTGAGCTTCATACTTATCTGAGGATGACCCAAGATGCCTATAGCATTCATATTTTCTTTTTTTTTGTAGAGACAGAGTCTCACTGTACTGGCCTCGGGTAGAGTGCCGTGGCGTCACATGGCTCACAGCAACCTCTAACTCTTGGGCTTCCGCAATTCTCTTGCCTCAGCCTCCCGAGCAGCTGGGACTACAGGTGCCTGCCACAACACCCGGCTATTTTTTTTGTTGCAGTTTGGCGGGGGCTGGGTTTGAACCCGCCACCCTCGCATATGGGGCCGGCACCCTACTCACTGAGCCACAGGTGCCACCCAGCATTCATATTTTCTTTAGTGTTCCATAAATATCAGTCCCTCGGACATTTCCTCCCAGAAGACAGCCTGAAGAATGGGAGTAGAGCCTCTCAGAGGAGCAAATGAGTGTCCTTTAGGTTAAGAGAAGTCTTCTGGTATATTCTTGACGTAAAAAGCTAACCCATTGGGACTTTAAGTTTTTTGGTACTAGCCTCAGTTTTCCTTTCTTAGAGAGACATTCCCGGTCAGCCTGTCAGATGTGGGTATTCAGGGGAAAATGCACAAATTATTTCAAGGAAGAAAATACCAAAGGATAAGTGTAACCCACCCCCAGCAAAGTCTCTTAAAAATTTGCAACACAATACACACTGCATTGAAAGCTAGGGTGCAGTTTCTCTGGGGAGAAGCAATTCTGTGATCAGAATAAGGGTGGGAGGTATAGGATAGGGTACCAAGGTATAGGGTGACCTTACTTGACACTTGAGTGGGGCGTGTCTGTATTTCAGTCACCAGCCTCATTCCCTGAATTTTGTGTCTTGAAAAGCTTTGTTCATTTATTTTAGCTTCATTTTTCCATTAACTATAAAATGTAATTCACCCATAGCCCTTGAAGAATATGAAAATATTCTTAAAGGCAAGACAGAATGAACATTAAATATGTAGTCATATATTACATTTCATAAAAAGAATGGTTTTACCTTGTTTCCACAGAGTAAATGTTGTAAGGTTCTGAGATTTATAATTCTTTTAGGGTGATTTCAAATGGGAACCCTGAGCTTAGCTTTGTAAAGATACCATGAAAATAAAAGACAACTGGGAGGCTGAGGGGGAGGATGACTTGAGTCCAAGAGTTTGAGTCCTCTCCAGGCACGGTGGCTCATACCTCTAATCCCAGTAATAGGGAGGCCGAGGTGGGTGGGTTGCCTAAGGTCACGAGTTCAAGATCAGCCTGAGCACGAGCGAGGCCTGTCTCTAAAAACTAGTCAGGTATTGTGGCGGGCACCTATAATCCCAGCTACTTGGGAAGCTGAGACAAGAGGATCATTTGAACAAAAGAGTTTAAATTTGCTGCGAACTAAGAAGCCATGGCACTCTGCAGAGGGTGACCAAGTGAAACTCTGTCTCAAAAAAAAGAAAAAGAGTTTGAGACCAACATGAACAACATAGCAAGAACCCATCTCTACAAAAAATTAGAAAAATTAGTGGGTCATGGTGGTACATGCCTGTAGTCCCAGCTAATAAGGAGTCTGAGGTCTCCTGCCCACAGGCTGTCACACCACAAATTATGCAGTGATTCCACATCATGTCCTGTTGTCAGAGGGGACTAGGGTTTTTGAGAGGAGGAGTTATGAGGTTCGATTCCTTCTCCCTATTGTGACACTCACCTTTTTATGGACATGTACACTGGACAGGGAAGTGGTCATATCCATCCCAGACAAGGCTCCACCCTCTGGAATCAAACTCATAGGTCCTTCACCCCTAGAATGTCCCATTAAAACCCCACACCAGTGTGAAGAGACTTCTGGCTTGCCCCAACCCTCAGATCTTGAATTTGTAGCAGCAACCTGGCTCTTAAGCCATGCTGCTGTCCCAGGCAAAGGTAATCTCATCTCCCTGCATGGAACAGAAAGAAGCCTGAGCATATCCCACCCTTGGCTATCATTCCTAGCACTGGCACACCAAAAGAAGTTACTGAGGCAAAGATATAAATCAGTGGAAGATTATTAAGACAATGTTTGTAGACATCACTGGAGAAAAAGGCAAATAACAGATGTATCTTTTATTTTTCAGAATGAGCAGTTGGGAACTTCAGTATTTAAACAAGACAAGGCATACAGAAGAACTAGGGCAATGGATACTGAGGTAAAATATTTACACTTTTGTAAAGCATTGGAAATTTACATTTTACACAGGACAACCTGAATTCAAAGTTGAACAGAGAAAGAGAGTGAAGGAAAAATCAATTTTCTGGCTCTGTGCCCATGGCTCAGTGGTTAGGGCACCGGCCAGGTACACTGAAGCTGGTGGGTTCCAACCCAAACCAGGCCTGCTAAACAACAGTGACAACTACAACAAAGAAATAGCTGGGTGCTGTAGTGGGCACCTGTAGTCCCAGCTACTTGAGAGGCTGAGGCAAAAGAATTGTTTAAGTCTAAGATTTTGAGGTTGCTGTTAGCTGTGATGGCATGGCACTCTACTCAGGGCAACATCATGAGACTGTGTCTCAAAAAAAATTTTTCTTTTTTGTAAATGTCTCTGGGTTGATCTTGTCTCTGTCCTACACCTGTGAAGATAAACTTGTAGAAAACATTATTAGTATGCAATCAAACAGACTTTAGTTTTAGGAGGTAGATTTGGGCTGCAAACCAAAAGTTAGGTTACACGTTTTTGCTATTGGGTTCCCAGCAAGTAATTCCTTTATGAATGATCTGAGGGCAGTCATCATAGAAGGACTGCCTATTTTCAATCTCTCATTTAGGGCATTTTCACTACAGGGTGTCCCCTCTCCCCAATTTTTTTTTTTTTTTTAAGACAGAGTCTCACTTTATCGCCCTGGGTAGGTGCCATGGCATCACAGCTCACAGCAGCCTCCAACTCCTGGGCTTAGGAGATTCTCTTGCCTCAGTCTCCCTAGTAGCTGAGACTACAGCACCCGCCACAACACCCGGCTATCTTTGTTGTTGTTGTTGTTGTTGTTGTTGCAGTTTGGCCAGGGTCTGGTTTGAACCCGCCACCCTTGGCGTATGGGGCCGGCGCTCTACCCACTGAGCCACAGGCACTGCCCACACCAAAAATTACCTCTGAAGTCACCATAGATAGGGAATCGGGAAATTGTAGCTAAAGGTACCTTTATTTACAAAATATTTATTATGAAATTATAGAAAATATTTACAAAATGTTCTCTATGTGTTGGCTACCTTTTTGTAAAATTTGTAATGAATACTGTGTAAAAGTATGTTTAGCTCCAATTTCTGATTTTCCATACGTATAGATACATTGGGGTGACTTGGGGACAATCTGTAGATTTCTTGAAAAATACATTTATAGGGCAACAATCAACCCTCTTTCTCTATCATATAATAACCCTGATATCTTTAGACCTACAACTGACACAGAGATTATGGGGCCCAGAAACAAATCCTGAATTACAGATGTGCATTAAGGTACCTGAGGATTTACATTTTTCCATTTTCCTTCTTTCTGAATTCCTTTGGATGTACACAGGGCACTAGCTTGCTCCCCAGTTCTCCAAGACCCAAATCTGTAGTTCCAAATTCTAAATCCGGTTCTCTCATCAGACACTGCTACCTTCTCTAGCCCTTGGAAACTTTGAAGGTCCAGCAGACAATGCCATGTTACAAGATTATGATTGGTGTTCTTAACTTAGACCAAAAGTATTTGTGTTGTTAAAAAAGTGCTGGGTAGAAGAGACTCAGCTGAGTTCTCTGAGTGCTGCTCTAGTCTAGGACAAGTAACACCAATAATAGGGGGAATTGTTGAAGAAGCCATTTCATAGACTCACTCAAAAAGTGCAAAATTTTATTCAAATTCACTTCCTGAAAGCCAAATTCAGCATACCAGTGTTGGTAGGGAAAAAAGCAGTTTATTCAAGAGCAACATGAGGCTCTGTGCCTGTTGGTCAGCCGTTAGTGCTCTGACCACATGGTCTGGGGCTGGTGGGTTCGAACTGTCCCGGGCCTGCTAAACAAAACAAAATACCAGGGCATTACGGTGGGAACCTGTTTTCTTAGCTACTATGGAGGCTGAGGCAAGAGAATTGCTTGAGCCCAAGAGTTTGAGGTTGCTGTGAGTTGTGACTCCGCAGGACTCTACAAAGGGTGACATAATGAGACTCTGTCTCTAAAAAATAAAAAAAGAGCAACATGAGGAGATGGCAGACTAATGTTGCAAAAACCACCTCATTCTCCTCAGCTGACCAAAAGGTTGTGAAAGGGAAAGGAGCCTGGGAAGCTATGTGCAGGAGCTTTCTATGTGTAGGTCCCCCTGGCTTCATGCAAAGGTTACTTGCCATCTGTCATTCTGCTATATCATGACAGAAATGGAGGTTAACTGCTCAGCATTTTTCTTCACTGGGAGTTCTGCAATCTTGGTTCTATGGTTAATTGCTAAACACCCATTCCTGAAATTCTTTTTCTTTTCTTTGAGACAGAGCCTCAAGCTCTCACCCTGGGTAGAGTGCAGTGGCATCACAGCTCACAGCAACCTCCAAATCCTGGGCTCAAGCGATTCTCTTGCCTCCACCTCCCAAGTAGCTGAGACTACAGGCGCCCACCACAACGCCTGGCTATTTTTTGGTTGCAGCTGTCATTGTTGTTTGGTGGGCCCGGGCTAGATTTGAACCCACCAGCTCAGGTGTATGTGGCTGGTGCCTTAGCCGCTTGAGCCACAGGCGCCGAGCCCATTTCTGAAATTCTTAAACAAGGACATAAATAGGCATTGTAAAAAAAGGGACTATTTGCTTTAAGATAGAGTAATTGCTGCTCTTGCAGGATCACATACTTAGAGGGGCCCAGGATACTGAATACCTTGTGTGTGTATTAAATCCTGGGAGGCGATGCTTATCTGAGTGGTTCTCAGCCCAGTCTCCAGGTAGGATTCCATGTGCAGTTTTAAGAAATGCCATCATCTGTGATTCCACCTTCTCACAGTTTCTGTTAGTCTGCGTTATTTCATCCACATGTGATGTTAATGTTAGGCCAGTGTCAAGCATGAGAGTTTTAAAATCTGTTGAGGGTCTTTTCCCAAGAGAGGTCACAGGGCCTGACCTGCTTGTGCTTCATGGGGACAGGGTAGCACCACCAATATTACCTTGCCATAGCCGAAATTGCTAGCAGGGTAGGGCACTTGAGGGCAAGAAATATGAAAGTCACACTTTGGTTTTTATGTGAAAGCTCCTTGTTCCAGACTGTCTCCTGTAATAAAGAACTGGAAAGGATATATGTATGTAAATATATATATATATATATATAATTTTTTGTTTTGCTTCAAGGTTACTCAGCCTGTGGATGTGGTGGGAGCAGGTGAAGGGGCTGTGCTGATGCCTTTAAAGCCATATTACCATAATGCAGGTGGAATATATATCTGGGTAATCTCACCTGAGAAGGAAATCAAGGGCAGGCAGGGAAAGAGAAAGAACTGGTTGCTTCTCAGCTAAATGTGTCTTAACGCAGGGTTGTGACTGCCTTTTCTTCTGCAATATCTCACGTTTTGAAGTTGGAAATCTTTTCTTCTCTATGTGTGATGTTCCTGCCTAATGAGCTTGTTCCAAATAATCTTTTGCCTTTTTTTTGTAATAGTGAAGAGGCTCTGAGAAATCCTCCTCCCCTCCGTATACAGCAGTGCCTTCTCTCCATTCTCTCCATCCAAATTCCCATATGCCCTGGAGAATTTTCATCACAAATTTATGTTTATAATAAATTATGTTTTGTAATTCTGCAAATGTTCCCCTTGTGCCTATTTTAACTTTTGTTTTTGGTTGCAGCTGTCATCGTTGTTCAGGTGGGCCTGGGCTGGATTCAAACCCGCCAGCTCAGGTGTATGTGGCTGTTACCTTAGTCGCTTGAGCCACAGGCGCCGAGTCTTGGGCCTATTTTAAATGGAAACGAGTGGATACCCATATTACCCGGTGTGGATGATGTTGAGTCATTGGATACTAACAAAGCAGGGGACTAAGTACTGTTCAGTTTCAGTCCAGATGCTCTCTCAGGGCTGTGTAAAATAAGGTGATACACATGCAGTTTTACAGCAGATAGCATGAACGGCCTAAAGTAACTCAAGGTTCTCAAAATCAGAATTATTAGAAAAGCCTTGCTTTCTCGGATGCTAAAGAAGAATTTTTATTTTCTTTTTATATTTTAAAAAGCAATTTAATTTATAAAGAACATTCTTTTTTTTTTTTTTTAATAGTTAAAGCAATACTTTATTTGGCATGTGGGTTCCCCTTTTTTTGTCCTGTAAATAAAACACTCTGAATGATTCTGTGTTACATTTCTTTTCATGGTTGATCAATTTGGGATAATAATACAAATGACTACTACATTAATTATACTACTATGAGTATATGGCCTACCCATCTAGTGAATGTTTTCCTTTTCTCCACCACAGTTTCCAGACATTTTATTCTTAATATATTCTTAAATTCAATTTCTTCTTTGCTATGAGCATGCATTTTTCTCTCACTCCTCTGAACAAATAATGAAAAAAATTCTCCCATTTGTAGCATCTGTACTTAATTACATCCAGATATGATGGAGACAAACTCCAAAACGTGACTACAAGATAGTAACTAGGAAAATGCCAGGAGGGCTATGTCAACTAATGAGATGAAAATGTGTCAAATATTCTATGAAACAAGTGTATGGTGCCCCATGATCATATTGATGTACACAGCTATGATTTAATAAAAAAAGAAAAGAAAATCGGTGGAGATAAACATTTAAAGGAGGATTTTTAGGGAGAGACTAGGACTTGATTCACTGTCTTCCCATGCTGCTGTCAATAAAGAAGAATTTTTAAAGATAGCATTAGAAATTAGAAGATAGGGCAGATATCTGTACGTTTAGAGGTTTGTTGTTGTTGTTGTTCTTTTTTTGAGACAGAGTCTCAAGCTGTCACTCTGGGTAGAGTGCCTTGATGTCGCAGCTCACAGCAAACTCCAACTCTTGGGCTTAAGCGATTCTCTTGCTTCAGCCTCCCAAGTAGCTGGAACTGCAGGCGCTTGCCACAGGGCCCGGCTATTTTTTGGTTCTAGTTGTCATTGTTATTTAGCAGGCTCAGGCTGGATTTGAACCCACCAGCTCAGGTGTATGTGGCTGGTGACCTCGCTGCTGAACTACAATCGCCAAGCCTGTATTTTCAACTTTAAAAAAATTTTTTTTCACTGTTTTTTATCAGAATATGATTAAGCGCCTTGGGGAGAGTATCAACTCATACGCACCTTCTGAGATTCTCTTTTTATACCTTGTTTGGAAAATAAAGACTCTAATGGTGGTTTACTGGGTCAACATTCAACTGGGATAAATCCAGTCTGACATGTGATAAAATACTATCAAAGGACAAAAATATTGGCATCCCCATTAAGCTTGTTGGAAATTCAAAAATGAAGCTTCACTCAATAGCTTCTGAGTAAAATACTGCATTTGAGTCTTGGCGCTCATATTACAGTTACTTGGCAACCACATGGACCAAGGCTGGCTTGTTTCAGCCCGGCCCAGGCCAGCAAAACAACAGTGACAACTGCAAGAAGAAAATAGCTGGGCATTGTGGTGGGCGCCCGGAGTCCCAGCTACTTGGGAAGCTAAGGCAAGAGAATCGCTGAAGCCCCAGAGGTGTGAGCTGTGACACCATTGCACTTTACCGAGAGCGATGTAGTAAGACTATGTCTCAAAAAAAAAAAAAAAAAAAACCCGTAAAAACTTCAGTTCATGCTTGCACACATTAAAATCTTAGGGCTTTATTTACCTCACCATGATATTGTCACGTAAGAAATATGTACAGGTTATAGAGTATGATGTAAGCCGGCTCAAGAATCCACATGCCTATATTGGTGGCCTGATTTTTGCATTGTAAAGATAAAAAGCACAGTATCTACACTGGGGTTGTGGATGTTATCCCATCCTCTTTCCTCAGTGTTAGAGAGCACATGAGGGACTATCTCTCTGCTATACTTATCACATAATACCATTCAGTCATGTAAGTCAAAAAAGTTCTCACCCACTCATTTATGTAAAAATGAAATTAAATCATCCTATGACATCATGATAAACATGGTTTTTGTTAGTTTTTTTTTCTTCTTTTTCAGGAACTGTTGACATTTAGAGATGTGTTTATAGAATTCTCTCTGGATGAGTGGATCTGCATGGACCATGCTCAGCAGAATTTGTATCTGGATGTCATGTTAGAAACCTACAGTCACCTGGTCTTCCTAGGTGAGGATAACTTATATACACATTTCTTTCTGTACACTTAGCATTTCATATTATTTCTCTGTAGGTGGGTTTTGTGGAGATTCTTCTTTGACTGCATTAGTTTCAGATTGTTGTGTCTAAGGAAAACATAAGTTCTTGGTGTAAAAAAGAAAATATTTCACGTTATCTTGGCATTATGTCCTTCCCTACATTGATGGTAATTTCAGAAATGCAGAGGCTTAGAATTGTTGCCCATACCTTTAAGCCTCATTTCTAGCACCAAATTTTATTTGCATAGTACTGGGTAGTGGAGCATTTTAAATCCTTTTCAAATACTGTAAAGTTTCTGTCAGAAACCTCAATTTTTAGATTATTCTTTTGGGATCTCTAAAATGTTGTGTTCTCTACTCTACGAAGGTTCTAGATTGTTAACTAATGAAGCCCGACAAATGTCATGTTATCTTTTTTTTCTAATGAAACAGGGCTTGCCATCTCTAAGCCCAAGCTCATCACCTGTCTGGAGCAAAGGAAAGAACCCTGGAAGGTGAAGACTCACCAGAGAGTGGTCAAGCACCCATGTAGGTTGGAATGAATGAAGCAGATAACACTGGTCAGAGTTCCAAAGTTGAAGGAGGAAACCAAACAATGCAATGTTATTAGGGAAGCTCAGCTTAATTGGAAATGATTTCTGGGAAGCCTGGGTTTCTTTCTCTTGTTACATAAAGGCACCTCTGTTCTTGTTGTCATTTCTTATGTTTATTTTCTCATTGAGACAAAGGCTCACTGTGTTGCCATCAGACTAGTGTACTATGGCATCAGCGTAGCCTGCTCTTTTCTTTTTAATTTTTAGAAGAAGTTTAGTTTTCAGTGATGTTCTTTCTTGTTTATAGTGAAAACAAGAACTTTGTATGGCTTATCCAGGAATGCAAAACCAAACTGCTGTTTGATTGATTTTCAGAACATAAAAATATTTCTGTATTTTGGAGGATCTC
This sequence comes from Nycticebus coucang, assembly GCF_027406575.1. Lineage (NCBI taxonomy): Eukaryota > Metazoa > Chordata > Mammalia > Primates > Lorisidae > Nycticebus > Nycticebus coucang. The sequence continues at coordinate 19,912,348 of NC_069799.1, read as the reverse complement.
TGAAACATTTTTAAGAAATTTTCTTTAGGCCTGGTGCCTATAGCTCAAGTGGCCAAGGAGCCAGCCACATACACCAGAGCTGGTGGGTTCCAATCCAGGCTGGGCCTGCCAAACAACAATGGCAACTACAACCAAAAATTAGCCGGGTGTTTTATCAGAGCACTTAAGAATCTCCCCCAAATATAAAAAAAAAACTCACGTTATTTAATTTCAACATTTTCTTTACATGAACTGTGATAAATAATTTAAGTTGTGTATGCTGTAATTTCTCAACTTTATTTTATTTCTTTTTATATTTTTGAGACATAGTCTCAAGCTGTTGCCCTCAGTAGAGTGCAGTAGAATCATGGCTCACAGCAACCTCGATCTCTTGGGCTTAAGGAATTTTCTTGCCTTAGCCTCCCAAGTAGCTGGGACTACAGGTGCCTACAACATCACCAGGCTATTTTTTGTTTGTAGTTGTTCTTGTTGTTTGTCAGGCTGGGGCTAGATTCGAACCCGCCAGCTCTGATGTATGTGGCTGGCGTCGTAACTGCTGAGGTACAGGTGCCAATCCCAATTTATCAACTTTTTTTTGTTGTTGTTTTGAAACAGAACCTCAAGCTGTTGCCCTGGGTGGAATGCCATGGCATCACAGCTCACAGCAACCTCCAACTCCTGGGCTTAAGCGATTCTCTTCTCTCAGCCTCCCAAGTATCTAGGATTAAAAGTGCCTGCCTCAATGCCAGGTTATTTTTTGGTTATAGTTGTCATTGTTGTTTGGCAGGCCGTGGCTGGATTTTAACGTGCCACCTCTGGTATATGTGTCTGGTGCCTTAGCTGCTTCAGCTACAGGCGCCAAGCCCCAATTTCTCAACATTAACATAGTTAATGTACATTTCTTACGTATACTATGTCATTGGGGAGTTACAGTATTCCCGAGCATATATTAAATTCTTTCTTGTTACAAAATCACTCTTATAAACTTTTCCTGGACATTTTCTCCCTCTATCACCCTGGGGTTGACTTCAGATGCATTGTAGATCACAGCAACGTCAAACTCTTGTGTACAAGTGATCCTCTCTTTTCAGCCTCCCTGGTAGGTGGGACTAGACCCATTTGCCAGAGGGCCTGGGTAGTTTTTCTATTTTTAGTAGAGAAGGGCTCTTGATCTTTATCAGGCTGGTCTTGAACCAGGTGATCCACCTGCCTTGGCCTCCTAAAATGATTAAGATTACAGATACAGACCACCATACCTGTCATAAATAACCCTTTATAGGTATCTCTTGCTTAGGTTTTGCTTATCAGGACTGTATTATGGACACACACGCACACAGATACACAGAAACACAGTAGACCTTTATAATTTGACCACCCAAGGGATTGTAAAAATCTTGTCAACACACATAGGTCATTAGCATAAGGAACTTGGCTTAGTGTTCTGATATGTACTTGTGGTGCATGTCTAGTCTACGTACATAAGGTGAACTTGGAGAGGTGTTCAATGCAGGGAGGTGGTCAACTGGGAGTTCTAGTGTTTGTCTATATGTACATATACACACAAATAGATATATAAATATATATACACACACACAAAAAGTGCCAAGGTCTTCAGGCCTGTCTCCATTGTCATGAGTAAGTATCTCCCTTCAGGTCTCTGGATAGGTGGGACCAGCCCCAGATCATGGCTGGGAGAAGTTGGAGATAATCACTTCAGCATTCTCAGTGGGGCTTGGCGCCCATAGCCCAGTGGTTATGGCACTCACGACACACACCAAGGCTGGCCGGTTTGAAACCAGCCCAGGCCTGCTAAACAACAACTACAACTGCAACAAAAAAATAGCCAGGCGCTGTGGCAGGTGCCTGTTGTCCCAGCTACTTAGGAGGCTGAGGCAAAAGAATCACTGAAGCCCAAGACTTGGAGGTTGCTGTGAGCTGTGATGCCATAGTACTCTACCTAGCACAACATAGTGAGACTCCGTCCCCCCTCCAAAAACAAACAAACAAAATTCTCAGTGGGACAGTTTTATTTTAGTGTTCTTTCTGAGTATGATGTATAATATTTCATTGTGATTTTGCTTTGCATTTCTCAGCAACTACTAATTTTGAGCACCCTTTCAAATGCTTGTTAGCTATTTATGTATCTTGTTTGAAAAATGTCAGTTCAATCCTAAGTCACTTTTTCTTTTCTTTTTTTTTAAGAGACAGAGTCTCACTTTGTCACTGTTGGTAGAGTGCTGTGATGTCATAGCTCACAGCAACCTCCAGCTCTTGGGTTTAGGTGATTTTTTGCCTCAGTCCCAAGAGGCTGGGACTATAGGCACCCGCCACAAAGCCCAGCTATTTGCTGCAGTTTAGCCTGGACTGGGTTTGAACCTGCTTTTCTAAGTATATGGGGCCAAAGCCCTACTCACTGAGTCACAGGCTCCGCTCTTTCTTTTTTTCTTTTTTTTTTTTTATTGAGACAGAGTGTCACTGTTGCTCTTGGTAGAGTGCTGTATCATCCATCATAGCTCACAGCAACCTCAAACTCCTGGGATAAAGCGAGTATCTTGCCTCAGCCTCCCAAGTACCTGGGAGTACGGGCACCCGCCTCAATGCCCAGCTATATTTTGCAGAGGAGGTCTCACTGTTGCTCAGGCTCTTCACAACCTCTCTTGGCCTCAAGCAATCCTCCAGCCTTATCCTTCAAGAGTGCTAGTATTACAGCCATGAGACACCATGGCCAGCCTTATTTTGCTACTTTTGACTAGAGAGATCTGTCATGTTTGTTTCTTAGGTCTAAGTAATACACCATGTTCAAGTTGTCTGTTACCTTATTAATCTTTTTTTCTAACCTTTAGTTGATTATTGAAAATGGTGTGTTATGTAACGGTATATGGCACACCTCCTGGGTGAGGGACACAACTATAAGCGGGACTTTACCTAACAAATGCAAACATTGTAACCTAATTTTTTAATTTTTGTTTTTTGAGAGTCTCAAGTTGTTGACTTGGGTAGAGTGCTGTGGTGTCTTAGCTCACAGCAACCTCCAACTCTTGGGTTCAAGTGATTCTTTTGCCCCAGTTATTCTGTTTTGTTCTGTTTTTGTTTTTTTTTTTGAGACAGAGCCTCAAGCTGTCACCCTGAGTAGAGTGCGATGTCATCACAGCTCACAGTAACCTCCAACTCCTTGGCTGAAGTGATTCTCCTGACTCCACCTCTCAAGTAGCTGGGACTACAGGTGCCTACCACAGCACCTGGCTGTATTTTGGTTGCAGCCATGATTGTTGTTTGGCATGCCCAGGCTAGATTCGAACCTACCAGATCAGGTGTATGAGGCTGGTGCCTTAGCTGCTTGAGCTACAGGCGCCGAGCCCAGTTATTCTATTTTTAGTAGAGATGGGAGTCTCGCTCTGCTCAGCCTGGTCTGGAACTGATGAGCTCAAGCTATCCACCCTCCCAAAGTAGTATGATTATAGGTGTGAGCCACCGTGCTGGGTGTGTGATCTAATTGTTTATACCCTCATATTAATCTGAAATTTTAAAAAAGAAAAAATAAAAAAAACTAGGGTCTAAAATTAAAAATGACCACATGGCTGTTTTTTCCTTTGTTTTTCCCATGATTTATTTCTTATGTTTGGAATCAATGATGTTATACATGTTTATATTATACAAGATATGTAATGTACCTAAATGAGGCTTGTGAGTATATATAATAAATGGCGAGGATTCTTTGTAAGAGGGCCTATTCCATTACCACTACATTTTTCTATTACTACTACTACTATTTTTGTAAATAGTCTGATTGCTTTCGTAGTTTACTTCAGATGAATTCTATAGATATTTTCTTTCTGAACACCTTGAAGAAGGGAAATTATAAAAAGTTCTTAAAGATATAACAATATTATTAATATTATTTAGACTCTTGTCAAGCTAACTTCAATTGAATGCAAATATTATAACTTTTCATATTCCTTATTTTTTCTTCTATGGTTTTTGTTTTGTTTTGTTTTGTTTTTTGTCAGAGTCTCACTCTTTGCCCCTGAGTAGAGTGCTGTGGCATCGTCATAGCTCACAGCAACCTCAAACTCTTGCATGAAAGAGATCGTCTTGCTTTAGTTTCTCCAATAGCTGGAAGTACAGGCCTCTGCCACAATGCCTGGTTAGTTTTTTTGTTTTGTTTTGTTTTGTTTTTTGAGACAGAATCTCACTTTTGTTACCCACATTAGAGTGCAGTGGTGTCATAGCTCTCAGCAATCTACAATACTTGTGCTGAAGCGATTCTGTTGCCTCAGACTCCCTAGTAGCTGGGACTACAGGTGCTTGCCATAGTGTCCAGCTATTTTTAGAGATGAGGTCTCTCTTTGGCTCAGGCTGGTGTAGAACCTGTGAGCTCAGGAAATCCACCTGCCTTGACATTCCAAGTGCTAGGATTATAGGCGTGAGCCACCTCACCCTGCATTTCTTTCAACTTACTGATGTCACCAATTTCATCTTGTTACATTGAACACTTACACCATTAACAGAGGTTTCATGTTAAGATTATGTTTTTGTCTTTCAATTTTAAAGCATGATTAAAATAGCTTTCTGGGGCTCAGTGCCTGTGGCTCAAGTAGCTAAGGCGCCAGCCACATACACCTGAGCTGGCGGGTTCAAATCCAGCCCAAGCCCACCAAACAACAATGATGGCTGCAGAAAAAAAAAAAAAAATAGCCGGGCGTTGTGGCAGGCGCCTGTAGCCCCAGCTACTTGGAAGGCGGAGGCAGGAGAATCCCTTGAGCCCAGGAGTTGGAGGTTGCTGTGAGCTATGTTGCCACTGCACTCAACCCAGGGTAACCTCTTGAGGCTCTGTCTGAAAATAAAAAAAATAAAAAGCTTTCTGGGCTCGACGCCTGTAGCTCATTGACTACGGCATCAGCCACATACACCAGAGCTGGCAGGTTTGAATCCAGCCCTGACCTGGCAAACAGCAATGACAACTACAACCAAAACATACCCTGGTGTTATGGCAGGTTCCCGTAGTCCCAGCTACTTGGGAAGCTGAGGCAGGAGACTTGCTTAACCCCAAGAGTTTGAGGTTGCTGTAAGCTGTGATGCCATGGCACTCTACCCAGGGTGCCAGCTTAAGACTCTGTTTCAAAAAACAAAAATTAGGGCAGCACCTGTGGCTCAGGGGGTAGGGCGCTGGCCGCACATACCAAGGGTGGTGGGTTCAAACCCGGCCCCAGCCAAACTTCAACAACAACAAAAAAAGCCGGGCATTGTGGCAGGCGCCTGTAGTCCCAGCTACTCGGGAGGCGGAGGCAAAGAGAGTAGCCTAAGCCTAGGAGTTGGAGGTTGCTGTGAACTGTGTGATGCCATGGCACTCTACCAAGGGCAATAAAGTGAGACTATGTTTCTACAAACAAACAAACAAAAACCTTAAAACTAAAAGTGCTTTCTGCCCTGTCATTATAATACTACAACATTTTACTTAAATGTACTTAGTTGGTTTTTTTTTTTTCAGATTTACTTATTGTTACCTAATTTAGCATCGTTCCCAAGCAAAATTTTATAATTTCAATGAAAGGGGTTTCCTTTCACATATCTTCTTTGGCAGTTTTCAGCATTCATTTATCTTGATAAATGTTTATTTTTTTCTTTATCTTGAAGGGATGTTTTGCTGGATACAGTGTATGAGTTTTGAAATTTTTGTTCTTTCAACACTTTGACTCTATCATCCAACTCTTTTTTCTTTTTTTTTTTTTTTTTTTTTTTTTTTTTTATTGTTGGGGATTCATTGAGGGTACAATAAGCCAGTTACACTGATTGCAATTGTTAGGTAAAGTCCCTCTTGCAATCATGTCTTGCCCCATAAAATGTGACACACACTAAGGCCCCACCCTCCTCCCTCCATCCCTCTTTCTGCTTCCCCCCCCATAACCTTGTCATTAATTGTCCTCATATCAAGATTGAGTACATAGGATTCATGCTTCTCCATTTTTGTGATGCTTTACTAAGCATAATGTCTTCCACTTCCATCCAGGTTAATACGAAGGATGTAAAGTCTCCATTTTTTTTAATGGCTGAATAGTATTCCATGGTATACATATACCACAGCTTGTTAATCCATTCCTGGGTTGGTGGGCATTTAGGCTGTTTCCACATTTTGGCAATGGTAAATTGAGCTGCAATAAACAGTCTAGTACAAGTGTCCGTATGATAAAAGGATTTTTTTCCTTCTGGGTAGATGCCCAGTAATGGGATTGCAGGATCGAATGGGAGGTCTAGGTTGAGTGCTTTGAGGTTTCTCCATACTTCCTTCCAGAAAGGTTGTACTAGTTTGCAGTCCCACCAGCAGTGTAAAAGTGTTCCCTTCTCTCCACATCCACGCCAGCATCTGCAGTTTTGAGATTTTGTGATGTGGGCCATTCTCACTGGGGTTAGATGATATCTCAGGGTTGTTTTGATTTGCATTTCTCTAATATATAGAGATGATGAACATTTTTTCATGTGTTTGTTAGCCATTCGTCTGTCGTCTTTAGAGAAAGTTCTATTCAGGTCTCTTGCCCATTGATATAAGGGATTGTTGGCTTTTTTCATGTGGATTAATTTGAGTTCTCTATAGATCCTGGTTATCAAGCTTTTGTCTGATTGAAAACATGCAAATATCCTTTCCCATTGTATAGGTTGTCTCTTTGCTTTGGTTATTGTCTCCTTAGCTGTACAGAAGCTTTTCAGTTTAATGAAGTCCCATTTGTTTATTTTTGTTGTTGTTGCCATTGTCATGGCAGTCTTCTTCATGAAGTCTTCCCCCAGGCCAATATCTTCCAGTGTTTTTCCTATGCTTTCTTTGAGGATTTTTACTGTTTCATGCCTTAAATTTAAGTCCTTTATCCATCTTGAATCAATTTTTGTGAGTGGGGAAAGGTGTGGGTCCAGTTTCAGTCTTTTACATGTAGACATCCAGTTCTCCCAACACCATTTATTGAATAGGGAGTCTTTCCCCCAAGGTAAGTTCTTGTTTGGTTTATCAAAGATTAGGTGGTTGTAAGATGTTAGTTTCATTTCTTGGTGTTCAATTCGATTCCAAGTGTCTATGTCTCTGTTTTTGTGCCAGTACCATGCTGTCTTGACCACTATGGCTTTGTAGTACAGACTAAAATCTGGTATGCTGATGCCCCCAGCTTTATTTTTGTTACTAAGAACTGCCTTAGCTATACGGGGTTTTTTCCGGTTCCATACAAAACGCAGAATCATTTTTTCCAAATCTTGAAAGTACGATGTAGGTACTTTGATAGGAATGGCATTGAATAGGTAGATTGCTTTGGGAAGTATAGACATTTTAACAATGTTGATTCTTCCCATCCATGAGCATGGTATGTTCTTCCATTTGTTAATATCCTCTGCTATTTCCTTTCTGAGGATTTCATAGTTTTCTTTATAGAGGTCCTTCACCTCCTTCGTTAGGTATATTCCTAGGTATTTCATTTTCTTTGAAACTATGGTGAAGGGAGTTGTGTCCTTAATTAGCTTCTCATCTTGACTGTTATTGGTGTATACAAAGGCTACTGACTTGTGGACATTGATTTTATATCCTGAAACATTACTGTATTTTCTGATGACTTCCAGGAGTCTTGTGGTTGACTCTTTGGGGTTCTCTAAGTATAAGATCATGTCGTCAGCAAAGAGGGAGAGTTTGACCTCCTCTGCTCCCATTTGGATTCCCTTTATTTCCTTGTCTTGCCTAATTGTATTGGCTAGAACTTCCAGCACTATGTTGAATAGTAAAGGTGACAGAGGACAACCTTGTCTGGTTCCAGTTCTAAGAGGAAAAGCTTTCAGTTTTACTCCATTCAGTAAAATATTGGCTGTGGGTTTGTCATAGATAGCTTCAATCAGTTTTAGAAATGTGCCACCTATGCCTATACTCTTCAGTGTTCTAATTAGAAAAGGATGCTGGATTTTATCAAATGCTTTTTCTGCATCTATTGAGAGGATCATGTGATCTTTATTTTTGCCTCTGTTAATATGGTGGATAACGTTTATGGACTTGCGTATGTTAAACCAGCCTTGCATCCCTGGGATGAAGCCTACTTGATCATGATGAATGACTTTTTTGATGATAAGCTGTAATCTATTGGCTAGGATTTTGTTGAGAATTTTTCCATCTATATTCATGAGTGAGATTGGTCTGAAATTCTCCTTTTTGCTTGGGTCTTTTCCTGGTTTTGGTATCAGGGTGATGTTTGCTTCATAGAATGTGTTGGGGAAGATTCCTTCTTCCTCAATTTTTTGGAATAATTTCTGCAGTACAGGAATAAGCTCTTCCTTGAAGGTTTGATAGAATTCTGGAGTGAAGCCATCTGGACCAGAGCATTTTTTAGTTGGAAACTTTTTTATTGTTTCTTTGATCTCAGTGCTTGAAATTGGTCTGTTCAGGAGGTCTATTTCTTCCTGGCTAAGTCTAGGGAGAGGGTGTGATTCCAAATATTGATCCATTTCCTTCACATTGTCAAATTTCTGGGCATAGAGTTTCTGGTAGTATTCAGAAATGATCTCTTGTATCTCTGTGGGATCAGTTGTTATTTCCCCTTTATCGTTTCTGATTGAGGTTATTAGAGATTTTACTTTTCTATTTCTAGTTAGTCTGGCCAATAGTTTATCTATTTTATTTATTTTTTCAAAAAACCAACTCCTTGTTTCATTAATTTTCTGAATGATTCTTTTGTTTTCAATTTCATTGATCTCTGATTTGATTTTGGATATTTCTTTTCTTCTACTGAGTTTAGGCTTAGATTGTTCTTCTTTTTCCAATTCCATAAGATCTCTTGTGAGATTGTTGATGTGCTCTCTTTCTGTTTTTCGAATGTAGGCATCTAAAGCGATGAATTTTCCTCTCAAAACTGCTTTTGCAGTATCCCACAGGTTTTGGTAGCTTGTGTCTTCATTGTTGTTATGCTCAAGGAAGTTAATGATTTCCTGTTTTATTTCTTCCTTCACCCATCTGTTATTCAACAGAAGATTGTTTAATTTCCATGCCTTTGGGTGGGGTTGAGCATTTTTGTTAGAGTTGAGTTCCATCTTTAGTGCCTTATGGTCTGAAAAGATACAAGGTAAAATTTCAATTCTTTTGATTCTGTTGATATTTGTTTTGTGTCCCAGGATATGATCAATTTTGGAGAATGTTCCATGGGGTGATGAGAAGAATGTATATTCTTTATCTTTGGGGTGGAGTGTTCTATATACGTCTATCAAGCATAGTTGTTCTAGGGTCTCATTTAAATCTCTTACATCTTTGTTTAATTTCTGTTTAGAGGATCTGTCCAGCTCTGTAAGAGGTGTGTTAAAGTCCCCTGTTATGATGATATTATCAGATATCATATTGCTCAGACTGAGTAAGGTCTGCTTCAAGAATCTGGGAGCATTTAAATTGGGTGCATAAATATTTAGAATTGAAATGTCCTCTTGTTGTATTTTTCCCTTGACCAATATAAAGTGACCATCTTTGTCTTTTTTGACTTTAGTTGCTTTAAATCCATATGTATCTGAAAATAAGATTGCAACTCCTCTTTTCTTCTGAATTCCATTTGCCTGAAAAATTGTCTTCCAACCCTTGACTCGGAGCTTTAATTTGTCTTTTGAAGCCAGGTGTGTTTCTTGCAGACAGCAAATGGATGGCTTGTGTTTTTTAATCCAGTCAGCCAATCTATGTCTCTTCAGTGGGGAATTCAAGCCATTAACATTTATTGAGATAATGGATAAGTGTGGTAGTATTCTATTCGTCTTATTTGGTGAGAGTCCATTGCTTAGTTTTATCTTTTGCATCAGTGTGGAGGTTAGGTTCTGTCCTTTGATTTCTGAGTTCTTACTTTGCTGCTGATCCATTGTGGTGGTCAGTGTGCAGAACAGGTTGAAGTATTTCCTGTAGAGCTGGTCTTGTTGTGGCGAATTTCCTCAATGTTTGTATATCCGTAAATGATTTGATTTCTCCGTCAATTTTGAAGCTTAGCTTAGCAGGGTACAGAATTCTGGGCTGAAAATTGTTCTGTTTAAGTAGATTAAAGGTAGATGACCATTGTCTTCTTGCTTGGAAAGTTTCATTAGAGAAGTCTGTGGTAACTCTGATGGATTTGCCCCTGTAGGTCAACTGGCGCTTACTCCTTGCAGCTTGCAGAATCTTTTCTTTTGTCTTGACTTTGGACAGGTTCATCACAATGTGTCTTGGAGAAGCTCGGTTAGAGTTGAGGCGACCCGGGGTCCGATATCCCTCTGAAAGCAGTGTGTCAGAATCTTTGGTGATATTTGGGAAATTTTCTTTTATAATATTCTCTAGTATGGCTTCCATTCCTCTGGGGCATTCTTCTTCCCCTTCTGGAATTCCTATAACTCGTATGTTGGAACGCTTCATAAAGTCCCATAATTCTGACAGTGAACGTTCTGCTTTCTCTCTCTTCTTTTCTGCCTCTTTTACTGTCTGAGTTATCTCAAGAACTTTGTCTTCTACCTCTGAAATTCTTTCTTCTGCATGGTCTAACCTGTTGCTGATACTTTCCATTGCATCTTTAAGTTCCCTAATTGACTGTTTCAGTTCCTTCAGGTCTGCTATATCCTTTTTATATTCTTCATATCGTTCATCTCTTATTTGATTCTGTTTTTGGATTTCCTTTTGGTTATTTTCCACTTTATTAGCAATTTCCTTCATTGTTTCCATCATTTCTTTCATTGTTTTCAACATGTGTATTCTAAATTCCCTTTCTGTCATTCCTAACATTTCTATACTGGTGGAATCATCTGCAGTAGCTACCTCATGGTCCCTTGGTGGGGTTGTTCTAGACTGGTTCTTCATGTTGCCTGGAGTTTTCTGCTGATTCTTCCTCATGAGTGATTTCTTTTATCTGTTTGCTTGCCCTAATTTTCCTTTCACTTCCTCTTGCTCTTTAAGTTCTTGTGCCTGTGGACTAAAGGTTACAGGACCATAAGGGTGAGAAGGTTGAAGAGCAAAAAAAAAGGGGATGAAAGAAAGGAGGACCGAGTGATAAGAAAAAAAGAAAGATAGAGAAAGGAGAGGGGGTGGGTATAAGGAATATTGACAAAAAGAAGAGAGGCACAGAAAGAGGGAGACAGGGCAATATAGGTGTACAGTAGGGTACTTTGACACAACCTTAAAAAACCCCACCTTCTGGGGGTGCCCAGTTGCGTGGTTCCCTTGAGGTCAGCAGCTCTTTGCTAACCTGATCAGACACAGTACCCCACCTCCACCAAGTAGAGAGGAAAGACAAAAATGCTATAAATGAAACCAAAAGAAGTAAACAGAAAACTTTACAGGGATAAAATTGGGTGAAAACCAAATTATATCGGTAGAAACACTAGCAAAAATGAAGTTGAAGTTATTAAAAAAAGCAGCAATGGGAAATTATAATTAAACTAGGAAAATTGAGAAAGAAAAAGGGATCTGTGTGGAAAAGATTGAAATTAAAAAAACAAAAGAATATCAGCAACGTCAAAATAAACAAACAAAAAAAACAACCAAGCAAAAAAAGAAAGAAAAAAATACACAACCAAAAACAAAGCAGTTTGTATATGTTATTGAATATTGTCTGGGCAACACGTGGTCTTCTGGGGTATGAGATGTTAGTCACAGTTCAGATACGACTGGAGGCTGCTGATTACTCAAACCCCAGCAGGTAGACACCCTGAATCTCTCTTCAGCCTACTTAAAAGGCACTTCGAAGTTGTAAACTTGTTGAGCAGAAGCTTTCCCAGCTTTCTTGCTGGAATCGCTGCTGAAGTGGCTATCCACTTACTCAGTGTGCCAAAACCGGTCTCACTCTGCCCCTGAGGGTTAGGGCTGCAAGGCGGCTCAGACCCCACCCTTAGGCTACTTGGTTGCTGGGTTACCAGCTCCCACCCGTTTCTAGCTCTGCGACCCTGAGGGCGGAGCTTGCCGGGGCAGATCGCTGACAATGGATCCGTGTGACCCACCGCCAAACACTATTAGCTCCGTCTGGCTCAGCGGCTCAGACTGGGGCCCTAGACAACGGCCAAAGTTCTCGCACTCCCGCTCAGGCCTTCCCCAAGGCAGTTCAACTCAGTGCCAAGTCCAAGGACATCAAAACAGTTCACAGGTAAGGCCTTTCTGGTTTGCAGTCTCGCTGCTACTGAACTTACAGTTGTGGGCGGGTTTAGACGGATTGAACACACGCGACCACTTGCCGGTTTTCCACGGATTTAGTCCTCCTCTTGGGGTCCAGAAGTCTCTCGCTGACTCCCTGTATCCTCATAGGAGTGATGATAGGCAGTTCCCACCAGCCAGAGACGCCTGGAGTCCTATCTCCCCAGACTCACGGTGCCCAGATGCAAGGAAGCTGTTACTCGGCTCCCAACTCTTTTTTCTTATGGAAGGTGTGTGTTGAAAAATCCACTAGTAATCTCAGAAGAGCGTGCTTAGAGGTGACACATCTGTTTCCTTTTATGGATTTCAATATACTCTTGTGTAGCTTTCAAATCTTTGATCTTCATGAGTCTTTTTATCGGTTTCTTTGTGTTTCTCCTAGCTGAAGTGTGGTGAGCTTGATGTTCTGTATTTTTATTCTTTGAAAATTTCTCAGTCTTTTCCCTGTGTTCTTCAACTTAGGAATTTCTCTTTTATTTAAGCTTTTCTTTTTTTGTTTACATCTCCATTTTTATGACTTTAGTTAGTTTGTATCATTCCCATTCATCCATTTACCATCATGAAGATAAAACTCTTGGGTAATTTATACATCTCTTTTTTTTTTTTTTTTTTTGAGACAGAGCCTCAAGCTGTCGCCCTAGGTAGAGTGCCATGGCTTCACAGCTCACAGCAACTTCCAACTCTCGAGTTCAAGCGATTCTCCTGCCTCCACCTCCCAAGTAGCTGGGACTACAGGCACCCGCCACAATGCCCAGTTATTTTTTGGTTGCAACCGTCATTGTTGTTTGGCGGGCCCGGACTGGATTCGAACACGCCAGCTCAGGTATATGTGGCTGGTGCCTTAGCCGCTTGAACCACAGGCGCCGAGCCCATCTCTCTTTTTTTTTTTTTTATGGTTGATTGTATATTTTTTATTTTGTTTCCTCGGGTTTTGTCACCCTATTATTTTTTACATGTTCTAATCTTTCATTGACTTTTGAGGATCACAAAAGGCACCTTTCTTTTTTTTTTTTTTTTTTTTGAGACAGGGTCTCACTTTTTTACCCTTGGTAGAGTGCCCTGGCATCAAAGCTCACAGCAATGTTAAACTCTTGGGCTTAAGGTATTCTCTTGCCTCAACCTCTCAGGTAGCTGGGACTACAGGCGTCCATCACAGTGCCTGGCTATTGTTTTCTTTTTTTTTTTTTGTAGTTGTCATTGTTGTTAAGGTGGCCCAGGATGGGTTCGAACCTGCCAGACTCCGTGTTTGTGGCTGGCACCATAACCGCTTACTATGGGCACCTAGCCACATAAGGCACCTTTCACAAAATCCATTATGTGGCTTTACCTTACAGGACTCTGACACAAATTAGTAGACTAGAGGCAGTTCAGTATACATTCTGAAAGTGTTTTGTGTGTGGAATTATGTGGCTATTTTCTAGCTGAAGAATTTTCCCCACATTTCCTCCTAAGAGCTTGTAATTATTTTCTAGACCTGAATCTGTCTGTTGTCTTGGAGTCTCTCTGGTGCTGTAATAATATTTTAGCTTTAGTTTCAGGTCCCCCATCAGTTTTATAAAAACAGCACCATTCTTGGGTGGCACCTGTGGCTCAAAGGAGTAGGGCGCCAGCCCCATATGCTGGATGTGGTGGGTTCAAACCCAGCCCTAGCCAAAAACAAAACAAAACAAAACTACACCATTCCCTTCAGCACTCTCCCTCATGGGACACATAAGCTATCTTTAGAAAAGCCCTGAAAAGCCAGTAGAGTTAATGCAGGTCTCTATTTTTCTTTTGAAGAAAAAGTTTACTTTCATATGGACAATGCTGTTTTCAGATGGGGGAATGTCCGTGGTCTGAGTTGCTGGGACTACAGGTGTCTGCCACTCACCCCACTAATTTTTCTATTTTTGGTATAAACAGGGTTTCACTCTGGCTCAGGCTGCTCTCCATTGTCTGTGTTGAAGCAATCCACCCACACATTCTCCCAGAGTGCTAGGTTTACAAACATGAACCACTACACCCAGCCTGTATGTGCCTCTTCACATTGTGGTCACCTGCTGGGCTGAAAATTCTCACTATGTTTTTATGATCCCTAAAATGTAGTATATATTTGTTATTTATATGTATCTCAAAAGTTATTAGAGCATTTTTGCTGTCCTGTGCCATCTTGCTACTGTGCTGGGCATAATTTTAAAGACAAAATTTGTAATGTATATTTATTCAATTGTGATGAAACTCAATGGCATAATTTTGTATTTTTAAATTTCTTTCAGTTATATCTAATCATTCCACTGAGAGCAATTCACAAGTGCTGGGCATGAATATTTTATTACCAGAGATAATCCTGAGAAGATATGAAAATGATGGCCCTGAGAATTAAACTCAATAAAAGACTGGGATAGAGTGTATAAGTATAAGCAGCAGAAAGTAAGTTACAATGGACTAGACGAAAGTTTAACAGCTATACGTGGTAAAAATCTACCAATGCAGTAAACGTTTCAAAGTTGTCAGAAAATTATCAAATGTAAATAGACATAAGATGATATATACTGGGGAAATAACATTTGAGTGTAAAAAATATGGGAAAGCCTTAAAACTATGCTCAAACTTTGGTAAACATAGGATAACCCATTTTGTGGAAAAGCAGTGCAAATGTGAAGAATGTTGTAAAGTCTTTAAATCTTGCTCAAGACTGTCTAAGCACAGGGGACTTCATACTGCAGAGAAAATTTCCCATTGTGAGAATGATGACAAGTGTGTTAGCGACAGCTCAAAATATTCTAGCTATGAGACAATTTATAATGTAGACAATTCCTACAAATGTGAAGAATGTGACAAATCCTTTAACCATTACTCATCCCTTTCTGTACACAAAAGAATTCATTCTGGAGAGAAACCCTACAAATGTGAAGAATGTGGAAAAGCCTTTAAGGATTCCTCAACTCTTTCTGTACATAGAAGAATTCATTTTGGAGAGAAACCCTACAAATGTCAAGAATGTTGAAAAGCCTTTAACCACAGTACTCACATCTTTCTGTACATGAAAGAATTCATTCTGGAGAAAAACCCTACAAATGTGAAGAATGTGGAAAAGACTTCAATGATTCCTCTAAACTTTCTGTACATAAAATAATTCATTCTGGAGAGAAACCCTACAAATGGAAAAATGTGAAAAAGCCTTTAAGGATTCCTCAACCCTTTCTGTACATAAAAGAATTCATTCTGGAGAGAAACCCTACAAATGTCAAGAATGTGGAAAAACCTTCAACAATTCCTCAACCCTTTCTGTACGTAAAAGAATTCATTTTGGAGAGAAACCCTACAAATGTGAAGAATGTGGCAAAGCCTTTAACCAGTACTCACATATTTATGTACATAAAAGAATTCAATCTGGAGAGAAACCCTACAAATGTGAAGAATGTGGAAAAGCCTTTAATGATTCCTCAACCCGTTCTGTACATAAAAGAATTCATTCTGGAGAGAAACCCTACAAATGTGAGGTATGTGACAATGTCTTAAACCAGTACTCATATCTGTCTGTATATAAAAGAATTCATTCTGGAGAGAAACATTAGAATATGAATAGTGTGGCAAACCCTTTAACTCAGGGTCAAACCAGCCTGTACATTTAAAAAAAGGAGATAACATGGAAACCCTAGAAATATGAAGAATCTGGCAGAACCTTACTTGGTTTTCATAACTTATGAAGCTTATAAGAATTTACACTGGAGAGAAAGCCTACAACTGTGAATGTTCTGGTGATGCACTTAACCAGAGCTGAAACTTTACTACTCGTAAGAAAATTCATATTGGAGAGAGATCTTACAAATGAGAATAATATGGCAAACGTTTTAACTGATTCTTGGCCCTTAGTAAACATAAGAGAAATCATGTCAGAGAAAAATCATAATATGAAGGTGTGTGGAAGCTTTATACCAGTAATCATAGTTTTCTGTACACAGTAGAATTCCTGTTAAACAGAAAAGCTATAGGGGTGGTGCCTGTGGCTCAGTTGGTAAGGCGCCGGCCCCATATACCGAGGGTGGTGGGTTCAAACCCGGCCGCGGCTGAACTGCAACCAAAAAAAAAAAAAAAATAGCTGGGCGTTGTGGTGGGCGCCTGTAGTCCCAGCTACTCAAGAGGCTGAGGCAAGAGAATCGCTTAAGCCCAGGAGTTGGAGGTTGCTGTGAGCTGTGTGATGCCATGGCACTCTACTGAGGGCCATAAAGTGAGACTCTGTCTCAAAAAAAAAAAAAAAAACAGAAAAGCTATAAATGTGAAGAAGGTGACAAATGTTTAACTTCTGCTCAAACGTTTCTCTATGAAATTTATGACAAGGAAAACCCCTACAACGGTGAAGAAAATGTTGAATCTTATAACCAGGATTTATTTCTCATACTTTTCTAATCATAATTCATATGAAAGAAATACCCTACAAATATTTCAATGATGTCTTAAAGTTGTGTTTATTCTGTTGGTAGGACTAGGGAGAGACAGGGGCAGATGGTTCTAGGGCATCCCTTGTCCATAATAAGAAGGAACAAAATTACCAGAGTGGGTACCAAGAAAGAAAAGGATTTCAGGAAAATAATTTCATCCCAGAAGTCTCCTTGTCAAGAATGATATGGAAAATATTCCTTCATAGGCAGAAAGTTGGACCAGATAACTTCAAGTTACCACAACTGTGGTATGTGTGGAGTTCAATACAGCCAGAGTTTAAAACACAATGAATTAAAGAAAAAAAAGTATCCATAATTATTGTGACACCTCATGTTTAAATCTATCTACTTGTTAAAATTGTACAAAATACTTCATGGCCATTGTAGATGGTTACAGATGGTTATTTTCACAGAAGAAAATGGTGAGAGTTCTAATAAAATTGTTATTAACTTCTATTTTCAACAGTTTTAAAATAAAGTTGATTTTTCTGGAAAAGAAAAAGAAAAGCATTTCAGGAAGGCTTTCAAAAACTAAACTGATGTTTGCTTTACAAAAATGACTTGCAGAGCTAGAGAAGCCCTAGTGTGGAGATATGGCCAAAGCCCCCAAAACAGGTATTTGCAGCATGCATACAAGTAAGGTGACAGTAGCCTCAAGTGACCCATTTTCATAAACACAGTAAAATTCTTATCATTTTTATCACAGATTACAAATAATATGACAACTTCTAGAAATTGTTTTACAGAGATAGAAATGGGAGGACAGTCCATTCGGGAATTTGTCCCCCTTTCCAGTAAAAATAGTAAATATATTACCACCACCACCCCCACCGCACCACTTAAGATAGATTAAAAAATTATCATGAAGGGGAAAAATCTCACTAACCCAGGCTGTTCTCCACTTGATAATGTAGATGTCTTCCTACTCTGGAGTGCACTGTGCTTTAATAAACTTTGACCCTTTTGTTCACTTGTATCTACTTGTTCTGCTCATTTGTTCCGCTGTCTTGGTACCAGAAGCTATGCTTTGTCACCTGAAACCAAAAACCAGGGAACACACACTTGACATCTGTTCCCCATATGTGACATTTTAGTGCCAAAATCTGGGAAGAAAGTGCACATTTTCAGCAAGATAAGGTAATGGAACATTAGACATTCTGAATTCACGCTGCCTGATGAACATTACTTATTATACTTACAGCTCTCACTCTCTTTGCTTTCCAGGTAATGTAGCTCCTTACCTACCCCTGCTCCATTTCCTTCATTTTTGTTTTTTTGTTTTTTTCATCTCCACAATGCATATCATCTCCCAGTTGGATCTAATATTCGAAAGCATACAAAGGGGCCTCTAGCTCCAAAAGCAAAACATTAAAGCACATTTTTAAGGTCTTGATAGGGAGAATTGGGATGAAGAGACAGCAAGAGCGAGCCAAGTCAGCATCAGTCCCAAAGATCAGAAGGAAGCTTTTGAAATGGTTGCTACTACTAGGGAAGAAGGTTGTCAAGAACAGAGTTACTCCAGGGTCAGGCAAGAAACCACCAGGCCAGAACCCTTCCCGTATCATGACAATGGGTGCCTGGAATCAGGAATGGCTCAGGAAGCAGCCTCTGCTGGGACCATCCCCTCAGTACTAGAGAGATGCCCTGGAAGTGACATTTCCCCCCCCCCCCGGAGATGGGGGATCAAACTTGATTTATAGATTTTGTGAAATCCCTGAACCAGCTCTGACTCTCTGAAACTCTTGTAGTTTGGTGGACACAGTCCAGCTTCGGCAGAAGGCCCACTTTCAGATGCTGGGAAGGCTGGTTGTTGGGTAGCTGTGCTGTCTCTCTGTGTCACAGTAAACAAACTGATGTTCATAACATGAGAGCCACCCCTCTCCTCTCCCCGAATATTCTGGGACTGTCTTTCCCTCTCATATCTTTCTTTAAAATGGAAGGCAAAATATAAACCTATAGGGTACTCTAAAGTCCCTCTGCCCCCTGGTTGACGATGCCTTGTTTATTTTTTTTAGTGCTTTCCAGCTGGCCTACCCCATTGTTTGATGAAGTCTAAACTTTAACCTAGAGAATGAAATCCTGTAAAACCACCTTCCCAGGCCTTTAAATAGAAAGGACTTAATGGAGTTTGCATTTTCATTCAAAGCAGGAAAAAAACTTAAAGCAAGAAGAAACCAGTATGTAGTAGAGAGATGTGAAGAAACTCATGAATATTAAGAAACATGGGTGGCAAGTCACACCCATGTTGAACTTGGATGTGTTTGACTTGGAAAGGAAAGACAATGATTTTGTGTATGACAAAACCTAATAGTAGTATTTCTCCTAAAATAAGTGGTGGTTTAAGAAGAAAATATATATATGTGTGTGTGTGTATATATATATATATATATATTTTTTTTTTTTTTTTGAGACAGTCTCAAGCTGTGGCCCTGGGTAGAGTTCTGTGACGTCACTGCTCACAGCAACTTCAAACTCTTGACCTTAAGCGATCCTCTTGCCTCAGCCTCCCAAGTAGCTAGGACTAAGGCGCCGACCACAACACCCAGATATTTTTATGGTTATAATTGTCATTGTTTGGCAGGACCAGGTTGGATTCAAACCCGCCAGCTCTGGTGTATGTGGCTGGCATCTTAACTACTTGAGCTACAAGCGCCAAACCAAGAAGAAAATTTTCTGACAAACATAGGGCTTCACCATGTCAGAAATGGTCTATGTAAGGAATAACATTTGCAAAGGTAAATTTATGAAAAATGTTGTATGCGACCAGGTTGGCCTAACTGAAAAGGGAACATCCAGGTAAGTCTTAGTTTTGTTTAAAGCCTTATAAGATTGCTGTGTATTTGCTTCAAGTGGCAAATGTCAATTACTGAGCATCCATCTGCCACAAGACTGTTAAATCTGCTGCTCCGTATTTTATTCTGCCTGCCTGAAGCTGTATTTCCTTAGTTATGGGTTTTGAGATCACTACTCAAGGTTATGAGTTACTGCTTTGAAAATGAATCAAAGAAAATCAGGAGCCAACTTTATCCTTTAAACACTAGCCTCTTTTTCTTACTGCCTGACGTTTTCACTCCTTCCTCTGTGTCTTTAATTCACTCCGCACACCTCTTGGCTTTTTGTTGCTAAGGTAAGATGACAGACTATTTATGTGTGACTGGTGCCACCCTTGAACAACATATTTTTTCTTTCACAAGAAATGACAAACTGGACCATTTCTGGTTGTGGTACAATCTGGGGACTACCTGCTCTCTTTGCTGCCCTTTTTGAGTTGTGACTTTCTCAATCAAGTAAGGTGTTTGAAATAGATTTTTCTGCATCAGTGGTGTCTCTTTTATAAACCTGCAGCCTTGATCTGCTCTTGGTAAGCTCTAGTTAGCCACCCCTCAAGTGGAGGCAAATGGTCTGTGTTAAATCTCCTCACAGACTCCCTGAGAAGATTCAGGAAGACACCCCAGATTCCTGTCAGGCTGAATCAATGGACAGCTCTTTCACTGTGGTCAGTAGTAAAACTCCTGGCACACAGGGAGGTCATGAGACCAAGAGGACTTCATGACACAAAGGCTAAAAAGAGGCACCCAGGCAAAGGTAAGTCAGAAAGTCAGGAATTGAGGGTTGAAACTGGGTGCATGTTTGTTAAGGAATACCACCTGCCACTGGAATCTGACCTTGGGACTCTGAGTGAGAAAATGCAGATCTCAGCCCACTCGGGCAACCTGAGATGGGCACAACATTGTCCACAGGTAATATTTGGTCCATGACAATGATGGCAGCCAACTATTTGTTACAATGTCTCTAGGGATGCCCAGTGCGAAGGGTAGTCTACCCTCTCTACCTATGGAAAGCTGTGGGCCAAGGCTTTCTAATAAATACTGGGGCTACATATGCATTGCTTAATATTTCACTCTCCCCTCTGACTAAACAATCTGGTTCTGTATCAGGAGTGACAGGACAACGGGAACACAAATTCTTTCTTCAACCTCTTACATGCTAGATTGGAGAAAAAGAGTTGACTCATCAGTTCCTTTCAATGCCTGATTTCCTTGTCTATTGTTAGGGAGAGAATTATTGTCTAAATTAAATACTCCAGATTATTGATTCTCTAGAAAAACAATAGCCTTCCCATGAAGGTAGTCTATGAACTCTCCTGGTAGGTGTCTGGAGGATGAGGAAAAATGGCCAGAAGAAATCAACATCCAGGTAAATTTATCTGGGAAGAGCTTCCCCCTGGAAAACCTCAGGACCACCGCAGTAGAGATTCACTTAATACCAAAAAAGTTCACGTTCTCTGAAACAGGAAGCATTAGTAGATATAGCCCCGTTGATTAGCAAATTTATGAAATATGGCTTTCACAAGTTTGTGCTGTTTAATAACATGCTACAAATACAGTTGAAAGTCAATCTGTTACCGAAATAGCAAATGGTAGTAACACTTTTAAATCTTTTTTTGATTAAAATTAATGTCTTTAATTTATCATGTGCCTTATATACATTGTTTTGAAATTATTTTGTGAATTATTTTATTATAGGTAAGTCAATCATGCAGTAACTCAAAGACAGACACAACACCTTAATTACTATGTATTTCCAAAGTGGAGCTGACCAAAGAAGCTTCTATTTGCACAGCCTATGGGACCAAAAGGTATTTTTTGTCCCCAATGCTTTCTTGGAAAATAAAAAAAGTAAAAATACATTATTCCAAGACATCAATTAACATGTTCAGAAAATACCATTTAGTTTTCTACTCATAGAGTCAAACACAGAAACTTTCTTTAACTATTGCCAGAATAGACAATTTTTATTAAAGAATCACTGTTCAGTGGTGAAACCACTGGCTGTATAAGATTTGTAGGGCAAGCAGAGATTATTATATTTACATGAACAAATTTCTAATATCTAATTCTGATTTCTAATATCTGGTTAGATTAAATGAGTAGTCATTAGAAAGAACTGAAGGTGATAATAGTTAAAATACATTTATAATAACTGTATAATACATATGATTTACATATAATAAATATACCTAAGCACACACATATAAATGACCTTTCTAAGCAAAAGTAATAAACGAAATCTAAAATTTAATTATAAGGTTATAGGTTAATTTATAATTTAATTATACAGTTATAGGTTAACTGATGACTCCATGCTGAACCTCAGAGTCAAAGCATTCTATAGTGGACATACCCGCTATTTGACAATGTGAATGTTGCTTCCTTGGCACTGCTGTTATTGTTGCTTGATATTGTGATGCACCACCCATCTGATTTCTTTTCTGAATGTATTTATCTTCTTTCGTTCTTTGTGAGGATTTTGTTTCTAGTCCTTGTCTTGAACATTGTTATTGTTGTTGAATTTTAAGCCCTTTTCATTTTATGAAGGCAAAGGGTGGAAACCTAATAAACACATGTATATGTAAAAGGAAAATAAAAAGTAAGTTACAGAAGACTAACTCATTCATTCAGCAAATATTTACTAGAGTTTTACCCTGAACAAGATTATCTGCTGAGTATTTTGGGATAACAGTAAAAAATCAGTTTTGAACCCTATACTCTAAAATTGTGTGATCTGATATAAAACATATGTTCAAAATAAGCTTTTTACAGTGTTGTCATCTTTACTGGGCCAATATTTACATTAAAGCAATGATAGAAAATACAAAAGAAAATTAAATTTAATTATCTATCTGTGTTAATTTGAAGATTCCTCAATATTTTTTATTTTTATTAGTTCCCTAATTGACCTTCATGACAACATTCCAACTATAAAGACACTGCATTCTTTCCTGAGTCTACAGTCTTCAATTTGTAAAATTCTCCAAATCCATTTTCCAAGTATTAAAGAACTGAATCAAGTTAAGTTTCAATATATTTGTTTCTTTCAGTTCACAAGGAGAGCTCTAGGCTATATACTTCATGACTTAGGTGTACAGTAAGAGTAAAGATGCAATAAAATATTTCTAGTAATAAACACTTTAATCTCATATGGTATAGCACACAGGTTTAATTACAGGAATTGTAATTTATGATATTACTTATGATGAAAAGACTCTGGCATATTCGCCTGCTTTTCACTGCCATTCTGGTGTTATTTACATACAAAATGATGGTTACATGCTACAGACTATTGATGAGGTCATGGCCAGACCATCATGTTGCCTCATATTACTGCTGGTCTCCTCGTAGCCATCAGTGAGGTATATGGGCACAGCTTCTTGTCCAGGACCAGAAGCTGAGCATATAAGCGCTGTCACTGCAAAGGTATAACTCAATCCTTTGCATCAGTATTATCGTTATTTTTGAACAAACCCAGCTTTTCTGGACCAAGAGAAAATAAAGCTTCTCCGAATTCAGGTGTAAAATGAAGTGTCCGAAGAAGGGAATGGAGATGACAGGATCTACCCTGATTTCTGATTCTGCTTAAATTGGTGAATTTTCTAGGAGCAGGGGACTCCAAAACTTTAGTCTTTAATTTTTTCACTTGTCTATACTGATTATTTGGCACACTGGAATAATCCTCTTCAAATAGATCCCCAAACATTGTACAACTAAATAGTACCTGGCTAAAGCCCAGCCCCAGCCCCACCCTGAACACGCCGTAGATGAACATGTCCCAACTGGGCACCGCCATGTTGGCGAGGGTGTGTCTTCAAAATGTGATTTTCTTAATTTTTAATTTTTTTCTAATTATAAAGAAATTTATTTGAGATCTGAGAATTACATTTGTGAACTTGCCACTGTGCGCTTACAGTGGCAATACTGTTCAAACTACTGAGCAAGGTTCCATAATCTCGGTATATCAGTGTCTCACAGTTCTGTTCTCATTGACTTGCGTTGGTGTCTTGCTGCATTTTATATATTTTTATTATTGTGTGTTTTTGTGGTTCTTGGGAGAATGTCAGAGTTTGACTCAGAGCAATGAACAAACTTTTGGAAATTTCTTCTTCTTCTTTTTTTTTTGTGAGATAGTGTCTTACCATGTCACCCTCTGTAGAGTGTGATGGCCTCACAGCAACCTCAATCTCTGCGGGTACTCTAGCAATACTCTTGGCTCTCTCCCAAATAGCTGCGACTACTGGCCCCCAAATTAATGCCTGGCTATTTTTCAAGACAAGGTCTTGCTGTTCCTCAGGCTGGTCTCGAACCCAGGAACTCAGGCAATTTACCTAGCTCAGCCTTCCAGAATCCTGGGATTACAGGATTGAGCTGATGATCTTTTTTTTTGTTTTGTTTTGTTTTGTTTTTTTGAGACAGAGGCTCAAGCTGTTGCCCTGCATACAGTGCCTGGTATCACAGCTCATAGCAATCTCAAACTCTTGGGCTCAAGCGATTCGTTTTCCTCAGCTTCCCAAGGAGCTGGGACTATAGATGCCAGCCACAATGCTCTACTATTTTCTGTTGTTGTTGTTTTCGCTGGCCCAGGCCCGGTTCAAACTTGCCAGCCTTTGTGTATTTGACCAGCGCCACCCACTGAGCTGGTGTTACCACCAAAGCAGGAAATATTTTTTAAAAAAGATATTTTACTGACATTCTGAATGTCAAGGGAAATACAACAGCAGCCATGATGGGCATTCTGAGAAAACTAAAGACTTACAAAATTGCATTGAAGGGTAGATTAGGCACTGGCTTCGGTACCTAGCTTTCCAAGTAGAGTACTTTAAATGTGATCATAGTGATATTCAGGAATGAGGTATATAACAGAGTCTTGATACAATAAAAATGTTAAGTTATATCAGTGTACATGAGAAGAAAATCTTTAGTTTCCTCCAATGATTCATAGAAGAAACTATTAACAGTGTTTATTCTTTGGGATACTTCCTATGAGTTTATAAATACACACTTTTTAAAGAATAAATTATATCATTTTCCATTGTTCTTTTATTTACTGTTTTCTTATCTATGGTTAACTGACATGTATTTATATCAGTCTGAGATCAGTTCTGAGGCCTATTTCATAAATTCTCAGGACTAGTGTTTATTGAAGGTCAACAGTTCTTACTGTTAAATTCGGGTGCCAACACAACTGTAACATGTGAACTAAAAATTTTGTCTTTGAAGATACTGGCTATTTTTCAAGACAGGGTCTTGCTGTTCCTCAGGCTGGTCTTGAACCCAGGAACTCAAGGAGTTTGAGATTGCTATGAGCTGTGATACCAGGCACTGTATGCAGGGCAACAGCTTGAGCCTCTGTCTCTCAGATACAAAGACAAGATACTTGTCTTTGAAGATATGTTCTGATTTTAAACTTATTTCTAGTTTATCATCATTAAATTGTTTTCATTTACGGAATAATAAAATATCTTAGAACTACAATGAGAGCTGTGGGTTTGGGAAGCTCAAGGTTGGAATGAAAAATTAAAGAAAAATCTGACTTGTGATTCACACATGCAGTTAAAATGAATTTTATTGGATAAAATGCAAAATTATCTAAAAGTAAAAATAATCAAAACCACTGATGTTTTCTTATGCTGTATAATATGGAAATTTATTACATTTCTATGATAAAGTATTGCATGATCCCAGTGTAAAATGCCAATGAAATACAGCAAAAGTGGCCAGGCAGGTAACTATCACCTGTAGTCTCCCAGTTTTTTTGGAAACTATGGTGGGAGGGTTTCTTGAGCACATGAGTTCCAGACCACCCAGAACAAGAGTGAGACCATGTCTCCATTAAAAATAGAAAAACTAGCCTCAGTGCTCATAGCACAGTGGTTGTGGAGTCAGCCACATGCACCAAGGCTTGGGGATTCTATCCCTGACCAGGCAAGCTAAACAACATTTGCCACCACAACAAGAAAATACCCAGGTGTTGTAGTGGACACCTGTAGTCCCAGGTACTTGGGAGTCTGATGCAGGAGAATTGCTGAAGCCCAAGAGAGTTGGTGGTGACTGTGAGCTGTGATGGCATAGCACTCTGCCAAGGGTGACATAGTGAGACTCTGTCTCAAAAAAATAGAAAAACTACCCAAGGATGGTGGTGCACACCTGTAGTCCCAGCTCCTCAGGAGGTCAAGGAAAGAGGATTGCTCTACATCAACTATTTGTGGTTGAGCTATGATGCCATGGCACTGTAGCCATGGTGACAGAGTGAGAGTATATCTAAAAACAAAAGTGCAACAAATGTCACACAAAGGTCAATACATTTATTAGATTTAACATAGTATAATAAAATAAGATCCATCAAAATAAACAGAATTTGAAAATTAGGCAAATTTTATTAACCAGGTAGAAGATTTTTTTTTTGTTGTTGTTGTTAGTGACCAATATTAAAAGTATAGAGGAGGATCGGGGCCTATTGCTCATTGGAAAGGGTGGCAGCCACCTACACCAGAGCTGGAGGTTTTGAACCCAGCCTAGGCCTGCCAAAGAACAATGACAACTACAACCCCAAAGTACCTGGGAATTGTGGTGAGCACTTGTTGTCTCAGATACATGGGAGACTAAGGCAAGGGAATCGCTTAAGTTCAAGACTTTGAGGTTGCTGTGAGCTGTGACACCATAGCACTTTACCCAGAGCAAAAAAGTGAGAGTCTGTCTTTAAAAAAGTATAGAGTAAGCAGTCTTTTGATTAATGTTTTAATGTTTTGTTGCTACCAGAGAGGAGATATTATGAGAGAAGAGGTAAGAAGGAAGGGTGGGTATCAGAGAGGAAGAGGAAGGAGAGAATGAAAGAGATGTTACATTGCTGACTTTAAAGACAGAAGAAGAGGGTCTTAAGCCAAGGGATATAGGCCTCCTCTAGAAGCTAGAAAAGGTAAGGAAAATAATTTTTCCCTAGAGGTTATAACATACTAAGATGGCAGCCAAGTAACAGCTTCCTTGCAACTGGGCAGAGTGAGTCCAGACAGAGAAGACTCCAGGCATCTCTCTCTGTTGGGATCTGCCCAGAAACATCCCTTTGAGGACACAGGGAGTCAGGGTGAGACCTCTGGACCCCATAAGGAGGACAAAAGTAGTGGAAAACTGGCAAGTGTTTGCATGTGTTCATTCCATCTAATTCCACTGGCAGATGTAAGTACAACAGCAGTAATATTGAAAAGTGGAAACGCCTTACAAGTGAGCTGTTTTTTTTTTTTGTTTGTTTGTTTTTTTTTGACTTGGCATTCAGTTAAACTACCTTGGGAGAACTTGGGCAAGAGTGCAGAGGACTTTAAGTGTTGTTTAGGGCACAAGACTGAGTCACTCAGCCGGTCGGAGCTAATAGTGTTCAGCTGTAGACTGCCTGGAGCCATTGTAAGAGAACTGCCCCAGCAATCTCCACCCTCAGTGTTGCAGAGCAAGGTTCAGGCAGGAGTGAGTAATCTAGTGATTGAGCAGTCTAAAGGGAGGGACTGAGATACCTTACAGCCCTAACCCTCAGGAGCATAGAATGATCCCAGTTTTGGCACACTGGGTAAGTGGATAACCACTTCAGGAGTGATCCCAGTGACAAGTGCTTTTCTGGGAAATCTTCTGCTTAGCCAAGGTTAGCAGTTTAAAGTGACTTGTAAGCGGGCAGAGGAGAGATTTAGGCTCTGCACCCTGCGGGGTTTGAGAAATCAGCAGAGGCCACCAGTCTTCATCTCATACAGCTGTACCAGCACTGTGATTAACAACTCATACCCAAGAAGATCACCTGTTGCCCCAACAATATCCAGCAAGATATATATATACTGCCTTCTTTTTGGTTTTGTTTTTTGCTTTTTTGTTTTTGTTTTTAATTTCAACATTTTCCCTATAGATTTTTCTTTTCTTTTTTTTATCTTTCTTTTCTTTCTTCATTTTTCTAGTTTAAGTACAATTTCCCATTGTTGCTTTTTTCAACAATTAGAATGTCATTTTTGCTAGTGTTTCTACCCCTATTATTTGTTTTTTTCCACAATTTTATCCCATAAAGTTTTCTGTTTGCTTGTTTTGGTTTGATTTTATAGCATTTTAGCCTTTCGTCTCTAGTTGGTGGAGGTGGGGTACTGTGTCTGAACAGGCTACCAAAGAGCTGCTGACCTCAAGGGAACCACCCATCCCAGCACACCCTGAGGTTGGGATTTTTTAAGGTTGGGTCAAACTACCCTACTGTACACCTATATTGCTCATGTCTCCCTCTTTCTGTGCTTGTCTCTTTTTTTTTCTTTTTGTCGGTATTTTCTTTTACCCACCCCCTCTCCTTTTTCTTTTTTCTTTTTTTTTTTTTCTTTCTTTTTTCCATTCTTCCTCTTCAATCTTTTCATTCTTCTGGTACCAAAAGGTCTCATCAAAATCCTACTCCAGAGGCATGGCAATTTAAAGATCAAGAGGAAGTTGATAAATTGTCTATAGTTACCAAAAAAGTTACCTATTCACCACCATATTAAGATACCAACATCGTACTATCAAAATTTGGAAAAAATGGTTCTGTGTCTTGTATGGAACCAGAAAATAAAAACATGTATAGTTAAGGTAGTTCTTAGTAATAAAAACAAATCTAGGGGCATCATAATACCAGATTTTAGGCTGTACTACAAATCCACAGTGGTCAAGACAGCATGGTACTGGCACAAAAATAGAGACATAGACATTTTAAAATGAATAGAAAACCAGGAAATGAAACTAACGTCTTACAATCACCTAATCTTTGATAGACCAAACAAGAACATACCTTGGGGGAAAGACTCCCTATTCAATAAATGGTGCTGGGAGAACTGGATACCCACATGTAAAAGACTGAAACTGGACCCACACCTTTCCCCACTCACAAAAATTGATTCAAGATGGATAAAGGACTTAAATTTAAGGCATGAAACAATAAAAATCTTCAAAGAAAGCCAGGGTGACAGAGTGAGAGTCTGTCTAAAAACAAAAATGCAACAAATGTCACACAAAGTTCAATACATATATTAGATTTAACATCGTATAATAAAATAAGATCCATCAAAATAAAGAGAAGTTGAAAATTAGGTAAATAATATCAACTAGGTAGAGGATTTTTTTTTCTTTTTGTTAGTGACCAATATTAAAAGTATAGAGAAGGATTGGGGCTGATAGCTTTGCGGCTATGGCGGCAGCCACCTACACCGGAGCTGGTGGTTTTGAACCCAGTCTAGGCCTGCCAAAGAACAATGACAACTACAACCCAAAACTAGCTGAGCATTGTGGCAGGCACCTGTTGTCCCAGCTAAATGGGAGACTGAGGCAAGTGACTTGCTTAAGTGTTTGAGGTTGCTGGAAGGTGAGATGAAATAGCACCCTACCAAGGACAACAAAGTGAGAGTCTGTCTCAAAAAAAGTATAGAAGGAATACCTATTATCAGTAAGCTTTTAATATACCTTTTGTGTGATTTTATGCAAAGAAAATCTAAAGTAAATGACAATAACAAGGTGATTTCTCAAAAAAGAAAAAAAGTTAAACATTTCTCATTAGAAAGTGCTATCAAAGTTTAGGGGATTACAGTCCTCCATGTACTAAGACTAGAAGAGTGAAGATCTCCATCCTTTTCTGAATCAAAGAAAGAGGGTAACAGTATATGTTCAATTTGCTGCTTATAATATACAGAGACAAATTAATAATAAAACGCTCATATGTTTTTAATTGTGATGAATGGCATGACTGTCATAAGACATCTAAAAATAAAAACCGTGTTACTTGATTATAAAATTTGTCAGTCATTATAGCCCTCAAGAAAACTAACAGTTCAACTTTCCTGATTATATTGTTCAAATTCTTATACTAAGACCTCCACTTGTCCTGTTTTTTTTTTTTTTTTTTTTTAGTGTGTGTCCAAAATTGTGAAGCTCATCATCTGGAAAAGTATGAGAAGAAGAAGACTTTCTCCTCGCACACAGACCTGCATCCTCTGCTGAAGAGGGTCAGGAATCCTGCAGATCAAGTCTCATCTGACCCACTGACAGGCTGTGACCTCCTGTCCAGGGATGGGGTGTGCCCATGTCTTTCCTAGGATGTCTAACCTATACGATGTTAATAGGAATTAGGAACATGTTAACTGTAATCAGAGCTGTGTGTTTCTCCACCCAGGGCTGGATCCCTAGGGTCAGGCAGTGGAGGGGAACAGCTGTCAGCAGAAAAGACAAAGACCACCTGTGTGGCCATGGCATAGCTCTGCACTGCAGAGATCACAGGCTCCTACACCAGGTGAGCTAAGAGAGCTGCTCCCAGATTAGGAGGAAATATATCTGCTGTGACCTCACCCAGGCTGTCTTGATAAACAGCCTCAGACATAGCATTGAGGGAGGTCACCATTCTTTTGGCAACACAGCAGGTGATTTTTGGGGAACTTTAATCTTGGTGATTTGGAACTGTAATCAGGGCTGCTTGCTGTACCCAATGTGGACCCTTAGGGGACTCCTACCACAGACATCACAATCCTTCTCCATGTCACTTCTGTACAATATCACAGACCATTGATTTTTTTTTTTTTTTTTGCAGTTTTAGTACGAGGCCTGGTTTGAACCTGCCACCGTTGGCATATAAGGCCGGTGCCCTACTCCTTGAGCTGCAGGTGCCACCCAAGATTATTGATTTCTTTTTCTTTTTTCCTTTTTTTAGAAGATTTTGGTCAGGGTTGGTATATGGGTTTGAACCCGCCACCTCTGGTATATGGGGTTGGCACCCCACTCCTTTGAGCCACTTGTCTCTCCTACTCCTCCCTGATCCCATCATACTCCCCAACACTGACCCCCCAATGTTCTCTGAATGCAGAATGCTAAAATCTTCTCACCAGTGAGACACCCACTTGCTGCCAAAGCCCTGTATAAAGTTACCTGTTTGTCTGTTTCTTACGCCAAAGAAGCAAAATTCCACCTGCTGCTTTATCTTGTAAGCTACTCATGGAAATGATTTTTCTTTTTCCAGGAATTCCCCCATCTGAGCTAAAATCAGGTTCTGTGAATAAAATGAGCGAGTGAGAGCCTCTAAGTGAACACCTTAGAAGCCCTAGTCTATGCTGGATAATCAGGAGCTGAAGATGTTGCCCAAAATTGATTCTTCCTTTTCCAGAGTCCTGTCAACGAGCTCCCAGTTCCCTGGCCAGGGAATACTGTGTTAATCCTTCCCCTGTCACCTCTTACATGGAAGAATCAAATCTTATCTGGTCTAGCAGAGCTGTTTTGGGCTTTGAGCTTTGCTATTTGGAATTCTCTTTATCATGTGCAGTCAAATTCTGGTGCAAAAGTAAGATTAGAATGCTCAGCAACTGGGCAGCACCTGTGGCTCAGTGAGTAGGGCACTGGCCCCATATACCGAGGATGGCAGGTTCAAATCCAGCCCCAGCCAAACTGCTTAAACAACAAAAATAGCCGGGCATTATTGCAAGTGCCTATAGTGCCAGCTACTAAGGAAGCTGAGGCAACAGAATTGCCTAAGCCCAAGAGCCAGAGGTTGCTGTGAGCTGTGATGTCACATCACTCTACCGAGGGTGACAAAGTGAGACTATATCTTAAAAAAGAAAAAGAAAAAGAATGCTCAGCGCCCATAGCACAGTGGTTGCAGCGCCAGCCACATACACAGAGGGTGATGGGTTTGAACTCGGCCCTGGCGAGCTAAACAACAATAACAACTGCAAAGAAAAAAAAAAAAGCCAATTTTTGTGACAGCACCTGTAGTCCAAGCTACTTGGGAGGCTGAGGCAAGAGAATTTCTTAATTCCAGGAGTTCAAGGTTGTTGTGAGCTGTAATGCCACGTCACTCTACCAAGGGTGTGAGACTTTATGAGACTCTGTCTCAAAAGAAAAAAAAAAAAAATGATTAGAAGACTCCTTTGTCCTGAAGCCCAGAGCTCATAGTCTATCTCCGGGGGATGTTTGCGGGTTTGTTTCTCAACTGAATCTGTTCAGTTGTATCAGAGTAAATAGGAAAAATTCTCATCCAGGGGATCACTCCTCCATTCCTCAAAGCTCCTTGATCGATATAAGCCATTTCTTATTTCCAATCTCAGAATGAAAGACTACCAAAGACACACACAGTCTGGATCTCTGACTCTCACCCTCCTTTCAACCTCCATATGAAGAGTCCAAGGTCTCATCTTCCTTTGGATGTGGTTCTTACTGAAGAAATAATAGTGTCTTACTGATTCCTTCATATGATTGACTGTGTTTATCTGGGCCTTTTTCTGTAAAGAAGATCTATTTTTTTGTTTGCTTGTTTTTTGTAGATACAGATTGTCACTTCATTGCCCTCAGTAGAGTGCCATGGCAACACAATGCTCACAAAAACATTCAACTCCTGAGCTTAGGCGATTCTCTTGCCTCAGCCTCCCAAGTAGCTGGGATCACAGGTGCTTGCCACAATGCCCAGCTATTTTTTTGTTGAAGTTCAGCTGGGGCCAGGTTTGAACCTGCTACCCTCGGTATATGGGGCTGGCAACCTATCCACTGAGGTCTGTTGTAAAGGATGTAGGTCAGTGGGGAATTACATACAGAGGCAGAAGATATCTGGGTCTTTACCTCCTGATTTCATTTTTTGGGGGGGGGAACAGGGCTTGGTTTGAACCTGTCACCTCCCGTATATGGGGCAGGCATCCTACTCCTTTGAGCCACAGGCACTGCCCCCAATTTCATGTTGAAGCTGAAGAGAAAAGTCCCCTCCCTTACACATCTAGATTCAGAGTGTGTGTAGCCCTGCTGGAGTGGTCTTTTATAAGCAGGTATACTGAAGACATTTTTCCTTTTTATTACTCTTCATGACTTCAGTAGGAAAGGCTAAGGTGGTGATTGCCCTGGGGATCTACAAACTGAGTGGTGTTACAGTGTTATGAAGCAGCGCATGAAAGACATGCAACACAAGGGAAAAAATGCAATGGTTTCCTTCCCATGGGATTCCTGACTCAATTCTCTCATAGAAGTATTTAAGACCTTGCCCAGATTTCAAGATGCAGAAGGAAGCAGCTGACTGACACGTGTATATATGTTGCATGTGAAGACAATATTTAGTGTTAAAATTGTCTATATTGATGTTATAATTTTCAAATGGTTAGAAAAGACCAGTATTACCTTATGTTCATTTGTTCTCCAGAGTCCACACAAACAGACAAGCTGAATTTGCAAAGGAATCCTTTATTGAAGAGCTGGCCAGTGCCTGCCACACTGTTTCAATGACGGGTTTCAGGGAGCAGCCCTGAGTGCTTACGTGGTCAGAGTTTTAAGGTTTGGTCTGCATCCTGGTTTGTGTGCAGACTGCCCAGGTGCATCCATGTAGGGTAGCAAGCAAACACTGTACAGAAGTAGAATTTTGCCGTTAGTTAGCTATACATTTTAATTTCAGTACTTTCCCCACCAGGCATTATTTAAAGGTGAATCTGGGGACAGTTGGTACCTCCTGTTCCTTTCCCAGGGAGTTAGCCAAGCAATAAATTGGGAGTGAACTAGAGGCAAGAATTCAGTTAGTACTTTCTCATATATCTTGGGAGTGAACTAGACTTACTTCATTTTTGAAAGCTTGTAGTCCAGAAATTTGCCAGGAGTTAACTGGTATTTTTTCTACCTCAGCTTAGATCCACTAGGCCTAATACTCCCCACTGTTGTTGTTTTTTATTTTGGAGACTGGGTCAAACCACTGACTTAGTGGCAGGTATAGTTCTATTGGTTTTTAATTATCATCAGTTTTACAGTGCTTATTCGCTTTTTAACATATATAGTAGTTTGATTTAAGATACAGGGTCCTACCTCCAGAAGGAGGATAAGGAGGATGAGTGGCCCCACTGCAGTTGTGAGTAGGGCTGTGAGTCACGGGGACCAGGAGAATAGAGATTACTATCAGT
Organism: Nycticebus coucang; assembly: GCF_027406575.1. Taxonomy (NCBI): domain Eukaryota; kingdom Metazoa; phylum Chordata; class Mammalia; order Primates; family Lorisidae; genus Nycticebus; species Nycticebus coucang. Next base: position 19,879,089 of record NC_069799.1, on the reverse strand, counting down.
TTTTATTCTCTTCCTGGTGGTAATACTTGTTTTTAAAATTTTTAGGAACCGGAGATAGAGTTTTTCTAATGACTTCAGACTGGTTTGTATAAAAACAGCATTTTTCTCCAAAGGTTACACATAGTGCTCGCTTCGGCAGCACATATACAAAGGTTACACATAGTCCCCCCTCTTTCATAAAGGGGAGGTTTAGCAGTAAAACCTGGTATTGAGTTAGATGAGCATTTGACAGTCACTTGTCTGGGGTTTCCCTCTATGGGCAGTTGTTATTAATAAGTTCTAGCCCAGTGTTAACTTATCTTCCTCCTTTATTAGGGAGACAGTGGCTGCTATGACCCTGAGGTATGAGAGCTACCCCGTGACTACCAGGTCTAACTGTTTTGACAAGTAGGCCGCTGGCCTTTTCCAGGGGTCTAGGTTCTGGATTAAAACGCCTTTGGGAATCTTTTGTTTCTCTGCTATAAAGAGGTGGAAAGGCTTGGTGATGTCAGGGAGAGTTAGTGTAGGAGTAGACACTTGAATGTGTTTTTAAGTTTGAGATCCTTTTTGCTCCATTTCAGTTCATTTCAAGAGGGTTTCCCCTAGCCGTGGCTGAATAAAGGGGTTTTGTTATCTCTCCGAAAGCTAGAATCTACAGTCTGTAGTACCCAACGGCTCTCAAAAATTCACGTACCTGTTTTTTGGTTGTGGGGTTCGGGATCTGGAGGACACCTGCTACTTGCTGGATTGAGAGGGCTCGACTTCCTTCTTTAAGTACATACCCCAGCTACGTGGTTTGACTGGGACACAACTGAGCCTTCTTGGGGGATACTCGATACCCCAGTTCTTGTAAGGTGCTCAAAAGATTTTCCATGGTCTCCCTACACTTAGCAGTAGAGGGGGCTGCTATGAGTAGGTCATCTACATACTTGTAAAACGTTTATAGCTGGGTGCTGCAGTCTGAACTGTCGGAGGTCCTGGATTTACACCTCATCGAACTGGATTGGGGAATTCTTAAACTTCTGGGGCAGGTGTGTTCACATTAACTGTCTAGAAAACCCACTTTTAGGGTTTATGCATTCAAAGATAAAAATTGCCTGACTTACAGGACGTAAGGGAATATTGAAGAAAGTATTTATTTAAGTCCAGTACTGTATATATGCAGTCGTCAGGGGAATAAGGGTTAGGAGGGTGTATGAGTTGGGGACTGTGGGATGAATGGTTTCTTCTCGTTTGTTAACCTTCTCCAGGTTTTGAAATGGGCAGTAGTCTTGGGTGCCTGATTTCTGGATGGGAAAGAGGGGTGTATTCCAGGCTGGATGGTAAGGTATTAAGGTGCCTGTTTTTTTAAGTTGTTGAATGAGTATAGTTATGCCCCTCTTGGTCTCTGGCTCATGGGGTGTTGTTTTACTCTAATGGGCAGGGCATCTGCCCTTAACTGGACCACCACAGTGGGGTGGTGGGAGGCTACTCTAGGCGGGTTGGTTTCAGCCTATACCCCTGGGATCCGGATTTGCAAATTTTGCAGATAATCTTGGGGGCACACGGGAAGGTCTAGAGGCTGGAGGAGAGGGGGCATGTTACCAGGAGTTGGGCTGGCTCTTCCTAGAAAGACAGCCATCTAGGCGTACTTTCAAAAGAGATGGTAGCTTTCAATTTTTTAAAAAATTTATGTCCAGAAGGGAGTAGGTGTAGTCAGGGATTACCAGGAATGAGTGGGTGACCATCCCATTTCCAAGGTCTACTGTGTGAGCAGTGGTCCACGGGTATGTGGCAGTTTGACCTTTAGCCCCCTGCATTTAAGTGGCTGATGCTAACAGAGGCCCAAGTGGTTTAGTCAGAACTGACTAAGCTGCCATACCAACCAGGAAGTTCACAGGAGTGCCCCCAATTTTAAGAGTTACCGTAGGCTCCTGGGGGGCATATAGGTAAGAAGCCTTTGCTTCTTCATTCTTCAGGTAAGGACAGGACAGGTTTTGTCCTTTGCCCCCTCCTCTTCACCCATTCATTTTTCCAATGTTATTGCTCCTTACAGTAGGCACATTGATTTTTTTCTAAAGGTGGTTTTGGCCAATATTTCTCCCGTTCCAGGGCTCCCAAGAATGGAGATCTGCTTCTAAGGTGGCAACAGTCACTCTTCCTAATTTCCTGGCCACTTTTTTCCTCTGGGGCTTCCTGGTTGTTGTAAATTCTTTGTGTTATGCTCATGAGTTCCTTCCTACTCTTTGCCTCAAAACCTTCTAATTTTTGCAGCTTTTTCCTAATATCTGAGGTCAACTGCATGACAGAAGCCAGGCTTACTGCTTGTCTATTTGTGGGTGAGTTGAGATCTATCAGAGTGTAAGTCAGATATGCCTTGAGCAGCTGCTCTGAAAAGGCTGCAGGGAACTCTGAGGGCCTTAGTTAGGTTTGTAGATTCCTGGGCTGCTCTTTTCAGGTCAGTTAAAAGAGCCAGGAGATAGGCAGCAAGGAACTGTTTACCTTGGTCAGTATTTGGATCTCGATTGGGGTGGTTGGAAGGGAAAATATGTGCAAGTGGGGAGTGCATCCTGTTGGTTGGTGAGTGCATCCCTCCTGGGGCCCAGGATAGCCTTACAGGCCTTGGTGAGGATATGCTCCCTGTCTTCTGAAGTGAAGAGAATCTGCGACAGTTGCTGGCAACCATCCCAAGTGGGATGATGGGTGAAAAAGACAGAATTCCAGAAGGGAAATAAGGGGCTGAGGTTTCTCTGAAAATGGAGAGTTGTGTCGTCTCTAGCTATATATGGTAAAGGGTATATAAAGAACTCCCCTTCCTCCTGGAGCAACTGAAGAATTTCAGGTGGAGATGTGGTGGAGTCAGGAGAGGACGCCCTCCGACCATAAGAGGAGCCTGCTTGAGTGTGTGTGTGTGTGTGTGTGTGTGTGTGTGTGTGTGTGTGTGTGTGTGTGTGTGTGTTGTGGGAGAAGTTGTAGGTGAGGCTGAGGTACCTGGGTGGGAGGGAGATAGGGTGGAGGTCCCAGTAAAGAGTCCTCGATTTACTCTGGATCTGGAAGAACCGGGCAGCTCTTTGGACTTGCGTTTGTTACAAGGACCATGGTCCCTAGGTGGAGGGAGCAAGTATGGAGTCATCTTGGGGGATTATTAACTTGTTCATTCCAAACACCAATACAGGGGAACTGTTCCAGGTGACCCGGTTTTCCTGTCACTGTCCACCAGACCTGATGACAAAGGGAGGCATCAAAGGAGCCTTAGGGGGGTCAGTTCACACTGAAGGTTGGTCATTCGAGCACACAAAGGGTCTGAAGACGTCTCCCAGAAAACTTGGTTCCATATTCATTACTCTTATCTGCAGAGAAAACATCTTTAAAGTACTTTAATAAACAACCTAGTGGGATACCTGCCTTAGAAGAGGAGGAACCCATTTTAAAAGGACAAAAGCATGTATGAAGCATAGAGAGGCACAAAAAGGAACACTGATAACATTACAGTGCACTAACAAAAAGCATACCGACAACCAAAGAAATTAAGTAGATTAACCAGAGGGACCCAGACTAGAGGGACCCAGAACAGAGGGATCCAGTCCAGGGATCCAGACCAGAAGGACTCAGACCAGAGGGATACAGACCAGGGATCCAGACCAGAGGGATCCAGACCAGAGACCCAGACCAGAGGGATCCAGACCAGGGACCCAGACCAGAGGGACCTAGACCAGGGACCCCGACCAGAAGGACCTAGACCAGGGACCCAGACCAGAGGGACCAAGACCAGGGACTCAGACCCATAGGGACTTCCAGACCTATCAGGTTCCCCAGCCCAGGGAATTATGTCATGTCCAACTTCCTTTTAGAGCCACTCCATGTCTATGGACACTGAACAGAAACAGAAACCATGGGCGGCGCCTGTGGCTCAAGGAGTAGGGCGACGGTCCCATATGCCGGAGGTGGCGGCTTCAAACCCAGCCCCAGCCAAAAACCACACACACAAAAAAAAAAAGAAACAGAAACCACGCAATGGCTTAACTCTGGAGGTGACCAGATGGACTCACCTTTCTAATTTAGGGTGGTCATGGGTCATTTTTCTGAGGGCTCTGGGTCCTCTGGAGGCCCTGGAATATCTCAGGTGGCATCTCCCATAAGAGGAGCCATGGCCTCTCCCTCACTTGGAGGCCATCTGAGAACCAGTGAGGCCGGGGTATAGAGGATCTCACTGAGGCCTCCAAATGTTATGCCCACTATTTCCCCAGAAACCACACAGCCAGACAAGCCGTATTTGTAAAGGATCCTTTATTGAAGAGCCAACCAGAGTTGACTGTCTCAGTGTCCCAATGAGGGGTTTCTAAGAGCAGCCCCGAGTGCTTAAGGGGTCAGGATTTTAAGGCTTGGTCTGCATCCTGGTTGGTGCACAGACTGTCAAGGTGCATCTGGGTAGGGTAGCAAGCAAGCATTGTACAAAGTAGAATTTTGCCACATATACCAGAGCTGGTAGGTTTGAATCCAGCCCAGGTCTGCCAAACAACAATGACAACTACTACCGTAAAATAGCCAGGTGTTGTGGTGGGCACCTGTAGTCCCAGTTACTTCGGAGCGTGAGGCAAGAGACTTGCTTAAGCCCAAGAGTTTGAGGTTGCTGTGAGCTATGATGCAATGGCACTCTACCCAGGGTGAAAGCTTGAGACTCTGTCTAAAAAAACAAAAATAAAATAAAATATAAACAATGTCTGTCTCCTTGTTTTCCATACCTCAATTGAAACAGCAAGTCAAGAGAAGTCTAGGTATTTAGCATGGATTGTTCTATATTAAATAGAATTTTGGAAGAGCTACAGAGAAAAAGCCTGCTGGAGAAGATTCCCAGGATACCTCAATTGTGGCATCAGAAAACAGAAGAAAAATAGCCTCTAGGGTGTCTCTTCTTTCCTTGGTTCTTTACTCATTTAATCTTTATGTGTGCCCTGGTTTGTTTTATTTCTGAGGACTTCTTAGGTGGGATTATCTTAAAAACACAAGATGACCATATGATTTCTCACATATACATACAAGTAATTTTTACTCCTCCTCCTCTTTTTTCTTCTGTCTCTTTCTCTTCTTCTTATTTTCCTGCTCCTCCTCTTTCCCTCCTCCCATCCTCCCCTTTTCCCTTCCCTTCTGTCTTCTTCACCTCCTTAACCTTCTTCACTGTTATTTACATGTCTTTCAAAAGCATGCCAGTGTGGGCATTTTGGTTCTAGCATCCTTATCACATGCCTTTTAAAAGGCATGCAACTTTACAAAACATGCAACTTTCTAGCATCCTTATCACATTCAACTTTAAAAGGCATGCAACTTTACAAAAACATGCAACTTTCAAGTCTTGCTGCATATTTCTTTCTTTCTTTTTTTTCTCCTGAGGCAGAGACTCACTTTATCTCCTTCTGTAGAATGCCATGGAATCACAGCTAATAGCAACCTCCAACACCTGGGCTTAGGAGATTCTCTCACCCTAGCCTCCTGAGTAGCTGGGACTATAGGCATAAACCACAATGTCTGACCATTTTTTGTTGCAGTTTGGCTGGGGCCCAGTTCGTACCCACCACCCTCAGTATATGCGGCTGGAGACCTATCCACTGAACCCCAGGTGCTGCCCCTCATTTCTTAATTGTTCTTCAAGAGTTCATTGGCCAGCTTGGCGCCCATAGCACCATGGTTATAGCACCAGGCACATACACAAGGGCCGGCTAAACAATAATGACAACTGCAACAAAAAATAGCCAGTCATTGTGGCAGGCGCCTGTAGTTCCAGCTACTTGAGAGCTGAGGCAAGAGAATCGCTTAAGCCCAATCATTTGAGTTTGTGAGATGTGACACCATGGCAAGGTTACACCTATCAAGGGTAACATAGCAAGACTCTGTCTCAATAAAAAAAAAAAATAGTTGGTTGGCCAATTATACTCCATTTTCAACATATATTGGTATGTAATATATGATTCTATATATAACCTACATAATTTTCAATATATAAAATATATATCCTAAAAAAATAAAATAAAATAAAATAAAAAATATATATATATATCCTGTGTTTGTGAGTATATGTAGATATTGTAGCTCCTGGGTAGATGGGCCCATTTTATCATTGTACGACTTCAATCTTTTTGTCCTGGCTATTTTGACCTAATCTGCATTTTGTGTAATATTATAGCTAGTATACTCAGTTTTAGTTACTTTTTGCATGGCATTTAGATTTTTAGTCTTTTTACTCTTAGCCTATTTAAGCCCTTAAAGCTATATGGAGTCTTCTGTAGACCTAATGTTGTTAAAAAAAACTCATTCTAATTCTACTCAGCCATATTATCATTTTAGTTTGGGGAATTTAACTCATTTATATTTAATGTAACTAAGTTACTATTATCTTATTTCTTCTAGAAATGTTATCTCTCATTTCTTCTCTTGCTGCCTTCATGTATGTTTTATGGATTGTAGTAGTGACTTGCTTTGACTACTTAGTTTCTTTCACATAAATTGTTTAGATATATTCTTTCTGAACACCTAAATATACCATTATTTACAAAACATTCATTACATAATTTTATAAAATATTTCTCTATGTATTGATATCAAAATATTAATAATACAAAATGTGTGTTTCCTATGTATGTGTACTTTTAGGACACCTTTTTACTTTTTTTTGAGACAGACTCTCACCATGTTGCCCTTGGTAAAGTGCCATGGCATCACAGCTCACAGCAACCTCAAACTCTTGGGCTTACGCTATTCTCTTGCCTCAGCCTTCCAAGTAGCTAGGACTATAGGAGCCTGCTACAACACCTGGATATTTATTTATTTATTTATTGGTTGCAGTTGTCATTGTTCTTTAGCAGGCCCTGGCCAGGCTCAAACCCTCCAGTCTCTTGTATGTGTATTTGTGAATATATATTATTTTGTGTTAAAAATTTGTGTGATGAAGATGTTGTTTGAAAAGCCATGTAAGTCTAGGTAACTCTACTTTTTGTATTGTTGTTTTTCTGTAAAAAAAATCCACATTAAAATGACAATTTTTAATATTTAATTATACAAATTAGTTCTGTTAAGTATATTGACATTTTTATGCATATAGATCTCTACAATGTTTTGACCTTGCAAAACTGAATCTCAATATACGTGAAATTACTCTCAAATTTCCTTTATGAGCACTACTCCATTTTTCTTTTGTTTCTATAAATGTATCTATTTTAGATTATATAATGGCATTCAAAGGTATCAGTCTTTTGGAGAAATTGAATTTTTTTCATTTAGCATAATATTAAGATTTGTCTTTATTAGATATTTTGGAAGATTTCTTGATTTTTTTTTTCTCGATAGAGTCTCACTATGTTGCCCTCAGTAGAGTGTCAAGGTGTCAAGGCTCACAGCAACATCCAATTCTTGGGCTTAAAGGATTCTCTTACCTCAGCCTCCCAAGTGGCTGGGACTACAGGCACCACCACAACACTCAGCTATTTTTTGTAGCATTTGTTATTGTTTGTTTGTCCTGGCTGGGTTTGAACCCACCAGCCTTGCTGTATGTGGCTGTTGCTGTAACCACTGTGCTACAGGCACCAAGCCTAAAAAAGCTTTTCTTATCAGATTGTACATGATAAAATAAAATAAAGGTGAGTTGGAAGTTCCAATATTTAGAAGATGTAATTCAAGTTAAATGGGGTTATTATAATGATACCTTAATCCAATAGGATCAGTGATTCTAAGAAGGGAGCTTGGTGTGATGTGGTGGCTCACACCTGTAATCTGAGTCCTCCAGGAGGCCAAAGTAGGAGGATTGCTTGAAGATGGCAATTCTAGGCCAGTGTAAAGAAGAGTGAGACTCTGTCTTTACCAAAAACACAACAAGTAGCGGGGCATGGTAACGAGTGCCAGTAGTCCCAGGTATTTGGGAACCTGAGGCAAGATTATTGCTTCACCTTGTGAATCTGAAGTCACTGTGAGATACAATGACACCACGGCAATTTATACAGGGTGACAGATTGAGACTGTGTCAAAAAAAAAATCAGAGGAAGCAAATGCATACAAGGAAAAATCAGAAGAGTAAGATACACGTACATGTGTATGTCAAGACAAAAGCCATAAGAAAATGGTCAAACATGGTGGCTCATGCCTGTAATCTTAACACTCTGGGAATCTAAGACATACAATAACTTGAACTCACATGTTTAAGACCAACCTGAGCAAGAGACCTACTAAAAGCTTAGAAAATAATCAGCCAGGCATTGTGGTGGGCACCTGCATTCCCAGGTACATGAGACCGGAGGATCACTTGAACTCAGAATTATGAGGTTGCTGTGAGCCAAGTTGATCCCAAGAAACTGTAGTCAGGACATCAAAATGAGACTCTGCCTCAAAAAAGAAAAAAAAAACAACAAGACTTTGTGTAGTGATGGATTATGATAATGTTTTCACACATATTTATATAATAAATTGCTTCTAACTTATTAATTTATATATTTCCAATGTGTACAATTGTTTGTATGTTAATTATATCACAAAAAAAAAGGTAGGAAAACATGTGGATGTATTCGCTGTGTGTACAATCTCCATAATCTATAAAAAGCTATGGGTGTCCATTGCTCAGTGGTTACGGTCCCGGCCGCAGGCTCCAGGGCTGGTGGGTTCAAACCTGACCCAGGCCTGCTAAAAAATTAAAAACAATAGCTGGGCATTGTGGCAGGTGCCTGTAGTACCAGCTACTAGGGAGGCTGAGGCAAGAGAATCGCTTAAGCCCAACTGTTTGAGGTTACTGTGAGCTGTGACACCACAGCACTATACGAGGGTGACAAAGCAAGACTCTGTTTGAGTAAAACAATTTACAAAACTAAAATTAATTATTCCAAAACTCGAAATATTCTGCATTAATTCTAACATCTAAGGAAAAGAGTCATCAAATAATATAAAATTAAGACCTTTGGGTGGCACCTGTGGCTCAAGGAGTAGGGCGCCAGTCCCATATGCCGGAGGTGGTGGGTTCAAACCTAGCCCCAGCCAAAAAAAAAAAAAACGAAAAAAAAAAAAAGACCTTTAACACGTCCTTCTATGGCTTTCACAAAGATTTATGCTATCAGCTATGTCCAATGGCTTTGAAGTAGTCTTGAGACCTAGACTTCTATGTATTTTTTGTTAGGCTTAGTATCAACTTCAGCACAGTTACATTCCAAAACAATTACATCAGCATTACACAAGAGCTATGGTCTAAATAAGATAGCAAGAGAAGCAGGCTATCACACAATCCCTAAGGAGCAACTGCTATTTCCTTGCATATGGTATATTTGTATATGTAATGAATATTTTGGAATGCATAAAGGAAGAATTTCAGCCTAGTTGGCACCTGGGTCAGTGGGTAGGGTGCTGGCCACATACACTGAGGCTGTCAGGTTCAAACCTGGTGCAGGCCAGTTAAACAACTGAAACAAACAAACAAAAAAATAACCAGGCATTGTGGTGGGTGCCTGTAGCCCAGGAGTTTGAGGTTGCTATGAGCTGTGATGCCAACAGCACTCTACGAAGGGTGACGTAGTGAGACTCTTTTCTAAAAAAAAGAAAATTCTTATTCCTAGTATCACTCGAGTTCAAGTTATGATTCAGTGTTTAATTATTCGGGTGAAACAAATCACTTGAGCCCAACAGTTTGAGAGTCTTATCTTTCCAGCTTCCTCTTCCTCCTGCAATGAGGATGTAGCATCTGCAATGCAGCAGATGGTTCAAGTGGGTAAAAAAATTTCCTTTTTGCTCCTTGAGTTACACAGCATCTGCTCCTACGAGCATCCCCACCCCCACCCCCACTCTGATGAGGTGCTGAACTCAACCAGCTGCCTCATGCCAACAACAGCCCCTGGTACAGCTCAAGGGGTGCTGAGTCCTGAAGGGGCCTGGCAGGCATTTGGCAGTGGCAGAATCTGGCTCTGCCAGTTATTGGGCCCATATATCACTTCTCCCGAGTGTGGCAAGATAAAAATCCTAGCCTGAACGCCAGTGGTCCAGAGAGCTCATTACTCCATGTTGCAGGGCTGAAGAATGTGAAGGCGGTGGTGAGAGATGTTCCCTAGGCTGAGTCTCTTCCTTGGGAACTGAGATCAATTAGGCCACTGTCAGGGTACTGAGGAAAGACACGTGTCCTGCCTGAGGAACTCTTCTCCAGTTCTGGGTCTCTAGAATTGAGGCAGGGATAGGATGAAGGTGCCAGCTCCCCTTTATAGCCCCTCAGCCACCACCCCTCTTGGTTTTATCAGGAAAAAAACAGCAAATTCAGCCTCCTCTAAAGCTGGCCACGCCAGGGGATTTGAATTCTGGGGTGGCAAGAATCTGGGGTGAGGGAACAAAGCCCTCTGGTTTTGGACACACCTGAAGTTTCTAGCAGCTCTCTGAGGTATAGCAACTGTTACCAGATGCATGGTTTCAGAGAACCTAAGGAAAGAGGGGAGGCACCAGGAAGGGCCCCTGAAGCCAAGGACAAAAGTCATGAAGCTTCCTGCCTCCATGCCTGTTTCCCCAGTTGGAGACTTCAGTTTCTTGAGAAAGTGTGTGCGGACTGACAGGAACCCCAAGAACGGGCAGGCTCGGGCATTGTGGGGAGTGCCTGTAGTCCCAGCTGCTCGGGAGGCTGAGGCAGCAGAATTGCTTGAGCCCAGGAGTTGGAGGTTGCTGTGAGCTGTGTGAGGCCACGGCACTCTACCGAGGGCCATAAAGTGAGACTCTGTCTCTACAAAAAAAAAAAGAACGGGCAGGCTGAGTACTTACCGCGAGTATAAATCTGATCACTGAAACAAGGGTGCCATTGCAGGACCTGTCAGACAGGTGAGGAAACTTATGTACCAGGCAGACACTCACACATAGGTGGGCCACTGGCTGCCTGGAACCCCGGAGATCCAGGCAGACTTTCCAATTCCCAAGAGAGGCGGGCCCGATTCCCTGCTTGCTACCTCCTAAACCTCCTCCCACACCCTGCTCACTAAGCCAGGGCTTCTTTGTTCCCTGCTGTCAGGCTGAAGATTGAGGTACCTGTGGTCCCTGATCCAGGCAGGGAGCTGACTGTCCCAGGTGAGGACTTCTGGCAGTTGCCCTCTAGGCCACCTCTCTGCCTGTAAACCAGGAGCGCTTACCCTGTTTAGGAGGGAGCTGTGGGGACAGTAGCGCCTACACTGTGTGGACCTGGCGGCCTCTCTTAGACCCTCAACGTTCCACAGGGCCTTGACCTCCAGTGACCCCTTATTCCTGGGATATCCTTGACCTGGCTTTGCCATGGTAGCCCCACGGACAGATTATTGAGACCACCAGGTCATGAAAGCAGGGGGAGAAATAGTGGCTCCGGGGGGTGTCATCTCATCTGTATTGGGGAGCAGGGGCCTGCTTCAGCTGAGACACACACACTGTCTAAAGGCCATCCTCTAGCTTTGACTGAGGCTGGCCAGGAACCGCTGCAAAGGGCAACGGTCGCTGATGCTGCTCCTAGGCTGGTTCCCCAGCTGTGGCTTTGTCTTTGGGTGGTAGCCCTGAGGCTCCAAGTGCTCCCCAAATTAGTTGCACCCGCTACACTCAGATCTTCAGGTAGGAGAAGCGACAGTATTGCGTGTAGTGGTCCAGTGGTGACACTCACACCCGGCGATCCCTCCCCACCAGGCCCCAGTGGCCCCTTATCCCTGGGATATCCTTGACCTGGCTTTGCCATGGTAGCCCCTCTGCCTGCACTGCTGAGGCCCCTCCCTAGTCCTCAAGGGAAAAACACTGTACTCCGTGCCCCGCTGCTCTGAGGCGGTGCAGTCCATGACAACCACTGTCCGGCGCAGGCGCTCCTGAGGAACCTCGAATGCTGAGGCGCCAGCAGGCTGAACTCCGTACCCTTCTCCCGCTCGGGCAGACACCTTTAGGAGGAGGGCACGCTGCGTGGTCTTGAAAGACTTGGGGCAGAACCCCCCACTCTGCCCAGAGCTCTGACAACCCCAATCAACCGCAAGAGAGGCACTTGATGCAAAACGCAAGAGGATTTTTATTCCTGCATGCCGGGGCTTGACCCACAACTCTTTTAGAAGCCGCGGAGTCAAGCCCTGCACAGCAGTTTTTACGAGCTTATAAAGGCAAAAACTACAAAGTAGGCGGGAATAGCAGACATAGCAGGGGCTCTAACCATAAAGTAAGAGGGAGTAGACATAGCAGGGGCTCTAACCATAAAGTAAGAGGGATTAGACATAGCAGGGGCTCTCCAGATAAGAAGAACTCTGGTTCATTATTCAACTGTCTTAAGATAAGATCAACAGTCAAATATTTGTCTTTAACAATAAACATTCGCTTTAGCTCGGGGAGCTATCTTCTGGAACAGTTACAAAAGGTCACATTCTCATGGTAGGGGGTGAGAGGTGGTCACATTCCTATGGTAGGGGGTGAGAGGTGGTCACATTCTCATGGTAATACTTTCTTTCAGTCTGCAGAAGCAGGAGGTCAGCTGACCCCTGAGCTAGGTGCTGCAGGGGCAGAAGCGGCGGTGGCCCAGCCCCTGCTACCCGCCTCCTCCGAATTCCAGCCGGGGGTCTACGCAGCCCAGGGCTCTGGGACCACCTGGCTCTGCCACCTCCTCTGCGTGGCGGTCCCTCCCTGGAGGCCTATTGAGCCTCTACCCGCTGGCAGCAGAGAAAATTTTCCAGAGTCGGAAGCCCGCTCTCCAGCCAAATTTGTCTCAGGGACATCCCGAGAGAGATCCGAACTCCCCACGATGTCTCGGCCTCTCAGAACCCCACCCAGATCTGGCTGCCGCTGGCCCCAGCCCCCACTTTGTACCTCTGCCTGGGGACCCGAGGGATGGGGAGCCGGAAAGCTGCAAGGGGAGGCTACACCCGAAGCGCCCACAGCTCTCTGGGGTTGGGGACACCCGCTTCCTGGAGGGTGGCTGCTGGAAGTGGTGTATTATTTATTTATTATTATTATTTATTTATTTATTTAGTTTTTGGTGGCAGAGTCTCACTTTGTGGTCCTAGGTTGAGGGCGGTGGGGTCACAGCTCACAGCAACCTCACACTCTTGGGCTTAAGCGATTGTCTTGCCGAGTAGCTGGGACTGCAGGTGCCGGGCTATGTTTTTGGTTGCAGTTGTCACTGCTGTTTTAACTGGCGGGAGCTGGGTTAGAACCCGCCATCCTCCATATATTGGGCCAGCGCCCTACCCACTGAGCCACAGGCGCCGCCCTGAAGGGGTGTATTTTCCGCAGAACAATTTGTGAAAAGCAGCTCTTTGTTTGCCTAAGCGGAGAGCCTGGCTTTGTGATTACATTCTTTTCTCACCTTCAAAAGTTGGTAAGGTCTAATTAACATATGCTATCCTCCAGATTCTGTTAGTCAATATGAGCACTTTTTTTTTTTTTTTTAAAGTGAGCAAAAGGTCAGAGTTTATTAAAGCACAGTACACTCCAGAGAAGGAAGACATCTACCTTATCAAGTGGATAACACCCTGGGTTAGTGAGATTTTTCCCCTTCATGATAATTTTCCAAATCTATATTAATTGGTGGGTGGAGGAGTTTAATATACTTACTATTTTTATGGGAAAGGGGGAAATATTCCCAAAATGGAAAATCCTCCCATTTCTATCCCTGTAAAGATTTCCAGAAGTTGTCATAGAATTGGTAAACTGTGACAAAAGTGGTGATAATTTTACTGTGTTTATGAAAATGGGTCACTTGAGGCTATTGTCATTGCAAAGACCCCTTTTTGTGGCTTTGGCCATATCTCCAAACTAGAATCTCTCTACCTCTGAGAGTTAGTTTTGTACAGCAAACATCAGTTCAGTTTTTGAAAGCCATCCTGAAATACTTTTTTTTTTTTTCTTGGCAGCCCAATCTGGTAACCTGTTCCTTCTTATCATGGACAAGAGATCCCCTAGAATCATCTGCCCCTGTCTCTCCCTAGCCCTACAGAACAGGATAAACACAACTTTAAGACAACACTGACATTTGTAGAGTATTTCTTCTGTATGAATTTTATATGAAAAGTATGAGAAGTATTTAAAGACATTGTCATATTCTTCACATATATAGAATATCTCTATGAATTCTGTTATGTACTGAAATGTGTGAATACTGGTTATAAGATTCGACACTGTCTTCACAGTTGTAGAGGTTTTCTCTGTCATAAATTTTATGTAGAGAATGGTTTGAGCAAAAGTTAAACACTTGTCACATTCTTCACATTCACAGCCTTTCTGTTCAACATGAATTCTATTGTATACAGATAACTATGATTACTGGCATAAAGCTTCCACACACCTTCATATTGTGATTTTTCACTGACATGATTTCTCTTATGTTTAGTAAGGGTGAAGAATCAGTTAAAACCTTAGTCATTTATTCTCATTTGTAAGATTTCTCTCCAATATAATTTTTCTGACATGTAGTAAATTTTGAGCTCTGGTTAAGTGCATTGCCACACCATTCACAGGGTTGAGGAATGCTTAAAAGCTTTGCCATATTCTTCACATTTGTAGGGTGTCTCTCCAGAATGAATTCTTTGATGTAGAAAAAGGTTTGAGTAATTGTTGAAGGTTTTGCCACATTCTTTACGTGTAGTTTCTCTACATTATAAATTGTCTTATAGCTGGAATATCTTGAGCTGTGGCTAAGACACTTATCATCATTTTCACAATGGGAGATTTTCGCTGCAGTATGAAGTCCCCTGTGTTTAGACAGTCTTGAGCAAGATGGAAAGACTTTGCAACATTCTTTACATTTGCACTGCTTTTCCATAAAATGGTTTATCTTATGTTTACCAAAGTTTGAGCATAGATTTAAGGCTTTCCCATATTTTTTGCACTCAAATGTTATTTCCCCAGTATATATCATCTTATGTCTTAATTTGATAATATTCTGACAATTTTGAAACGTTTACTCTGTTGGTAGATTTTAACATGCATAGCTGTTAAACTTTCATCTACTCCATTGTAACATATTTCCTGCTGCTTATACTCACACGCTCTATCCCAGTCTTTTATTGAGTTTAAATTTTCAGGGCTATCATTTTCATATCTTCTCAGCAATATCTCTGATAACAACTTATTCATGCACAGCACTTGCAAATTGCTCTGGGTAGAATGATTATATATACCTGGATGCTTGACCACTGTCTTGTGAGTCTTCACCTTCCAGGGTTATTTCCTTTGCTCCAGACAAGTGATGAGCTCTGCTTTAGAGTCAGCAAGCCCTAGGAAGACCAGGTATCTGTAGGTCTCTAACATGACATTCCAATACAAACAATACAAATTCTGCTGAGCAGGGTCCAGGCAGTCCCATTCATCAACAGAGAATTCTATAGACACATCTCTGAATGTCAACAATTCCTGCTGTTTCACAAATTTCAAAAAACAAAATTAACAGGCTGCACCTTTGGCTCAGTGAGTAGGGCGCCTACGCCATATACTGAGGGTGGTGAGTTCCAACCTGGCCCCAGACAAACTGTAACAAAAAATAGCCAGCGTTGTGGTGCGCGCCTGTGGTCCCAGCTACTGGGGAGGCTGAGGCAAGAGAATCTCCTGGGCCCAGGAGCTGGAGGTTGCTGTGAGCTGTGATGTCACGACACTCTACCAAGGGTGATGGAGTGAGACTCTGTCTCATTTCCCAGATTTAGAGATGTCCCAGTACCTGCAGGTCACAGGGTGACAGAGACTGCTACTGTGACAACTGGGATCTCCAGGAGATGGAACCGCTTAAGGTGGGACAAGAGCTCAGTGCCCAGGTCAGGAAATGAAGGCTGCTCTGGAACCCAATATGATAACATTGTAATTTGTTTTTGTCAGTTTAGCTAGTCCTTTTGTTAGTTTCTGTGTCTTTAAGTGAAATTGTAAATCTTCCGAAATCATTAAGATACCTGCAGAAAAAATGAAATGAGAGGAGGTGGAAACTTTTATTTCCCTCAGAGGAATGTACATTGAGACGTTACACCCGGTAATCAGAATCTCCAATGACCATAGCAGAAAGCCAGACACTGATGCAATGAGGGCATTTATTCAGGCTCGAGCCAGGGCTTTGGGCACGCAGCTGGGACCGAAAGCCCTGTGCTTGTCGCACGCAGGGTTTTTATGCAGTGGATATGGGGTGAGGGGCGTGGGAAACAAAGCCTGGCCTTTGGGTTGGTTATCTCTTATGCTTACACTAGAATTTAAAGCAGATAGGATCCGCCAATTTCAAGGGCGGGTGTGTGTGGGGGGAGGTGGGGGAGGGGATTTTGATGCACTCCAGGAGATAGGGACGCTTCCCAGGAGATTGGGAAGGGTGTGGTTTACTAAGAAATGAAAAAAAGGATTTTCAGGTTGCTTTAAAATGGAGGACAAAAGCCTGAAATGATGAAAATCCCAAAATGGCATCACTGCGTCCCCCCCTTCTCATTGTAACTAGGAGGGTCCAATCATGGGACCTCCCTAGTGAGTCTGAGATTTTCGCAGGGGTGCTCAAGGGCTGGTACTGGGCCCTGAGAATCATCAGTTGTACCGTCCCAATTTGTTCTTTTATAAACTCTATAAGTTTGTTAACTATACATGGTCCTATTGTTAAGGCTAATAAGAGCAGAATTAAGGATCCAGCTATAGCAGAAATAAGGGTGTTGAGCCACGGGAACCAATTAAACATAGACTCATACCAACTCTGAGCTTGCTGCATTTCTGTAGTCCTCCCAGTACTAGGGTCATGGATTCTTTAACTATCTCAGAATGATCAACATAAAAACAGCATTCCTCACCTAGAGCAGCGCACAATCCTTGAAGGCAAATGGGTCTGCTACCCGGACGTGGTGTGTGATGGACCCATGCAGCGATGCCATCCACCTTGAGTGCAGTGGTGGTGGTCAGAATCGCAGTGTAAGGCCCTTTCCACTGTGGTTCGAGAGTTTTCTGCCCATGTCTCTTGACATAGACCTAGTCCCCTGGCCAGAACTTGTGAGGCTCTGGGATTGGGCCCACCATGTAGGTGGCACTCAGGCAGTTCCAATTCTCTTTCTGAACCTGCTGGTAACAGCGGAGTGAAAGGAGAAAATCCTCTTCATCTGCCTCTGTTAAAAGGTCTATGCGGTTGTTTGGAACAATAGGAGGTGATCTCCCATAGAGAATTTCATAGGGAGAGAGACCCAGGGTATAGGAGGAATTTCTGACCCTATATAAGGCAAAGGGAAGGAGAGTCACCTAGTCTCTGCCAGACTCCAGGATTAATTTAGTTAAGGTCTCTTTTAAGGTTCTATTCATTCTTTCTACCTGTCCTGAGCTCTGGGGCCTGTACGCACAATATAATTTCCAGGTTCTTCCCAGTGCAGTGGCTACCCACTGACTTATCTGAGAAATAAAAGCTGGCCCATTGTCTGAGCCAACTAAAGCTGGCAGTCCATACTTGGGAAGAATGTCCTCAAGCAGCATTTTTGCCACAGTTTGCGTGGTTTCGTTTTTGGTGGGTTAGGCCTCCACCCACCCAGAGAAGGTATCTACAAAGACTAAGAGATATTTGTACCCATACTGACCAGGCTTAATCTTTGTGAAGTCCACTTCCCAATATGCACCAGGCTTGGTCCCTCTGGCTCAGGCATTAGTGAGCTGGCAAGCTTTGCAAGCTCGTACTATCTGTTCCACTTTTGCATCCATTTGCTCAATATTAATCCGTGCATGTCAGATTAGATCTCTTAACTTTCTACTGCTCATATGGGTTGCCTGGTGCATGCGCTGTAAGATGTCAAATCCTAGCTGCGAGGGGAGGATAGTTTTTCCATCGGCTGTGTGCCACCAACCGTGATACTGGGAGGGATTATGTGCCTGAGGGATGGTGTGGATCCATGCCAAGTCCTCAGGAGTGTATTCAGGGTCTTCTGGCAGGACTGGAGGCCCAGTGTAGGGTAAGTTAACCATTAAGGTCTGTGTGGCTCTGAGGACTGCACTTCTGGTGGCTTTGTCCGCCTGATGATTGCTCTTTGCCACTGGGGTAGTGGGGTTTTGATGTCCTGGGCAAGAACCAGATTCGTGGTGGGTTAAGTAACAAAAAAGCTCTGGTAGTGTTTTAGATGCACGTTGCTCATCCACTGGTCCAGGGGTTGTTTCAAGACCCCTTCCATGGCATGGGGCGTGGTCTGCAACAGTTCCTGCCCCAGGGTGTGTTTGTCTGAGTCCTTTATGAGCAGCGCAGCGGCTGCCACAATGCTGAGGCAGGGGGGCCATACTGACACTACCGGGTCTAGTTTTTTTGATAAGTAGGCTACTGGGCGGTCCCAGGGCCCCAAGGTCTGGGTCAACACCCCCTTGGCTGTCCCTTTATGTTTGTCTACATAGAGATGAAATGGTTTTGTAATGTCAGGGAACCCCAAAGCAGGGGAAGAAAGCAGAGCAGTCTTAAGTCTATGAAAGGCTAATTCTCTTTCTGTTGTCCACTCAAAGGGGTGCCCCTCCCTTGTGGCTTCATAGAGGGGTTTTGCGATTTCAGCAAAGTCTGGTACCCAAAGTTGACAGAACCCTGCAGACCCTAGAAACTCTCACACCTGCCTAGGGTTGGTCGGGGCTGGAATCTTGAGTACAGTATGCTTCCTGAACTTAGTGAGCCACCTTTGACCATTTTTAAGGGTGTATCCCAGGTAACTCAGTTTGCTGACAGATCTGGGCCTTCTTTGCCGATGCCCGATACCCCCAGTCCCCCAGTGTGACGAACAGGTCTCTCGTGCCTAGTTTTTTTTTTTTTTTGTAGAGACAGAGTCTCACTTTGTGGCCCTCAGTAGAGTGCCATGGCATCACACAGCTCACAGTAACCTCCAACTCCTGGGCTTAAACGATTCTCTTGCCTCAGCCTCCCGAGTAGCTGGGACTACAGGCTCCACAACATCCGGCTATTTTTTGGTTGCAGTTCAGCCGGGGCCAGGTTTGGACCTGCCACCCTCGGTATAAGGGCCGGCGCCTTACCGAGTCTCCGGCGCCTTATGGAGTCTCCTGTGCCTTGTAAAATGTCCTGTTTGCTGATGGCTGCCACTAGGATGTCATCTACGTATTGGAGGAGGGTAAGGTTGGGGTGCTGCCCTCGGAACTCACTTAGGTCCTTGTGCAGGGCCTCATCAAAGATAGTTGGAGAAATTTTAAACCCTTGTGGCACGCGGGTCCACGTTAGCTGTCCACTGATACCTCTCTCTGGGTCACTCCACTCAAAGGTGAACAGGGCCTGGCTCTGGGGTGCCAGCGACAAACTGAAGAAGGTATCTCTTAAATCTAATACTGTATACCAGGTCTGGGACGGGGACAGTGAGCTCAAGAGGTTGTAGGGGTTTGGTACAGTTGGGTGTATATCCTTTACCCGCTTATTTACCTCCCGGAGGTCTTGAACTGGCCAGTAATCATTAGTGAGGGTTTTTTTTTGCCGGTGGCAAGGGGGTGTTCCATGAGGACTGGCAAGGGGTTAGAATCCCAGCATCTAATAACCGCCGAGTGTGTGGCATTCGGGGGTCATGGGGTACTGCCTTACCCGCACCAGTTCAGTTTCAGGCTTGAGCTTGACTATAACCGGGGCCCGGTGTTTTGCCACCCCCACTCCCCTGTTTCAGCCCAGGCTGACGGGTAGGAGTCCAGCCACCTGGAGATAACTGCTTGGGCTGGTGGCAGAGGTTGTTAATGGAGTCGATATTCATCCTCCAAGTGCAGAGTGAGAACATGGACAGGATGTCCCTGTCTATCTGTAACCTGTGGCATTTCTTGTTTGAAAGAAATTTGTGCTCCAATTTTACTAAGGAGGTCTCTAACAAGTAAGGGGTAAGGGCAGTCTGGGATAACCATGAATGCATGTAACACTTGGCCTGCCCCTATGTCCACTGCTTTTAGACTTCTTTCAAAAATAATTTAATTAATAATCTTAAAAAATTTTCGGGGCACACCTAGGATCTTCTCATAACACACCATTTGAAAATCACTGCCCTACAATCATAATTCTTCTCCAGCAAGTAGTTTAGATTCCCAAAATTCTATTCATATACTAAGCAATTTAGTCTATACATACACATATACAATATATTGGGGAAACACAAAGAATGATTTTTAGCTTATGCTGAAGACTTCATTTTATCATTTTCTTATTAACTATTACAAAAAGACAAAATCATCCCCTGCCGTTTGAATTCATTAAACAATATCAAAAAAAAAACAGAAAACAGAAAGAAGTAGGCAAACTTATGCCTGCACTCACTCAACTAGCTTTTGGCATGAGCTAATTGTAATTAAGTTAAAGACTGTGGTCCCTGAATTCACATCAGATGCTAGTGTCCAATCTCCATCCAGGCACTCGTGTGTCCTCTAATCTGTCCTTGAAAATGGCGTTTTCATGAAGGCAGATATATACTAATGTTACTTATTTCATTGTCATGTCCTTATTTCATTTCACGTCCTTCCCCACTAGGACGTGGACCTGGTTTTGAGGGGGATCCTCATTGTCCTGTTTTTTGGACATTCTCTGGCCCAGTGGCCAGTCTCCCTGAAGTATGCACACTGATCTCTTCGTAGCTAAGGTCGATGGCCCCTGGGCAACTCCCTACCTCCTTCAGCAGCCAGTTTCCGCAGCCTCCACTCCTTCTTTTTGGAGCCGCTTACTGTGGTGGCAAGCAGGATCTTAGCGAGGTCCTTGGTTTGCTTGTTGTTGGAACGTGTTTATTTTTTCCTCTGGGCTCTCTTGGTTGTTGTATACTCATTCAGCCACCACCAGCAAGTCCTGCAGGGACTTCTCTGACAACCTGTCTATTCTCTGAAGTTTTCTTTTAAAGTCTGGAGCTGACTGATTAACAAAAGCTATTATAACCGCTGCCTTACTACTCTCCGCCTCTGGATCCATGGGTGTGTAAATGCGGAATGCTTCCATGATCCACTCTAGGAAGGCAGAGGGGGGACTCATCTTCTCCTGCTGTACATTCCCTACCTTGGCCAGATTAGTTGGCTTCCTTGCTGCTTTATGGAGACCGACCCCCCGTTAGAGTCTGGTGGTAAACTCGGAGCCTCTCCTTACCTTCTGCAATATTTAAATTCCAATCTGGCTGGGTCAGTGTGAACGCAGCCTCAATTAGTACTGGGTTCATGGTAGGCTGCCTATTGTTGTCTAGGACGGACTTCCGTGCCTCTGTCAAGATTTGGTCCGGTCCCTCTCTTCGGTAGTGAAGAGGACCTGCAGCAACTGCTTGGCAGTCGTCCCAAGTAGGCTGGTGGGTGAAATGGATA
Organism: Nycticebus coucang; assembly: GCF_027406575.1. NCBI lineage: Eukaryota > Metazoa > Chordata > Mammalia > Primates > Lorisidae > Nycticebus > Nycticebus coucang. Next base: position 19,857,927 of record NC_069799.1, on the reverse strand, counting down.
GAATCTAATAGGTCAATAAGGGCTGTGGGTTTTGCATTTTTCAGTTGTATAAGTCACTCGTGGTGAAAGGCCAGTAGTGCAGGGTTCCCTCCTCAGGAGGGCCCACCGCCCGGAGCAGTAAGGCTGTAGAATAGGCTACAGCCCGCCCAGGCTATCCAGATGTGTCCCATAAGGCTCTCCTGCCTTACGCCAGGAGTGGACTACCGACAGGTGGCGCTGCTGCCATTTCAGCCTCTCCTGGGTCTGGCTGGGCACTAGGGCGTGCCTGGATCAAGGGAAGGTAGAGTGGGGAAAAAGCTCTTTCAAGCTGGCCTCGCTTGGAAAAACAGGATACAGTGGGGCGGGACCAGGGGCGGAGAGCGGTTCGCCCGCTTCCGGATTAGTTCAGACTCGCCACTGCTGCCATATTCCCAATAAAGGGGGCATGCGGCCAGGGGCCGGCTGGGCTGGTGTTAAGATGGGAGGGGCTGAGGGCGCCAGGCTGGGTGGGGAGCAGAGGCGGTTAGAACTCATGGACACACAGGGGCTATGGGCTTAGGTTTTTCCCACAGGGCAAGCACTGTGCTGGCCTCCGTTTTCTCCAACCAGGGTGGTAAGATACTTTTCAGCCAGAAAGAGGGGTCCTCAACCAGGTCCTGCCACCGGCGCGCCACCGCTGCCTGTGTCATCATCGCTGGCCTGGAGTGGGGCACAGGGCCTGAGAGGGTGGGGGTGCGGGCCAAGCTGCCTGCGCTCTGGCTCAGTTCGGCTATCCGGTGCTCAGGCCACGGGGGTGAGGGGGGTGAACGGGGGTAGGGGGATCCCCGCTTGCCAACCCGGCTCCAGCAACGTGCAGCAGGGTGGCTGCTGGCGTCCACCAGGCTCCCCGGGGGCGGCTTCAAAGCCAGCTGCAGCTGGGGCGATCCACAGGAAGGGCCTGGCTCACATCCAGTGTTGCTGCTGATCCCCCCCACACCCCATCCCGTGCCCTGGGCCTCGCCACAGGAGACGGTCCCCCGCCACTGGGGCCCTGTCCGCTGTGGCACGCAGCATCCTGGTTGCTTCCCGCCCAGCCTGTGCCCCTGCACCTGCCCGCTCTGCTCCATGCTGAGAAAGCTCCTGCAAAAGGTCTCAAGTTTATTTTTCTTTACCATTAGACCCAGGTCCTGAGCTCAGGCCTGGAAGTTCTGGAAGTGGTCGAGGATAAGTGAAAGTGGAGTCCTCTGAGTCTATCATATTGTAAGAGTCGCCCAGCCAACGTGCAACACAGCACACACAATACAAAAACAAAAGGCAGACATGGCCGTGGACTGAAGTGAAGCAAAACTGAAAGTGAATGGACGGCCTGGCACTCGTCTGCGGGCATAGCCCACCCCTAATCAAAAGCCCTAAGGGGATCGATCCATGTGACCCCTACTATAGGAGGCTGGTGATTCCACATCCCAGATCCTACTCAAAAGCCCTAAAGGGATTGATTCCACATGATCCCTACTGTAGGAGGCTGGGGATTCCACATCCCAGACCCCAGGGGAGGTGAGAACGTCTTCCACTACCTTCAGTTGGTGGCCCTCCAGTTCATCCATCTACGCTGCCTTCCGACCACAACTCAAAACCTGTGCAGAACAAAAAGAACGAAGACAAAGACACATACACTTACCAGCCCTCTGGGTGGAGTCTCTCAGGGTCTTGGGGATTCCTGGCCAATGCACCAAATGTTACACCCGGTAATTGGAATCCCCAATGATCATAGGAGAGAGCCAGACACGGATGCAAATCACATGAGGGTGTTTATTCAGGCTCGAGCCAGGGCTGTCAGCGTTCCCCCAGATGCAGATGGGACCAAGAGCCCTGTGCTTGTCATGGCAGGGTTTTTATGCAGTGGATATGGGGTGAGGGGCATGGGAAACAAAGCGTGGCCTTTGGTTGGTTATCTCTTATGCTTACACTAGAATTTAAAGCTGATAGGATCCCGCCAATTTCAACAGTGGGAGGGGGGGTTCTGACACACTCTGAGAGATAGGGATGCATCCCGGGAGAGAGGGAGGGGTGTGGTTTACTAAGAAACGAAACAAATGATTTTCAGGTTGCTTTAAAATGGAGGACAAATGCCTGAAATGATGAAAATCCCAAAATGGCATCACTGGGTCCTTCAGAAACAGTATACCCAGGAAGGGTGAGGTCTAGAACAGAGGTCTTCTCAAGTACACCACAAAGATATACCTGCAGGATCCTCTCCATGGTGACTCAGCTCTTAGGATTTTGTAGACTTAACTTCCTGGAACCTGGAAATTTCCACTTTGGTGAACTCCTTTAGTTCCCTGGGGGCTGGAAGAGCATTTCCCACTTGATTCAAACTGACCAATAAGAAAGGTATCTGTGGTTGGAACTTTTGAACTGGAGTTAAAAAGGGAAAGGCCAAGAAAATCTGAGAGCACCGCCATTTTGAATTCTTCACTGACATTAGCTCCCCAAGCTAAATAAAAGCCTTTCTTCCTCTCAAATAGTGTTTGGGTAGTCTTTCTCTCAATTGGGCCTTGTCTTTCTGCAACATTTTTTGCTTCCTGACTGGGAACCAAACTTAGTCTGGTAAGTGGGGACATACAACCCCTGTGCCATACAAGGCAATGAAGGGGCTGTGGTAGATATACTATTATCACCTTTATGCCATCTTAAACCTGCCATCACTCCTTTGTCTCGAGCGGTCCCACGGGTCTCAAACCAATGACGCTTCCATAGGAAGTATTAACTAATACTCAAGGTAACTCTTCACGACAAAACGTCCACTGCACCCACTCAGATGTGTAGCCACAGGCACAGAACTGTTTGGGAGGTCAGGAGGAGCAGATCCTTTGTGACTCTCATTACCTTTCCATCCTTTTGTTTGTAAAATGTATATTGATTTGATTTGACTAGGAAAATCTACTAGTCTTTACAATGGATAATGAAGCCTCATTCTGAGGCTTTTGAGGAAGTACAAAAGGGCCCTGTAAGAAAGATAGTAGCATGCTGCCAAGCAGACTATGATTCCAGAGCAACACTGTATAGTAAAAGTTTGATTCCCACCTGGAAAGCGATGTCAAAGGCAGTGGAAGACTTAGGAGACATAAGAGAAAGAAGGTAAAAAGGCTAGTTTTTTTCCTTGGTGGTTTTCAGTGGTTGTTATGTCCCATCTAGGTAAATAGCCATGATGATAGGCTTAATTTTAGCATGTGTTTATTGATAAATACTTTTTTTTTTTTTTGAGACAGAGTCTCACTTTGTCACCCTCAGTAGTGTGCTATGGCATCATAGCTTACAGCAACCTCCAACAACTGGGGTCAAGTGATCCTCTTCCCTTATGCTCCGAAGTGACTGAGAATACAGCACCCACCGGTTATTTTTAGAGACAGACAGGTTCTCACTCTGGCTCAGGATGATCTCAAACTCATGAACTCAAGCAATCTACCCACCTCAGCTTCCCGAAGTGTTGAGATTAGAGATGTGTGCTACTGAGCCTTGCCTTATTGATGAATCTATAACCACTTTTTTTTTTTTTTTTGAGACAGGGCCTCACTATGTCACCCTAGGTAGAGTGCTGTGATGTCATAACTCACAGCAACCTCCAACTCTTGGGCTTAAGTGATCCTCTTGCCTCAGCCTCCCAAGTAGCTGGAACTATAGGAGCCCACCACAATGCCTGGATATTTTTTTTTGTTTGCAGTTGTCATTGTTGTTTAGTAGGCCCAGGCTGTGCTTGAACCCGCCAATCTCAGTGTATGTGGCTGGCACCCTACTCACTGAGCTGCGGGTGCCAAGCCTATATTCTCTTTTTGAGAGGAAAAACTTTTGCAGATAATTTTTGAGAAACCTTGTAATTATTTTAATTTCATTAATTTTTTTAATTTTGGCAAACACAAAATGTACCATCTTTAGTCTTTCTTTTCTTTTCTTTCTTTTTTTTTTTTTTAGAGACAGAGTCTCACTTTATTGCCCCTGGTAGAGTGCCGTGGCATCACACAGCTCACAGCAACCTCCAACTCCTGGGTTTAGACAATTCTCTTGCCTCAGCCTCTTGATCTGGGACTACAGGCGCCTGCCACAATGCCCGGCTATTCCTTTTTTTTTTTTGAGATAGAGTCTCACTATGTCACTCTCGGTAGAGTGCTGTGACATAATAGCTTACAGCACACTCAAACTCAGGTTTATGATAGTCTTTTGCCTTAGCCTCCCAAATAGCTGGGCCCTTTCAGTGTTTCTAAGCATATTTTCTAAGTTAACATAAAAGACTTAAGGTTTGTCCTTGTCATTGGATATGGCGAGATGTACTCTTTTAATGCTGGATAAGTGCTCCATTCTCTCTACGTTGGAGCAGACATTGACATCTGTGTTGCTTATACATCTTTGCTTTTGTGAAGAATGCTGAGACAAATGTGAGTGCAGACATGGATCTTCCACATTCTGCAACAGCTTTTTTACAGAATAGTTGTATATCACTATTTTGTATTTATATCCAGATATAAGATTGCTGGATCAAATAAAAACTTTTAATATTAGTTTTCTGAGAAACTTTTATACATTTTAAGAGTGTCTGCAACCTTTTTTCTTATCAACATTTCAAAAAGTCTCCAATTTCTCTATATCCTTAACAAATATTTTTTAGTGTTCATTTTGAGTGTAATGTGATAGTTCCTTGTGATTTTTCTTTGCATTTCTCAATAAGTAGTATTTTAAGCATCTTTTCAAATGCTCGTTGGCCATTTATATCTTTTCTTTGAAAAATGTCAGTGCAATTTTTTATTAAATAAGGTAATTAGGGTTTTGCTGTTGTGTTTCAGGAATTGTTTATTATATGTATTACTTATACACATATATTCTGAGTACTACCTCCTATCACACACTTAATTTACAAATATTTTCAGCCATTTATAAGGTGGCATTTTTACTCTATATAATGTTTTCTTGGATGTGTGAGAAGGCTGAAATTTGATGAGCTCTAAGTGGTTTTGTTGTTCTTGCTTATGCATGTGACGTCATATCAAAGAAAACAGTGCCAAGATGGATGTTTTGATCTATTCTCCTATTTGTTCTGAAAAGAGTTTTGTTAGTTATATTATTATTTTTTTTTTTGAAACAGAGTCTCACTATGTCACTCTCAGTAGAGTGCTATGGCTTCACAGCTCACAGCAACCTCTAACACTTGGGCTTAAAGTGATTCACTTGCCTCAGCCTCCTGAATAGCTGGGACTACAAGCACCCACCACAATGCCCAACTATTTTTTGTTGTAGTTGTCACTGTTGTATGGCAGGCCTGGGCTGGGTTCGAGCCCACCAGCTTCAGTGTATGTGGCTGGCACCCTATCCACTGTGCTACAGATGCCGAGCCTATAAGTTATATTTCTTATGTTTAAAATATTTTTTGTGTATGGTGCAAGAAATTGGTCCCACTTTATTTTTTTCATGTATATATGCAGTTTCAACATTGTTTATTGAAGATACTACCTTTTGTGTGTGTTCATGATCCTCTAATGGAAGATAATGTGATCATATTCGTAGAAATTTATTTGGTGCCTCCCTATTCTGTTCCATCACCTGCCTATCTATCTTTGTGACAGTACCACGTTGGTATTTCTTAGTTGTAGCTTTCTAATACGTTTGACATCAGGAAGTATGTTGTATCTTTTTCTTTTCTTTGAGGCAGAGTCTTGCTCTGTCACACTAGAGTGTAGTGGCATCATCACAGCTCATCACAATAGAGTTCAGTGGCATCATCATAGCTCACTGCAATGTCAAACTCATGGGATAAAGCAATCCTCCTGTCTTAGCCTACAGAGTAGCTGTGACCATAGGTATGCACCATCATGTCTGTAGTTGTTTGTATATTTTTGTAGAGATGGAATATTGCTGTTGCTCAGGCTTGTTTTGAACTTGTAACATCAACTGATTCTCCTACAGTGCCGTGATTACAGATGTGAGCCATTCCTGCCACCAGTTCTTCGTTCTTTTTAAATAATATGTGACTAGTCATAGTTTCTAAACAAATTGTAGGAACTTTTAATAACTGGCAGAACATGTACTTTGGGGATTTTGTTTTAATTTTTTTTTTTTTCTTTTGTGGTTTTTGCCCGGGGCTGGGTTTGAACCCGCCACCTCCGGCATATGGGACCAGCGCCCTACTCCTTGAGCCACAGGCGCTGCCCCTACTTTGGGGATTTTGATAGATGTTATACTGAATTTGTTCATCATTGTGGGTAGTATACATATTCTAACAACATCAAATTATCTAATCTTTGACCTAAAAATGTTTCAAGACGGTGTTTTATGTCTTTTTTTTTTTCCATTTCCTTGTTATTATTCTCCTTTTTATTTCTGGATGCATTTCATTTAAATCAGAAGAGATATAACATAATTTTACTTACCTTAAATTTTATTAGATTTGTTATGTGTCTTAAAAGAAGGCACCTGTGTGGACTGGCGGGTTCAAACCCAGTCCCCCCAAAAAGGGCTGTGGCGGGCAACTGAAGTCCCATCTACTTGGGAGACTTATGCGAGAGAATTGCTTAAGCCCAAGATTTTGAGGTTGCCATGAGCTGTGAGGCCATGGCACTCTAACAAGGGTGACAAAATGAGACTATCTGAAAAACAAACAAACAAATAGATAAATATTAAACTCACATTAAAAAGGAAAAGAAGGCCCCTGTGTGACTGGAAAAATTATATTTTCCTGCTTTGGGGTATAGAGTTTGTCAGATCTAATTTGTATGTTCAAGTTTCCAATTTTGTTACTGATCTTTCATTTAATTTTTAAATTGGTTATTAAAAGATGCACCTTTCTTCATTTAGAAAGGCAGTTTCCTGGACATAGTGCATATGCTTTGACATTTTTGGTCTTTGATCACTTTCGTGATAGCACCCAACTCTTTTTTTGATATGGAAGGATTGTGTTGATTAATCCACTCTGAATTTTACAAATGAGAAGACTGTGGCAAAGCCTTTAACTGGTGCTTAAACCTTTCTTCACACAAGAAAATTCATATTGGAGAGGAATCTGACAAATGTAAATAATGTGGCAAAGTTTTCAACTAGTTTTCAGCCCTTACTAAACAGAGGAGAAATCATACCAGAGTGAAATCCTAATAATGTAAAAAATGTGCCAATGCCATATGGCAGTAGTCACAGTTTTCTCTACTTAATAGAATTCGTGCCAAAGAGAAACTCTATAATTATGAAGAATGTGAGAAGCTTTTAACTTGTGCTCAAATCTTTTTAGAAGTAAGAAATTTATGCTTGATGACTGTAGCTCAGCGATTAGGGCCTGAATGCATATACCTGGCCTGGTGGGTTCAAACCAGCCCAGGCTTGCCAAACAACAGTGACAACTACAACAATAAAATAGTCAGGCATTGTGGTGGATGCCTGTGGTCCCAGTTACTTAGGAGACTGAGTGAGGCAACAGAATCGCTTGGGCCCTGGTATTTGAGTTTGCTGTGAGCTGTGATGCCATGGCACTCTGCTGAGGGTGAAATAGTGAAACTCATTCTCAAAAAAAACCATTTTTTTGTACCAGAGAAAATTCAAACAAAGGTGAAAAACATGGCAAATCAGTACTGACACTTTCCAGTACAAAAAAGAATTTTACCAATGTGAAGAGTATGACAACGTCTTTAAATATTTCTCATGCTTTTCTAATCATAATTCCTAAAGGAGCAATACTATACAAATGTTAATCATGTCTCAAAACTTTAAATTGTGTTAATAGTGTCAGGCAGGACCAAGAAGAGACAGAAGCAAATGGTACTAGGAGACCTTTGTATGTAACAGGAGGAACAAATTGGCCAGAAGGGACTTCTAAGCAGAAAAAGTATCTTTTCACGAATGCTTCCAAAGAGTGAGCAGATGATTGATCTACAAAAATAAATATCCTAGGTAGAGCATCCACAAAGTAAAGATATGGCCAAGGCCATAAAAGGGGCCTTTGGAGCATGCATACAAGTTAGGAGACAGTAGTTTCAAGTGACCCATCTTTGTTAACATAGTAAAACTTACACCCCAATTCTATGTCACTATGAATACCATGAAAACTTTTGAAAATTACCTTACAGGGATAGAACATGGGAGGACACTCCATTCTAGAAATGTTCCCCTTTACAAAAAAAAAATATATATCATATTTCTTTTAGACTCCCTCACTTAACATAGAATTGAGAAATCAGCATAAAGGGGAAAAATAGTATTAAACCCAGGGTCTTCTCCACTAGACAGGGTATGTGTGGTCCTTTTCTGGGGTGCACTATGCTTTAATAAACTTCAGCCTTTTACATACCTATATCTTCTTGGTCTGCTCATTTGTTCCATTGTCTTGGTACCACTAACCTTTCCTTGACACTTCGTACCAAACACCAGGGAACACATACTTGACTCTGGAATTCCTCAGAAGAAAAAGCTTTAAGGTTGCAAAGGAAAAAAATCTCAATTATGTATGCTAGTTGTGACCTAATTGGTTTTTTTTGACAATCCCAGAACAGCAATAACTGTCTTCAAGGACCGCTCAGACCCTGTGTTCCCTAACTACTAGATACCTAGTAGATAGTTAGATACCTAGTAGTTAGTTAGATACTAACTCCCTAAATACCCTAACTACTAGAAAACATGTAAGAGAATTTCTGAGACTACCTGAATCACAGAATTTGAATCACTTGATTTGGCAACATAGGAAAACTCTCATATGAAACATAACATAAAATTAAACTTTTGATATGTGGAAGGAAACTACAAAAAGCCTTTCAGGGACTAAAGGAAGCTTTGACCTGTGTTCTGGCTTTGGGAATACCTAATTTAGACAAACCATTTCTATTGTATATTGATGAAAAAAAGAAAGACAGTGTAGAAGTTTTTAGTATAGGAGTTTAAAAGAGCGTTGTGGCTGGTGGAATATTTCTCTACATATCTATTCCCAGGAACCAAGTTCTGGCCTCATTGTCCAAGGGTGTTGACTGCTGCAGCAACCATGGCAGACCAGTGTTTTCCACCCCTTTTTTACTTCAGGACACACTTTTTAAACTTCTTTGGCACACTTTAATTAAGTTAATTTTAAAAATGTAAAAATATATACATTTTTTGATTTCTTAACACAAACAAAATAGGGCCCCTGATGCAGTGACTTTTGCCTGTGATCCTAGCACTCTGGGAGGCTGAGGCAGGTGGATTGCTTAAGCTCAGGAGTTCATGACAAGCCTAAGCAAAGGTAAGATACTGCCTCTATTGAAAATAGACAAAACTTAATTAGGCATAATAGGGCATTGCTATATTCCTGAAGTCCATTGTACGCTAGAGGATCTCTTGAGTCTAAGAGTTTAAGGTTGCTATGAAGTATGATGACATCACAACAGTCTATCCAGGGCAAAAGAGTGAGACTCTTTCTCAAAACACACACACATGCACACACAAAAAAAACAAAATGTACTGTGCAGGGCAAAAAAAAAAATGAAAGAAAATTATTTATTTATTTATTTAATTTTTTAAGACAGAGTCTCACTTTGTCACCCTCCATTGAGTCCTGGGGCATCATAGCACACAGCAACCTCAAACTCCTGGGCTCAGGTGATTATCTTGCCTCAGCCTCCCAAATAGCTGGGTTTACAGATGCCAGCCACAATGCCCAACAATTTTTAGAGATGGGGTGTCGTTCTTGCTTAGGTTGGTTTCAAAACTGAGCTCAGGCAATCCAACTGCTTTGGCATTCCAAAGTGCTAGGGTTACAGGTGTGATCCCCTATGCCCAGCCTAAAATTATTTCTTATACTTTGTAATAAAAAGATGACAAAATTTTAAAAAATACTTATCATATTTATTTATTTTTCTCTTTATTATTATTTAACATTAATAAGATACTCAGGTTGACTTTTTTAAAGATTATCTCCATTGCAATGTGAAATTTTCAAAGGCATACTCTTAGACCTCCCTCCCTCTTAGATAGGATTCTAGTTGTGATCAATTTTTGTTTTTGAAACTACTCATTGCTGAAAAGCTTGCTTCACACAAATATGATGTTGAGCATGAAAGAGGTATTTCTATTGCTTTTTTGGTATTATTTCAAAATTTACCCTTGAGAGATAACCAAAAGGTTGCAATAACTGTTGTTGAACACTTTAATTGCATCTACTTGTCATTTCTCATTTCTGTCAACCTTTCCTCTTCTGTAATATTTTAATTTGCTGACATACACACATATAAAACAAAGGGATTTCTTACTCAGTCCGGAGATACTATGTTAAGGACAGTGGCAGGAATTTTTTTTTTTTTCAAAATATGCATAAAATAAAAAAAAATTGTGTACAGTAATTCTAAAGTTTGTAAAAGGTGTGCAATCATATTTTTATCCAGCTTATACCTTTTCACTAGCTCAAACATTTTGACTGCATGTTCTCTTTTATTTATTTTTATTTTTTATTTATTTTTTGAAACAGAGCCTCAAGCTGTTGCCCTGGTAGAATGCTGTGGCATCACAGCTCACAGCAACCTCCAGCTCTTGGGCTTAGGTGATTCTTTTGCCTCAGCCTCCCAAGTAGATGGGACTAAAGGCACCTGCCCCAATGTCTGGCAATTTTTTTGTTGCAGTTTGGTGGGGTTCGGATTTGAACTCTCCACCCTTAGTACATGGAGCCAGTGCCCTACTCATTGAGTTACAGTCATCCACCAATTCATAAAATCTTGATAGAATTTTTCCTGGAGATAACCATCTCATTTCCATATTCAATAATATCTTCATGTGAGAAACATCCATTGAGAAACATACTTCTGCAAATAGTCTTGATTCCAATGCCCTTGTTTTTATATAATTTATAATTTTAATAGTTTCTTGTATGACCTTTTTAAATTTGGGCACTAATAATTTTGATGATACTACTTCTGTTAATAGAAAACTGTGTCAATGGAATTTTTGGATTTTTTTGTGCAAACCTAGCAAACCCCTTTACTCCTGTGCACACAGACAGCATTCCAGTCATACAAATACTTAATCAGGAATTCCATGACAAGTTATTAGAATTAATGTAATTGCCAATCAAAGCAAAAATATCTTGGCTCTTTGTTATTGTCTGCAGCTGTTGACAAAATAGAAACTATTTTATGATTTCTTCTTTAGAGAAACATCTAATGAATGCTAAAAGCTGGGACTTACCACTGACATGAGTAGATTAATCCAATGGAATTATAGACCTGTACTTCTTTGCAGTGAGATATTATTTGAGACTTTATACTTTCAAATAAAATTTTTAACATGCTAAACATTTTTTAAATTTGAAAGCAGAATTTAAAAAATTTCCTTTTCCTACACTCTATTGCTTTAACAATTGCATAGCACGCTGGTAAAATAAGGGATTCTTCACTACTATTGGATTTCATTTTTCTAGCTACAATTTCTGAAACCGAGTAATTGCCTCCTTGTGCTTATTTGGTCCATATATTTGCTTCTTTAGTATAACTAAGTGCAAGTCATTTGAAATTTTTCATCAGCTTTTCAGACAAGTGGGAATGTCTGAGTTGTAAATGTCTCTTTAATTTGCTAAGAAGCAGAGATTAATATGCCAATGTTAATGTTCCCCCACAAATTATGCATGTGGACATGGTGGATTTCTTTTACTATTAAATATTGTCCACTATTTTGACAACTTATTGCTTTTAATTTAGTCACTCAGGTACTGCATCAAATAGTATTTAACACACTAGTGTTATCTTCTAATTTTTGTTTCTTTACTTAAGACTTGTCCATTTTACTTGAATATCGTGTAATAAAAATTAAAAATGCCAAATCCAAAATAGTAAAAATAAACAGAGAAAAACCTCATATTTAAAAAAAAAAACAACAGGAATTAATTAAACAAACCTGAAAATTTTTCAAAACTAGGATTTCCAAAGTATTTGTGTCCAAGTACTTCACAATTTCAGATCTAGACAGAATTGTACAACATGTTCATGTTCAGTACAAGCTATGCAATCTTACTACTTCAGACACAATGAGGATTTGCTACGTCATATGGCTTCATTGACTTCGGATATTTTTCACATATATTGGTGTTCATTGGCAAATTCTTGTTAAATTGCATCATCTATGGATGAGTTCCAAAACTTTGCTTTTTAAAACTCTCCCCCACACAGTTTAGAAATAAGTGAGTGTTCATTGATTAGAACAACAAAATATTTATTTGTATAACAAAGTTATACATGTATAATCACTTTAAAGAGATTTAAACATTGATATGCATACCTACTGTGCTCTGAATGTCTTTCAAAAATAATTTAATGATATATAAAAGTTGTCATAAAGGGCGGCTCCTGTGGCTCAGTCGGTAAGGTGCCGGCCCCATATACCGAGGGTGGCCAGTTCAAACCCCGGCTGAACTTCAACCAAAAAATAGCTGGGCGTTGTGGCAGGCGCCTGTAGTCCCAGCTACTCGGGAGGCTGAGGCAAAAGAATCGCTTAAGCCCAGGATTTGGAGGTTGCTGTGAGCTGTGTGATGCCATGGCACTCTACCGAGGGCCATAAAGTGAGACTCTGTCTCTACAAAAAAAAAAAGTTATCATAAAAAAATTGAAAACAAATTTTCATGGCACACCAATGATTCACTGAACACTGTCTTCAAATCAATGACATAGTGCTCAGTGGCTTCCATCTGTAATCCTAGCACTTGGAAGGCCGAGGTGGGTGAATTGAAAGAGCTCACTTGTTGGAGATCAGCCTGAGCCATAGCAAGACCGCGTCTCTAAAAATAGCTGGGCTTTTGTGGCAGGAACCTGTAGTCCCAGCTACTTGGGAGTCTGAGGCAAGAGAATCACTTGAGCCCAAGAGTTGGAGGTTGCTGTGAGGTATGACTCTATGACACACTACCAAGGGCTAGAAAGTGAAATGTGTCTCAAAAAAAAAAAAAAAAAGGCAAGGAAAAAAGGAAATGTCTTGAAAATGGGGTCTAGCTCTTACTTAACAATAGGTTCCCAAGACTAGAACAAATTAAACACTCGGTAAATATATTTTCATTCATTCAGTTGATATTTGTTAAACAGCTACTCTGTGGTAAGGAGGTGGCCCTGGAATATCTGGATGGATAATATTATGGTCCTTGCCCCCAAAAATAAAAAAAAATAAATAAAGAAAAAAATAGAATACACTCAAGCCAAGAAACTGTTGGCATTCTGGTCTCATTCAACTGCTTGTCTAATTGTATCTCCTGTCACTCAAGGTCAGAGAGGTGGGTCCTGAAGTTCTATCCAATCAGGGAAGCTGCATTAACAATTATCCAATCAGAGGTACGGCCTGAAGTAGAGGTGGATACAGAATCTGGTGCAGGAGTTTTCTGTTGCTCTGAGTGCCAAGCTGTTGTGTTCTCTTCACTGTGGCATCTCCAGGAAGATCCAGGTATCTCTGCTGCAGCTTCTCTCACCTTGTGACCTGCAGGTACTGGGAGATCTGTAGGGAAGTCGGAGGGATACCTTGGATACAGAGAAAGGATATATATGAAACTTAGTAAATGTGGAATGTAAATGTCTTAGCACAATAACTAAGAAAATGCCAGGAAGGCTATGTTAACCAGTGTGATGAAAATGTGTCAAACGGTCTATGAATCTAGTGTATGGTGCCCCATGATCACATTAATGTACACAGCTATGATTTAATTAAAAAAAAAGAAAGAAAGAAATGGTGACTCTATTGAATGAGATGTCCTGAGAGTGGGAGCTGTTTGAAGACAAAAATGGCCGTGGCATGATCAGGGGCCATGTCACTTAAGCTTTGAAATCTTAAAATAGTAGTTTTCCACTGGCACCCTTGGCCGTCAGAACCCTCTTGGCTAAGGTTGCTGTCGGGCAGGCAGCTGGGACCATGAGCATCCTGCTCCTTTCTCCAGTGGTTGTTTTGACCATGTCCCAGAGCAATCTCTGAGCAGCGGTTCGCCTGCAGGACCACGTCCCTCTAATGTGACAGTGGAAGGATGTTCCGGGAACAATTCCAATTGGGTGTATGTGGCTAGTTGAAGGGAGGGTCTATGGTCCATGAGGCTCCCAGTCCTTCCATTCTTCTGTTAAAATACACTGAGGTAACATTAAAAGGTTAAATAATTTAATTTTTTGAACAAACAGCAATTCATGAATAGCAGAACCCTCGGCCATGAGTTGTAATTCAGAGGCCCCAGGTTGGAGGTGAAGTGTGATTGAATGAAAGGCTTTACAAGGTGCATAAGGAACCAAACAAAATTCAAGAACTGACTGGATATGGTTATTCATTCACAGTATTTGGACTATCCAAGTGAATATTTCCTGGTTTTGCAACCAGAGGAGAATTAGCAGTTTGTGATTGTTTAAGCCTAAATTTTGTTCCCTGGTCAGTTGATGTTGGGGTGCAGCAAATGATGCTTCCAAAAATTAGCTTAGGCATACTGACTGTTTTTAAAAATGGAAAAGCTTTCCAGAAATGAGCCTGAGTATCAAGTTCTTTATAAGTTAATATTGCTTCCCTCACCTAGAAGAGTAGGGATGGACTATAAAATATCCTTATGCAACAACAACAAAAAAAGCTTCTTAATAAAATAAAAACAGTTGCTTTGTATTGCTTTCCTGTTACCGCCTTACCTAGTGCAGTTGGAAAATCCAGTCATTCTTGAAGGATGATTTTTTTCCTCAACAAAATTTCTGTCTCTCAAGTTCATTCAGATTCCTAAAGAATCATCTACAAGACAGTTTGTTTCTTCCTGGCCCATTCATTTTCTAATCACTTTTTGGCCTTCATGAGAATGGTGTGTATCACCATCTCTTCTTTTATGAAAACTGTCCTTAAGCTTCTGAATCCCAGGAGGAGTTTGGTCTAATCTCTCTCTATGATTTCCCCATACAGCTAGTAGATGAATGAATTTGTGTGCCTTTCTGTTTTGAATATGTCATTTGGGTCAAAGAATGAAAGGGAAAAGCCTTGGCGACTGTGGCACAGGGGTTACAGTGCCAGCCAAATAGACTGAGGCTGGAGGGTTGGAACCTGGCCAGGCCAGCTAAAAGCAATGACAACTGCAACCAAAAATAGCCAGGCATTGTGGCAGCCTCCTGTAGTCCCACCTACTTGGGAGACTGAGGCTAGAGAATCGCTTAAGCCCAAAAGTTTATGGTTGCTGTGAGCTGTGACTCCACTGCACTCTACCCAGGGCAATAGCTTGAGACTCTGTCTCAAAAAAACAAAAACAAAAAAGAATGAAAGTTTTTTTTTTTTTTCTTTTTGAGTCAGAGTCTCACTCTTGCTGTGGTTGTAGTACCCTGCATCCTAGCTCACAGAAACTTCAAACTTTTGGTTTTGAGCCGAAGGAAAGTACTACCAAATCCAAAAAAAGGGGGGACCAGATATGTAGCAGCACCCCTCGCCCCCTACCATAAGAATGTGACCTTTTGTAACTGTCCTAGGAAATAGCCCCGAGCTGAAGCAGATAACCGGTAACTGGTTCTGAAAGAAAAAAGCTAAGCAAATGTTTAACTGCTGATCTTGTCTTAAGACAGATGAGTAATGAACCAGAGTTCTTCTTATCTGGAAAAGCCCCTATGTCTGCTACCCCTCCCTAAAGCCCCTGCTATGTCTGCTACCCCTCCCTACTTTGTGGTTTTTGCCTTTATAAGCTTGTAAAACCCGCTCTTCAGGGTTTGACTCCTCGGCTCCTAAAAGAGTTGCGAGTCAAGACCCAGCATGCTGGAATAAAATCCTCTTGCTGTTTGCAACAAGCGCCATCTCTTGCGGTTGATTGGGGTCGTCATTGCTCAGGGCAGAGTGGGGGTCCTGCCCCAAGTCTTTCATTTGGGGGCTCGTCCGGGATTTGACGACCACCCCTCACCTGCAGAGTCGACCTTGGAATTAAGAAAGGGGTATCCCGAAAACTGTCTGGTCTGTGTCTTCAGTCCTTTGTTTGACTTTGTGTGCGTCCTTTCGATTTCGCAGCCATTCGGTACCTCGTGAGAGTGGCCAGACAGTGGTCGGTAGACGTGCCCGGAGGACCACAGGCTGAAATCCTGGGCGACGCCCCAGGAACTGAGGAGAACCAGGGATGCCTGGTTGTCTCCTCCTGTAAGGGCACTGATGGAGTCCAGTTGTTTGATCAAAAATTACGGGAAACGCTCCCGTCTGATTCTGTTGTAGGCTTGTGACGGACCAAGTGTGGTAGGTAGGTTCTTGTATCTGTAATATTTCTGTTATTCCTGTTCTTTGTGTTTCTGACATATCTACTGACGATGGGACAAACTGTGCCAACCCCTCTGAGTTTGACTCTAGATCATTGGACTGAAGTGAAGAGAAGAGGTCGTGACCTGTCAGTAGAGGTTAAAAAAGGCCCATGGCAGAATTTCTGCTCCTCGGAGTGGCCCACTTTTAATGTCGGCTGGTCCTCAGGAGGAACCTTTGACTTATCTCTTATTTTTGCTATTAAAGAGATTGTTTTTCAGAGAGGACCGGGAGCCCATCCGGATCAACAACCTTACATCATAGTCTGGCAGGACCTGGTGCAGAATCCACCCCCCTGGGTTCGGCCGTAGACTGCCACATCCAGACCTCCATCTAATCCTCGGGTGCTCGCTGTCCAATCTTCCGGTTCCAGAAAAGGGGGCGACAGCTCGGACCCCCCTAAGAAGATCTACCTGGAAATTCAGACTGATCATCTTCTCCTCGACCCTCTGCCCCCTCCTCCCCCATACCCTCCCGCCTTGGCTCCCATCAGGGGGTAGGGAGGACCAGCATCTCCGGATCTGGCGATTGCTCCCTCTGCACCCCCGGGAGAACCTTCACTGGGGCCCGCACAAGGTACCAGGAGTCACCGCCGGGGAGGAATGTCTCCTGACACTACTGTTGCCCTGCCCCTGAGGGCATACGGCCCCCCGCCGGTGGCAACAGATGAGGGACTACCTCCTCTCCAGCCCCTCCAGTACTGGCCATTTTCTTCCAAGACCTGTATAACTGGAAAAGTAATCACCCCCCTTTTTCAGAACGCCCCCAATGACTGACTGGGCTAGTAGAGTCCCTGATGTTCTCTCATCAGCCCACATGGGATGACTGCCAGCAGCTGATACAGAGTCTCTTCACTACTGAAGAGAGGGAGAGGATTTTACTAGAAGCTAGGAAGAAAGTACTTGAGGCAGACGGGCATCCTACCCAGCTCCCCAACATCATCGAGGCTGCCTTTCCCCTCTCCAGACCTGACTGGGATTTCAACACAGCAGAAGGTAGGGAGCGACTGACAGTCTATCGCCAGACTCTAGTGGCTGGGCTCCGTGGGGCGGCAAGATGCCCCACTAATTTGGCTAAGGTAAGAGAAGTAATACAGGGGGCCACGGAACCCCCCTCAGTGTTTCTTGAGCGCCTATTGACCCTGCCTCTGAAGGACAGAGGGCTTCCGTGGCTATGACTTTCATAGGGCAGTCAGCTGTAGACATTAAAAGAAAGCTGCAGAGGATTGAAGGATTGCAGGACTATACCATGCAGGATTTAGTTAAGGAAGCTGAGAAAGTATACCATAAAAGAGAAACTGACGAAGAAAAAGAGCAGAGAAAGGAGAAAGAGAGAGAGGAAAGGGAAAATAAGACAGACTGATGACAGGAGAAAAACTTACAACGGATTTTGGCCACAGTAGTAGGGGAGAAGAGCCAAGAACAGACCCAAGGTAGAACTAAGAAGTCAGGTAGCCTGGGCAACCGCGTCCCGTTAGATAAGGATCAATGTGCCTACTGTAAGGAAAAGGGGCACTGGGCCAGGGAATGTCCTTTAAAAAGGAAGAAAGTACTGGCCTTAGAGAAAGAAGAAGATTAGAGGGGACGGGGCTCGGAACCCCTCCCTGAGCCTAGGGTAATACTTAAGGTAGAGGGGAAGCCAGTTGAGTTCCTAGTAGACACCGGAGGTCAACACTCAGTCCTACTCGAACCATCAGGATCCGTCTCCAAGAAAAAAATCCTGGGTTGTAGGGGCCACAGGGCATCAGCAGTACTCATGGACTACCCGAAGATCAGTAGATCTGGGAGTGGGACGGGTAACCCACTCATTCTTAATTATCCCTGAGTGCCCTGCACCCCTCCTTGGGAGAGATTTACTCACCAAAATGGAAGCTCAGATCACTTTCACTCCTGATGGCCCAGAGGTAACCCAGAATATGAGAGTAACAGCCCTGACCATGTGTTTGGAGTATGAACATAGACTCTTTGAAAAGCAACGGGAGAAAGGGTCTAGTCTCATACATGACTGGCTAGAAAAATATCCCACGGCATGGGCCGGAATGGGACTGGCCGCAGAAAGGCCGCCTATAGTCCTAGAACTCAAAGCTACTTCCACTCCTGTGGCAGTGCGCCAGTATCCTATGACTAAGGAAGCTTGGGAAGGGATTAGGCCTCACATTCAGCGTCTCCTACAGCTGGGCATACTAGTAAAGTGCCAGTCACCATGGAACACCCCCTTATTACCCGTCAAGAAACCCGGCACAGGAGACTATCGCCCTGTGCAGGACTTGAGAGAAGTAAACAAGTAGGCACAAGACATCCACCCCACCGTGCCTAACCCTTATAATCTGTTAAGCTCTCTCCCTCCAGACCATATATGGTTCACTGTCCTGGATTTGAAGGATGCCTTCTTCTGCCTCCGACTACACTCCTCTAGCCAGAACATCTTCGCATTTGAATGGAGAGACCCGGACTCTGGAATGACGGGCCAATTGACATGGACCCGACTTCCACAGGGGTTCAAGAACTCCCCAACCATCTTTGATGAAGCCCTCCACCAAGACCTAGCTCACTTTCATGCCAGCCACCCTCAGGTAACTCTCCTACAATATGTAGATGACTTACTACTAGCTGGAACGACAAAGGAAGAGTGCCATCGGGGCACAGAACTGTTACTGGAAGAGCTAGCCCGCTTAGGATCGAGCCTCTGCCAAGAAAGCCCAGATCTGCCAGAAAGAGGTAATGAGAAGAGAGGAGTGGCCCGAGGGATGCTAACGCAGCCTTTAGGGCCATGGAAAAGACTGGTAGCATACCTCTCCAAGAAATTAGACCCCGTTGCTGGTGGTTGGCCAGCCTGTCTGAAATCTGTGGCGGCAGTGGCGGTACTGGTAAAAGATGCAGACAAATTGACTATGGGGCAGAAGTTGACAGTCATTGCCCCCCATGCCTTAGAAAGCATCATCGGACAGCCCCTTGATCCGTGGCTGTCCAATGCCCGCATGACACACTACCAGAGTCTCCTATTAAATGGAGACAGAGTCCAGTTTGGCCCACCTCAACCCGGCTACCCTACTACCTGATACCTCTGTCCGGGAGGATGTATTACACACATGCCAAGAAGTACTGGCTGAGGAGACTGGAACTCGGAGGGACCTCTGTGATCAGCCCCTGCCAGATGCCCAATTGACCTGGTTCACTGATGGGAGCAGCTCCATAATAGAAGGTAAAAGGGTGGCCGGGGCAGCGGTGGTGCACGATAAGCAGACGATCTGGGCAAGTAGTCTGCCTGAAGGGACGTAGGCCCAGAAGGCTGAGCTGGTCACCTCGACCCAGGCCTTACGTTTGGCAGAAGGAAAAAAAGTTAACATATACACTGATAGCAGGTATGCTTTTGCTACAGCCCATGTCCATGGGGCCATTTACAGACAGCGAGGACTGTTGACTTCAGCAAGAAAAGAAATTAAACACAGGAAAGAAATCCTAAGTCTACTGGAGGCTGTTCACCTCCCTAAGAGAGTGGCCATAATCCACTGCCCTGGACATCAGAAAGGGGGCTCCAGAGTTGCTGAGGGAAACCCAAGAGCCAACCGAGAAGCTAAGCTAGTTGCTCAAGGGCTCAACATCCTACCGCTATATGAAAACACTTTAAGGCGTAGCCTTAAAGGAATAGCACCCCCCCTTATCAAAAACTTTAAATATTCGGAGCGGGATCTCAACAGGATGGACAGATTAAGCCTCCACCTAGAATCCCCAGAGGGGATCCGAGAAACCCCGGAAGGGAAAAACATCCTCCCTGAGGAGCAGGCAATCACCTTTCTCAGGCAACTTCATAAATTAACCCATCTGGGCCCCAAGCATCTGAAAACCATTGTTCAGTCCTCTCCATACTATATTATAGAATTAAGTAAGCTCGTTGATGCAGCTGTAAAAGAGTGCAGACCTTGCCAATTAGTAAACATCCAGCCTAGCACACTACCTCAGGGAAAATGACTCCGAGGGGATCACCCTGGAAGCTACTGGGAAACAGATTTTACTGAGATTCAGCCGGCTAAGTACGGATAAAAGTACTTGCTGGTGTTCATAGA
Organism: Nycticebus coucang; assembly: GCF_027406575.1. Lineage (NCBI taxonomy): Eukaryota > Metazoa > Chordata > Mammalia > Primates > Lorisidae > Nycticebus > Nycticebus coucang. The sequence continues at coordinate 19,837,670 of NC_069799.1, read as the reverse complement.
CACTTTCTCAGGATGGGTCGAAGCTTTTCCTACAAAGAGGGAGACTGCTCAAGTTGTGGCCAAAATAATATTAGAAGAGATTTTTCCAAGATTTGGGCTACCCAAAGTAATCGGTTCCGACAACGGCCCCGCTTTCGTTGCCCAGGTTAGTCAGGGTTTGGCCAAAATCCTGGGGCTTGAATGGAAATTACATTGTGCTTATCGGCCCCAGAGCTCAGGGCAGGTAGAGAGGATGAATAGAACCCTAAAAGAGGCCATGACTAAATTATCCTTAGAGACTGGCATTACTGACTGGACAGTCCTCCTTCCCTTTGCCCTGTTCCGTGTGCGCAACACCCCTAGTACTCTCAAGCTTACCCCCTTTGAAATCCTATATGGAGCTCACCCCCCGCTCGTTGCCATGCAGCACCTCCCTTCCCCAGAACCTTACTCCTCTCAATCTCTATACACCAGATTAAAAGCCCTTGAAACTGTGCAAAATGAAGTGTGGAGCTGGCTGATCGAAGCCTACAAGCCCGGAGATCTGTAAATACCTCACCAGTTCCAGGTTGGAGATTTGGTGTACATCCAGCGCCACCGGACAGCCAACCTTGAACCACAGTAGAAAGGACCATACCTAGTACTGCTTACAACCCCCACCGTAGTAAAAGTTGATCGCATCGCAGCCTGGATCCACGGGTCTCATGTCAAACCAACACCGCCACCAGACTCCGGGTGGAAAGTGGAAAAGACGGACAACCCCCTCAAGCTCCGCATCCACCGCAGTAGCCCTGCTCCTGCTGATACAACTCCCGGTGATAAGTAGCTCTGGTCCCAATCCCCATGCCCCCCAGAGGTTAACCTGGCAGGTTCTCTCTCAGACTGGTGATGTAGTATGGAGTACTACAAAAGAGGACCCTCCTTGGACCTGGTGGCCGTTCCTCACCCCAGATATTTGCACCTTAATAGCAGGGCTAGATAATTGGGATATCCCCGATGAGACCTTTGAGGAGGTTCCATCGAGCCTTGATCATCATTTGGCAAAGCTCTCGCTTACCCGAGGCTCCACATCCCAATGCCAGTACATTGCAGACGCCCCTGGCTGTGGCAACTTGCCTGCCCAGCGCCGGATGCGACAAACGGAGTTCTATATCTGTCCCCGGGATGGGAGAATGAGAAGCCAGGCCTACAGATGCGGGGGGATAGAAAATTTCTATTGTAAGCAATGGGCAGGGCAGGCCTCCTGGCACCCCATTTTCTCTTGGGAGTTAATAACCATAAAGAGAAGCAGTACCGGGGCAGGGTCAAACCCCTTAAATATTTCCTTCACAGAGAGAGGGAAGCAAGCCCAAGATTGGTTAAAAGGAAGAACATGGGGATTCCATTTCTATATGTCAGGGTGGGATAAAGGATTTACCTTCTTTATCAAATTAAAAATAGAGACCCCCATCGCTGTCCAGATAGGACCCAATATCATACTCTCAGGACAGCAGCCACCAGCCAGGCCGCCTATTTCCCCCCCGTATGCCCCAGACCCCAGCGAGCACCCAATTAACTGAGGCCAGCACAGCCCCGTCGCCTGCGGAACTGTCTCCCTAGGTAACATCTCCGGAGACTCCAAGCACCGGGCAGAGACTCCTTAACTTAATACAGGGGGCTTTCAATGTCCTCAATATTTCCAACTCTAATCTTACCGAATCTTGCTAGTTGTGTCTAGCCTCAGGCCCTCCCTATTATGAAGGGATCACCTTTTCAGGTATCTTCCAAAATACCACCTCCCATAATTCCTGTGACTGGGGATCCAAGATCACCCTTTCAGCACTCTCTGGGCGAGGCACTTGCCTAAGCACGATCCCCGAAAATCGCCAGCATCTGTGTAATCAGACCATTAAAAGCCCATCAACCACTACCAATTATTATCTAGTGCCCCCTAAAGGAGGATGGTTGGCTTGCAGCACTGGGCTAACCCCGTGCATTTCCTCATCAGTGTTTAACTCCACTGCAGACTACTGTATCCTTGTATAGTTAATACCTAGAGTTATCTACCACGAGGCGAGTTCCTTTGAGGCAGAATTCGATCTCCAACCCCGTAGACAGAAGAGGGAACCAGTCTCTATTACCCTAGCTGTCCTGATGGGTATAGGGGTGGCGGCCGGAGTAGGAACAGGAATGGCTGCACTTGTCCAGACCCCACAGTATCTCGAAGAACTGCAAGCAGCCGTAGATGAGGACCTAAAAGCCATAGAACAATCATTCACAAAACTAGAAGAGTCACTGTCCTCCTTATCTGAAGTAGTATTACAGAATAAATGGGGACTCGATCTCCTGTTCCTAAAAGATGGAGGGTTATGCGCTGCACTGAGAGAAGAATGCTGTTTCTATATAGATCACTCTGGCATGGTAAAAGACTCCATGTCTAAACTCAGGGAGAGACTGGAAAAAAGGCCACGAGACCAGGATTCCCATCAAGGGTGGTTTGAAAGTTGGTACAACCAGTCCCCTTGGTTCACCACTCTCGTTTCCAGTTTAATAGGTCCCCTTATCATACTGCTTCTAATTCTTACCTTTGGGCCCTGCATTTTCAACTGTATAGTCACCTTCATCCGGGAGAGAGTAAGTGCTGTACAAGTGCTAATGCTCAGACAGCATTACCAGTCTCTCCGCCGGGACGATAGCCATGAGAATGAATACATAGAGCCAGAAGTTCCATGATTAGAACTTCCCAAAAAACAAATGTGGGAATGAAGGAAAGTACTACCAAATCCAAAAGGGGGGGGACCAGATATGTAGCAGCACCCCTCACCCCCTACCATAAGAATGTGACCTTTTGTAACTGTCCTGGGAAATAGCCCCGAGCTGAAGCAGATATCCGGTAACTGGTTCTGAAAGAAAAAAGCTAAGCAAATGTTTAACTGCTGATCTTGTCTTAAGACAGATGAGTAATGAACCAGAGTTCTTCTTAACTGGAAAAGCCCCTATATTCTGCCACCCCTCCCTAAAGCCCCTGCTATGTCTGCTACCCCTCCCTACTTTGTGGTTTTTGCCTTTATAAGCTTGTAAAACCTGCTGTTCAGGGCTTGACTCCTCGGCTCCTAAAAGAGTTGCGAGTCAAGACCCAGCATGCTGGAATAAAATCCTCTTGCTGTTTGCATCAAGCGCCGCCTCTTGCAGTTGATTGGGGTCATCATCGCTCAGGGCAGAGTCGGGGGTCCTGCCCCAAGTCTTTCAGAGCCATCCTCTTGCCTCAACCTTCAGAGTGAAAGAAAATATTACCATGAGAATGTGAACACTTCTCGCTCCCTACCATAGGAATGTGACCTTTTGTAACTGTTCCAGGAGATAGCCCCAGGAGCTTCAGCAAATGTTTACTATTAAGTAAATATTTGACTGTTAGTCTTGTCTTAAGACAGTTGAATAGTAAACTAGAGTTCTCCTTATCTAGTTAGAGTCCCAGGTGTGTGTATTCTCTCTTACTTTATTAGAGCCACTGGCATGTCTGCTATTCCCTCCTACTTTGTAGTTTTTGCCTTTATAAGCTTGTAAAAAACTGCTGTGGGGGACTTGATTTCTCGGCTCCTAAAAGAGTTGTGAATCAAGTCCCCGTATACTGGAATAAAAATCCTCTTGCGTTTTTGCATCAAGCGACGACTCTTGCGGTTGATTGGGGTGGTCAGAGCTCCGGGCTGAGTGGGGGGTTCTGCCCCAAGTCTTTCATTTGGGGGCTCGTCCAGGAGATAACGACCACCCCTCACCTGCAGAGTCGACCTTGGAGGTAAGAAAGGGGTACCCCGAAAACTGTCTAGTCTGTGTCTTCAGTCCTTTTGTTTGACTTTGTGTGCGCGCTTTCGATTTCGCAGCCGTTTGGCACCTCGTGAGAGTGGCCGGACAGTGGTCAGTAGACGTGCCCGGAGGACCACAGGCTGAAACCCTGGGGGACGTCCCAGGAACTGAGGAGAACCAGGGACGCCTGGTTGTCTCCTGCTGTAAGGGCGCTGGTCGACTCCGGTTGTTCGATCAAAAATTACGGGAAACGCGCCCGTCTGATTCTGTTATAGGCTTGTGAAGGACCAAGTGTAGTAGGTGGGTCCTTGTACCTGTAATATTTCTGTTATTTCTGTTATTTGTGTTTCTGACATATCCACTGACGATGGGACAGACTGTGACAACCCCTCTGAGTTTAACTCTAGATCATTGGACTGAAGTGAAGAGAAGAGGTCGTGATCTGTCAGTAGAGGTTAAAAAAGGCCCATGGCAGACTTTCTGCTCCTCGAAGTGGCCTACTTTTAACGTCGGCTGGCCCTCAGGAGGAACCTTTGACTTATCTCTTATTTTTGCTATTAAAGAGATTGTTTTTCAGAGAGGACTGGGAGCCCATCCGGATCAACAACCTTACATCATAGTCTGGCAGGACCTGGTGCAGAATCCGCCCCCCTGGGTTCGGCCGTGGACTGCCACATCCAGGCCCCCATCTAATCCTCAGGTGCTCGCTGTCCAATCTTCCGGTCCCAGAAAAGGGGGCGACAGTTTGGACCCCCCTAAGAAGATCTACCCGGAAATCCAGACTGATCATCTTCTCCTCGACCTGCCACCCCCTCCTCCCCCATACCCTCCCGCCTTGGCTCCTGTCGGGGGGCAGGGAGGACCAGCATCGCCGGATCCGGCGATTGCCCCCTCTGCACCCCCGGGGGAACCTTCACTGGGGCCCGCACAAGGTACCAGGAGTCACCACCGGGGAGGAGTGTCTCCCGACACTACTGTTGCCCTACCCCTGAGGGCATATGGCCCCCCGCCGGTGGCAACAGATGAGGGACCACCTCCTCTCCAGCCCCTCCAGTACTGGCCATTTTCTTCCGCAGACCTGTATAACTGGAAAACTAATCACCCCCCTTTTTCAGAAGACGCCCAACGCCTGACTGGGCTGGTAGAGTCCCTGATGTTCTCTCATCAGCCCACATGGGATGACTGCCAGCAGCTCATACAGACTCTCTTCACTACTGAAGAGAGGGAGAGGATTTTATTAGAAGCTAGGAAGAATGTACTCGGGGCGGACGGGCATCCTACCCAGCTCCCCAACATCGTCGAGGCTGCCTTTGCCCTCTCCAGACCAGACTGGGATTTCAACACGGCAGAAGGTAGGGAGCGACTGTCAGTCTATCGCCAGGCTCTAGTGGCTGGCCTCCGTGGGGCAGCAAGACGCCCCACTAATTTGGCTAAGGTAAGAGAAGTAATACAGGGGGCCACGGAACCCCCCTCCGTGTTTCTTGAGCGTCTAATGGAAGCTTTTAGGTGCTACACCCCATTTGACCCTGCCTCTGAAGGACAGAGGGCTTCCGTGGCTATGACTTTCACAGGGCAGTCAGCTGTAGACATTAAAAGAAAGCTGCAGAGAATTGAAGGATTGCAGGACTATACCTTGCAGGATTTAGTTAAGGAAGCTGAGAAAGTATACCTTAAAAGAGAAACTGAGGAAGAAAAAGAGCAGAGAAAGGAGAAAGAGAGAGAAGAAAGGGAAAATAAGAGAGACCGAAGACAGGAGAAAAACTTAACACGGATTTTGGCCGCAGTAGTAGGGAAGAAGAGCCAGGAACAGACCCAAGGTAGAACTAAGAAGTCAGATAGCCTGAATAACCACATCCCATTAGATAAGGATCAATGTGCCTACTGTAAGGAAAAGGGGCACTGGGCCAGGGAATGTCCTAAGAAAAAGAAGAAAGAACTCTCCAAGAAAGTACTGGCCTTAGAGGAAAAAGAAGATTAGCGGGGACGGGGCTCGGAACCCCTCCCCGAGGCTAGGGTAATACTTAAGGTGGAGGGGAAACCAGTTGAGTTCCTTGTAGACACCGGAGCTCAACACTCAGTCCTACTTGAACCATCAGGACCCATCTCCAAGAAAAAATCCTGGGTTGTAGGGACAACAGGGCATCAGCAGTACTCATGGACTACCCGAAGATCAGTAGATCTGGGAGTGGGACGGGTAACCCAGTCATTTTTAATTATCCCTGAGTGCCCTGTGCCCCTCCTCGGGAGAGATTTACTCACCAAAATGGAAGCCCAAATCACTTTTACTCCTGATGGCCCAGAGGTAACCCAAAATGAGAGGGTAACAGCCCTGACCATGCGTTTAGAGGATGAACATAGACTCTTTGAAAAGCAGCGGGAGAAAGGGACTAGTCTCGTAAATGACTGGCTAGAAAAATATCCCGGGGCATGGGCCGAAACTGCTGGAATGGGACTGGCCGCAGAAAGGCCGCCTATAGTCATAGAACTCAAAGCTACTTCCACTCCTGTGGCAGTGCGCCAATATCCTATGACTAAGGAAGCTCGGGAAGGAATTAAGCCTCACATTCAGTGTCTCCTACAGCTGCGCATACTAGTAAAATGCCAGTCACCATGGAACACGCCCTTATTACCCGTCAAGAAACCCGGCACAGGAGACTATCGCCCTGTGCAGGACTTAAGAGAAGTAAACAAGCGGGCGCAAGACATCCACCCCACCGTGCCTAACCCTTATAATCTGTTAAGCTCTCTCCCTCCGGACCATATATGGTACACTGTCCTGGATTTGAAGGATGCCTTCTTCTGCCTCCGACTACACTCCTCTAGCCAGAACATCTTCGCATTTGAATGGAGAGACCCGGACTCTGGAATGATGGGCCAATTGACATGGACCCGACTTCCACAGGGGTTTAAGAACTCCCCAACCATCTTTGATGAAGCCCTCCACCAAGACCTAGCTCACTTTCACGCCAGCCACCCTCAGGTAACGCTCCTACAATATGTAGATGACTTACTACTAGCTGGAACAACAAAAGAAGAGTGCTATCGGGGCACAGAACTATTGCTAGAAGAACTAGCCCACTTAGGATATCGAGCCTCTGCTAAAAAAGCCCAGATCTGCCAGAAAGAGGTAACGTACCTGGGTTACACCTTAAAAGGAGGGCAGAGATGGTTAACAGAAGCCAGGAAGCATACTGTGACTCAGATTCCAGTTCCCCGCTCGCCCCGCCAGGTGCGAGAATTCTTAGGAACTGCGGATTTCTGCCGCTTATGGATACCGGGGTTTGCTACTCTGGCAGCTCCCCTCTACCCTTTGACCAAGGAAGGCACTCCCTTCGAGTGGGGTGCCAGCCAACAGCGGGCCTTTGACAACATTAAAAAGGCCTTATTATCAGCTCCGGCCCTGGCTCTACCAGATGTAACAAAGCCCTTTGTCCTATACGTAGATGAAAAGAGAGGAGTGGCCCGAGGGGTGCTGACGCAGCCTTTAGGGCCATGGAAAAGACCGGTAGCATACCTCTCCAAAAAATTGGACCCCGTCGCTGGTGGTTGGCCAGCCTGTCTGAGGTCTGTGGCGGCAGTAGCGGTACTGGTAAAAAATGCAGACAAATTGACTATGGGGCAGAAGTTGACAGTCATTGCCCCCCATGCTTTAGAAAGCATCATCAGACAGCCCCCTGACCGGTGGCTGTCTAATGCCCGCATGACACATTACCAGAGTCTCCTATTAAACGGAGACAGAGTCCAGTTTGGCCCGCCTGTCATCCTCAACCCAGCTACCCTATTACCTGATACTTCTGTCCAGAAAGATGTATTACACACATGCCAAGAAGTACTGGCTGAGGAAACTGGAACTCGGAAGGACCTCTGTGATCAGCCCCTGCCGGATGCCCAGCTGACCTGGTTCACTGATGGGAGCAGCTCCATAATAGAAGGTAAAAGGTGGCCGGGGCGGCGGTAGTGGACGATAAGCAGACGATCTGGGCAAGTAGTCTGCCTGAAGGGACGTAGGCCCAGAAGGCCCAGCTGGTCGCCTTGACCCAGGCCTTACGTTTGGCAGAAGGAAAAAAAGTTAACATATACACCGATAGCAGGTATGCTTTTGCTATGGCCCATGTTCATGGGGCCATTTACAGGCAGCGAGGACTGCTGACTTCAGCAGGAAAAGAAATTAAACACAAGGAAGAAATCCTAAGTCTACTGGAGGCTGTTCACCTCCCTAAGAAAGTGGCCATTATCCACTGCCCTGGACATCAGAAAGGGGGGTCCAGAGTTGCCGAGGGAAACCAAAGAGCCGACCAAGAAGCTAAGCTAGCAGCTCAAAGGCTCAACATCCTGCCGCTATATGAAAACACTTTAAGGCCTAGACTTAAAGAAATAGCACCCCCCCTTGTCAAAGACTTTAAATATTCGGAGCGGGATCTCGAGAGAATGAACAGATTAGGCCTCCACTTAGAATCCCCAGAGGGGATCCGAGAAACTCCGGAAAGAAAAATCATCCTCCCTGAAGAGCAGGCAATCACCTTTCTCAGACAACTTCATAAATTAACTCATTTGGGCCCCAAGCATCTAAGAACTATTGTTCAGTCCTCCCCATACTATATTATGGAATTAAGTAAACTCGTTGACGCAGCTGCAAAAGAGTGCAGACCTTGCCAATTAGTAAACACCCAGCCTAGCACATTACCTCAGGGAAGACGACTCCGAGGAGATCATCCTGGGAGCTACTGGGAAACAGATTTTACAGAAATTAAGCCGGCCAAATACGGATACAAGTACTTGCTGGTGTTCATAGATACTTTCTCAGGATGGGTCGAAGCTTTTCCTACAAAAAGGGAAACTGCTCAAGTCGTAGCCAAAATAATATTAGAAGAAATTTTTCCAAGATTTGGGCTACCCAAGGTAATTGGATCCGACAACGGTCCCGCTTTTGTTGCCCAGGTTAATCAAGGTTTAGCCAAAATCCTGGGGCTTGAGTGGAAATTACATTGTGCTTATCGGCCCCAAAGCTCAGGGCAGGTAGAGAGGATAAATAGAACCCTAAAAGAGGCCATGACTAAATTATCCTTAGAGACTGGCATTACTGACTGGACAGTCCTCCTTCCCTTTGCCTGTTCCGTGTGTGCAACACCCCTAGCACTCTCAAGCTGACCCCCTTTGAAATCCTATATGGAACTCACCCCCCGCTTGTTGCCATGCAGCACCTCCCTTCCCCAGAATCTTACTACTCTCAATCTCTATACACCAGATTAAAAGCCCTTGAAACCGTGCAAAAGGAGGTGTGGAGCCGGCTGATCGAGGCCTACAAGCCCGGGGATCTGCAAATACCTCACCAGTTCCAGGTTGGAGATTCGGTGTACATCCGGCGCCACCGGACAGCCAACCTTGAACCACAGTGGAAAGGACCATACCTAGTGCTGCTCACAACCCCCACAGCAATAAAAGTCGATGGCATCGCAGACTGGATCCACGCATCTCATGTCAAACCAGCACCGCCGCCAGACTCCGGGTTGAAAATGGAAAAGACAGACAACCCCCTCAAGCTCCGCATTCGCCGCAGTAGCCCTGCTCCTGCTGATACAACTCCCGGTGATAAGTAGTTCCGGTCCCAACCCCCATGCGCCCCAGAGGTTAACCTGGCAGGTTCTCTCTCAGACTGGTGATGTAGTATGGAGTACTACAAAAGAGGACCCTCCTTGGACCTGGTGGCCGTTCCTCACCCCAGATATTTGCGCCTTAATAACAGGGCTAGATAATTGGGATATCTCCGATGAGACCTTTAAAGAGGTTCCATCAAGCCTTGATCACCATTTAACAAAGCGCTCACTTACCCAAGGCTCCACATCCCAAGGCCAGTATGTTGCAGACGCCCCTGGCTGTGGCAACTTGCCCGCCCAGCGCCAGATGCGACAAACAGAGTTCTATATCTGTCCCCGGGACGGGAGAACCAGAAGCCAAGCCAACAGATGTGGGGGGGTAGAAAATTTCTATTGTAAACAATGGGGATTTGAGACGACTGGGCAGGCCTTCTGGCACCCCTTCTCCTCTTGGGACTTAATAACTGTAAAGAGGAGCAGTACCGGAGCAGGGTCAAACCCCCTAAATATTTCCTTCACGGAGAGGGGGAAACAAGCCCAAGATTGGATAAAAGGAAAAACATGGGGATTCCGTTTCTACATGTCAGGGTGGGATAAAGGATTTACCTTCTTCATCAAATTAAAAATAGAGACCCCCGTCGCTGTCCAGATAGGACCCAACATCGTACTCTCAGGACAGCAGCCACCAGCTAGGCCGCCTATTTCTCCCCGTATGCCCCAGACTCCGGGGAGCACCCAATTTACTGAGGCCAGCACAGCCCCATCGCCTGCGAAACTGTCTCCCCAGGTAACATCCCCGGAGACTCCAAGCACCGGGCAGAGACTTCTTAACTTAATACAGGGGGCTTTCAATGTCCTCAATACTTCCAACCCTAATCTTACCGAATCTTGCTGGTTGTGTCTAGCCTCAGGCCCGCCCTATTATGAAGGAATCGCCTTGTCAAGTATCTTCCAAAATACCACCTCCCATAATTCCTGTGACTGGGGATCCAAGATCACCCTTACAGCAGTCTCTGGGCGAGGCATTTGCCTAGGCATGATCCCCAAAAGTCGCCAGCATCTGTGTAATCAGACAATTAAAAGCCTATCAACCACTATCAATTATTATCTAGTGCCCCCTAAAGGAGGATGGTGTGCTTGCAGCACTGGGCTAACCCCGTGCATTTCCTCATCAGTGTTCAACTCCACTGCAGACTACTGTATCCTCGTACAATTAATACCTAGAGTTATCTATCATGAGGCGAGTTCCTTCGAGGCAGAATTCGATCTCAGACCCCGTAGACAGAAGAGGGAACCAGTCTCTATTACTCTAGCTGTCCTGATGGGTATAGGGGTGGCGGCCGGAGTAGGAACAGGAACGGCTGCGCTTGTCCAGACCCCACAGTATCTCGAAGAACTGAGAGCAGCTGTAGATGAGGACCTAAAAGCCATAGAACAATCGATCACAAAACTAGAAGTGTCACTGTCCTCCTTATCAGAAGTAGTATTGTATTGCAGAATAGACGGGGACTCGATCTCCTGTTCCTAAAAGATGGAGGGTTATGCGCTGCACTAAGAGAAGAATGCTGTTTCTATGTAGATCACTCTGGTATGGTAAAAGACTCCATGTCTAGACTCAGGGAGAGACTAGAAAAAAGACAACGAGATCGGGAGGCCCATCAAGGATGGTTTGAAAGTTGGTACAGCCGATCACCTTGGTTCACCACTCTCGTTTCCAGTTTAATAGGCCCTCTTATTATACTGCTTCTAATTCTTACCTTTGGGCCCTACATTCTCAACCGTATAGTCACCTTCGTCCGGGAGAGAGTGAGTGCTGTACAAGTATTAATGCTCAGACAGCATTACCAGTCTCTCCGCCGAGACGATAGCCATGAGAATGAATACATAGAGCCAGAAGTTCCATGATTAGAACTTCCCAAAAAAACAAATGGGGGAATGAAAGAAAATATTACCATGAGAATGTGACCACTTCTCGCTCCCTACCATAGGAATGTGACCTTTTGTAACTGTTCCAGGAGATAGCTCCAGGAGCTTCAGCAAATGTTTACTATTAAGTAAATATTTGACTGTTAGTCTTGTCTTAAGACAGTTGAATAGTAAACTAGAGTTCTCCTTATCTAGTTAGAGTCCCAGGTGTGTGTATTCTCTCTTACTTTATTAGAGCCCCTGGCATGTCTGCTATTCCCGCCTACTTTGTAGTTTTTGCCTTTATAAGCTTGTAAAAAACTGCTGTGGGGGACTTGATTTCTCGGCTCCTAAAAGAGTTGTGAATCAAGTCCCCGTATACTGGAATAAAAATCCTCTTGCGTTTTTGCATCAAGCGACAACTCTTGCGGTTGATTGGGGTGTTCAGAGCTCCGGGCTGAGTGGGGGGTTCTGCCCCAAGTCTTTCAAGAGTAGCTAGGACTGCAGACATGTGCCACAATGCCTGGCCATGTTAGGCAAGTTGCTTAAGCTCTGTAGTTCCAGATAATCCTGAGAAAGAATGACAACCCGTCTCCTCTAAAAATAAAAACACAAGTTGGGTCTTGTGGTGAACATTGTAGTCACAACTGCTTAGGAGACTGAGGTAAAAAAGTCTCATTTGCCCAAGAGTTTGAGGTTGCTGTGAGCTAGGATGCCCATCACAGTAGCCTGGGCCAACGGAGTGATACTCTTTCTTTAAAAAGAACAAAATAAATTGAAACAATGGAAATATTCCTTTAGCTGTTTTATTTTTTATTTTTAACTAAAGTAAAATCTTAAGGCTCTCTGGTCAGTGACTAATTGTCTGGGACCCCCTCTTGGCAAGGAGGCTTCCTTAAACTGAGTTGGTAAGCAGGAGGCCAGAGAAAAGATTTGCCTCATCCTGCCCCCTCTTTTTGAAGTCCTTTGTGACTCATTAACTGGCCTAAGGCTATGCAAGGCTGCAGTTCCTCAACGTACATAACAAACCAATTGTGTCCCTCGGGCCTTTTGTTTTCAATTAACTTACCAGGTGTGTGAAGCATTCCTCATCACTGACTCCTAATCTTTTAGACAGAGTCTGTCTGTTTCAGCCTATTGTCAGCTAAAGAATCTTTAAACCCAGGTACAACCTGAAAGTTTCCCCTTCAGAATGTTTTACCACTTGGGGGGGAAAATCAACATATGTTTTTGAAGTATTGGTATATGACCTCTCCTGTAATTCTTGACTCCCTAAAATGTGTTAAACCAATGTGGAACCCCACCACCTCCAGTTCATTTGCCTTAGGTTTCTTGGGTGAGGCTCCTGTTTGTGGTCCTCAAGTTTGGCTCAGAATAAACCTCCTTTAATAGAATACAAATGATTAGGTTCCATTGTTTGTTTGCCTTTGGGGACAATCAAGTCCCCATTGTAGATGTGCCCTTCACCTAGCAGGTGTGCCATATACACCTACATTGTACCATTTAGGTGAGTGCACATCAATTCCCTTTCCTCCTCCCCTCTAATATATATATAATTTATTTATTTATTTATATTTTTGCAGTTTTGGCCAGGGCCAGGCTTGAACCCACCACCCCCAGTATATGGGGCCAGCGCCCTACTCCTTGAGCCACGGGTGCTGCTCCCCTCTCTAATTTTTGTATTATTTCACTGTAAAGATCAACCTTTTAAAACTGGTAGTTTATAATAAAAAGGATACCCAGAAAAAAAAAAGTCGAACAAAAAAAAAAAAAAAAAAGGCTTTGCCTAATGTGGTGGTTCACGCATGTAATCCCAGTAATTGGGATGCTGAGGCAGCTTTATTGCCTGAGCTCATGAGTTTGAGACCAACCTGAGCAAAGAATGAGACCCCATCTCTAAAACATAGCCAGGCATTGTGGTGGGTTCACCTTTAGTCCCAGTTATCTGGGAGGTGGAGGCAAGAGAATCATTTGAACCCCAGAGTTTGAGGTTCCTGTAAATAAGATGCCATGGCACTCAACTAATGGTAACCAAGTAAGACACTGTCTCAAAATAAATAAATAAAGGCTTCTCTCAGAAGTCCCAAGGTCACATTTACAGAGTCTTCCCCTTAGTCACTCAACTTTTAAGAAAGTGTACAAACTTCGTGGGACCTTGAAACTAATGCTTGCTTTCACTTCTGTATAAGAAGAGGGAAACTGAGCAATGAGAAGGGCCCCCCCAGGACAAAGAAAAGACAGAGACAGTTGGCTGTTCGGGACTTTAGTCCAATGTGGCTCTGCCAGCTGACATGAAGCCCTTCCTCCTTTAAACCACAGGTTTGGGTGTTTCTTTCTCTCTATCATGCCTTCTTTTGCTGCAAGAATAAGTTTAAAAGTTTGGTTTTCTTACATAGGAATGCAGTGCTCTCCGTCCCTGTCAGCCTAATTGCCTCCTGTATATTTTAACACTCTGCAAGGGAATAGTTTTCTCCCCACATTTTCCAAAAGTACAGAAAACTGAGTCTACATCTACCACTGTTTCCTCACCCTAACTCTTCTAGGTCTTACATTGAATCCAAAATTTTCAGCTCTTTTCACATTTCTCCAAATACCAACTTCCCATCTAATTTAAATTATCTATTTTTGTTCATTATCACCCATGTCAAACGGATGCATTATTTTTGTCGTTTGTGATTTCTAAACTTTGGTTTTCATGAATTTCCAAATATGTTTCATAAGAAGAAAGCAGACAACAATCCAGAGACACTTAGAGATCTTTCACCTTTACTCCTTTTTTTTTTTTTTTTTTTGTGTGTGTGTGTAGAGACAGAGTCTTACTTTATGGCCCTCCGTAGAGTGCCGTAGCCTCACCCAGGTCACAGCAACCTCCAACTCCTGGGCTTACGCGATTCTCTTGCCTCAGCCTCCCAAATAGCTGGGACTACAGGCGCCCGCCACAACGCCCGGCTATTTTTTGGTTGCAGTTTGGCTGGGGCCGGGTTTGAAGCCACCACCCTCGGTATATGGGGCTGGCGCCCTACTGAATGAGCCCAGGCGCCACCCACCTTTACTCCTTTTATCTTGCCTAGGGACATACTCCTTACCAGAAAGTCTTTGCATTGAGATTCCTCATTGGTAACTGTGCAGGATGATGTGTCCTCACTCCTTGGTTTTATCCCTGTCCTGAGCTTGGCACTTGTCTAAGAATTAGTCTAGAACACCATAGCATCTATGTTTTCTGGAGTGTTCCAGAAATATCAGTCCTGGGACATTTCCTCCCAGTGCACAGGCTGAAGTCACAGGTTTAGGGATAGAATCCGACCATGGTCCCCAAGAAAGCAAGAAGACCTGTCCAGGGATTAAGAATAGGCTTTATTTTAATGGAGTAGAATGCAGTCTGACCCAAAGTCATCCCCCCTCACACAGCTTCAAGAGACTTTTATTAGTGTAGTTGAAATGTGGGAGGGGGTCATGAGAGGAGAGGGAAGTCATTGCTGCAGAGTGAATGATGCTGGGTCTGAGAGTGATATTAGCATTACTGCCTTCCACACAAGCTGCTCATCTTCCATGAAGACCTTATCTCTAGAGCCAGCCAAGACCAAGGTAGGAGATTCTCATGTTTCCCAAGAACACCAGCCTTGGGCGAAGCCTGTGGCTTAAAGGAGTAAGGCTCTGGCCTCATACGCTGGAGGTGGTGGGTTCAAACCCAACCCCAGGCAAAAATCACAAACAAACAAAACAAAACCAACAACAGCCTTGAAGCATTTCTAGAAGATTGGGGAGGGGTTTTCTGTGACCATGCCATTTGCTGTCACACATGCTTTCTATCACCAGCTGTCCTCCCACGTTGCTATACTCTTGTCAGAGTCCTGTGGATTTACAGAACTATGGGAAGGGGGCCTCTGTAATCATGCAGTTTGGTTTCTGGCCTGCTTTTTTTGTTTGTTTCCTGTCTCCCAAATAGCTATACTTTTCTCAGGGTCCTGAGGATTTCTTCCTTACAGGAAGTAGGGGGTAGAGCCCCTCAGGCATGTAAATGAATGTCTTTCAGTTTGAGGGTCCTCTCATAGTATACCCTACATGTAACCAGCTACCTCATTGGGACTTTAATCTTTGTTAAACCAGCCTCACTTTTCATTTCTGGGAGACATTACTGTTCAGCTCTTCAGATGCTGGCATTCAGAGGAAAATGCAAAAATTTTTTCTGCCCTCTGGATTCTCACATATTTCAAGGTAGGAAAACTATCCCAAAGGATAAGGATAACCCATCCCCAGCAAGGCAGATTAAAACCTGTTACACAGTGCTGGGCCAGGTGGTTCACGTCTATAATCCTAGCGCTCTGGGAGGATGAGGTGGGTGGATTGCCTAGGCATTAGGATTTTGAGACCACCCTGAGTGAGAGTGAGACTCCATGTATACTAAAAATAGAAAAACAAGCCAGGCATTGGGGCACATACCCATCCAATGTCAGCTACTCAGAAGACTGAGGAAAGAGGATCTCTGGAACTCAGGTATTTGTGGTTGCCATGAGCTATGATGCAATGACGTATACCCAGTAGACAGAGTGAGACTCCATCTCTAGAAAAAAATGAATACCTGGAACCCAATACACACACTTCATGTGAATTCAAAGCTACAGTGCAGTTTCTCTTGGGAGGGTGGCTATTGAGCAATTCTGTGAAGAGAATGAGGGTAGAAGCTTGTCCCAAGGTACAAGATGACCTTATTTGAAAGATGAGTAAGAAATCTCTGTATTACAGTCACCATTGACACTCCCTAAAGTTTTTGCCTTTAAAAGTTTTGTTTCTTCTTTTCAGCTTCAATTTTTCATTAATTGTAAACTGTAATTCATCAACAGAACATAAAGAATAAAAAAATTTCCAAAAAAAGAATAAAAAAATTTCCCTGAAAAGGCAAGACAGAAGTGAAGTTCAGAAAAGGGAATGACATATCTAGTCACCTATTAATTCATAAAAAGGAAATCACATTTGCTATCTTTCTTATTGAGTATGTTAGGTTCTGCAATCTCTTATTGTTTGAGGATAATTTCAATTATAACTCAGAGCTTAAGTTTGCAATGATACCAGGAAGAAGAAAGAGACAAAGTGTGGATTGCTTTATGGCTCCATAAAAGGGAATACATTTCCACACGAAAGTGTGGTAGATCAATTGATGAAATGTAAATATTCACAAAACATCAGTTCCTCTCTTAGAGAGAGTGGAGAACCTGTAACAGTTAACACTGTTCTGTATTCTGTCATTTAAAGAGTGAAGCTTAGTGTTAAATACTATAAATGGGGACTTGCGAACTTCCAGAAGTGTTCTGAGACGATTGATTTCTAATGATTTTTTTTCATGGAATGAATAGTTAAGTGACATAATGATTTTCTGACAAAATAGATAATTTTGCTGTTCGTGCTGACATAAGTAATGCAAGTGCATTATAATATTCTTTTTTTTATTATTAAATCATAGCTGTGTAGATTGATATGATCATGAGGCATCATTCACTAGCTTTACAGACCATTTACCAAGTTTCACATATACCCTTGTAAGATGCACCGCTGGTGTAATCCCACCAATCCCCTTCCCTCTACCCATCTCCCCCCTCCCTCCCCTCCCTTTCCCCCTTCCCCCTATTCTTAGGTTGTAACTGGGTTATAGCTTTCATGTGCAAACCCTAAATTATTTTCATAGTAGGGCTGAGTACATTGGGTACTTTTTCTTCCATTCTTGAGATACTTTACTAAGAAGAATGTGTTCCAGCTCGATCCATGTAAACATGAAAGAGGTAAAGTCTCCATCTTTCTTCAAGGCTGCATAATATTCCATGGTGTACATGTACCACAATTTATGAATCCATTCATGGATCGATGGGAACTTGGGCTTCTTCCATGACTTAGCAATTATGAATTGAGCTGCAATAAACATTCTGGTCACAGCCTCTTCCCACCAGCCATGGGAGGATCCTTTGTACTGAGAGGAGCTGAAGAGCCCTGGACAGCTGGGGACCCAAAGGCAGATGTGGTTGATGTTAGTGAGGGGTGATGCGATGCCCTTCCTGAAGGTTTAGCTGGTTTGTTCTGGGGCTATTTATAGACATTATTTAATAGTAGAAATTTGAAATTGCATTTTTTTTTCAGACAAAGTCTTATTTTGTCATTCTCGGTAGAGTCCCATGGCATCAAAGATTACAGCAACCTCATATACTCTTGGGCTCAAGCAATTCTCTTGCCTTAGTCTCCCTAGTAGCCGGGACAACATGTGTCTGCCACAACACCCAGATTTTTTTTTGTGGTTGTTGTTTAGAAGGCCCAGGCTGGGTTCGAAACCACCAGCCCCAGAGCATGTGGCTGGCACTCTAACCACTGAGCTATGGCCACCCTGCCTGAAATTACATCTTATTGTCCAACAATAAGAAATAAATTCTTCATTATTGTAAGGAAATATTTCTTAGGGAAAGCACTAAGTATAAGATTGGCAAGCATCACATTTAATGGCTTTCTATCATAGAGAAGATCAAACAAGTTTAGAAAATAAGTGGGAGATTAGGACAGAATAGAGGGTGGAGAAATTATCTGCTGGGTCAGGAAATGTTTCACCTTGAAGTCAGTCTGTTCATAGTAAGGACCTAAAGAGTGTTTAGACATTGAAGTCAGAATTGGCCAAAGTTTTGGTGCTGGGGAAAGGAGAGAAACTTAAGAGCAATTACATGAAAGAATATTGTGTTTAGACTGCTGAAGACAGAACTGTGCAGCTCATAGACTATGTGCAAAAAATAGGAATTTTCAGTGTCCTTGCCTGACCTCTCACAGGTAAAATAAAGATAATCATCTAATAATGGGAAGGGTTGATTTTTGCAGTGAGTTGCTCTTGAGAACACAAAGGACAAGGAAGTTTTTTCTATTTTTTGAGATAGATCCTCACTCTGTTGCCCTGAGTTTCTGTGGCCCATTGCCCACAGCAACCTCCAACTGTTGGGCACAAGTTATCCTCTTGAATTAGCCTCCCAATTTAGCGGCACTCACCACAATGCATGGCTGTTTTTTATAGTAGAGATGGGGTCTCATCCTTGGTCAGGCTGGTCTTAAACTCTGTAGGTCAAGTAATCCACCCCACCACCCCCTTAGCCTGCAATAGTGCTAGGATTACAGGACTTAGTAATACGGCCTGCCTAGGATGTGGAATTTCTTTAATTACAACTACTTCCCAGGATGAATTACATATCCCTTTGTCTCCCACCACATTCCCTTACCCTACATATGTCTCTTTAGGTAGCTTTTATTTCTCTTTTCTTAAAACACAGTCTCAACTTTGTCACCCTTGATCGAGTTCTATGGTGTCATAGCTCACAGCAACCTCCAACTTTTGGGCTCAAGTGATTTTCTTGCTTCAGACTCCCAAATAGCTCAGAGTACAGGCACCTGCCACAAGGGTAGGCTATGTTTTTAGAGATGGGGTTCTCACTGTTGCTCAGGCTGGTCTCAAACCTTTGAGCTCAGGGCAATCCACTCACATTGGCTTCCCAGATTGGTAGGATTACGTGTGAGACATCTCACCTGCCCTTTCATGTACCATTTTATGAGTGGTCTACTTTATATAAAAATGGCGAATGTAAGGGATGTGGCTTACTGACTTCTGGGAGTACTCTTATCACATTCTTAAACTTGTGGATTGGGTTGTAGGAGTCCCTGATTCACAAGCAGTTGAGCAAAATTATAGAAGGGCCTCCGGTCTTACCACTGTCATCTGACGTGAGACCAGTGTGATGGGACCAAGACCTGAACTTGTGAGATATATGTTAACTCTGGGTGGTGCCAAAATTGAATATTACAGGTACAATTCTTATTGGAATATTGGTTGTTGTTCAGCAAACTGCATGTATTTTCTGTCACAAGTATTGTTAAAGAAAGACATCACAGAAGCCCTGGCTGGAGGGAGATTGCAACTGTTACAGGAAAGGATGGTGTGTTCTCTGCCACACAGGCTTTCACACTAGAAATTGTGCAGTGATTCCACTTCTCCTGTTGTCAGTAAATACTGTGGGTTTAGAGGAGAGAAGCTCTGAGGTCAGATTTCTTCTCCTTATTCTTCTGCCTGCAGGTGATTCCCACCCTTTTATGCACCTGCACACTAAACAGTGATGTGCATGTACCCCTCCCAGACAGGGCTCCATGCTCTGGAATCCAGTCCACAGCTCCTTTACTCCTAGAGCATTCACCAGTTCCCCACCCCAGTGCCCAGAAGACTCCTGGGTTATTCTCTGCCTCTGACCTTGAATCTGTATCAGCAGATTCATGGCCGTTCTTCAGCCATGCTGCTCGCCCAGGCAATGATTATCTCATCTGCCTGCATGGAACAGAAATAAGCCTGATTATGTCCCAGCTTTGGCAATTATCTGTAGCACTGGCACACCAAAGAAATGACAGAGGCAAAGATAGAAATCAAAGGACATTTTAGTAAGACAAAGTTTGGACATTCCTGGGGAAAAAAACACAAATTACAGATGGATCTTTGATTGTTGTTAAGGGTCATTTGAGAACTGTGGTACTTTAACATGACAAGGCATACAGAGGGAAAAAAGAACTGAGGCTATGGATACTGAGGCAAAATGGTTACATTCTTGTGAAGCTTAGACAAGTTACATTTTACATAGGATAAGGTGAATGTCTGAACAGAAAAACAGTGAAGGATGAATCAGTTAAGTAGATGTCAAAGTAGATGTCTTGGATATGTCAAACAAGAATTGATCTTGTCTCTGTCATACACTTGGGAAGATAAACTTAAAATAAACATTATTAGTATGGAATGAAACAGATTTTAGTTTTAGGAGCTGGACTTAGCCTGCAAACTAATTACATGAGTTTGCTTGTGGGACCCCAACAAGGAATTCAGGTTCCCTGAGGATCTGGATGATACATACTGTTAGTACAAACTATTCGTATAAAATAAAGGTTTTATATGACTCACCCTCTGGGCTTGACCTCTGATTTTGCATAAAGATTTGGTCCTGAGATTTTTAGTTTCTTTTACAGGCCAATACTTTAACAAACTCTATACTGCCCCCACTCGTGGCTCTTTTATAGCTCCTGTCTTCTGATTATTTTCATTCCATAAACCCTCTTTCATACTACATCTGTAATGGCTGTCAGTATCTCCTGAAATTATGTCCATGAGTTCAAGGAAGTGGCCCTAGATCTGTCTGTTGTAAGAGCAAGTGGAAATTAGACATACCAGACGAATACCCCAATTTGAATATAAAGATTTTGCTCCGTTTCTTTTTCTTAAAGATTTTAATTTAGAAAATTTTGTGGCTTGGCGCCTGTAGCACAGTGGTTATGGCACCAGCCACATACACTGAGGGTGATGGGTTTGAACCTTGTTCCAGCCAGCTAAACAACTGCAACAAAAAATAGCTGGGTGTTGTGATGGGAGCCTGTAGTCCCAGCCACTTGGAAAGCTGAGGCAAGAGAGTTGATTGAACCCAAGAGTCTGAGGTTGCTGTGAGCTGTAACACCAGGGTACTCTACCAAGGGCAACATAGTGATACTCTGTCTCAAAAAAAAATTTTTTTTGTATGTGTTTTTTCTGCCTCTTTGAAATGTAAGTACATTATCTTACCAGATAAATAAACTTCCTGGCTTTGTTTTGAATTCAAGTCTGTCTTTTTCCAGGGCCCAGGACTCATTGCTTTGAAATATAAATAGTCCAGGAGATAGCAACCTTTGTCAGAGTTCCTGTTGTGGTGCAGGACCTCCTGTTAGTGTGCCCCAGCTCCTTGTTTGAAACGATCTTCCATTATGTAACCAAGTGAAGTTTTTTTTTTCCTCCTTTAAATATAGTTCAGTACAAACACAAATGGTCTTTCCAATAACAAGGTTAAGTTAGGGTGAACTATATATAACCAATGGTGCTGTCAAGTCTTCTAAGTGAGGACTAATTATGGTGGCTTCTTTGATCTCAGAAATCTCTGAGATGAACATCACATTTTGTTTTAATTGTGTAATGTGGCAGTTCATTTTCTGTCTACCATTTTGAAGGTTATTTTGGAGTTGGAAAGAATTATTTGCCATTATAAAGTATTTTTACACACCATCCAGAGTTACCAGATATGATATAAACACAGAAGGGTCCCATTGAATGTTACTCTAGGGGGCGTTTTCATCTCAGCCTACCTGTCACAGCACTCAATTGTGTCCCAAATAATGAAGCCACAATGGTCTATTTTCAATATCTATTCTGGAGCATTTGTAGTACACAGCATTACAAAAAGTGCCCTACAGTCACAAAATTTAGGGGAAATGGGAAATTATAACTCTATGTTGTACTTTTATTTACAAAGTAGTTTTTAACAAATTCCATAAAACATTTAAAAATTATTCCCTATTGGCGGCGCCTGTGGCTCAGTCAGTAAGGCGCTGGCCCCATATACCGAGAGTGGCGGGTTCAAACCCTGCCCCGGCCAAACTGCAACCAAAATATAGCCAGGCGTTGTGGTGGGCTCCTGTAGTCCCCACTACCCGGGAAGCTGAGGCAAGAGAATCGCTTAAGCCCAGGAGTTGGAGGTTGCTGTGAGCTGTGTGACGCCACGGCACTCCACCGAGGGCCATAAAGTGAGACTCTGTCTCTACAAAAAAAAAAAAAAAAATTCCCTATGGCTTGGCCACATCTTTATAAAATTGATATTATTAGACTTGCAACTGATCCAGAGAATGTGAGACTAGAAATTCAACCTGGATCACATATATGCGTGGAATACAGAATTTCCATTTTTCCATTTTTCATTGTTCCCAATTCCCCTGAATGTACACAGGGCTCTAGCTGCATCCACACTTGTCCTAGACTCGAATTTGCAGTTTGGAATTTTTAATCCAGGTTTTTATTCTGATACTACTTCTTTCTGTCAGCCCTAAACACTTTAAAGGGTTAGAGACAATGCTATGTTTCAAGATTGTGGTGGGTGGTCTTCCCTGGAAAAAGAGGATTTGTGCTGTTAAAAAAAAGTGTTGGGAAAAAATAAATACATAAATAAAAGGTGTGGCTGGTGTGGTGACTGGCACTTGTAATGATCACACTGTGGGAAGCTGAAGGCGATGGATTGCTTGAGGTCAGGAATTTGAGACCAGTCTCAGCAAGAACAAGACCTTGTCTCTAAAAAATCTAGCCTGGCGTGGTGGTGGGCTTCTTTAGTCCCAGCTACTTAGGAGGCTGAGACAAGGATATGGCTTGAGCCCAGGAATTGGAGTTTGCTGTTAGCTATGATGGCCACAGTACTCTACGGAGGGAGACAAAGTGAGACTCTGTCTCAAAAAAGATAAATAAATAAAAGTGTTGAGCAGAAGGGACTCTGTGCTGTGTTTATTTTCTCCAGCTGAGTGTTACCATATTCTAGGAGAAGAAACACCAGCAATATGTGAAATTGTCAAGAAAGCCACTTCATACACCCACTTACAACCAGCATAATCTGAGGCAAACCCAAGGTTTACTAATCATACCTGAAGCCAAACTCAACATACAAGAGTTGTTGGAAGAAAATACAGTTTATTCAAGAGCAACATGGAGAGATGGCTCAGTAATGTTGGAAAGACCACCTCATGTTCCTCAGCTGACCAAAAGGTGGTGAATGCCGAAAGAAGCTTGGGAAACTATGTGCAGGAGCTTTCTATGTGTAGGTCCCCCCTTTACACAGATTCTATTAGTCTGCTTTGTGTCATCCACATGGTTTTTACTAATTTCTCTTCCAGGTGATGCTAAGGGTAAACCAATGTCCAGCATGAGAGTTTTAAAATGTGTTGAACCTTTTTTCCTAAGGGAGGTCACAGGGCCTGCCTTGCTTATGCTTCATAGGGATAGGACAGCACCACCAACATTCCATTGTCATGGCTGAAATTGCTAGCTGGGGAGGGCACCTGAGGGCAAGAAAGATGAAACTCACACTTTGGTCTCTATGTGGAAGCTCCTTGTTCCTGACTATGTTTTTTGGCCTATGGATGTGGTGGGAGCAGGTGAAGGGGTTGTTCTAATGCCTTTAAAGCTATATTACCAAATGCAAGTAGAATATATGTCTGGGTAATCTCACCTGAGAAGGAAATCAAAGGCAGGCAGGGAAAGACAAAGTGTTGTGCCCAGGAGTTCGATAAAGACCACATTGTCAAATAAGTTAAATTTAAAGAGGAATCCTTTTATTGAAGAGCTGGCTGGCAACTGCCTCGGTGTACCAACATGAGGTTTCTGAGAGCAGCTCTGAGTGTTTAAGGGATTGGATTTTTAAGGCTTGGTCTACATTCTGGTTGGCACACAGGCTGTCCAGGTGCATCTGGGTAGGTAGCAAGCAAGCATTGTACAGAAACAGAATTTTCAGTTAATTAGCTACACATTATACATCTTTTTTTTTTGCAGTTTTTGGCTGTGGCTAGGTTTGAAACTGCCACCTTTGGTATACGGGGCTGGCAACAACTCCTTTGAGCCACAGGCGCTGCCCTACATCTTTGTTTTAATATTTTTCTCCTATACATCTTAGTTTCAGTACTTTTCCTTAATACATGTTAGTTTCACTATTTTCCCCACTTGGTATTATTTAAAAGTCAGTCCAGGAACAGTTGGTACTTCCCAGTCTGTTTCCCAGGCACTTAGCCAAATAAGAAACTTGGAATGAATTAGAAGACCTTAATTAGTACTTTGGTGTGCAAAGTGGTGTCACAGAGTGTAAGACCTTCAGTTGAAATTGTATAGAAAGAACAGAGGCCACAAGCTATCTTAGGCATGTAGCAAAACTTCTTTATTTTACCACAACTTATATAAGCAATACTACATGTACACACTATTAATTAATAATCTTGTGACTCAAATCCCATGACCCAAGCTTCATGCTGTCCAGCGATAACCTTTCTGCTACACATATCTAAAGTTATTCTTTTACTATATAATTGAAAACAAAACCACAAAACAAAGCTCTGGGTGAATAAGCTGACTGAATGCTTGACCTTTAACAAACCATGTGGAGGCAGTTATTTGTCTTAGGGAGTAATCTGGAAAGTCCTTAGACATACAAGTACCTGCCTGCAGACTTGCCCCCATGAAGCCAGGCCTTTAGTCATTTGCTACGTGACCAGACCTGTACCCACTTATGGAATTCTATACAGGTTTTTTCCTTCCTTACTCACAAAAGACTTTAAACTTATTCTCTCAGAATGGAACTGTTTAAAGGTTTATTTATAGGCTTTACACCTATAATTCCCCCTCTTTTTTTATTGTGGTTTTGGGCATTCATATCACTCATAATTAATGCAAATATTGCAACGTCTTTCATTTTCTTGTTTACCTTCATTGATTCTCTTACACACAATATATAAAATTAAACACAAAATTAATTACAATGCAAAGAACCCTAGAGAACTTCCAATTAAACCTTTACTCTTTGGTAATGGGTTCATTTGTTCTATTCCATCAGCAATTTCTTTTAAAATAGAATCTCCATCAACTTTTTCTAATTTATGCTGAAAAGTAGAATCAGCTTCATGTCGCAAATTAACAATACCAGTGGTGAAATTTTCATGATTTAAAAAATGTTTTTTCACTTTTTCCCAAGAGAACTTAGTTTCATTATACATAACAGGGTTAATACAAAAAGATGTCATATTCTAATCACATTTAAATTTTATCTGTTTCTTCAAACTAACCAATTCATTTCCTAACATAACAACAGCTTGTTCCAAATCAGACAATTCATTGTATATTTCAGTGTCAATTTGTTTTGGGGAAGTCCACAATTGTTCAGAGTTCTTATGCTAATTAGCCACAAAGTTCTGAGTTTTATAGTTCTCCATTAATGAACACCAGCAGTTGCAGCTGTAGCAGTAACAGCAATGATCCCCCAAATGGCAGCAATGAACAGGCTGATGAAATGTCTGCTTCTCTTCAGGATCTTATCTACTAAAAGTTGTAGGATTGAGAGTGCTGGGGATTCTTGCCAAGGTTTGGTCAGGTTAATCAGCAGCCATACTCTGGTGCGAGCTCTCAGCATATATAGTTGTTCCTTAGATGGATTAAAACTCAAATAATTGTTAATGCAAGTAAACATTTCACAAATGGGACAAAACAATTCTCCAGTTACTTTGTTCCAAGTAACATGTCCTTTTAACCACACAAAAGGTAATTGTAAACAAGCTTGAATGTACTTGGTATTATTTACCACAAATTTCATTTCATATTCTTGACGACCGTTGTGGACATTGTTTTGGAGAAACAATCCTCCTGTCCATGCTTTAAGAGGTTGTAATACCACTGTGATTTTCCACAAATGCATTTGTTTAGGATAGGCTGTAATACCAGGAACTGGGGGTGAAAACTCTCTGTTCATCCATAAAATATTACTAAAGGCAGCCACAGCTATTTTACTCTTGTTATGTAGGATTTAAAAAGACAAGGTCCTAGGGCAGCACCTGTGGCTCATAGGGGTAGGGTTCTAGCCCCATAGGCCAGAGGTGGTGGGTTCAAACCCAGCCCTGGACAAAAAAGACAAGGTTCTAGCTGAACCTACATTCCTAACTTAGCCTGTTGTTAAGAAGCATATGTGCAACTTCTTCTTCACATTTAGTCCAATGTATCCATTCATGAATTTCTGAGAACATATACATCCTACAAGGTGGTAATTCTGGATTAGAAGAGATCTTATCAATACAGACCTTGTCTAGAGAGTAAGCACTTAGCATAAAATTTTCAGAAATTTGTTTTGAATTCTCAAGTTTGTGTTTTACAAGCTTCCCCACACTTGAATAGTCATATTAAAGCAAATGGGAGTGATCTCCAAAACATATAGGAGGGTCAATCACTCCAGTAGTATAATTAGAAATCACCATGCCTTCTTCATTAGGTCTAAATGGTCCTCTGGTGTCACAGGAATCAGGAAGCCAAGATAGTCATTAACATAGACAGGAACAGTAGGTTCCAAACAATTAACTCCTCGAAGTAAAGGAGAGTTAGGAATGTAAGTCCAATATTCATGTTTTTGCCCTTGAGCCTGACAAGTTTTTTTTTCTTTTTTTTTTTTGAGACAGAGCCTCAAGATGACACCCTGGGTAGAGTGCTGTGGCATCACAGCTCACAGCAACCTCCAACTCCTGGGCTCAAGCAAGTCTCGTGCCTTGGCCTCCCAAGTAGCTGGGACTACAGGTGCCAGCCAAAACACCCAGCTAATTTTTGGTTGCAGCCATCATTGTTTGGTGGGCCCAGGCTGGATTCGAACCTGCCAGCTGAGGTGTATATGGCTGGCGCCTTAGGCACTTGAGCCACAGGTACCTAGCCGAGCCTGACCAGTTAAAGGCACCATCATTGCCAAGAATAAATTAGGAGCATTCATCTGCTGGTGAGTGTGATTCTCCAGTTCCTCTGCTTGATGGCACAATTTCTTTACCTGTCCCCAAGTTGGCAATGGTGTTCCCTTTGTTCAGGGTAAAGCTGATCGTCTCTCCCTACAGGTTGTCATCAGCTTTAGTCCATTCAAGTGTGACATCATTTTCTGAATGTGTCTGGGGGACCATGTTGTAATTTCAAATTTTTATATGGAACACAATGTTTAGTATCTCCTGTAAAAATATAAGCATAACCTCATCCCCATCATATGACATTTGCCAGAATCCATGAATTTGTTAAAGTGTCTTTATAATAAAGCAGCTGATTTAATGGAGGAGAAGTAACTTTTATCCAATGTTTATAATCTGGAATCTCATTTTTATCATTCATGCTCAAAAAATTTAAGGTAAAAAGAGCTGAAGATAATCTATTACTTTGGGTGAGATATACCATTCTCCCCCTTTTTTGTTTTAAAAGCATTTCTTTTAAAGTTCGGTTTTGTCTTTCAATGATGGCTTGTCCTGTACTTTTACCAGGAATGCCAGTAATATGCTTTATATTATGTAATTTTTAAAAGTTTGACGTTTATTAGAAATGCAGCAGAACTATTATACGTTTTTATCATTAGAGGTTTGCCCATCACTGAAACAGCTTCCAGTAAATGAGAAATTACAGTATCAGCTTTTTCCGATGTCATTGCTGAAGCCCATGAAAAATGAGAACAAGTATCTACAGAATTATGAATGTATTTTAATTTTCCAAAATCTTGGAATTTAGTAACATCCATTTGCCATAATTGATTAGATAAGAGTCCTTTAGGATTAACTCCCATAGGTAAATGTGGAGCTGTTAAAGGTTGATAAGTAGGACAAGAGCATATTATAGCTCTTGCATTATGCCAAGAAACGACATGTCTTCTTTTCAAAGCTTGAGCATTGGTATGATGCAAAGCATGCTCATGTTGGGCAGATACAACTGAGCCTACCGATTGATCAATAGTTTTATTGCCTAATGAAATGGGTCCTGGTAAATTGAAATGAGCTCTTACATGAGTAATGTACATAAGGAAAGATCTATTTCTAATTAATTGTTGAAGGGAAGAAAATAATAAAGTAAGTTCTTGTGTATTAGATGGCATAGTAACAGCTTCAATAATTTGAATTATGTGAGCAGAATACAACAAGTCAGACATAATGTTGAGGGCTCCATCAGGAAAATATGTTAATTATAATATAATAGCATATAACTCTGCCTTCTGCACAGATGAATAAAAAGACTGCTCAACTTTATGAGTATTAGGACCCAAATAACCAGATATTACCATTTTATTTTTATCCGTATAAAACATTTCTGCATGTGGGATGGGTTCTAATTTTACTACTTTAGGTAAAATCCAGGAAGTATTTTTAAAAAATTGAATTCTTTTATCTGGAGGAAAATAGTTATCTATCACTCCAATATAGTCTGATAGTGAAATTTGCTATTCAGTATTTAATATAAGTAAATCAGAAATTTGATTATTAGAGGAACAACAATTTTTTCAGGATCTCTTCCTACTAATTGCCTTAAAAGCTGTCTTCCTTTTAATATTATCAAAGCCATTTTTTTGTATGTATGTTTTCATTCTTTTAGATGCTTTGTTATGAAAAAGCACCATTCTACAAAGGCCATTTCTTGAACAATTAGTCCTGTAGGAGAGTGCATTGATGGAAAAACATAAATATAAAAATTATTATTTTGAGAAATTCGATTTAATTGAGCATCCTGAACATGTTCCTCAATCCATTTTAATTCCTTTTCAGCCTCAGGAGTAAGTTGTCTGGTACTGAAGATCAGGGTCTCCTTCCAAAATGGAAAATAAATTAGTAAGAAAATAAGTGGGAATTGCCAATGTTGGCTGCACCCAATTAATATCTCCTAATAATTTTTGAAAATAATTTAATGCTCTAAAGGAATCTCTTCTTATTTGAACTTTCTGAGGAATAACATTTTGAGCAGTGATACAATATCCTAAATATTCTCAAGGCTATTGAGTTTGAATTTTATCTTCTGCCAATTGAAGACCATATTCCTTAAATTTAGAGCATGCAAATTGATATAATTCTTGTAATTTGTTAGGACATGGTTGAGCTAATAATATATCATTCATATAATGTAAAACATGCTTTCTGGAAAAGATTTTCTAAGTTCTTCTAAAGGTTGATATGCAAACAATTGACACAAGGTGGGGCTATTGAACACACCTTGAGGCAACACTTTCCAATGGAATCTCTGAGTAGGTTTTTTATCGTTTAAAGAAGGAACGGTAAAAGCCAAGTGTTCTGCATCTTTTGGTTGTAAATGAGTATTAAAAAAGCAATCTTTTAAGTCAATAATGATTATAAGATAATGTTTTGGTATTAAAGTAGGATTTGGAATTCAAACTTGTAAAGAACCCATTGGTTGAATAACTGCATTAATTTTTCTTAAAAATGTTAACATTCTCCATTTTCCTGATTTCTTTTTAATTACAAAAATTGGGGAGTTCCATGGGATGGTAGAAGGTTCAATATGTTTAGCTTGTAATTGCTCCTTTATTAAGTGATGTAGTGCTTCTAATTTTATCAAAGGAAAGGGCCACTGCTCCACCCAAACAAGCTTGTCTGTTTTCCACTGCAAGGAAAGGGCAAAGTGCTGTGCAGAGGCCCCTAGGAAAAATCCTCCAATAACGAAGGAAGCCCTAGGCCTGTGTTATCATGGCCAATTCGAGTTACTTCAGGTTCTCTCTAGAATGGCTGGACTGAGTTGGATTCTAGCCCATATTAAACATGTTCTTAGCAGCTTTTAAAATTGTGGGGATGGTAAGCATAGCTCCCCATTGTTGTAACAAATCTCTGCCCCATAAAGTGATGGCTATAGGAGCAATATAAGGGTAGATGTGAGCTGTTTGTCCTCAGGTCCTTCACAAGGTAAATCAAAAGTACTTTGTTCAGTATTAGTCATTGTTCCAAGCCCAACAAAAGTAGCTTTTACTTGGGCTTTTGACCAATGCTCAGGCCACATGTGAGAAGCAATGATAGAGACATCAGCTCCTGTGTCCACCAGTCCCACGATTTGAATATTATGTTCAAATGTCACCTGACATTGAGAGCGAGCATCACTCAGGAAAGTATGCCAAAAGACATGTTTGCCTGTGCTTCCAAAACCACCTTGCCTTTATGGTACGGTAAAATTAATATTTGAGCCACATGATGTCCTGCAGGCAATTGGATATTTTTTATTGGCTGAAGCCATTATTAAGATTTCACCATTATAATCCTCATCAATTGTGCCTGGGTGTACACAAAGTCCTTCCATAATGAAACTGCTTCTTCCTAATATTAACCATACAGTTCCTAAAGGTATGGCAGCATAAACTCCAGTGGGTAATGTTTTAGGACATTCTCCACTGTTAACGTTAACATCTGTTAATATGGGGAGATCCAAAGCTGCACTTCCTTGAGTAGCATGAAATAAATCCCGGACATGAATTTTGTTTACTAAACTTAGTTCTGATTCATCTGAGCGTGGGCTTGGCTGTCGTTCACTGATAACTGCTGGAGAAAAGAGCTGAAATTGTTTTTCTGGGGGCTTCGAGCTAGCCTCGCATTGGAGTTTCCCTGATTCTGGAAAGATGAAGGAAAAATGTTGCCATCTTTGTCTTTAACTGAATGGCACTCATTAGTCCAGTGCCTGCTTTGCCACACTGGTGGCATAAACCCTGTGGCTTAGTCTCCGTTTTAGTTTCAGTTTTGCCCTTTCTACACTCCTTTCTAAGGTGAACATTTTTTCCACAATTGTAGCACTTAGGTTTCACATTACCAGATTGTAAAGTTGATGGCAGTAAATTAGCTTGAAAAGGGCCTGATCCAGCTTCGTGGCACACACAATTGTATTGGTCAAGGGTGACACGATCCTGATTTCTAAGACCTGCAATGGCTTTTTACAATCGACGTTTGCATTTTCAAAACTTAATTGCATGAGTAACATTCTTTGAGCGTCTACATCAGGAGTTTCAATGGAAGATGTTAAACAAGCAAGAAAATCATTGTATGGTTCATTGTTACCTTGAAATATTTTAGTAAAGAACTGCCTAATTTGTCCTTTTTCATCAAGATGCTGCCATGCTATATAGCAAATATCCTGAATCTGTGCTAGTAAATCATTAGAAAAATTTCCCTGGGCATTAACATTCTCAAAAGGTCCAGATCCAGTCAATTGTTCAAAATTGAAAGTAGGAGGATTTTCAAGCCTGTTATGGTGAGCCTGCTTTTTAGCTTCCTTCATCCACCAGGATGTAAATTGGATAAATTTTCCTGGACTTAAAGTTGTGTGGGCTAATGTATCCTAATCTACAGGGATAAATAAATGATCTCCACAATATGATCTTAAAATTCCCATCACCTACATTGAATTAGGGCCATATGCATGAACAGCTTCTTTTAAAATTTTCAAGAAACTTACCTCAACATTAGTATAAGTAGTTTGGACTTGTCCTGCAGCATTAGTTTCTCTCTGTATAGGAAATGCTAAAGCTTTAACGGGGGAACAGCAACAGCTTCTGAAGGCAATGCTGAGGACTCGGCATTTTGAACAATGTCAAAAGTTGACAGATCAACATAAAAATGAACTCTCGTAACAAACTGAGGTTCTGGAGGATTTGGCCACACTGGATAGCAACCTGGAGGAGTGGTGGGAGTTAAAGGTTTATTTTGTAAAGTCGGGAAAAACTTGTTTTGGGGAGGTTTTGAGTAATGTTTCTCAATGACTTGGCAACAGTGGGTCAACATTTTCTTTCATAATCTCAGCCACATCCTCATTATCAGAAAAAATAGTAATAGTATGATCTGAATCACTTCCAGTTTGATCTTTCTCTGATTCTTCCTTAACCTCTGAACATGGTGTAGGCTCATATCAACAGGTTCCTCATTCACCTGTTCCTCTTCAGGAAGCAGGGGAGGAAGATCTTCAGGACATTCTATATCAGAACTAGATTGTAAGGGTTCCAATGCCACAGTTACCAAGTGATAGGCAGCCCAAATATCTTGACTTATGCATTCTCCCCTCTGCTACACACGTCTAAGAGCCTTGCCAACATCCTCCAAACTTTTAAATTTAGCTGATTTTTTTTCTTTCATGTGAGCCAATAACAATGTTTAGCTATGACCTTAAACAAACCTTGTAAAGTTTTAGTTTTTACATGAGTGCCAGTGGTTTTTAATAAAGTTTTTAATAAATCCATATACTGTTCTTGTAAAGATTAAAAATTCCCCATTGCTCCCCTCTTATTTGCCAAAAGTCTCACATACTTACTGTGCAATCATCTTCCTTTTGGTTTCAACATACCAAGATTACCTTAAGCCTTCCGTTGCACAAACAAGAAGGCAATCCAGAGTAAGCGGGCCTGGTGCTGTCCTCAGAAAGCACATCCTGCCAACTACGCCATGATATTGTGTGATGCGACCTTGCAGAGTGTAAGACCTGCAATTGAAATCATGTAGAAAGGAATGGTGGACAAAGATGGCGGCCTAGTAACAGCTTCCTTGCATCTGGGCACTGTGTGTCTGCAGAGATAAGATTCCAGGTATCCCTGGCTGGTGGGATCTGCCTATAATCATCCCTTTGAGGATACAGGGAGTCAGTAAGAGACTTCTGGACCCCAAGAGGAGGACAAAAACAGTGGAAAACTGGCAAGTGGTTGCATGTGTTCAATTGGTCTAATCCTGTTGACAGCTGTAAGTACAGTAGCAGCGAGACTGCAAACCAGAAAGGCCTTACCTATGAACTGTTTTGGTGTTTTTGGACGTGGCACTCAGTTGAACTGCCTTGGGGAGAGCTTGAGCAGGAGTGTGGAGAACTTTGGGTGTTGTCTAGGGCCCCAGATTGAGCTACTGAGCCGGATGGATGGAGCTAATAATGTTTGGCTGTGGGCAGTAGGGAGCCATTGAGAGAGAACTGTCACAGCAAGGTCCACCCTCAGGGTTGCACAGCAAGGATTGGGCGGGAGCTAGTAACCTAGTGACTGAGCAGCCTAAAGGTGGGGACTGACCTGCCTAAAAGCCCTAACACTCAGAGACAGAGTGATACTGGTTTTGCACACTGGGTAAGTGGATAGCCACTTCACCAGTGATTCCAGTGACAAGCACTTTCATGGTAAAGCTTCTGCTTAGCAAGTTTAGAAGTTTAAAGTGCCTTTTAAGAAGGCAGAAGAGAGATTTAGGGAGTCTACCCTGTAGGGTTTGAGAAATCAGCGGAGGCCTCCAGTCTTATCAGCATTGTGATTAACATCTCATACCCCAGAAGACCACCTGTTGCCCAGACAATATTCAACAAGATATATATATATACTGCTTTGTTTTTGTTATTGTTTTCTCTGTTTGTTTGGTTGGTTTTGTTTATTTTGATGTTGTTGTTGTTGTTTTGTTTTTTAATTTCAACCTTTTCCATAGAGATTTTTTCTTTTCTTTCTCCATTTCTCTAGTTTAAATACAATTTCCCATTGCTGCCTTTTTCAATAACTAGAACTTCATTTTTGCTAGTGTTTCTACCCCTATTATTTGGTTTTTCATCCAATTTTATCCCATAAAGTTTACTGTTTCCTTGTTTTGGTTTGATTTATAGCATTTTTGTCTTTCCTCTCTACTTAGTGGAGGTGGGGTACTGTGTATCATCAGGTTAGCAAAGAGTTGCTAACCACAAAGGAGCCACCCAACCAGGCACCCCCAGAGGTTGGGGGTTTTTTAAGGTTGTGTCAAAGTACCCCAATGTACACCGATATTGCTCTGTCTCCCTCTTTCTGTGCCTATCTTCTTTTTGTCAATATTCCTTTTACCCACCAGCTATCCTTTCTCTATTTCTTTTCCTTCTTTCTTTCACCCCTTCTTGCTCTTCAAACTTCTCATCCTTCTGGTCCTGTACAAAAGTACTCATCAAAATGTTCTCCACAGGCAGAGGAGGAAGGGAAAGAGAAAAAGAAAGAGGAAGAGAAAGAAAAATTAGGGTAAGGAAACAGATAAAAGAAATCACTCATGAGTAAGAATCAGCAGAAAACTCCAGGCAACAGGAAGAACCAGTCCAGAGCAACCCCCCCAAGGGACAATGAGGTAGTTACTGCAGAGGATTCCACCGATAAAGAAATGTTAGGAATGACAGAAAGGGAATTTAGAATACACATGATAAAAACAATGAAGGAAATGATGGAAAAAAATGAAGGAAACTGCTGATAAAGTGGAAAATAACCAAAAGGAAATCCAAAAAAAGAATCAAATAAGAGATGAAGCACATGAAGAATATAGAAAGGATATAGCAGAGCTGAAGGAACTGAAGTGGTCAATTAGGGAACTTAAAGATGAAATGAAAGTATCAGCAACAGGGCGGCGCCTGTGGCTCAAGGAGTAGGGCACAAGCCCCATATGCCGGAGGTGGCGGGTTCAAACCCAGCCCCGGCCAAAACACACGCGCGCACGCACACACACACACACACACACACACACACAAAAGAAAGTATCAGCAACAGGTTAGATCTTGCAGAATAAAGAATTTGAGAGGTAGAAGACAAAGTTCTTGACATAACTGAGATAGTAAAAGAGGCAGAAAAGAAGAGAGAGAAAGCAGAATGTTCACTGTCAGAATTATGGGACCTTATGAAGCGTTCAAAGATACAAGTTATAGGAATCCCAGAAGGGGAAGAAGAATGCCCCAGAGGAATGGAAGCCATACTAGAGAACATTATAAAAGAAAACTTCCCAAATATCACCAAAGATTCTGACACAATGCTTTCTGAGGGACATCGGACCCCAGGTCGCCTCAACTCTAACTGAGCTTCTCCAAGACACATTGTGATGAACATGTCCAAAGTCAAGTCAAAAGAAAAGATTCTGCAAGCTGCCAGGAGTAAGCGCCAGTTGACCTACAGGGGCAAATCCATCAGAGTGACTGCAGACTTCTCTAATGAAACTTTCCAAGCAAGAAGACAATAGTCATCTACCTTTAATCTACTTAAACAGAACAACTTCCAGCCCAGAATTCTGTAGACTGCTAAGCTAACCTTAGAAATTGACAGAGAAATCAAATCATTTATGAATATACAAACATTGAGGAAATTCACCACAACAAGACCAGCTCTACAGGAAATACTTCAACCTGTTCTACACACTGACCATCACAACGGATCAGTAGCAAAGTAGGAGCTCAGAAATTAGAGGACAGAACCTCACTTCCACACTGATGAAAAAGAAAAAACTAAGCAATGGGGAGGAGGCGGAGCAAGATGGCAGCCGAGTAACAGCTTCCTTGCATCTGGACACCGTGAGTCTAGGGAGATAGGATTCCAGGCATCTCTGGCTGGTGGGAACTGCCTAGCATCACTCCTATGAGGATACAGGGAGTCAGCGAGAGACTTCTGGACCCCAAGAGGAGGACTAAAACCGTGGAAAACCGGCAAGTGGTCGCGTGTGTTCATTCCGTCTAAACCCACCCACAACTGTAAATTCAGTAGCAGCGAGACTGCAAACCAGAAAGGCCTTATCTGTGAACTGTTTTGATGTCCTTGGACTTGGCACTGAGTTGAACTGCCTTGGGGAAGGCCTGAGCGGGAGTGCGGAGAACTTTGGCCGTTGTCTAGGGCCCCAGTCTGAGCCGCTGAGCCAGACGGAGCTAATAGTGTTTGGCGGTGGGTCACACGGATCCATTGTCAGTGATCTGCCCCAGCAAGCTCCGCCCTCAGGGTCGCAGAGCTAGAAACGGGTGGGAGCTGGTAACCCAGCAACCAAGTAGCCTAAGAGTGGGGTTTGAGCCGCCTTGCGGCCCTAACCCTCAGGGGCAGAGTGAGACCGGTTTTGGCACACTGGGTAAGTGGATAGCCACTTCAGCAGCGATTCCAGCGAGAAAGCTGGGAAAGCTTCTGCTCAGCAAGTTTACAAGTTCAAAGTGCCCTTTAAGTAGGCTGAAGAGAGATTTAGGGTTTCTACCTGCTGGGGTTTGAGAAATCAGCAGCCTCCTGTCGTATCAGAACTGTGACTAACATCTCATACCCCAGAAGACCACGTGTTGCCCAGACAATATTCAATAACATATACAAACTGCTTTGTTTTTGGTTGTGTAATTTTTTCTTTTATTTTTGTTTGGTTGTTTTTTTGTTTGTTTATTTTGACGTTGCTGATGTTCTTTTGTTTTTTTAATTTCAATCTTTTCCACACAGATCCCTTTTTCTTTCTCAATTTTCCTAGTTTAATTATAATTTCCCATTGCTGCCTTTTTTAATAACTTCAACTTCATTTTTGCTAGTGTTTCTACCGATATAATTTGGTTTTTCAACCAATTTTATCCCTGTAAAGTTTTCTGTTTGCTTGTTTTGGTTTGATTTATAGCATTTTTGTCTTTCCAATCTACTTGGTGGAGGTGGGGTACTGTGTCTGATCAGGTTAGCAAAGAGCTGCTGACCTCAAGGGAACCACGCAACTGGGCAACCACAGAAGGTGGGGTTTTTTAAGGTTGTGTCAAAGTACCCTACTGTACACCTATATTGCCCTGTCTCCCTCTTTCTGTGCCTCTGTTCTTTTTGTCAATATTCCTTATACCCAACCCCTCTCCTTTCTCTATCTTTCTTCTTTTATTATCACTCGGTCCTCCTTTCTTTCATCCCCTTTTTTTTTGCTCTTCAACCTTCTCACCCTTCTGGTCCTGTAACCCTTATTCCACAGGCACAAGAACTTAAAGAGCAAGAGGAAGTGAAAGGAAAATTAGG
Source organism: Nycticebus coucang (assembly GCF_027406575.1). NCBI lineage: Eukaryota > Metazoa > Chordata > Mammalia > Primates > Lorisidae > Nycticebus > Nycticebus coucang. Next base: position 19,801,315 of record NC_069799.1, on the reverse strand, counting down.
GCAAGGAAACAGATAAAAGAAATCACTCATGAGGAAGAATCAGCAGAAAACTCCAGGCAACATGAAGAACCAGTCTAGAACAACCCCACCAAGGGACCATGAGGTAGCTACTGCAGATGATTCCACCAGTATAGAAATGTTAGGAATGACAGAAAGGGAATTTAGAATACACATGTTGAAAACAATGAAAGAAATGATGGAAACAATGAAGGAAACTGCTAATAAAGTGGAAAATAACCAAAAGGAAATCCAAAAACAGAATCAAATCAGAGATGAACGATATGAAGAATATAAAAAGGATATAGCAGACCTGAAGGAACTGAAACAGTCAATTAGGGAACTTAAGGATGCAATGGAAAGTATGAGCAACAGGTTAGACCATGCAGAAGAAAGAATTTCAGAGGTAGAAGACAAAGTTCTTGAGATAACTCAGACAGTAAAAGAGGCAGAAAAGAAGAGAGAGAAAGCAGAACGTTCACTGTCAGAATTATGGGACTTTATGAAGCGTTCCAACATACGAGTTATAGGAATTCCAGAAGGGGAAGAAGAATGCCCCAGAGGAATGGAAGCCATACTAGAGAATATTATAAAAGAAAATTTCCCAAACATCACCAAAGATTCTGACACACTGCTTTCAGAGGGATATCGGACCCCAGGTCGCCTCAACTCTAACCGAGCTTCTCCAAGACACATTGTGATGAACCTGTCCAAAGTCAAGACAAAAGGAAAGATTCTGCAAGCTGCCAGGAGTAAGCGCCAGTTGACCTACAGGGGCAAATCCATCAGAGTTACCACAGACTTTTCTAATGAAACTTTCCAAGCAAGAAGACAATGGTCATCTACCTTTAATCTGTTTAAACAGAACAATTTTCAGCCCAGAATTCTGTACCCTGCTAAGCTAAGCTTCAAAATTGACGGAGAAATCAAATCATTTACGGATATACAAACATTGAGGAAATTCGTCACAACAAGACCAGCTCTACAGGAAATACTTCAACCTGTTCTGCACACTGACCACCACAATGGATCAGCAGCAAAGTAAGAACTCAGAAATCAAAGGACAGAACCTAACCTCCACACTGATGCAAAAGATAAAACTAAGCAATGGACTCTCACCAAATAAGACGAATAGAATACTACCACACTTATCAATTATCTCAATAAATGTTAATGGCTTGAATTCCCCACTGAAGAGACATAGATTGGCTGACTGGATTAAAAAACACAAGCCATCCATTTGCTGTCTGCAAGAAACACACCTGGCTTCAAAAGACAAATTAAAGCTCCGAGTCAAGGGTTGGAAGACAATTATTCTGGCAAATGGAATTCAGAAGAAAAGAGGAGTTGCAATCTTATTTTCAGATACATGTGGATTTAAAGCAACTAAAGTCAAAAAAGACAAAGATGGTCACTTTATATTGGTCAAGGGAAAACTACAACAAGAAGACATTTCAATTCTAAATATCTATGCACCCAATTTAAATGCTCCCAGATTCTTGAAGCAGACCTTACTCAGTCTGAGCAATATGATATCTGATAATACCATCATAACAGGGGACTTTAACACACCTCTTACAGAGCTGGACAGATCCTCTAAACAGAAATTAAACAAAGATATAAGATATTTAAATGAGACCCTAGAACAACTATGCTTGATAGACGTATATACAACACTCCACCCTAAAGATAAAGAATATACATTCTTCTCATCACCCCATGGAACATTCTCCAAAATTGATCATATCCTGGGACACAAAACAAATATCAATAGAATCAAAAGAATTGAAATTTTACCTTGTATCTTTTCAGACCATAAGGCACTAAAGTTGGAATTCAACTCTAACAAAAATGCTCAACCCCACCCAAAGGCATGGAAATTAAACAATCTTCTGTTGAATGACAGATGGGTGAAGGAAGAAATAAAACAGGAAATCATTAACTTCCTTGAGCATAACAACAATGAAGACACAAGCTACCAAAACCTGTGGGATACTGCAAAAGCAGTTTTGAGAGGAAAAATCATCGCTTTAGATGCCTACATTCGAAAAACAGAAAGAGAGCACATCAACAATCTCACAAGAGATCTTATGGAATTGGAAAAAGAAGAACAATCTAAGCCTAAACCCAGTAGAAGAAAAGAAATCTCCAAAATCAAATCAGAGATCAATGAAATTGAAAACAAAAGAATCATTCAGAAAATTAATGAAACAAGGAGTTGGTTTTTTGAAAAAAGAAATAAAATAGATAAACCATTGGCCAGACTAACTAGAAATAGAAAAGTAAAATCTCTAGTAACCTCAATCAGAAACGATAAAGGGGAAATAACAACTGATCCCACAGAGATACAAGAGATCATCTCTGAATACTACCAGAAACTCTATGCCCAGAAATTTGACAATGTGAAGGAAATGGATCAATATTTGGAATCACACCCTCTCCCTAGACTTAGCCAGGAAGAAATAGACCTCCTGAACAGACCAATTTCAAGCACTGAGATCAAAGAAACAATAAAAAAGCTTCCAACTAAAAAATGCCCTGGTCCAGATGGCTTCACTCCAGAATTCTATCAAACCTTCAAGGAACAGCTTATTCCTGTACTGCAGAAATTATTCCAAAAAACTGAGGAAGAAGGAATCTTCCCCAACACATTCTATGAAGCAAACATCACCCTGATACCAAAACCAGGAAAAGTCCCAAGCAAAAAGGAGAATTTCAGACCAATCTCACTCATGAATATAGATGGAAAAATTCTCAACAAAATCCTAGCCAATAGATTACAGCTTATCATCAAAAAAGTCATTCATCATGATCAAGTAGGCTTCATCCCAGGGATGCAAGGCTGGTTGAACATACGGAAGTCTATAAACGTTATCGACCATATTAACAGAGGCAAAAATAAAGATCACATGATCCTCTCAATAGATGCAGAAAAAGCATTTGACAAAATCCAGCATCCTTTTCTAATTAGAACACTGAAGACTATAGGCATAGGTGGCACATTTCTAAAACTGATTGAAGCTATCTATGACAAACCCACAGCCAATATTTTACTGAATGGAGTAAAACCGAAAGCTTTTCCTCTTAGAACTGGAACCAGACAAGGTTGTCCTCTGTCACCTTTACTATTTAACATAGTGCTGGAAGTTCTAGCCAATACAATTAGGCAATACAAGGAAATAAAGGGAATCCAAATGGGAGCAGAGGAGGTCAAACTCTCCCTCTTTGCTGACGACATGATCTTATACTTAGAGAACCCCAAAGACTCAACCACAAGACTCCTAGAAGTCATCAAAAAATACAGTAATATTTCAGGATATAAAATCAATGTCCACAAGTCAGTAGCCTTTGTATACACCAATAACAGTCAAGATGAGAAGCTAATTAAGGACACAACTCCCTTCACTATAGTTTCAAAGAAAATGAAATACCTAGGAATATACCTAACGAAGGAGGTGAAGGACCTCTATAAAGAAAACTATGAAATCCTCAGAAAGGAAATAGCAGAGGATATTAACAAATGGAAGAACATACCATGCTCATGGATGGGAAGAATCAACATTTTTAAAATGTCTATACTTCCCAAAGCAATCTACCTATTCAATGCCATTCCTATCAAAGTACCTACATCGTACTTTCAAGATTTGGAAAAAATGATTCTGCGTTTTGTATGGAACCGGAAAAAAACCCGTATAGCTAAGGCAGTTCTTAGTAACAAAAATAAAGCTGCGGGCATCAGCATACCAGATTTTAGTCTGTACTACAAAGCCATAGTGGTCAAGACAGCATGGTACTGGCACAAAAACAGAGACATAGACACTTGGAATCAAATTGAACACCAAGAAATGAAACTAACATCTTACAACCACCTAATCTTTGATAAACCAAACAAGAACTTACCTTGGGGGAAAGACTCCCTATTCAATAAATGGTGTTGGAAGAACTGGATGTCTACATGTAAAAGACTGAAACTGGACCCACACCTTTCCCCACTCACAAAAATTGATTCAAGATTGATAAAGGACATCAATTTAAGGCATGAAACAATAACAATCCTCAAAGAAAGCATAGGAAAAACACTGGAAGATATTGGCCTGGGGGAAGACTTCATGAAGAAGACTGCCATGACAATGGCAACAACAACAAAAATAAACAAATGGGACTTCATTAAACTGAAAAGCTTCTGTACAGCTAAGGACACAATAACCAAAGCAAAGAGACAACCTACACAATGGGAAAGGATATTTGCATATTTTCAATCAGACAAAAGCTTGATAACCAGTATCTATAGAGAACTCAAATTAATCCACATGAAAAAAGCCAACAATCCCTTATATCAATGGGCAAGAGACATGAATAGAACTTTCTCTAAAGACGACAGACGAATGCCTAACAAACACATGAAAAAATGTTCATCATTGCTATACATTAGAGAAATGCAAATCAAAACAACCCTGAGATATCATCTAACCCCAGTGAGAATGGCCCACATCACAAAATCTCAAAACCGCAGATGCTGGCATGGATGTGGAGAGAAGGGAACACTTTTACACTGCTGGTGGGACTGCAAACTAGTAAAACCTTTCTGTAAGGAAGTATGGAGAAACCTCAAAGCACTCAACCTAGACCTCCCATTCGATCCTGCAATCCCATTACTGGGCATCTACCCAGAAGGAAAAAAATCCTTTTATCATAAGGACACTTGTACTAGACTGTTTATTGCAGCTCAATTTACCATTGCCAAAATGTGGAAACAGCCTAAATGCCCACCAACCCAGGAATGGATTAACAAGCTGTGGTATATGTATACCATGGAATACTATTCAGCCATTAAAAAAAAATGGAGACTTTACATCCTTCGTATTAACCTGGATGGACGTGGAAGACATTATTCTTAGTAAAGCATCACAAGAATGGAGAAGCATGAATCCTATGTACTCAATCTTGATATGAGGACAATTAATGACAATTAAGGTTATGGGGGGGCAAGCAGAAAGAGGGATGGAGGGAGGAGGGTGGGGCCTTAGTGTGTGTCACATTTTATGGGGACAAGACATGATTGCAAGAGGGACTTTACCTAACAATTGCAATCAGTGTAACTGGCTTATTGTACCCTCAATGAATCCCCAACAATAAAAAAAAAACCAAAAAACTAAGCAATGGACTCTCACAAAATAAGATGAATAGAACACTAGCACACTTATCAATTATCTCAATAAATGTTAATGGCTTGAATTCCCTACTGAAGAGACATAGATCGGCCTACTGGATTGAAAAACACAAGCCATCCATTTGCTTTCTGCAAGAAATAAACCTGGATTCAAAAGACAAATTAAAGCTCCGAATCAAGGGTTGGAAGACAATTTTTCAGGCAAATGGAATTCAGAAGAAAAGAGGGGTTGTGATCTTATTTTCAGATACATGTGGATTTAAAGCAAGTAAAGTCAAAACAGACAAAGATGGCCACTTTATATTGGTCAAGGGATAAATACAACAAGAAGACGTTTCAATTCTAAATATTTATGCACCCAATTTAAATGCTCTCAGATTCTTGAAACAGAAATTACTCAATCTGAGCAATATGATATTCGATAATACCATAATAACAGGGGACTTTAACACTCCTCTTACAGAGCTGGACAGATCCTCTAAAAAGAAATTAAACAAAGATATAAGAGATTTAAATGAGAACCTAGAACAATTGTGCTTGATAAAAGCATATAGAACACTCCATCCCAAAGATAAAGAATATACATTCTTCTCATCACCCCATGGAACATTCTCCAAAATTTATCATACCCTGGGACACAAAACAAACATCAACAGAATCAAAAGAATTGAACTTTTACCTTGTATCTTCTCAGACCATAAGGCACTAAAGGTTGAAATCAACTCTAAAAAAATGTTCGACCCCACACAAAGGCATGGAAAGTAAACAATCTTCTGTTGCATAACAGATGTGTGCAGGAAAGAATGAAACAGGAAATCATTAATTCCTTGAGCACAACAACAATGAAGACACAAGCTACCAAAACCTGTGATATACTGCAAAAGCATTTCTGAAAGGAAAATTTATCACTTTAGAGACCTACATTTGAAAAACAGAAAGAGAGCACATCAACAAACTCACAAGAGATCTTCTGGAGTTGGAAAAATAAGAACAATCTAAGCCTAATGTCAATAGAAGAAAAGAAACCTCCAAAATCAAATCACAGATCAATGAAATTGAAAACAAAAGAATCATTCAGAAAATATATGAAACAAGGAGTTGGTTTTTGAAAAAATAAATAAAATAGATAAACCATTTGCCAGACTAATGAGAAATAGAAAAGTAAAATCTCTAGTAACCTCAATCAGAAATGATAAAGGGGAAATAACAACTGATCCCACAGAGATACAAGAGATCATCTCTGAATACTACCAGAAACTCTATGCCCAGTAATTTGACAGTGTGAAGGAAAGGGATCCATATTTGGAATCACGCCCTTTCCCTAGACTTAGCCAGGAAGAAATAGAGCTCCTGAGTGACCAATTTCAATTTTAAGACATTAAAGAAACAATAAAAAATCTTCCAATCAAACAATGCCCTGCTCCAGATGGCTTCACACCACAATTCTATCAAACCTTCAAGGAAGAGCTTATTCCTGTACTCAAGAAATTATTCCAAAAAATTGAGGAAGAAGAAATCTTCCCCAACATATTCTATGAAGCAAACATCACCTGATACGAAAACCAGGAAAAGACCCATCCAAAAAACAGAATTTCAGACCAATCTCTCTCATGAATATACATGCAAAAATTCTCAAGAAAATCCTAGCCAATAGATTACAGCTTATCATCAAAAAAGTCATACATCATGATCAAGTGGGTTTCATCCCAGGGATGCAAGGCTGGTTTAACATATGAAAGTCCATAAACGTTATGCGTATTAACAGAGGGAAAAATAAATATCATATGATCCTCTCAATAAATGCAGAAAAAGCATTTGATAAAATCCAGCATCCTTTTCTAATTAGAACACTGAAGAGTATAGGCAAAAGTGGCACATTTCTAAAACTGACTGACGCTATCTATGACAAACCCACAGCTAATATTTTACTGAATGGAGCAAAACTGAAAGCTTTTCCTCTTAAAACTGGAACCAGAGAAGGTTATCCTCTGTCACCTTTACTATTCAACATAGTGCTGGAAGTTCTAGCCAATACAATTAGGCAAAACAAGAAAATAAAGGGAATCCAAATGGGAGCCGAGGAGGTCAAACTCTCCCTCTTTGCTGATGACATGATCATATACTTAGAGAATCCCAAAGACTCAACCTCAAGACTCCTAGAATTCATTAAAAAATACAATAATGTTTCAGGATTAAAACCAATGTACACAAGTCAGTAGCCTTTTTATATGCCAATAATAGTCAAGATGGGAAGCTAATTAAGGATGCAACTCCTTTCACAATAGTTTCAAAGAAAATTAAATACCTAGGAATATACCTAACAAAGGAGGTGAAGGACCTCTATAAAGAAAATTATGCAATTCTCACAAAGGAAATAGCAGAGAATTTTAACAAATGGAAGAACACACCATGCTCATGGATGGAAGAATCAACATTGTTAAAATATCTATACTTCCCAAAGTAATCTACATATTCAATGCCATTCCTATCAAAATACCAACATCATACTTTCAAGATTCGGAAAAAATGATTCTGCGTTTTGTATGGAACCGGAAAAAACCTTATATAGCTAAGGCAGTTCTTAGTAATAAAAATAAAGCTGGGGGCATCAGCATACCAGATTTTAGTCTGTACTACAAAGCCATAGTGGTCAAGACAGCATGGTACTGGCACAAAAATAGAGACACAGACACTTTGAATCAAATAGAAAACCAGGAAATCAAGCTAACATCTTACAACCACCTAATCTTTGATAAACCGAACAAGGACATACCTTGGGAGAAAGACTCCCTATTCAATTAATGGTATTGGAAGAAGTGGATATCCACATGTAAAAGAGTGAAACTGAACCCACACCTTTACCCATTCACAAAAATTGATTCAAGATGGATAAAGGACTTAAATTTAAGGTATGGAACAATAAAAATCCTCAAAGAAAGCATAGGAAAAACACTGGAAGATATTGGCCAGGGGAAAGACTTCATGAAGAAGACTGCTATCGCAATTGCAACAACAACAAAAATAAACAAATGGGACTTCATTAAACTGAAAAGCCTCTGTACAGCTAAGGAGACAACAACCTAAGCAAAGAGACAACCTACACAATGGGAAAGGATATTTGCATATTTTCAATTAGACAAAAGCTTGATCACTAGGATCTATAGAGAACTCAAATTAATTCACATGAAAAAAGCCAACAATCCCATATATCAATGGGCAAGAGACATCAATAGAATATTTTCTAAAAAAGGGAGATGAATGGCTAACAAACTTATAAAATAAAATGTTCATCTTCCCTATCTGTTAGAGAAATGCAAATCAAAAGCACCCTGAAATAACGTCTAACCCCAGCGAGAGTGGCCCACAGCAAAAAATCTCAAAACTGCAGATGCTGACGTGAATGTGGAGAGAAGGGAAAACTTTTACAGTCTGTTGGGACTGAAAACTGGTAAAACCTTTCTGGAAGGAAGTATGGAGAAACCTCAAAGCACTCAAGCTAGACCTCCCATTTGATCCTGCAACCCCATTACTGGGCATCTACCTAGAAGGAAAAATAAAATTTTATTAGAAGAACACTTGTACTAGACTGTTTATTGCATCTTAATTTACAATCGCCAAAATGTGGAAACAGCCTAAATGCCCACCAACCCAGGAATGGATTAACAAGCTGTAGTATATATATACCTTGGAATACTATTCAGCTATTAAAAAAACTGGAGTCTTTACATCCTTTGTATTAACCTGGATGGAAGTGGAAGACTTTATTCTTAGTAAAGCATCACAAGTATGGAGAAGCATGAATCCTATGTACTCAATTTTAATATGCGGACAATTAATGACAATTAAGGTCATGGCCGGGGGAGGAAAAGCAGGGAGAGGGAAGGAGGGAGGGGGGTGGGGACTTGGTGTTTGCCACACCTTCTGAGCACAAAACATGATTGCAAGAGCGACTTTACTTAACAATTGCAATCAGTGTAACCTGGCTTATTGTACCCTCAATGAATCCCCAACAATAAAAAGAAAGAAAGAAAGAAAGAAATTATGTAGAAAGAAAGGAGTCCACAAGGTCTCTTAGGCACGTAGCAAAACTTTATTTTTTCACAACTTACGTAAGCAATACTACATGTACACATCATTAATTAGTAATCTTGTGACTCAAATTCCATGACCTAAGCTTTATTCTTCCCAGTGCCAATAAGTCTACTAATCAATCAATAACGTTTCTGCTACGCATATCTAAAGTTATTCTTTTACTATATAATTAAAAATAAATCCACAAAATAAAGCTCTGGGTGAATAAGCTGACTGAATGCCTGACCTGTAACAAACCATCTGGATGTAGTTATTCGTCTTAGGGAGTTGTCTGGAAATTCCTTAGATATACAAGTACCTGCCTGCAGACTTGCCCCCATGAAGCCAGGCCTTTAGTCACTTGCTACATGACCAGACCTGTATCCACTTATGGAATTCTATCCAGGATTTTTTCTTCCTTACTCACAAAGGACTTTAAACTTATTCTCTCAGAATGGAACTGTTTAAAGGTTTATTTATAGGATTTCCGCCTATAGTACTTTGTCACCCAATTTATCTTGGGAGTGAAATAGACTTATATTATTTCATTGAAAGCTTTCTGGAAATTTACCAAAAGTTAGCTGGTATTTTTCTATTATCACCTAGGCCTGACACTTTTCTGCTTTAGCCTATGCTCACTAAGGCTAATGAACATAGACTAAATAGCTGAAACGGTTGCTTCTCAGCTAAATGTGTCCTAACACAGGGATGTGACTGATTTTTCTCCTGCCGTATTATGCATCCCGCAGTTAGAAACCTTTTCTTCTCTACTTGTTATGTTCCTGCCTAATGAGCTTGTTTCAAATGCTCTTTTGCCCTTTTCTTATAAGAAAGTGGTGCTGAGAAATCTTTCTCCCTTACCTATATAGCAAAGTCTTCATTCTCTCCATACAGATTCCCATATACCCTAGAATTTTGTCATCACATATGTTTTTAAAAATTATGTTCTATGGTGTACATATACCACAATTTATTAATCCATTCGTGAATCGATGGGCACTTGGGCTTTTTCCATGATTTAGCAATTGTGAATAGGACTGCAAAAAACATTCTAGTACAGATATCTTTGTTATGATGTGATTTTTGGTCTTCTGGGTAGATGCACAGTAGAGGAATTACAGGATTGAATGGCAGATCTATTTTTAGATCTCTAAGTGTTCTCCATATATCTCTTCAAAAGGAATGTATTAATTTGCATTCCCACCAGCAGTGCAAAAGTGTTCCCTTTTTTCCATATCCTCACCAACATCTCTGGTGTTGGGATATTGTGATACAGGCCAGTCTCACCAGAGTTAGATGGTATCTCAAAGTAGTTTTGATTTGCATTTCTCTGATGATTAAAGATGATGAGCATTTTTTCATGTGTCTGAAGGCCATGGTACCCAATGTACTCACCCCTACTAATTTAGGGCTTTCACATGAAAGTTATGACCCAGTTACAACCTAAGAATAAGGGGAAAGAGGAAAGGGAGTGGAGGGAAGGGGGTGGAGGGAGAGGGATTGGTGGGATTATACCTGCGGGGCATCTTACAAGGGTATATGTGAAATTTGGTAGATGTGGAATGTAGATGTCTTGGCACAATAACTGGGAGAATACCAGGAAGGCTGTGTTGACCAGTGGGATAAAAATGTGTCAAAGGGTCTATGAAACTAGTGTATGATGCCCCATGATCATATCAATTTTTACAGCTGTGATTTAATAAAAAATACAATAAAATAAAAATAAAAATTATGTTCTATAATTCTTCAAATGTTCCCTTTGTGCCTATTTTAAATGGGAATCTGTGGATCCCCAAATGACCCGGTGTGGATTATGTAGGGTCATTGGATATTAGCAAAGAAGAGGACTATGGACTGTTCAGTTTCAGCCCAGAAGCCCCATCAGCAAAATAAGGTAACACACATGCACTTTTTTAGAAGATGACATTAACTGACTAAATTAACTCAAAATTCTGAAAAACAAAATAATTAGAAAAGCCTTGCTTTCTAGGATGCTAAAGAAGAGTTTTTAAAAATAGCATAGAGATTAAAAGATAGGGCAGATATCTGTACCTTAAACTTTGAATAAAAAATTTAAGTTGTTTTTAATGAGAATATGATGAAGTACTTTGAGAAGAGTATCAACTCATATGCACCTTCTTAGATTCTCTTTTTATACCTCATGTGAAAGATAAAGGCTCTAACTGTTGTTTACTGGGTCAATATTCACCTTGGACAAATCCAGTCTAATGTGTGACAAAATACTGTCATGGGACAGAAATATTGACATCCCTGTTGAGCTTTTTGGAAACTCAAAAATTAAACTTCACCTAATATCTTCTGAATAAAAACATGCATTTGGAAAGATCTCCAGTTCATTTTTACACACATTAAAATCTTAGGGCTTCCTTTTAGCTCACCAGGATATTTTCGTGTAAGAAATACACACAGCTTATAGTGTATGATATAAGTAAGGCACAAGAATACACATGCCCGTATTGGTGACCTTATTTTTGCACTGTAACACAAAAAGCACAGTATCTACACTGGGATTGTGGATGTTATCCCATCCTCTTTCCACAAAAGAAGTTCTCACCAACTCATTTACATAAAAAACAAAATTAAATCTTCCTATGGCATCAAGATAAATATGGTTTTTGTTAGTTTTTTCTTTTCTTTTCTTTTTTTTCAGGAGCTGTTGACATTCAGAGATGTGTCTATAGAATTCTCTGTGGATGAGTGGGACTGCCTGGACCCTGCTCAGAAAAATTTGTATTGGGATGTCATGTTAGAGAACTACAGACACCTGGTCTTCCTTGGTGAGGATAACTTACATACACAGTTCCTACTGTACACTAAGCATTTCATACCGTTTCTTAGTAGGTGGGTTGTGGGGAGATCCTTCTTTGACTGCATTAGTTTCAGATTGTTGTTTCTAAAGAAAACATAAGTTCTTGGTATAGAAAAGAAAGTATTAAAAAACAAGAAAATATTTTAGATGTTATCTTGGCATAAATCTTAGCCTTTCTTCAGCTGATAAATATTCTTCCCTACACTGATGGTAATTTCAAAAAGGTAGAGGCTTCGAATTGTTGTCCATACCTTTAAGCCTAGTTTCTAGCACCAAATTTTATTTCCGTAGTACTGGATAGTGGAGCATTTTAAATGCTTCTTAAATATTTTAACATTTCTGTAAGAAAACTCTATTTTCTATTATTCTTTTAGGATCTCTAAAATGTTGTGTTTTCTTCTCTAGGAAGGGACTAGATTGTTAATTGGAGAAGAACCACAAGAGTCACGTTATCATTTTTTTCCTAATGAAACAGGGTTTGCTGTCTCTAAGCCAGAGCTCATCACTTGTCTGGAGCAAAGCAAAGAACCCTGGAAGGTGAAGACTCAGCAGACAGTGGTCAAGCACCCAGGTAGGTTGGAATGAATGGATAACACTGGTCAGAGGTCCCAAGTTGAAAAAGGAAACCAAACAATGCAATGTGATTACGGAAGCCCAGCTTAATTGAAACTGATTTCTGGGAAGCCTGGGTTTCTTTCTCTTGTTGTTACATAAAGGCACCTCTGTTCTTGTTTTCATTTCTTATGTTTATTTTCACATTGAGACAAAGGCTCACTGAGTTCCATTCAGACCAGCGTGCCATGGCATCACCTAGCACAGAGCAAACTTAAATGTGTTGTTTCAAGTGATTTGTTGATCTCAGTCTCTCAAGTAGCTGAGAGTACAAGTTTCTCCACAAAGCCGGGCTGGTATTTTTACTGTTTTTTAGTAGAATCATAGTTTTGCTCTTGCTCAGGCTTGTCCCAAACTCACAAACTCAAGCAATTCTTTTACCTTGGCCTCTCAGACTGCTAGGTTTACATGTGTGAGCCACGATGCATGGCCCTATTCTTCTTTTTAATTTTAATTTTTTTTTATTTTTTTGAGACAATGTCTCACTTTGTCATCATGGTAGAGTTCCGTGGTGTCACAGCTCACAGCAACCTCACACTTTTGGGGTCAAAGAATCCTCTTGCTTCAGCCTCCCAAGTAGCTAGGACTAAATGTGCCTGCCACAATGACTGGCTATCTTTTTTTTTTTTTTTTAAGAGACATCTTAGTCTTGCTCTTGCTTGGAGTAGATTCCTCTTGGTGAGCTCAAGCAATCCACCTGCCCGGCCCTCCTGGAGTGCTAGGATTATAGGTGCTCGGCTTTTTATTTTTAATTTTTAGGAGGAGTTTAGTTTTCAGTGACATTCTTTCTAGTTTATAAGAAGAAAAAACTTTCAGTAGCTTATACAGGACTGCAAAATCTGACTGCTGTGTGATTGATTTTGAGCACATAAAAATATTTGTGTATTTTTGAGGATCTCTGAAACATTGTTTAAAAATGTTCTTTAAGCAGGTATGGTGGCTCACTTCTACAGTCCTAGCACTCTTGCAGGATGAGGTGGGATGATCATTTGAGCTCAGGAGTATAAGAAAAGCTTGAACAAGACAGAGATCCTTTCACTAATAAAAATTAAAAAAAAAATAGCTAGGCAGTGTGGTGGTTGCCTGTAGTCCCAGCTACTTGGTGGGCTGAAGCAGAAGGATTACTTCAACCTAGGAGTTTGAGGTTGCTGTGAGTTAGGCTGCTGCTATGGCACTTAGCCTGGGCAACATAATGAAACTCAAAATAATGTTTTTTTCTTTAGCATCCTATTCAAAATATGAGTGTGAGCAGTTGATACTAGTATTTGGGTCAGGAATCTCAGAACACTTCAAATAGATGGCATATGTCTTCTGCTTTATAGTTTTTGATTCAATGAAGATTTGAAATAAAATTCTGCAGAAAGTACAGTCAGTAAACTTTATCAGAATACTTAAGAATCTCCCTCAAATATAAAAAAACCTCATATTATTTAACTTCAACATTGTCTCTATATGAACTATGAAAAATAGTTTAATTTGTATATGCTCTAATTTCTCGACTTTAATATAGTTAAAAGTGTCTGCTCTTTACATTTCTTACATATACTATGTCATTGGGGAGTCACCCTATTCCTGAGCATATATTAAACTCTCTCTTGTTACAAAATCACTCTTATATGTTTTTTTGAGACAGTGTCTCACTCTATCACCCTGGGGTTGAGTTCAGAGGCATTGTAGATCACAGCAACCTGAAATTCTTTGGTCCAAGTGATCTTCTATTTTCAGCCTCCCCAGTAGGTGGGACTATAGACACCTGCCACAGTGCCTGGCTAGTTTTTCAATTTTTAGTAGAGAAGGGGTGTTGGTCTTTCTCAGACTGATCTGGAACACCAAGACTTAGGTGATCCACCTGCCTTGGTCTTCTAAAGAAATTAAGATTACAGGTGTGAGCTACCATAATAAATATTGTGTAATAAATAATTTTTCTTTTATAACTATCTCTTGCTGAGGATAGCTTATCAGGAGTATTTATTCACACACACACACACACACACACACACACACACACACACACACACACACACACAGTAGAACTTTGTAGGTTGACCACTCAAGGGATTGTAAAAATCTTGTCAACATACATAGGTAGTTATCTTAAGGAATCTGGCCTAGTGTACTGATACGTACATGTGGTGCATGCCTACTCTATGTACATTAGGTTAACTTGTGGGAGGTGGTCAGTGTTGGGAGGTGGTTAACTGGAGGTTCTACTGTCTGTAAATATGTACATATACACACAAATGGGTATATAAACATAGATGCAGACACACAAAAGTGCCAAGTTCTCTAGGCCTGTCTTCATTGTTATGAGTGACCATCTCCCTTCAGGTCTCTGGATGGGTAGGAACACTCCCAGATCATGACTATGATAAGTTGGAGATGCCCATATAATCACTTCAGAATTCTCAGTGGGGTTTGGTACCCATAGGACAGTGGTTAGAACACCGGCCACTTGCACCAAGGCTGGTGGGTTCAAACCCAGCCCAGCTAAACAGCTAAACAGCAATGACAACTGCAACAAAAATATAGCAGGGCATTGTGGCGGGTGCCTGTAGTCTCAGCTACTTGGGAGACAGAGGCAAGAGAATCGCTTGAGCCCAAGAGTTTGAGGTTGCTGTGTTTTAGTGTTCATTCTGAGTATGATGTAATATTTCATTGTTATTTTGCTTTGCATTTCTTCAATAGCTAGTAATTTGGGGCACCCTTTCAAATGCTTGTTGGCCATGTATATATCTTTGAAAAATGTCAGTTCAATGCTTTGTCAATGTTTTTTTTTTTTTTTTTCTTTTTGAGATAGAGTCTCCATGTCACCCTCGGTAGCATGGAGTGGCTTCATAGTTAACAGCAACCTCAAACTACTGGGCTCAAGAAACTATCTTGCCTCAGCCTCCGAACTATCTTGCCTCTCACCCTCAGTCACAAGTAACTGTGACTACAGACACCCACCACAAAGCCCAGCTATTTTTGAGAGAGGAGATCTCACTCTTGCTCAGGCTCATCTCAAACTCTCCTGAGTTCAAGCAGTCCTCCTGCCTCATCCTCCAAGAGTGCTAGGATTATAGCCCCAGACACTGTGGCCAGCTTTATTTTTCTGCTTTTGATTAGAGGGTTCTGTCATGTTAGGTCTAAGTAATACACAATATTCAACTTGTCTGTTATTTTATTAATCTTTTTCTAATCTTTCAATTGATTATTGAAAATGGTGTCTTATGTAAGGGTATATACATACTTCCTAGGTCAGGGACACAGCTACAATTGACAAACCCAAATATTGGAGCCTAATTTTTTTTTTTTTTTGAGACAGAGTCTCAAGCTGTTGCCCAGCATAGAGTGCTGTGCCATCATAGCTCACAGCCACCTCCAACTCTTGGGCTCAGCTATTCTCTTGCCCATGTTTTTCTATTTTTGGTAAAGATGGGGGTCTTGCTTTGCTCAGGCTGGTCTCAAACTCCTGAGCTCAAGCTATCTACACTCCTCACCCTCACAGTGTTTTATGTTTCATTACTATGCCACCTTGCCCAGCCTGTAATTTAAATGTTTATACCCTCATATTAATCTGAAATTTAAAAGAAGAGAAAATTAAAAGTTGGGTCTTAAATTAAAAATGGCCACATAACCTTTTCTTCCTTTACGTTTGGCTTGATTTATTTCATATATTTGGAATCAATGAAGTTACATATACATGTTTATATTGTACAAGATATATAATAGATCTAAAGGTGTTTTGTGACTATATATAGATGTTAAGGATTTTTGTAAAGAGGACTATTCTATTACTGCTACATTTTTCTCCTGACTGCTTAGGTCACAAATGTATATTGTCTTATATAGTTACTTCACCCACTTTGAGTTACTATTTGCTTGGCATACAGATGTTTTGTCTTTTTACTTTTAGCCTATTTGAGTCCTTAAAGCTACAAGGAGTCTTCTCTAAACCTACTATTATAGAAACTCATTTATTGTAAGTCTATTCAGCCATATCATCTTTTTAGATTATTGAGTTATTTACATTAAATATAAATGAGTTAAAGTTACTATTACTTTATTTTTTCAGATACTTTCTCCTCATTTCATCCCTTGCTACCTTCATTTCTGTTTTATTGATTTTTTTTTTTTTTTTTGTAGAGACAGAGTCTCACTGTACTGCCCTCCTGTAGAGTGCTGTGGCGTCACACGGCTCACAGCAACCTCTAACTCTTGGGCTTACGCGACTCTCTTGCCTCAGACTCCCGAGCAGCTGGGACTACAGGCGCCCCCCAAAATGCCCAGCTATTTTTTTGTTGTTGTTGCAGTTTGGCCGGGGCTGGGTTTGAACCCGCCAACCTCGGCATATGGGGCTGGCGCCCTACTCACTGAGCCACAGGCGCCGCCCTGTTTTATTGATTTTTGTAATTAGTCTGATTGCTTTCTTAGTTTACTTCACATGAACTCTATAGATATTTTCTTTCTGAACACCTTGAAGAATGGAAATTATAAAAAATTCTTAAAGATATAATAATATTATTAATATTATTCAGACTCATATCAAGCTAACTTCAATTGAATGCAAAAATTATAACTCTTTATAGTCCTTATTTTGTTGTTCTATGGGTTTTTTATTTTTGTTTCATTTTGCTTTTTTTTCAGAGTCTCACTCTGTGTCCCTGAGCAGAGTGCTATGGCATTATCATAGCTCACAGGAATCTCAAACTCTTAGATTAAAGAGATCCTCTTGCTTCAGTCTTTCCAATAGCTGGAAGTACAGGCACCTGCAACAACACCTGGCTAGTTTTTTTGTTTTGTTTGCTTTGGTTTTTGAGACAGAGTCTCATTTTCGTTGCCCTCATTACAGTGCTGTGGCATCATAGCTCATAGCTAGCTCCAATTCTTGGGCTCAAGCGATTTTCCTGCCTCAACCTCCTTAGTAGCTGGGACTGCAGGCACCTGCCACAGTGCCCAATTGTTTTTAGAGATGGGGTCTCACTCTGGCTCAGGCTGGTCTCAAATCTATTAGCTCAGGCAATCCACCTGCCTTGGTTTACCAAATGCTGGGATTACAGGCATGAGCCACTGCACCTGGCCCTTTTTGACATTTTTGTTTGGCAGTTTTCAGCCTAAAATGTTAATTTTTTTCTTTATGTTGAATGAAAGTTTTTCTGGATATATAGTATATGTATATACTATATGTATATACTATATCACTTTCATCACTTTGACTATATCATCCAACTCTTTTTTTGATACAGAAGGTGTGTATTGATAAATCCATTAGTAATCTCAGAAGAGCATGCTTAGAGATGACACTTCTATTTTCTTTTGTGGCTTTTAAGATTCTCTTGTGTGTGTCTTTCAAATCTTTGATCTTCACGTGTCTTTTTATGGGTCTCTGTGTTTCTCCTAGATAAAGTGCAGTGAGCTTATTGATATATATATATATATATATATATTTTTTTTTTTTTTTTTTTGTGGAGACAAAGTCTCACTTTATGGCCCTCAGTAGAGTGCCATGGCATCACACAGCTCACAGCAACCTCCAACTCCTGGGCTTAAGCAATTCTCTTGCCTCAGCCTCCCGAGTAGATGGGACTACAGGCGCCCACCACAATGCCCAGCTATTTTTTGGTTGCAGTTCAGCCAGGGCCGGGTTTGAACCCGCCACCCTCGGTATATGGGGCTGGCGCCTTACCAACTGAGCCACAGGTGCCGCCCGCTTATTGATATTCTGTATCTTTTTTCTTACTTTTGAAAAATTCTCTATTTTCCATTGTGTTATTCAACTTCAGAATTTCTCTTTTTTTAAAGCTTTTATTTTTTGTTGATTTTACTTGTTTGTATCATTCCCATTTCACCCATTTACCATCCTAAAGATAAAGTTCTTAGGTAATTTAGACATCTCTGTAATTTTTTGTTGATTCCACGTTATTTATTTTGTTTCTTTGGGTTATGTTTCCCTAATATTTTGTACATGTTGTAATATTTTATTCATTTTTGAGGATCATAAAAGGCTCTTTTCACAAAATTCATGATACGGCTTTATCTTACAGGACTCTGACACAAATTATACTAAGGAGTTGAGGCAGTTTGTTATAGATTCTGAAAGTGTTTTGCCTGTGGAGTTGTATGGATATTTTCTAGTTGAAGCATTTCCCCCACATTGCCAAGAACTTGTAATAACTTGCTGAACTTGAATCAGTCTGTTGTCTTGGAGTCTCTCTGATGCTGTAACAATATTTTGCCTTTGGTTTCAGCTTCCCCAGTCTGTTTTATGAAACTATAGCACCATTCCCTTCAGCACTCTCCCTCATGGGATACATAACCTATCTTTAGAAAAGCCCTGAAAATAGCCGGGCGTTGTGGCGGACGCCTGTAGTCCCAGCTGCTTGGGAGGCTGAGGCAAGAGAATCGCGTAAGCCCAGGAGTTGGAGGTTGCTGTGAGCCATGTGACGCCACAGCACTCTACCCGAGGGCGGTACAGTGAGTCTCTGTCTCTACAAAAAAAAAAAGAAAAAAAGCCCCGAAAAGCCAGTAAAGTTAATGCAGGTCTCACTATTTTCCTTTTGCTGAAAAAGTTTGCTTTCATAAACATCATGCTGTTTTCAGATGGGGGAATGTCTGTGGTCTATATGCAGAGCAAATTTTCTTCCCAAATTTTGTAGCTTTTGTCATCATTATTTTTTTCCCATTGCATTTTATACAGTTACATATTTTTAAGACAGAGTGTCTTTCACCACGGATAGAGTGCTGAGGTATTATAGTTAACAGCAACCTCAATATCCTGGGCTCAAGACATACTCTTGCCTCAACTTCCCAAGTGGCTGGGACGACAGATGTCTGCCACATGCCCCAATAATTTTTTTCTATTTCTGGTATAGACAGGGTTTCACTCAGGCTCAGACTACTCTCAAATACCTGTGCTCAAGCGATCCACCCACACACTTTCCTAGAATGCTAGGTTTACAAATGTGAACCACTACACTCGACCTATATATGCCTCTTCAAATTGTGCTCACTAGTGGGCTAAAAATTCTCACTTGGTCTTTACAATTGCCAAAATGCTGAGTATATTTCTTGCATACATGCATCTCAAAAATTATTAGGACATATCTGCTATACTATGCTATCTTTTTACTGCACTTGGCATAATTTTACAGACAAAATTCGTAATGTGGTATATGCAACAGACTGAAAGAGGCCCCCAGACCTTAGGGCCAGGAGACAGGACCAGCCACCCAACAAAAAAATATTCAATTAAGCCTGATCATGCCTCCTTCTAGTCAAAAAGAGCTGAGCATTGTGAATTGGTAAAAAGGGAGACGTGAAACAAAGAACTGGGTAAAACAAAGTAGTAAAAGGGACTGTTCTTCCTCCCTGCCCACAGAACATTTTACTCGGGGTTTATTAGAGGCAAAATTCCCTCCTTGACGTGAGTGATGTATGCTGAAGAATGTGCTGGGCCAGGTGGCCTATGTGTACAGTCTGAGCTTGTAGGGAGGCTGAAGCAGGAGGAACATTTGAGCCCAGGAGTTCCAGACCAGCGTAGGAAACATAGGAGACATCTTATCTCAAACTTTTTCTTAATTTGACTTTTTTAAAAGATATTCTGGGTGGGGAAAAGTGCCTCATGACTATAATCCTACCATTCTGGGAGGCCGAGGCGGGAGAATCCCTTGAGCTCAGGAGTTCAGACCAGTCTGCTCAAGAATGAGACCCTATCTCTACTAAAAATAGAAAAATTGAGCTGGGCACGGTAGCTCACACCTGTAATCCCAGCACTCTGGGAGTCCAAGGTGGATGGATTTCCTGAGCTCATAGGTTCAAGAACAGCTTAAGCCAGAGCCAGACCTTGTCTCTAACAATAGCCGGGTGTTGTGGCCAATGCCTGTAGTCCCAACTACTCGGGAGGCTGAGGCAAGAGAATCGCTTGAGCCCAAGAGTTTGAGGATTGCTGTGAGCTTTGACACCATAGCACTCTATCAAGGATGACAAAGTAAAACTCTGTTTCAAATAAATGAATAAAATTAAAACAGAAAAATTAGGTGGGGGACGGTGCCTGTGGCTCAGTGGGTAGGGCGCCAGCCCCATATTAAAAAAAAAATCATAATATATGTTTATTCAATTGTGATAAATATTCAGTGGAATAATTTGGTATTTTTAAATTTCTTTCAGTTATATCTAATCATTCTACCCCGGGCAATTCACAAGTTCTTGGCAAAAATATTTTATTACCAGAGATTATTCTGAGAAGATATCAAAAAGATGGCCCTGAGAATTCAAACTCAATAAAATACTGGGATCAGGTGTATGAGTGTCAGCCGCAGAAAGTATGTTATAATGGACTGGATGAATGTTTAACAGCTATGCGTGGTAAAATCTACCAATGCAGTAAATGTCTCAAAGTTGTCAGAAAATTATCAAGTCTAAATAGAAATAAGATGATGTACAATGGAGAGAAAACTTTATAGAGTGTAAAAATTATGGGAAAGCCTTAAATCTATGCTCAAACTTTGGTAAACATAAGATAACCCATTTTGGGGAAAAGCAGTACAAAGGTAAAGAATGTTGCAAAGTCTTTAAATTGTGCTCAGGCTTGTCTAAGCACAGGGGACTTTATGATGAAGAGAAAATCTACTGTTATGAAAATGATGACAAGTGTCTTACCCACACCTCAAAACATTCTAACCATAAGACAATTTATGATGTAGAGTAACCCTGCAAATGTAAAGAATGTAGCATAGCCTTTAACCTGAACTCAAACCTTTTTGTAGGTAAAAGAATTCATTCTGGAGAGAAACTATACAAATGTGAAGAATATGGAAAACCTTTAACCAGTCCTCACACTGTTCTGTACATAAAAGAATTCATTCTAGAGAGAAATCCTACAAATGTGAAGAATGTGGAAAAGCCTTTAACAATTACTCAACACTTTCTGAACATAGAAGAACTCATTCTGGAGAAAACCCCTACAAATGTGAAGTATGTGGCAAATTTTTTAACAATCAGTCAGCCCTTTCTGTACATAGAAGAATTCATTCTGGGGAGAAACCTACAAATGTGAACAATGTGGCAAAGCCTTTAACCACTCCTCTCACCTTTCTTTACATAAAAGATATCATTCTGGAGAGAAACACTATTGATGTCAAGAATGTGGCAAAGGCTTTAAGAAGTACTCTTACCTTTCCGCACATAAAAGAATTCATTCTGGAGAGAGACCCTTCAAATGTGAAGAATGTGGAAAAGCCTTTAAGCAGTGCACACACCTTTCTAGACATAAAAAAGAATTCATTCTGGAGAGAAATCCTACAAATGTCAAGAATGTGGCAAAACCTTTACCCAACACTCAAACCTTTCTAAACATAAAAAAACTCATTCTGGAGAGAAACACTATAAATGTCAACAATGTGGCAAAAACTTTAAGGAGTACTCAGATCTTTCTACACATAAAAGAATTCATTCTGGAGAGAAAGCCTACAAATGTGAGGACAGTGGAAAAGTCTTTAACCAGTACTCACATCTTTCTGGACATAAAGGAATTCATTCTGGAGAGAAACCTTATGAATGTCAACCATGTGGCAGAAGCTTCAAGAGGTACTCGAACCTTTCTGTACATAAAAGAATTCATTCTAAAGAGAAACCCTATGAATGTCAATAATGTGGCAAAGTCTTTAACCAGTACTCACACTTTACTGTACATAAAAAAATTCATTCTGGAAAAATAGTGTACAAATATGACTAGAGTGGCAAACACTTTAACTAAGGTTCAAGCAAGCCTGTACATAAAAAAAAAAAATCATACAACAGACAAACTAGAAAAATGAAGGATGCAACAATACCTTTACTTAGTGTTCATAATTTACTAAGTATATGAAAATTCACACTAGAGAGAAATCCTACAAATGTGAACCCTGTGGCGATGCACTTAACCAAAGCTCAAACCTTAGTGCACATAAGAAAATTCATATTGGAGAGAAGTCTTACAAATTAGAATTATATGGCAAAGGTTGTAGCTGGTTCTTGACCCTTAGTAAACATATGTGAAATCATGCCAGAGCAAAATCATCACAATGTGAAGATGTGGAGAAACTTTATGTCAGTAGACAGTTTTCTGTACACAGTAGAATTAATGTTAAAGAAAAACTCTCTAAATGTGTTGAACTTCTGCTCAAACCATTCTATGAAAAATTTGTGACAGAGAAAACCCCAGAAATGTGAAGACAGTGTCTAATCCTATAAGCAGCATTCACACATTTCAGTACATAACAATTCATAGAGAAATTCTATATATGTGAAGAATATTACAATGTCTTGAAATATTTCTCATGCTTTCTAATCATAATTGATATAGAATAAATATTCTACAAATGTCAATTGTGTCTTAAAGTTGTGTTTGTTCTCTTTGGTAGGGAGAGACGGGGCAGATGATTCTAGGGGATGCCTTGTCCATAATAAAAGGAACAAAATTACTAGAGGGGGCTGCCAAGAAAGAAAAGCATTTCAGGAAGGTTTTTAAAAACTGAACTGATGTTTGCTTTACAAAAATGACTCTAAGAGGTAGAGAGGCCACATTGTGGAGATATGGCCAAGACCACAAAAAGGGGTCTTTTTGTATGTACAGCATGCATACAAGTAAGGTGACAGTAGCCTCAAGTTACACATTTTCATAAGCACAGTAAAATTTTCACCACTTTTATCACAGTTTACAAATACTATGACAACTTCTGGAAATTGCTTTACAGGGATAGAAATGGGAGGACTCTCCACTAGGGAATTTTTTCCTCTTTCCAGTAAAAATAGTAAATATATTATTCTCACCACTACTTAACATAGATTTGGAAAACAGCATGAAGGGGAAAAAAATCTCACTAACCCAGGGTGTTCTACACTTGATAAGGTAGATGTCTTCCTTCTCTGGAGTGTACTGTGCTTTAATAAATTTTGACCTTTTGGTCAATTGTATCTACTTGTTCTTCTCATTTGTTCCACTGTCTAGTTACTAGTAACTATGCTTTGTCACCTGGAACAAAAAAAACAGGGAACACATGCCTGACATCCATTCCCCATATGTGACATTTTAGTGCCAAAATCTGAGAGGAAAGTACATTTTCAGCAAGATAAGGTAATGGAACATTAGACATTCTGAATTCATGCTGCCTTATCCACATTACTTATCACATCTACAGATCTTACCCTCTTTGCTTTCCAGGTAATGTAGCTCCTTACCTCCCCTGCTCCATTTCCTTCTTCTTCTTCTTTTTTTTTTATTTTTATCTCCACAATATACCTCATTTCCCAGTTGGCCTACAAAGTGTCCTCTGGCTCCATATGCAGAACATTAAACCAGATTTTTAAGGTCATTAAAAGAAGAATTGGATGAAGCAAGAGAAAGCCAGGCCAGCATCAGTCCCCAAGAGCAGAAGGAAGCTTTTGAAATGGTTGCTACCACTTGGGAAGAAGGTAGTCAGGAACATAGTTACTCAAGGGTCAGGCAAGAAGACACCACGCCAGATCCCTTCGCACCCCATGACTATGGGTTCCTGCAGTCAAGAATGTCTCAGGAAGCAGCCTCTGCTGGGACCATCCCCTCAGTACTAGACAGATGATGTCCTGGAAGAGACATTTTCCTCTCCTGGAGTTGGGGGATCAAACTTGCCTTCCAGACGCTGCGAAATCCCTGAACCAGCTCTGATTCTCTGGAACTCCTTTAGTTTGGTGGATATGCTCCAGCTTCAGAAGAAGGTTCATTTTTAGATGCTGGGAAGGGTGGTTGTTGGGTAGCTATCTTTCTCTGTCACAGTAAAGAAGCTGATGTTCATAACATTAGAGGTACCCCTCTGCTCTCCCTGGATATTCAGGGCCTCTGTTTACCTCTCTTATATCTCTCTTAAAAATCAAAGGTAAGGGCGGCCCCTGTGGCTCAGTCGGTAAGGCGCCGGCCCCATATACCAAGGGTGGTGGGTTCAAACACGGCCCCGGCCAAACTGCAACAAAAAATAGCCGCGCGTTGTAGCGGGCGCCTGTAGTCCCAGCTACTCGGGAGGCTGAGGCAAGAGAATCGCTTAAGCCCAGGAGTTGGAGGTTGCTGTTAGCTGTGGGAGGCCACGGCACTCTACCGAGGGCCATAAAGTGAGACCCTGTCTCTACAAAAAAAAAAAAAATCGAAGGTAAAATACAAATCCACAGTGTACTTTAAAGTCCCTCTACTCCCTGCTTGATGATGCCTTGTTTATTCCTTTTAGTTTTTTCCAGTTGGCATACCCCATTGTTTGATGAAGTGTTAACTATATGCTACAGCCCTAAATCCTTTAAAGCCACAAGTCTCTGGGGGTGGTGCCTGTTGCTCAGAGGTTAGGGCGCTGGCCCCATATAACCAGGGTGGTGGGTTTGAACTCAGCCTGGTCAAACAGCAACAAAAAAACAGCTGGGCATTGTGGCAGGCACATGTAGTCTCAGCTACTCTTGAGGCTGAGGCAAAGAATCACCTAAGCCCAGGAATTGGAGGTTGCTGTAAGCTGTGTGATGCCATGGCACTCTACTGAAGGCGATAAAGTGAGACTGTCTCTAAAAAATAAAAAAAGAATAACATAGGCCTTCTTCCCATGCCTTTAAATAGAAAAGACTTAACTGGATTGTATTTCCACTCAAAATAGGAAAAAACCTAAAGGAAGAAAAAACCAGGATGTAGGAGAGAGATGTGAATAAACTCATGAATATGAAGAAACATGTGTGGCAAGGAAAACTAAAATGAAAAGAGAATGATTTTGTGTAGGACAAAACCTAATAACAATATTTGTCCTAAAATAAGTCTTGGTTCTGATAAACATAGGGCTTCAGCATGTCAAAAATGGTGTATGTAAAGGATAATATTCACAAAGGTAAATTTATGATAAATTTCGTATGTGAACAGGTTGGCCTAACTGAAAAGGGAATCTCCAAGTAAGTGTTAGTTTTGTTTTGAGACCTTGTTTAAAACCTCATCAGATTGCTGTGTATTTGCTGAAAGTGACAAACATCAGTTATTCAGCATCAATCTGCCACAGTAGTGTTAAATCTGCTACTCTGTATTTTTTTCTGCCTGACTGAAGCTGTATTTCCTTAGCTATGGGTTTTGAGATCACTACTCAAGGTTATGAGTTACTCCTTTGAAACTGAAGCAAAGAAAAACAGGAGCCAACTTTATCCTTTAAAACATCAGCCTCTTTTTCTCACTGCCTGATATTTTCACTCCTTCCTCTGGGTCTTTAATTCACTCCTCATTCCTCTTGGCTTTTTGTTGCTAAAATAAGATGACAGAATATGTATGTTTAATACATATTTTTTATTTCACAAGAAATGACGAAACTGGACCTTTTCTGGTTATGGTACAAACTGAGGACTACCTGCTCTCCTTGATGCCCTTTTTGAGTTGCGACTTTCTCAATCAAATAAGTTGCTTCAAATTGATTTCTCCCCTGCTGCATCACTGATTTTGAGTGAGATGCCAGAGAAGGGTGAGGTCTAGGAGAACAGGTCTTCTCAAAAAGACCACAAGTATACACCTGAAGGGTCCTCTCCATGGTGACTCAGCTCTTGGAAACTTGTAAACTTAACTTCCTGTAACTTAGAAATTTCCAACTTCTGTGAAATCCTGTAGTTCTGTAGGGGTCAGAATGGCATTTCCCATTTGATTCAAACTGGTCAATGAGAAGTTTACCTGCCTTCCAAGTACCTGGAACTACAGGCACTCACCACAACGCCTGGCTATTTTTTGGTTGCAGCCATCATTGTTGCTTGGCGGGCCTGGATTGGATTCCAACCCACCAGCTCAGGTGTATGTGTCTGGCACTATAGCTCCTTGAGCCACAGGTGCCGAGCCTGTGTTGCAGTTTTGTTATTGGATTTTTTTTTCAGTGAGTCCTTGGTTTCAGAAATTTGAGAATTGAGACCATGGGTGTGATCAGTGATAAAAATGGGATTTTGTTGGACTGAGGGGCATGCAGAGGGAGTGGACAGTGCCAGAGCTATTGGCAAAGGGGCCATGCCTTGAAAAGTGTTGCAGTTCAGGCAGTCCAGTGACCTCTGCATAGCCCTTGAAAATCTGGGGGAGAGAGTGTAAATCTCTTGCTGGGCAGGGCTGTATCCTTATCAACAGCAGGTCTCTGATGTGAGTAGCCTCTAGAAGAGGTGTGGAGGCCCAGGTTGTAAGTTTCCTGCATGAGTCCTTTGTCTAGGGGTAAATAATTGGCCCTGACGGACGTTTTGGCCAGGACTTGGTAGAATAAAAAATATCTTTAGAAACTGAATGGGTGTTATAGCCAATAAATGAATGCAGCTCCTCAGCTGGGGCAAGGTTATTAGGTCTTTGCAGCAGTTTTTGTCTGGGGAGGTGATTAGGGTGTGTTGCTCCTTAGTCAGGGTGGAGCCATCCAAAAATGTTTGGGACTGCTTTGTTTATGACCTTGCTAGTGCTCAAAGGGCATGGCCTGCAATATGTTTGTGCCTAGAGATGGGAGTCTGATGTCTGAGCTCACCTGAGACTGAAAAATGGGGGTTCTCTGTCCAGCCCTGAGTGGGAAAATCCTGTATCAATGTTATAGCTCATAAAATGTCTCTCATTTGTAAAATGTAATCATTTGGTTGTTTAAATTATTGGGGAAACTGAGTCTTTGTCATACAATAAGATTCTTGCCTTTTTAAACCTTTAGATTATCAGTTTTGCCAAGTGAATGGGTGACTTCATAGTAAACTGGGATCCCATTTTGTGGGGAGTGAGTTTTTGAGAATAAGAGAAATTAGACAGAAAGGAGAATGGCATTGTATAAAGAAAGAATCTTGGGTGTTGAATTTTGGCCTGAAACCAAATAGTTGTGTAAGAAAGTGAAAGGCAGGGCAAAAGTTAAGGGAAGTTTAGAATGTGTGTAGATTGTTCAGGTTAAATGAAGCTCATAAAAGAGAATTTGTGAAAGAATTTACATGTGATCCAGTTGACTGCGTATTTCCTTTAAAATTTTTCAGCTTGTAATCTTATTTGAACCAATGTTTTAGGGCTTTAATATTTGTCAAACCTTCCAAAATCAAAATTTGGGGCTTGGTGCCCGTAGCACAGTGGTTGCGGCACCAGCCACATGTACCAAGGCTGGCAGGTTCAAACTTGGCCCGGACCAAAAAAAGAAACAAACAAAAAGAGCACAACTCTAAATTTGGTCTTCTTGAAATGTTAAGACCACTGAAAGTCATAGGAAAACAAATTAAATGTATTTGATTTATTAAAAGTGTATAGGAAACATTGTCAAATACGAAATGATTAATTTTGTATGGGTTATGGTTATATATATGTTCCAATATTATAAAGCATTTGTCTGTCCTAATGTATAAAGCATTGGTCTGTCCTCAACTATAAAGCATTGGTCTACTCTAAAGTGTAAGACATTGGTCTGTCTTGACAAATATTTTTAGTAATAATTTTCATTCATCTAAAAAAAAAAGAAAGTATTTTTAATGTAACTGGCTGAGTCCAAAATTTATCCTAAAAAAAAAAAAAAAGTAATATTAAGAGAGGCTGATGAATTCTTTTGAATTCAAATTCCTGATGTCTTTGGAAATTGAGTACCTTCGAACTAAAAGCAGAGTTTTAGAACTTTCATTGGAAAGTTAACATGTGTATGAGTATTGCTAACCTAACTTCAAGCAGAATAGAAATCACTTACTTGGAACTGGTCTAATTTATAACTTTTTGTTCGAAATATTGTTGATTCTTTTTGTGTTCTGTTTTCTAGAAGTCAGGAAAACTGTTTTCTGTCTTTTGAGCTATTTGTAACTTTTCAAGCAATGTATACACTTATGAGCAGAATGTGAAACATGTATTTTTTTCCTCTCTCCTTGATTTCTCTGGAATTTAAAAGCCATTTGTAAGTATTCTTAATTTCTGACAATACAATTATTTGCATGAGTTCAATAAGAATCTGTTTTGTTCTATAGGACATAGTAAAGGCACTGGTTATTTTACCAAGGCTTTGGCTGGAATAGCATTTCCAGAGGTGTCCAGACTGCATTAAGGAGTTAAGGTTGAATTTATAAGGCCAATGAAAGAAAGCCCTTTGGAAAACTGGCCAGGTATCCATCAGTAACATTTTCTGATCTATGGTAAGTAACAAAGGTCACTTGCTGACGGGTCTGGGCATTGCAATGTGCTTGGGGACCTCAAGGGAAGAAGAATTTACCCAATGCATGCAGGTCCCTAATGGCACAGATGAAACCTGGGTTCATGAAAGGCTTTCAAGAAAGTCCAGCTTGATATTCCTTATAAAAGCTTCCAGCAAAGACAATTTTAAAGGAAAGAAGAGCCTAGATAGCTAATAATTAATTATTATTACTGCACTTTATGCAAATAATCAGACCCAATATACTGAAGGTACAGTTTATTTTGGCAACTGAGTTGGTTCTGCTGTAATTTGTCTTTAGTGGAAAGAGAAATTGGAGAGAAAGAAATGATTTAAAAGAAAAAGAGGCTGTGGCCCACCTGTATTGAATCTCAGCCTTTTCTGGACTGTCAACTCATAAAATGAGACATAACCGTTTCACTAAATTAATCTGTTAAAAGGGACTAAGAGACTGGCCAAAGAGTATAGAATTAAGTCTAAAGCCTTAAGAATCAACACAGGTTGCCTGTTGACTACACTGGAATATTTGTGAAAGATTAAATGTTATCTTTTGTGTCTATATAGATACCTCAGGAAAAATTAAAACCTAAAATGAGAAAGTCCCAGTAAATGGTGTGACTGTAACACTGCATACTACTGTGCCTAAGCCATATACTCTGCTGAGTCTGCTGCCAGCAGAAGCCAAGTGGCCCACTTGACTGGACTTAAAGATGCCTTTTTCAGTACAAGGCTGCCTCGAGGAAGCCAGAGGCTGTTTGCTTTCAAGTGGGAGACACCAGACATGGGAACTGCAATCCAGTACACATGGATCAGGGTGCCACGGGGGTTCAAAACACCCATGATTTTTGGAGAAGTGCTGGCTTGTGACCTCCAGAAATTCATGGCTGAGGAATTAGAATGTGTGCTGCTCCAATATGTGTCTTTTTAGGGCACCCTACACAGGAGGGCTGCAGCGGAGTCAAGGACTGTCTTTTATGACATCTAGAGGTATGTGGCTATAAAGTATACAAATGGAAGTCCCAGATTTGCCATTGGCAAGTACATTATCTAGGATTTATTATGCAGCAGGGTTAGAGGTATCTAGGCAGGAAATAGAGGCAGGACATTAATTGCCCTCCCACTCCCAAGAGCCAAAAGCAAGTTTGGGAATTTTTAGGTGAGGTAGGTTCCTGCCACCTTTGAATTCCCAACTTTGCCACCTTGGCCAAACTCTTGCATGAAACAACTAAAGGAGATGAAGGAGAGCTCTTAGAATGAGACAGAGAACAGGAACATGCCTTCTCCTAGCTAAAGATAAAGCTGATAAATGTACCTGCATTGGGGCTACCAGACTTGGCCAAGCCCTTCACTCTGTATATCTCAGAGAGAGGAAAGACATCAGTAGGTGTGTTAACCCAGCTGGTTGGGGCCTGGCCAAGGCATGTAGCTTACCTCTCTAAGCAGCTGCATGGAGTGGCAAAAGGATGTCCAGCATGCTTACAGGCTGTAGCCACTACTGCTCTCCTTGTGCAAGAAGTTGATAAGCTGACTCTAGGGCAGAATCTCGGAATGAAAGTATTCTACTCTGTGATCACTTTAATGGAACACAAGGGACATTTTTGGCTCTCTAATGCAAGAACACCCTGAACCCAGCCATGCTCCATCCAGTCAGTGGGAGAGAGACTGAGCATGACTGTATGGAATTATAAATAATGTGTATTCTAGCAGACCTGACTTGCTTGTCCAGCCTTGGACATTTGCAAACTGGGCCTTGTACGCAGACTGAAGCAGTTATATGATGGCGCAAGGTGAGCAGCGGGCTGTATATGTAGTGGTTACCTAAACAGAGACTGTAGAGGCTAAGCCCCTATCCCAAGGAACATTGGCTCAGAAGGCTGAGTTAATTGCCTGACTCAAGCTTAGGACTAAGTCAAGGAAAAAATGCAAATGTTTTTCTGACTCTCCCAGTACATGGGGCATTGTAACAAGGAGAAGGGACTATTAAATTCTGGGAAAAGGACATTAAGTTTCAACAGGAGATACTTCAGTTGCTAGAGGCAGTATGGAAACCTGGAAAGTGGCAGTGATTCAATGTCATGGACATCAAGGAAATGCTTCCACCATCACTAAAGAGAACACTAGGGTCGGTACTGAGGCAAAAAGGGCTGCATCCAAGCCATACCAGGTGTCACGAGTGGCTCCCTCCATCCCATGGGTTCCAGAGCTCTCACCTATCAACTCCCAGGAAGAGAAGTAACAATTGGCAATGGAGAAGAGCCAGGAAATGAAGGGATAATGAATAAAGATGACAGATGGATGAACAGCAGTCCCCCAAGTTCTAGGTGCCACCATGGTGACAGGAGTATTTGATAAAATTCTGGGCCAGTACCTCTATATCTCCCACCTGGCAGCCCTGGCCAAAACTGTCAGTCTACAGTTGGCAACCTGCAACCAGTTCAACATGTGCCAAGGACCAAGAGTACCCCCAGGAATCCAGTCGTATGGAGCAACGCCCTTCGAGGACATCCAGGTAGACTTTACTGAAATGCCCATGTATAGAGGGAATAAGTACTTGCTGGTGATTGTCTGCACATACTTGGAATAGGTAAAAGCCTTCCCTACAGGAATAAAAAAGTCTCCTGAAATAGTAAAAGTATTGTCCAGAGAAATCATCCCATGGTTTAGGTTGCCACTCTGGTTTAAATTTGACAATGGGCTAGCCTTCATAATATAACTAGTGCAGGGCGGTGCCTGTGGCTCAGTCGGTAAGGCGCCGGCCCCATATACTGAGGGTGGCGGGTTCAAACCCGGCCCCGGCTGAACTGCAACCAAAAAATAGCTGGGCATTGTGGCGGGCGCCTGTAGTCCCAGCTACTTGGGAGGCTGAGGCAAGAGAGTCACTTAAGCCCAGGAGTTGGAGGTTGCTGTGAGCTGTGTGATGCCATGGCACTCTACTGAGGGCGATAAAGTGAGACTCAGTCTCCACAAAAAAAAAAAAAAAAAAAAAAAAGAACTAGTGCAAATAATAAGCTAAAACTTTGAATAACTTAGAGGCCTCAAAGCTTAGACAAGGTAAAGTGCATGAACAGGACCATAAGAACAGAAATCGGTAAACTGCCAGGAAGCAAAGCTTAATTGGATATAGGTCTTGCCACTGGTGTTGTTCAAGGAGGCCTCTGTCAACCCTGTGCAATTTAGCAGGAACTCTTCAAAGAACCGGGAAAGACTGAACTGAATAGACAAAAACACTAGAAAAAGTAGCAAAAAAAATCTCCACTTGGGTAATTAACCATATTCTCTTTAGTGTTTTGTGTCTATACATTCCTTCTCTGGAGGATCATGAAGACAAAGTCTAGATCCAGAGTCAGAAACTGGTCCCCATGAAAACAAGGTAGAAAGGACTTTATATCATCATACTGACCACACCCACAGCAGCGAAGGTGGAAGGAATCCTCACCTGGAGTCATCACAGCTGGCTGAATAGGGCTTCACTGCCCCTTGGAAAGTAAAGGTAACTTTTTCAACAGTCAGTCAACATGCCCTACTCCAGCCACATACTGGGAGCTGCCTGGTCAATGCATAGCTGAAGCCTGAGAAAAATCCTTGAGGGACTTATCTTAATTGGACTTTGGACTTTGGGTAAAGGGGGGGGAAATGTCACAGGGAAAAGTAAAAACTTGTATGTATATTAGCCCACCACAATGGTACTATTAAGGCCTGAGTAGAGAACCCAAGAAGAGTCACAGTCCCTAAAACCTCAGTGCTAAAAAGTAATTAATATCAGCACCTGCAGAAACAAGCTGATATTGAGACCCCCAAATTAAAAATATTGGAGTGTCAAAGGGGGGGAATGAGAGAGGATACCCCAGAAGGGTGAGGTCTAGGAGAACAGGCCTTCTCAAGGAGACCACAAGGATACACTAGCTCTTGGGAATTTGTAAACTTCATTCCCTGGAACTTGGAAATTTCCAAGTTCTATGAAATCCTGTAGTTGTGTAGGGGCTGGAATAGCAACTCCTGATTGATTCAAACTGGCCAATGAGAGGGTACCTTAGGGCGGAACTTTTTGACTGTCATTAAAAAGGGAAAGACCAAGCCAGTCAGAGAATACAGCTATTTGGAATTCTTCTATGCCATAAGTTCCCTGCTGTTAAATAAAGCCCTTCCTCTTAAAAACATGGTGTTTGGGTGCTCTTTCTCTCTTTTGGGCCCTGTCTTCCTACAATAGTGTCTCTTTTATAAACCTTTGGCCTTGCTCTGCTCTTGGCTTAAAGCTCTAGTTAGCCACCCCTCAAGTGGAGGCAAATGGTCTGTGTTAAACCTCCTCACAGACTCCCTGAAAAGATCCAGGAAGACACCCCAGATTCCTCTCAGGCTGAATCAATGCGCAGCTCTTTCACTGTGGTCAGTAGTAAAACTCAGGTCACCAGAGAGGTCGTTTGACCAAGAGGACTTGGTGAGGCAAAGGTTAAAAATAGGTGTCCAAGCAGAAGTCAGTCTGAAACTCAGAAATTGAGGGTTGAGAAAGTGGGTGCATGCTTGTTAAGGGATGCCACCTGCCACTGGAATCTGACCTTGGGACTCTGAGTGAGAAAATGCAGATCTCAGCCCACTCTGGCAACCTGAGATGGGCACAACATTGTCCACAGGGAATACTTGGTCCATGACAATGATGCCTTCATGGGCAGCCAACTATTTTGTACAATGACTCTGGGGATGCCCAGCACATAGGGTAGTGTACCCTCTGTTTACCTATGGAAAGCTGTGGGCCAAGGCTTTCTATAAATACTGGGGATACATATTCATTGCTTAATACTTCACTCTGTCCTCTGACTAAACAATCTGGTTCTCCAGCAGGAGTGACAGGACAGCTGGAACACAAATTCTTTCTTCAACCTCTTACATGCTAGATTGGAGAAAAAGAATTGACTCATCAGTTCCTTTAGATGCCTGATTTCCTTCCTTGTTCTGTTGTTTTGGAGAGAATTATTGTGTATATGAAATACTCAAGATTACTGATTCTCTAGAAAACAATAGCCTTCCCGTGAAGGTACTCCATGAACACACTTGGTAGGTGTTTACTCTAGTGTCTGAAGGATGAGGACAAATGGCCAGAAAAAAATCAACATCCAGGTAAATTTCTCTATCTGGGAAGAGCTTTCCCCTTGGGAAACCTCACGACCACCTCAGTAGAGATTCACTTAATACCAAAAATGTTTACAATCTCTGGAACAGGAAGCATTCGTAGACATAGCCCCTTTCATGGAGAAATTTATGAGATCTGGCTTTCACAAGATTGTGCTGTGAAATAACAGGCTATAGATACAGATGAAAGTCAATCTGTTATCCAAATAACAAATGGTAACAACACTTTTTAATCTTTTTTTTTTTTGCTTAAAGTTAATTTCTTTAATTTATAATGTGTCTTATATACATTGTTTTAAAATTATTTTGTGAATTATTTTATTATAGTTAAATGAGTCATACAGTACTCAAAGACAGACACAACATCTTAATTACTGTGTATTTCCAAACTGAGCTGACCAAAAAAGCTTCTATTTGCACAGTCTGTAGGGCCAAAAAGTATTTTTTTTCCCCAATGCTTTCTAGAAAAATTAAAAAAAGTAAAAATACACAATTCCAAAACATGAATTAACACGTTCAGAAAATACCATTTAATTTTCTACTCATAGAGCCAAACACAGAAACTTTTTTAAACTATTGTCAGAATAGACAATTTTTACTAAAGGATTACTGTTCAGTGATGAAAATACTGTCTGGGAGGCGGAGCAAGATGGCAGCCGAGTAACAGCTTCCTTGCATCTGGGCACCGTGAGTCTGGGGAGATAGGACTCCAGGCATCTCTGGCTGGTGGGAACTGCCTATCATCACTCCTATGAAAATACAGGGAGTCAGCGAGAGACTTCTGGACCCCAAGAGGAGGACTAAAACAGTGGAAAGCCGGCAAGTGGTCGCGTGTGTTCAATCCGTCTAAACCCGCCCACAACTGTAAGTTCAGTAGCAGCGAGACTGCAAACCAGAAAGGCCTTACCTGTGAACTGTTTTGATGTCCTTGGACTTGGCACTGAGTTGAACTGCCTTGGGGAAGGCCTGAGCGTGAGTGCGGAGAACTTTGGCCGTTGTCTAGGGCCCCAGTCTGAGCCGCTGAGCCAGACGGAGCTGATAGTGTTTGGCGGTGGGTCACACGGATCCATTGTCAGTGATCTGCCCCGGCAAGCTCTGCCCTCAGGGTCGCAGAGCTAGAAACGGGTGGGAGCTGGTAACCCAGCAACCAAGTAGCCTAAGGGTGGGGTCTGAGCCGCCTTGCAGCCCTAACCCTCAGGGGCAGAGTGAGATCGGTTTTGGCACACTGAGTAAGTGCATAGCCACTTCAGCAGCGATTCCAGCGAGAAAGCTGGGAAAGCTTCTGCTCAGCAAGTTTACAAGTTCAAAGTGCCTTTTAAGTAGGCTGAAGAGAGATTTAGGGTGTCTACCTGCTGGGGTTTGAGAAATCAGCAGCCTCCAGTCGTATCAGAACTGTGACTAACATCTCATACCCCAGAAGACCACGTGTTGCCCAGACAATATTCAATAACATATACAAACTGCTTTGTTTTTGGTTGTGTATTTTTTTCTTCTTTTTTTTTTTTTGGTTTGGTTGTTTTTTTTGTTTGTTTATTTTGACGTTGCTGATGTTCTTTTGTTTTTTTAATTTCAATCTTTTCCACACAGATCCCTTTTTCTTTCTCAATTTTCCTAGTTTAATTATAATTTCCCATTGCTGCCTTTTTTAATAACTTCAACTTCATTTTTGCTAGTGTTTCTACCGATATAATTTGGTTTTTCACCCAATTTTATCCCCGTAAAGTTTTCTGTTTGCTTCTTTTGGTTTGATTTATAGCATTTTTGTCTTTCCTCTCTACTTGGTGGAGGTGGGGTACTGTGTCTGATCAGGTTAGCAATGAGCTGCTGACCTCAAGGGAACCACGCAACTGGGCACCCCCAGAAGGTGGGGTTTTTTAAGGTTGTGTCAAAGTACCCTACTGTACACCTATATTGCCCTGTCTCCCTCTTTCTGTGCCTCTCTTCTTTTTGTCAATATTCCTTATACCCACCCCCTCTCCTTTCTCTATCTTTCTTTTTTTCTTATCACTCGGTCCTCATTTCTTTCATCCCCTTTTTTTGCTCTTCAACCTTCTCACCCTTCTGGTCCTATAACCCTTAGTCCACTGGCATAAGAACTTAAAGAGCAAGAGGAAGTGAAAGGAAAATTAGGGCAAGGAAACAGATAAAAGAAATCACTCATGAGGAAGAATCAGCAGAAAACTCCAGGCAACATGAAGAACCAGTCTAGAACAACCCCACCAAGGGACCATGAGGTAGCTACTGCAGATGATTCCACCAGTATAGAAATGTTAGGAATGACAGAAAGGGAATTTAGAATACACATGTTGAAAACAATGAAAGAAATGATGGAAACAATGAAGGAAATTGCTAATAAAGTGGAAAATAACCAAAAGGAAATCCAAAAACAGAATCAAATAAGAGATGAACGATATGAAGAATATAAAAAGGATATAGCAGACCTGAAGGAACTGAAACAGTCAATTAGGGAACTTAAAGATACAATGGAAAGTATCAGCAACAGGTTAGACCATGCAGAAGAAAGAATTTCAGAGGTAGAAGACAAAGTTCTTGAGATAACTCAGACAGTAAAAGAGGCAGAAAAGAAGAGAGAGAAAGCAGAACGTTCACTGTCAGAATTATGGGACTTTATGAAGCGTTCCAACATACGAGTTATAGGAATTCCAGAAGGGGAAGAAGAATGCCCCAGAGGAATGGAAGCCATACTAGAGAATATTATAAAAGAAAATTTCCCAAACATCACCAAAGAGTCTGACACACTGCTTTCAGAGGGATATCGGACCCCAGGTCGCCTCAACTCTAACCGAGCTTCTCCAAGACACATTGTGATGAACCTGTCCAAAGTCAAGACCAAAGAAAAGATTCTGCAAGCTGCCAGGAGTAAGCGCCAGTTGACCTACAGGGGCAAATCCATCAGAGTTACCGCAGACTTCTCTAATGAAACTTTCCAAGCAAGAAGACAATGGTCATCTACCTTTAATCTACTTAAACAGAACAATTTTCAGCCCAAAATTCTGTACCCTGCTAAGCTAAGCTTCAGAATTGACGGAGAAATCAAATCATTTACGGATATACAAACATTGAGGAAATTCGCCACAACAAGACCAGCTCTACAGGAAATACTTCAACCTGTTCTGCACACTGACCACCACAATGGATCAGCAGCAAAGTAAGAACTCAGAAATCAAAGGACAAAACCTAACCTCCACACTGATGCAAAAGATAAAATTAAGCAATGGACTCTCACCAAATAAGACAAATAGAATACTACCACACTTATCAATTATCTCAATAAATGTTAATGGCTTGAATTCCCCACTGAAGAGACATAGATTGGCTGACTGGATTAAAAAACACAAGCCATCCATTTGCTGTCTGCAAGAAACACACCTGGCCTCAAAAGACAAATTAAAGCTCCGAGTCAAGGGTTGGAAGACAATTTTTCAGGCAAACGGAATTCAGAAGAAAAGAGGAGTTGCAATCTTATTTTCAGATACATGTGGATTTAAAGCAACTAAAGTCAAAAAAGACAAAGATGGTCACTTTATATTGGTCAAGGGAAAACTACAACAAGAAGACATTTCAATTCTAAATATTTATGCACCCAATTTAAATGCTCCCAGATTCCTGAAGCAGACCTTACTCAGTCTGAGCAATATGATATCTGATAATACCATCATAACAGGGGACTTTAACACACCTCTTACAGAGCTGGACAGATCCTCTAAACAGAAATTAAACAAAGATGTAAGAGATTTAAATGAGACCCTAGAACAACTATGCTTGATAGATGCATATAGAAAACTCCACCCCAAAGATAAAGAATATACATTCTTCTCATCACCCCATGGAACATTCTCCAAAATTGATCATATCCTGGGACACAAAACAAATATCAACAGAATCAGAAGAATTGAAATTTTACCTTGTATCTTTTCAGACCATAAGGCACTAAAGGTGGAACTCAACTCTAACAAAAATGCTCAAGCCCACGCAAAGGCATGGAAATTAAACAATCTTCTGTTGAATAACAGATGGGTGAAGGAAGAAATAAAACAGGAAATCATTAACTTCCTTGAGCATAACAACAATGAAGACACAAGCTACCAAAACCTGTGGGATACTGCAAAAGCAGTTTTGAGAGGAAAATTCATCGCTTTAGATGCCTACATTCGAAAAACAGAAAGAGAGCACATCAACAATCTCACAAGAGATCTTATGGAATTGGAAAAAGAAGAACAATCTAAGCTAAACTCAGTAGAAGAAAAGAAATATCCAAAATCAAATCAG
Source organism: Nycticebus coucang (assembly GCF_027406575.1). Classification (NCBI taxonomy): domain Eukaryota; kingdom Metazoa; phylum Chordata; class Mammalia; order Primates; family Lorisidae; genus Nycticebus; species Nycticebus coucang. Next base: position 19,763,109 of record NC_069799.1, on the reverse strand, counting down.
AGATCAATGAAATTGAAAACAAAAGAATCATTCAGAAAATTAATGAAACAAGGAGTTGGTTTTTTGAAAAAATAAATAAAATAGATAAACCATTAGCCAGACTAACTAGAAATAGAAAAGTAAAATCTCTAATAACCTCAATCAGAAATGATAAAGGGGAAATAACAACTGATCCCACAGAGATACAAGAGATCATCTCTGAATACTACCAGAAACTCTATGCCCAGAAATTTGACAATGTGAAGGAAATGGATCAATATTTGGAATCACACCCTCTCCCTAGACTTAGCCAGGAAGAAATAGACCTCCTGAACAGACCAATTTCAAGCACTGAGATCAAAGAAACAATAAAAAAGCTTCCAACTAAAAAATGCCCTGGTCCAGATGGCTTCACTCCAGAATTCTATCAAACCTTCAAGGAAGAGCTTATTCCTGTACTGCAGAAATTATTCCAAAAAACTGAGGAAGAAGGAATCTTCCCCAACACATTCTATGAAGCAAACATCACCCTGATACCAAAACCAGGAAAAGACCCAAACAAAAAGGAGAATTTCAGACCAATCTCACTCATGAACATAGACGCAAAAATTCTCAACAAAATCCTAGCCAATAGATTACAGCTTATCATAAAAAAGTCATTCATCATGATCAAGTAGGCTTCATCCCAGGGATGCAAGGCTGGTTTAACATACCCAAGTCTATAAACGTTATCCACCATATTAACAGAGGCAAAAATAAAGATCACATGATCCTCTCAATAGATGCAGAAAAAGCATTTGATAAAATCCAGCATCCTTTTCTAATTAGAACTCTGAAGAGTATAGGCATAGGTGGCACATTTCTAAAACTGATTGAAGCTATCTATGACAAACCCACAGCCAATATTTTACTGAATGGAGTAAAACTGAAAGCTTTTCCTCTTAGAACTGGAACCAGACAAGGTTGTCCTCTGTCACCTTTACTATTCAACGTAGTGCTGGAAGTTCTAGCCAATACAATTAGGCAAGACAAGGAAATAAAGGGAATCCAAATGGGAGCAGAGGAGGTCAAACTCTCCCTCTTTGCTGATGACATGATCTTATACTTAGAGAACCCCAAAGACTCAACCACAAGACTCCTAGAAGTCATCAAAAAATACAGTAATGTTTCAGGGTATAAAATCAATGTCCACAAGTCAGTAGCCTTTGTATACACCAATAACAGTCAAGATGAGAAGCTAATTAAGGACACAACTCCCTTCACCATAGTTTCAAAGAAAATGAAATACCTAGGAATATATCTAACGAAGGAGGTGAAGGACCTCTATAAAGAAAACTATGAAATCCTCAGAAAGGAAATAGCAGAGGATATTAACAAATGGAAGAACATACCATGCTCATGGATGGGAAGAATCAACATTGTTAAAATGTCTATACTTCCCAAAGCTATCTACCTATTCAATGCCATTCCTATCAAAGTACCTACATCGTACTTTCAAGATTTGGAAAAAATGATTCTGCGTTTTGTATGGAACCGGAAAAAACCCCGTATAGCTAAGGCAGTTCTTAGTAACAAAAATAAAGGTGGGGGCGTCAGCATACCAGATTTTAGTCTGTACTACAAAGCCATAGTGCTCAAGACAGCATGGTACTGGCACAAAAACAGAGACATAGACACTTGGAATCGAATTGAACACCAAGAAATGAAACTAACATCTTACAACCACCTAATCTTTGATAAACCAAACAAGAACTTACCTTGGGGGAAAGACTCCCTATTCAATAAATGGTGTTGGGAGAACTGGATGTCTACATGTAAAAGACTGAAACTGGACCCACACCTTTCCCCACTCACAAAAATTGATTCAAGATGGATAAAGGACTGAAATTTAAGGCATGAAACAATAAAAATCCTCAAAGAAAGCATAGGAAAAACACTGGAAGATATTGGCCTGGGGGAAGACTTCATGAAGAAGACTGCCATGGCAATTGCAACAACATCAAAAATAAACAAATGGGACTTCATTAAACTGAAAAGCTTCTGTACAGCTAAGGACACATAAACCAAAGCAAAGAGACAACCTACACAATGGGAAAGGATATTTGCATATTTTCAATCAGACAAAAGCTTGATAACCAGGATCTATAGAGAACTCAAATTAATCCACATGAAAAAAGCCAACAATCCCTTATATCAATGGGCAAGAGACATGAATAGAACTTTCTCTAAAGATGACAGACGAATGGCTAACAAACATATGAAAAAATGTTCATCATCTCTATATATTAGAGAAATGCAAATCAAAACAACCCTCAGATATCATCTAACCCCAGTGAGAATGGCCCACATCACAAAATCTCAAAACTGCAGATGCTGGCGTGGATGTGGAGAGAAGGGAACACTTTTACACTGCTGGTGGGACTGCAAACTAGTACAACCTTTCTGGAAGGAAGTATGGAGAAACCTCAAAGCACTCAACCTAGACCTCCCATTCGATCCTGCAATCCCATTACTGGGCATCTACCCAGAAGGAAAAAAATCCTTTTATCATAAGGACACTTGTACTAGACTGTTTATGGCAGCTCAATTTACCATTGCCAAAATGTGGAAACAGCCTAAATGCCCACCAACCCAGGAATGGATTAACAAGCTGTGGTATATGTATACCATGGAATACTATTCAGCTATTAAAAAAAATGGAGACTTTACATCCTTTGTATTAACCTGGATGGACGTGGAAGACATTATTCTTAGTAAAGCATCACAAGAATGGAGAAGCATGAATCCTATGTACTCAATCTTGATATGAGGACAATTAATGACAATTAAGTTTATGGGGGGGGAGCAGAAAGAGGGATGGAGGGAGGAGGGTGGGGCCTTAGTGTGTGTCACACTTTATGGGGGCAAGACATGATTGCAAGAGGGACTTTACCTAACAATTGCAATCAGTGTAACTGATTTATTGTACCCTCAATGAATCCCCAACAATAAAAAAAAAAAAAGAAAATACTGTGTGTATAAGATTTGTAGGGCAAACAGAGATCATTTTACTTACATGAGCATATTTCTAATATCTAATTCTGATTTCTAATTTCTAGTTAGATTAAATGGGTAGTATGTGTCATTAGAAAAACTGAAGGTGATACTAATTAAAATAGGTTTATAATAACTTTGTGTATAATACATATGTTTTAGATATAATGAATACACCTAAGCATACACATATAAATGACCTTTTTAAATGAAAGTAATAAACTAAATCTAAAGTTTAATTATATATCTGTGTCAGTTTAAAGATTCCTCAATATTGTTTATTTTTATTAGTTCCCTAATTAACCTTCATAACAATATTACAACTATGAGGACATTGGCTTCTCTCCTGAGGCTACAGTCTTCTATTTGTAAAATTCTCCAAGTCCATTTTCCAAGTGTTAAAGAACTGAATCAAAGATTAAGTTTCAAGATATTTGCTTCTTTCAGTTCACAAGGAGAACTCCAGAAAATACACTTCATGACTTAGGTGTACAGTAAGAGTAAAAATGCAATAAAATATTTCTAGTACTGAACACTTTAATCTCATGTGGTATAACACACAAGTTTAATTACAGAAATTATAATTTATGATATAACTTATGTCCAAAATATTCTGGCATATTCACCTGCTTCTTACTGTAATTCTCATGTTATTTACAAACAATCTGTTTAATGATGGTTCCATGCTACAGACGATTGATGAGGTCATGGCCAGAGGTTCCAAGTAAAAAAGTTTCTAGAGCAGGGAAGAGAATTCGATACAGTTCCTGCACAACATGTTGCCTCATATCACTGCTGCTCTCCCCGTAGCCATCAGTGAGGTGTGTGGATGCAGCTTCCTGGTCCAGGACCAGAAGCTGGGCAGACAAGTGCTGTCACTGCAAAGGTATAACTCAAACCTTTGCATCACGATTGTCCTTATCTTTGAACAAACAAAGCTCTTCGGGGCCAAAAGAAAATAAAGCTTCTCTGAAATTAGGTGAAAAAAGAAGTGTCCAAAGAAGGGAATGGAGATGACGGGATCCACCCTGATTTCTGATTCTGCCTAAATTGGTAAATTCTCTAGGAGCAGGTGGCTCCAAAACTTTAGTCTTTAATTTTTTCTCTTGTCCATACTGATTATTTGGCACACTGGAATAATCCTCTTCAAATAGATCCCCAAACATTGTACAACTAAATACTACCTGGCTAAGGCACAGCCCCAGTCCCACCTTAAACACACAGTGAATGAACTTGTCCCAACTGGGCACTGCCATGTTGGAGATGGTGTCTTCAAAATGTGATTTTCTTAATTTTTAATCTTTTTCTAATTATAAAGGAATTTATTTGAGATCTGAGAATTATGTTTGTGAACTTGCCACTGTGTGCTTACAGTGGCAACACTGTACAAACCACTCAGCAAGGTTGCATAATCTTGGTATGTCAGTGTCTCACTGATGTGATCTCATTGACATGTGCTGGTGTCTTGCTGCGAGATGTTTATTTTTGTTCTTGGGTGTTTTTGTGTGTTCTTGCAAGAATGTCAGAGCTTGACTCAGAGCAATGAACAATTTGGAAATTTCTTCCTTTTTTTTGTGAGTTAGTGTCTTACTGTGTCACCCTTGGTAGAGTGCCATGGCCTCACAGCTCACAGCAACCTCAATCTCTTGGGGTTCTCTAGAGATTCTCTTGCCACAGCCTCCCAAGTAGCTGGGATTACTAGTCCCCACCTCAATGCCTGGCTATTTTTCAAGGCATGGTTTTGCTGTTGCTCAGGCTGGTCTTGAACCCAGGAACTAAGGAAATCCACCTGCCTCAGCCTCCCAGAGTCCTGTGATTACAGGAATGAGCCGGACTTTTTTTTTTTTTTTTTTTTTGAGACAGAGTCTCAAGCTGTCACCCTGGGTACAGTGCCCTGGTATCACAGCTCACAGCAACTTCAAACTCTTGGGCTCAACTGATTCTGTTGCCTCAGCTTCTCAAGTACCTGGGATTACAGCTGCCAGCTATTTTTGTTGTTGTTGTTGCAGTTGTCATTGTTTTAGCTGGCCCGGACTGGGATTGAACTTGCCAGCCTTGGTGTATGTGACCGGTACCCTACCCACTGAGCTAGTGGCACCGGCTGAGCAGTAAATATTTTTTTAAAAAGATATTTTACTGACATTCTGAATGTGAATGTCAAGGGTAATACAACAGCAGCCATGATGGACATTCAGAGAAAACTAAAGACTTACAAAATTGTACTGAAGGGTAGATTAGGCACTGGCTTCAGTACATAGCTTTCCAAGTGGAGTACTTTGAATGTGACCATAGTGATATTCAGGAATGAGGTATTTAGCAGAGTCCTAATACAATAAAAATGTCAAGTTATATTGATGTACCTGAGGAGAAAATCTTTACTTTCCTTCAATGATTCATAGAACAAACTATTAACAGTGTTTATTCTTCTGGATACTTCCTATGAGTTTATAAATATACATTTTTTAAAGAGTAAATTATATCATTCTCCATTGTTCTTTGATGTACTGTTTTCCTAGCTATGGTTAACTGACATGTATTTATATCAGTCTGAGATCAGTTCTGAGGCCTATTTCATAAATTCTCAGGACTAGTGTTTATTGTATGTCAACAATTCTTACTGTTAAAATTCAGGTCCCAACACAACTGAAACATGTGAACTAAAAATTTTAGTGCACATGTGGACACTGGTCTTTGAAGACATATTCTGGTTTTAAACTGATTTCTAGTTTATAATCATTAAATTGTTTTCATTTACTGGAATAATAAAATGATATCTTATAAGTACAATGAGAACTGTGGGTTCGGGAAGATGAAGGTTGGGATGAAAAATTAAAGACAAATCCACATTTGCAATTCACACATGCAGTTAAAATGAATTTTATTGAATAAAGTGCAAAATTATCTAAAATTAAAAATACTCAAAACCATTAGTGTTTTCTTATGCTGTATAATATGGAAATTTAGTACATTTATACAATACAATATTGCACGATCCCAGTGTAAAATGCCAATGAAATATAGCAAAAGTGGCTAGGCTGGTAGCTCTCACCCATAATCTCAGTTCTTTGGGAGGCTATGGCAGAAGGATTTCTTGAGCTCAGGAGTTCCAGACCACCCGGAGAAAGAGTGAGACCCTATAGCACAGTGATTATGGTGCCATCCACATGCCCTGAGTCTGGCAGGTTTAAGCCCCGACCAGACCAGGTAAACATTTGCAACTGCAAAAAGATAATAGCCAGGTATTGTGGCAGGTGTCTGTAGTCCCAGGTACTTGGGAGGCTGAGGCAGGAGAATCACTAAAGCCCAAGAGAGTTGGAGGTGGCTGTGAGCTGTGATGGCACAGCACTCTACCAAGGGTGACATAGTGAGAGTCTGTCTCAAAAACATAGAAAAACTACTCGAGGGTGATGGTGCACACCTGTAGTCCCAGCTCCTCAGGAGTCTGAAAAAAGAGGATTGCTGTACGTCAACTATTTGAAATTGAGCTATGATGCCATGGCACTCCAGCCAGGGTGACAGAGTGAGAGTCTATCTAAAAACAGAAATGCAGTATCATAAAAAGGTCAATACGTATATTAGATATCACATATAATAAAATAAGGTCCATCAAGATAAACAAAAGTTGAAAAGTAGGCAAATAATATTAACCAGGTAGAGGATTTTTTTTTTCTTTTTATTAGTGACCGATATTAAAAGTGTAGAGGAGGATCAGGGCCTATAGCTCAGCGGATAGGGCACCAGCCACCTACACTGGAGCTGGTGGTTTTAAACCCAGCCCAGACCTGTGAAAGAACAATGACAACTACAAAGCAAAAGTAGCTGGGCACCATGGTGGGTGCCTGTTGTTCCAGCTACGTGGGAGGCTGAGGCAAGGGAATCACTTAAGCCCAAGAGTTTGAGGTTACTGTGAGCTGTGTCACCATGGCATTCTACAGTTGGTGACAAAGTTAGACTCTGTCTCAAAAAAAAAAAGTATAGTGAGAATACATATTATCAATAAGAATTTAATATACCTTTTCTGAGATTTTATGCAAAGAAAATCTAAAGTAAATGACAATAACAAGATGATTTCTCAAGACAGAAAAAAATATAAACTTTTCTCACTAGAAAGTGCTATCAAAGCTTAGTAGATTACAGTCCTCCGTGTACTGAGACTAGATGAGTGAAGATCATCATTTTCTGAATCAAAGAAAGAGGATAACAATATGTTCAATTTGCTGCTTATCATATACAGAGACAAATGAATAATGTAACCTTAAAATGTTTTTAATTGTAAAGAATGGCATGACTGTCATAAAACATTCGAAAATATAAACCATGTTACATGATTATAAAATTTGTCAGTCATCATAGCCCTCAAGGAAACTAACAGTTCAACTTTCTGATTATATTGTTCAAATTCGTATACTAAGACCTTCACTAGTCCTGTCATTTTTTTTTAGGGTGTGTACAAAATCGTGAAGCTGGTCATCTGGAAAAATATAAGAAGAAGAAGACTTTGTTCTTGCACACACAGCTGCATCCTCTGCTGAAGAGGGTCAGGAATGGAATCCTGCAGCTCAAGTCTCACCTGATCCACTGACAAGCTGTAACCTCCTGTCCAGAGATGGGGCATGCCCATGTCTTTCCTAGGAGAAGCTGTGTGTTTCTCCACCCAGGGATGGATTCCTAGGGTCAGGCAGTGCAGGTGAAGAGCCCTCAGCAGAAAAGACAAAGTCCACCTGTGTGGACATGGCATATATTTGCACTGCTGAGCTCACAGGCTCATGCACCAGGTGAGCTAAGAGAGCTGCTCCCACTTTAGGAGAAAATGTATCTCCTGTGACCTCACCCCAGGCTAAGTCTTCATAAACGGCCTCAGACATAGCATTGAGGGAGGTAACCATCCTTTTGGCAACACAGCAGGTGATTTTTTGGGAACTTCAAAAAAAGTGTAATCAGGGTCACTTACTGTATCCAGTGTGGGCCCTGAGGGTACCCCTACCACAGCCATCACATTCCTTCTCCATATCACCTGTGTACAATGTCGGAAACCATTGGCTTCTTTTCCAAAGTCAAGCTGTGCTCCTCTTGTAGACAGTACAATGAGCAGGAATCATGTTAGTGAGAGATTGATCAAAATGGTGAATCCAAGGTTGCTTATTCTGGAACCTTCTCATGCATCTCAGGTAAACCTCACTTCTTATCTGGTCTAGCAGGGTTGTTTTTGGCTTTGAGCTTTGATATTTGAATTCTGTTTATCATGTTCAGTGAGCTCTAATTCTGGTGCAAAAGTAATATAAGAATGCTCAGTGGCTGGGCAGTGCCTGTGGCTCTGTGATAGGGTACCAGCCCCATATACTGAGGGTGGCAAGTTTGAATCCAGGCCTGGCCAAACTGCAACAACAACAACAACAAAAATAGCCAGGCGTTGTGGCGGGTGCCTGTAGTCCCAGCTACTCAGGAGGCTGAGGCAAGAGAATTGCCTAAGCCCAAGGGTTAGAGGATGCTATGAGCTGTGACCCCACGGCATTTTACCAACGGTGACAAAGTGATCTATCTAAAAACAAACAAGCAAACAAACAAAACAAAAAAAAAAGCTCAGCGCCCGTAGCACAGTGGTTGCAGCACCAGCCATATACACCGAGGGTGGTACGTTTGAACCAGGCCTTGGCCAGGTAAACAGCAATGACAACCGCAAAAAAAAAAAAAAAAAAAAAGCAGGTCATTGTGACAGGTGCCTGTAGTCCAAGCTACTTAGGAGACTGAGGCAAGAGAATTGCTTAAGCCCAGGAGTTTGAGGTTGTTGTGAGCTGCGATGCCACAGCACTCTACCAAGGATATGAGACTTTATAAGACTCAAAAAAAAAAAAAAAGAAAGAAAGAAAAAAGTAAGCTTAGAAGAGTCCTTTATCATGAAGCCCAGAGCTCATGGTCTATCTCTGGGGTATATTTGTGGGTTAATTTCTCAACTGAATTTGTTCAGTTGTATCAATGTAAACAGGACAAATTGTCATCTAGGGGATCACTGCTGCATTTCTCAAAGCTCCTTGATGGCTATAAGCCATTTCCTATTTCCAATCTCAGAATGAAAGACTACCAAAGACACACACACTCAGGATTCCTGACTCTCACCCTGCTTTCAACCTCCATATAGAGTCCAAGGCCTCACCTTCACTTGGATGTTGTCCTCCTGGAATAATAATAGTGTCTTACTGATTCCTTCATATGATCAATTGTGTTTATCTGGGCCTTTTTTTGTAAAGCAGGTGTGTTTTTTTTTTGTTTTGTTTTCTCTTTGTTTGTTTTTTTTTTGGTAGAGACAGAGTCTCACTATTGCACTCGGTAGAGTGCCCTGGCGTAACACTGCTCACAGCAACCTCCAACTCCTGGGCTTAGGAGATTCTTTTGCCTGAGCCTCCCAAGTAGCTGTAATCACAAGCACCCACCACAAAGCCTGGCTATTTTTTTGTTGCAGTTCGGCCGGGAAAGGGTTTAAACCTGCCACCCTTGGTATATGAGGCTGGCGCTCTACCCACTGAGATCTGTTGTTAAGGGGGCAGGTCAGTGGTGGATTGCATACAGGGACAGAAGAAATGTGGGTCTTCACCTCCCACTTTCAGGTTTTATTTATTTATTTATTTTTTGGCCAGGGCCAGGTTTGAAACCTCCACCTCCAGTATATGGGGCCAGCACCCTACTCCTTTGAGCCACAGGTGCCGCCCCCCAATTTCAAGTTGAAGCTCAAGAGAAAAGTCCCCTCCTTTACACGTCCAGATTCAGAGTATGTGTGGCCCTGCTGGATCAGTCTTTTATAAGCAGGTGTACTGAAGACATGCTGCTACTCATTGTTTCTACTACTCATCCTTTCTACTACTCATTATGACTCAGTAAGAAAGTCTAAGGTTGTGATTGCACTGGGACCTACAAACACAAAGGAGAAATTTTATGTAGGGTCTTGTTACAGTGTTATAAAGCAGGGCATGAAACCCATGAGAAATGAGGGAAAAAAATGCAATGATTTCCTGCCCAAGGGATTCCTGAGTCAATTTAAGACCTTGCCCAGATTTCTTTTTTTTTTTTTTTTTTTTGTAGAGACAGAGTCTCACTATATTACTCTCAGGTAGAGTTCCATTGCATCACACGGCTCACAGCAACCTCTAACTCTTGGGTTTAGGTGATTCTCTTGCCTCAGCCTCCCGAGCAGCTGGGACTACAGGTGCCCGCCATAATGCCTGGCTATTTTTTTTGTTGTTGCAGTTTGGCTGGGGCTGGATTTGAAACCGCCACCCTCCGTATATGGGGCCAGCGCCCTACTCACTGAGCCACAGGCGCCGCCCGCTTGCCCAAATTTCAAGATATAGAATGAAGCACATGATTGACACATGTATATATGTTGCTTGTGAAGACAATATTTAGTGTTAAAATTGTCTATATTGATGTTATAATTTTCAAATGCTTAGAAAAGACCAATATTATGTTATGTTCAGTAGTTCCCCAGAGACCACACAGCCAGACAAGCTGAATTTGCAAAGGAGTCCTTTATTGAAGAGCTGGCCAGCGATCCCCTCACTGTGTCAATGACAGGTTTCGGGGAGCAGCCTTGAGTGCTTAAGTGGTCAGATTTTTAAGGCTTGGTCTGCATCCTGGTTGGTGCTCAGACTGCCCAGGTGCATCCGGGTAGGGTAGCAAGCAAGCATTGTACAGAAGTAGAATTTTGTGGTTGGTTAGCTATACATTTTAGTTTCAGTACTTTCCCCACCAGGTATTATTTAAAGGTGAATCTTGGGACAGTTGGTACCTCCCAGTCCTTTACTAGGGAGTTAGCCAAGCAAGAAATTGGGAGTGAATTACAGACAAGAAATCCATTAATACTTTCTCATCTATCTTGGGAGTGAACTAGACTTACTTCATTTTTGAAAGCTTGTAGTCCGGAAATTTGCCAGGAGTTAAGTGGTATTTTTTCTACCTCAGCCTAGGCCACTAGGCCTAACATTCCCCACTGTTTTTTATTTTAGAAACTGGGTCAAATCATTGATTTAGTGGCAGGTATAGTTCATATTGGTTTTTAATTATCATCAGTTTGACAGTGCTTATTTGCTTTTTAACATATGTAGTAGTTTGATTTAAGATGCAGGTTCCTACTGCCAGTAGGATGGTAAGGAAGATGAGTGGCCCCACTGCAGTTGTGAGTCATGGTGACCAGGAGAATAGAGATTGATACCAGTGTTTATTTTCTTCCTGGTGCTAATTCTTCTTTTTTTAATTTTTAGGAACCAGAGATAAAGTTTTTCTAATGACTTCAGACTGGCTTGTATAAAAACAGCATTTTTCTCTGAAGGTTACACGTAGTCCCCCCTCTTTCATGAAGAGGTTTAGTAAAGTAAAGCCTGGTATTGGGTTAGACGAGCATTTGACAGTCACTTGTCTGGAGTTCCCCCAGGAGTGGTTTACCCATTTGGGGAGTCGTTATTAATAAGTTCTGGCCCAGTGTTAAATTATCTGCCTCCTTTATTAGGGAGGCAGTGGCTGCTATGACCCTGAGATATGAGAGCTACCCCATGACTACAAGGTCTAACTGTTTTGAGAAGTAGGCCACTAGCCTTTTCCAGGGGTCTAGGTTCTGGATCAAAATGCCTTTGGTAATCTTTTGTTTCTCTCCTATAAAGAGGTGGAAAGGCTTGGTGATGTCAGGGAGAGTTAGTGTAGGAGTAGACACTTGAGTGTGTTTTAAAGTTTCATATGCCTTTTGCTCCATTTCAGTTCATTTCAAGGGTGAGTTTCCCCCAGCCGTGGCTGCATAAAGGGGTTTTGTTATCTCTGTGAAGCCTAGAATCTGTAGTCTGTAGTACCCAAAAGTTCCCAATAATTCATGTACCTGTTTTTTGGTTGTGGGGGTTGGGATCTGGAGGACAGCTGCCACTTGCAGGGCTGAGAGGGCTCAACTTCCTTCTGCAAGTACATACGCCAGATATGTGGCTTGACTGGCACACAGCTGAGCCTTCTTGGTGGATACTCAATATCCCAGTTCTTATAAGATGCTCAAGAGATTTTCCGTGATCTCCCTACACTTAGCTGTTGAGGGGGCTGCTATGAGTAGGTCATCTACATACTGTAAATGGGTTACAGCTGGGTGCTCCAGTCTGAACTGTTGGAAGTCCTGCCTTAACGCCTCATTGAACAGGATTGGGGAATTCTTAAACTTCTGGGGCAGGTGTGTTCATGTTAACTGTCTAGAAAACCCATTGTTAGGGTTTATGCATTCAAAGGTAAAAATTGCCTGACTTACAGGAGTTAAGGAAATATTGAAGAAAGTATGATTTAAATCCAGTACTGTATATATGCAATGTTAAGGGGAATAAGGCTTAGGATGGTGCACAGATTGGGGAGTTTGGGATGAATGGTTTCTACTTGTTTGTTAATCTCCCTCAGGTTTTGAACTGGGAAGTAATCTTGGGTGTCTGGTTTCTGGACAGGAAGGAGGGGTGTATTCCAGGCTGTCTGGTAAGGTATTAAGATGCCTGTTTTTTTAAGTTGTTAAATGTGTATGGTTAAGCCCCTCTTGGTCTCTGGCTTCATGGGGTATTGTTTTACGTGTAAGGGGAAGACATCTGCCCTTAACTGGACCACCACAGTGGGGTGGTGGGAGGCTACTTCAGGTGGGTTGCTTTCAGCCCATACCCCTTTAATTCGAATTTGTAAGTCCTGCAGATAATCTTGGGGGCACACTGGAGGGTCTGGAGGCTGGAGGAGATACTTGTGTAGGCTGGAGGAGATGGGGTATGTCACCAGGAAGTGGACTGGCCCTTTCTGGAAAGACAATTGTCCAGGCGTACTTTCAGAAGAGATGATAGCTTTCAATCTTTTTAAAAGGTTACGTGTAGGAGTGGGTAAGGGTAGTCAGTGATTACCAGGAAGGAGTAGGTGACCATCCCATTCCCAGTAAGTCTACTGTGTTAGCAGTGGTCCGTGGGTATGTGGCTGTTTGACCTGTAGCCCTGTGCACTTGAGTGGCTGATGCCCACAGAGGCCCAAGAGGTTTAGTCAGAACTGAGTGAGCTGCCCCTGTATGGACCGGGGAGTTCACATTAGTGCCCCCAATTTTAAGAGTTACCGTAGGCTCCTTGGGGCATAGAGGTAAGGTGCCTCTTCTCTTGGGAGCTTCTTTAGTCTTCAGCTAGGGACAGGACAAGATTTTTCCTTTGCGCTCTCCTCTTGGCACATTCATTTTTTCCAATACCCTTGCTCCTTACAGTAGGCCATTGATTTTTTTCTAAAGGGTGGTTTTTGGCCGGTCTTTCTCCTGCCCCAGGGCTCCCGGGCCTGGACATCTGCTTCTAAGGCATCAACAGTCACTCTTCCTAATTTCCTGGCCACCTTTTTCCTCTGGGGCTTCCCAGTTATTGTAAACTCTCTGTGCTATGCTTATGAGTACCTCTCTATTCTTTCCCTCAAAACCTTCTATTTTTTGCAGCTTTTTCCTAATATCTGGGGTCGACAACATGACTAAAGTCAGGTTTACTGCTTGTCTATTTGTGAGAGCCTTGGGATCTATTGGAGTGTAAGTCAGATATGCTTGGAGCAGCCACTCTAAAAAGGCTGCAGGGGACTCTGAGGGCCTTAGTTAGGTTTGTAGGTTCCCAGGTTGCTCTTTGAAGTTCACTTAAAAGTGCCTGGAGATAGGCATCAAGGAACTCCTTACCTTAGTCAGTATTTGGATCCAAGTCGGGGTGGTTGGAAGGGAAAATAGGTGCAAGTTGTTCCTGTTGGTCGGGGAGTGCATCCCTGCTGGTGCCCAGGATAGCCTTACAGGCCTTGGTGAGGATGTTCTCACTCTATTCTGAAGTGAAGAGAGTCTGCAGCAGTTGCTGGCAATCATCTCAAGTTGGATGATGAGTGAAAAAGACAGATTCTAGAAGGGAAATAAGGGTCTGAGGTTTCTCTGAGGGTTTTGTTTCTCCAGTTATATAGGTCACTTATGGTAAAGGAAACATAAACAACTCCCCTTCCTCCTGGAGTATCTTTTTTTTTTTGTAGAGACAGAGTCTCACTTTATGGCCCTCGGTAGAGTGCCGTGGCCTCACACAGCTCACAGCAACCTCCCACTCCTGGGCTTAAGCGATTCTCTTGCCTCAGCCTCCCAAGCAGCTGGGACTACAGGCACCCGCCCCAATGCCCGGCTATTTTTTGGTTGTAGTTTGGCCGAGGCTGGGTTTGAACCCGCCACCCTCGGTATAGGGGGCCGGCGCCTTACTAACTGAGCCACAGGCGCTGCCCGCTCCTGGAGTCTCTTAACTGAAGAATTTCAGGTGGAGATGTGGTGGAGTCAGGAGAGGGCATCCTCCAACTGTAAGGGAGCCTGCTTGCACGTGTGGGAGGGGGAGCAGTTGTGGGCAGGGCTGAGGGACTTCGGCAGGAGGGTGGTTGAGTGGAGGGCCCATTTAGGGGTCCTCTGCTCCTTTTGGAGCAGGGTGGCTCCTCAGACTTGGCTTTGTTACGAGGACCCTAGGTGGAGGGAGCAAGTACAGAGTCAGGTTGGGGTATTACTAATTTGTTCAGTCCAAACATCAATATAGGGGAACTGATCTGGGTGACCCGGATTCCTGTCACTACCTGCCAGCCCTGATGACAAAGGGCAGAGTCAAAGGAGCCTGGGGGAAGGAGGTCAGTCCACACTGAAGTTTGGCCATTCAAGCTCACAGAGGGTATGGAGATATCTCCCAGAAAACTTGATTCCATATTCATCACTCCTATCTGTAGAGAAAACATCTTTAAAGTACCTTAATAAACAACCTAGTGGGATATCTGCCTTACAAGAGGAGGAACCCATTTTAAAAGGACAAAAGTGGCCATGAAGCACAAAGAGGCACAAAAAGGCATACTGATAACATTACAAAATGCCAACAAAAACCAAACCGACTAGCCGGGCGTTGTGGCGGGCGCCTGTAGTCCCAGCTGCTCGGGAGGCTGAGGCAAGAGAATCGCGTAAGCCCAAGAGTTAGAGGTTGCTCTGAGATATGTGACGCTACGGCACTCTACCCACGGGCGGTACAGTGAGACCCTGTCTCTACAAAAACAAACAAACAAACAAACAAAAAGACCGACAACCAGAGAAATTAACCAGATTAACCAGAGGGACCCAGAATAGAGGGACCTAGACCCGAAGGACCTAGACCAGAGGGACCCAGACCATGGACTCAGATCAGAGGGACCTCTGGACCTATCAGAGATCCCAATCCCAGGGAATTACATCCAGTCTGACTTCCTCTTAAAGCTACTCCATGTCTGTGGACCCTGAACAGAAACAAAAACCATAAAATGGATGACCTTGGGAGGTGACCAGACAGACTCACCTTTCTAAATTAGGGTGGTCGTGTGTCAGTCTTCTGAGGGCTATGGGAGCCCTGGAACGTCTTAGGTGACACCTCCCCTCAGGGGAGCCATGGCCTCTCCCTCTCTTGGAGGCTGTCAGAGGACCAGCAAGGCCAGGGTCAGAGGATCTCACTGGGACCTCCAAATGTCATGGCCAGTAGTTTCCCAGAGACAACACAGCCAGACAATCTGAATTTGCAAAGGAGTCCTTTATTGAAGAACCAGCCAGCCTCTGTCTCAGTGTCCCAATGAGGGGTTTCTTAACGCAGCCCCTATTGCTTAAGTAGTCAGGTTTTTAAGGCTTGGTCTGCATCCTGGTTGGTGTGCAGACTGCCTAGGTGCATCAGGGTAGGATAGCAAGCAAAAATTTACAGAAGTAGAATTGTGTGGTTAGTTACCTATACATTTTAGTTTTAGTACTTTCCCCACCAGGTATTGTTTAAAGGTGAGTCTGGGGAGAGTTGGTCCCTCCTGCTCCTTTCCCAGGGAGTTAGGCAAACAAGAAATAGGGAGTGAACTAGAGGCAAAAAATCTATTGGTACTTTCTCATCTACCTTGGTAGTGAACAAGACTTACTTCATTTTTGAAAGCTTGTTGTCCAGAAATTTGCCAGGAGTTAACTGGCATTTTTTCTACTTTAGCCTAGGTATGACACTCTTCTACCTTAGCCTACTAGCCCACTAGGCCTATCAATTAAATTATATTGTATATGCACATATGTAGTAAAATAAAGATACAACAAAAAAGGAAAAACAAAATGTCTTTACTCATCCAGAAAGTGACTGAGCTGATTAGATCAAATGCTGTTGGTTTGACTTAATTAGAACCAGTGCTGACCACAGTGACTGCTGATTCTAGAGGCAGCAAAAAAATCCAGCTGGAGCAGGAACTTCCCCTCTACCTCACTTCAGCCATCCTGGGAGTTCCACTTTGTTCTGTAGAATTTATTCAGCATCCACAGTATCAGCAGTTAAATTCATCTGAATCATTATCATCACTCCGACACCTTTGGATAATTTTTTCTTGTATTTTCATTAAAAATGTATTATGGATAAAAGTATTCATCATGAGTTTCCAGTCACCTATTGAGCCACTTGCCTGTGTCTTGCAAAATAATAATAATAAAATCAAACTTAAAATGCAACCTGCCCATGAATCTTTAGAAACTGCCCTTGATTGATGCATATTCACTGACCTATTCTCAGAAAAAAGTGTGAAAGAAGGGTAAGATGAAGATCTGGAGATGCCCACTCAAGTGTTTGAGGGACCCTGTCCCACACTAGGTGGGATCAAATAATGAAAAGAAAAAGAATATGCAACCAAAGATGTCCTGGCATCTTCTGACTCCAGGGCCCTATAAACACTGACTGAAGAAACAAAAGGTAAGGGCCACACATCTGAAGGGTTGAAGCCATTACCAGACATTAAATTGTCATGTCTTCCATTTACTCCATGTCTATAGCCTTCTTCAAGCATAGATGGAGGAACTAAATGGAAGTACACAGAGAGCAAAGAATATGTCAGAGTACCTCACCCACGGACTCATTCTACACGTGGAGGATGATTTTGTGCAGGTGTATGGGGGTATCTCGAAAGTGCATATGGTTGGTAGAATAGCAATGAAGCCTAAGTGAATGTATATCTTGATTGTACATGAGAAACCCTGAAGAGGTACATGGAATTGGAAGGTGGATATCGTATGAGGGTATGAGAAGCCTTGGAAAAGTTTGCAAGATGTTCACTGCCTTCTTCATTTTAAAATATGAACAATGTCAGCTCAGCACCTGTAGCTCAGCGGCTAGACTGCCAGCCACACATATCGGAGCTGGGGGGTTTGAATCCAGCCTGGGTCTGCCAAACAGCAATGACAACTACAATAAAAAAATAGCCAGGTGTTGTGGTGGGCCTCTGTAGTCCCAGCAACTTGGGAGGCTGAGGCAAGAGAGTTGTTTAAGCCCAAGAGTTTGAGGTTGCTTGAGCTGTGATGCCATGGCACTCTACCTAGAGCAAAAGCTTGAAACTATGTCTAAAAATAAATAAATAAAATAAAATGTAAACAATATCTGTCTCCTTGTTAGGCATAGACCAAGCAAAATAGCAAATTGAGAGAAGTCTAGATATTTAGCATAGATTGTTCTATATTAAATGGAACTTTGGAAGAGCTGCAGAGAAAAAGCCTACTGCAGAAGATTCCCAGGATACCTCAATTGTAGCATCAGAAAACAGATCGTAGGGGTGCCTCTTCTTCCCGTGCTTATTTATTCATTTAATCTATATGCATTCCCTGGTTTTATTTCTGAGACCTTCTTGAGTGGGATTATCTTAAAAACACAAGATAACCGTAAGATTTCTCACATATACATGCATGTATTTTTTTCTCCTCCTCTTCCTCCTTTTTCTTCTTCCTCTTCTTATTTTCCTTATCCTTCTCCTCCTCCTCCCTCCTCTCCTCCTTCCTTTTTCCCTTCCCCTTTGTCTTCTTCAACTTCTTCTCCTTTTTCACTGTTATTTACGTATCTACCAAAAGCATACCAGCGTAGGTATTTCAGTTCAAGCCATCCTTATCATGTGCCTTTTAAAAGGTAGAATCCTATATACAAAAAAAAAAAATGCAACTTTCAAGTCTTGCTACATATTTCTTAATTGTTTTTCAAAAGTTCATTGGCCAGCTCAGCTCTTATAGCACGGTGGTTATAGTGCCAGCCACATACACCAAGGCTGGCAGGTTTGAAACTGACCCGGGTCAGCTAAACAGCAGTGACCACTGCAACAAAAAATAGCCAGGCATTGTGGTGGGTGCCTGTATTCCCAGATACTTGGGAGGCTGAGGCAAGAGAATCACTTAAGCCCAAGAGTTTGAGGTTATTGTGAGCTATGACACCAGAGCACTCTACCAAGTGTAACATAGTGAGACTCTCTCTCAATAAAAAAAAAAAAAACTCACTGACCATTCACACTCTGTTTTCAACATATAATGGCATGTAATATATAATTCTATATACAACCTATATAATTTTCAATATATATAATTCAATGTATATAATTCAATATATATAATCTATATCTATATATCTATATCTATATCTATATATATCTATCTCTCTCTATATATATATATCCTGTGTTTTTGAGTATATGTAGATATTGCAGCTCCTGGGTGGATGGGCCCATTTTATCATTATATGACTTCAATCTTTTTGTCCTTGCTATTTTGACCTAATGTGTATTTTGTGTAATATTATAGCCAGTGTACTCACTTTTACTTACTTTTTGCATGGGACATAGATTTTTCTTAGCCTATTTAAGTCCTTAAAGCTATAAGGAGTCTTCTGTTCACCTAATATTGTTGAAGAGAACTCATTCTAATTCTATTCAGCCATATTATCATTTTACATTGGAGAATTTAACTCATTCATATTTAATGTAATTAAGTTACTATTATCTTATTTCTTCTAGGTATGCTGTCTCTCATTTCTTCTCTTGCTGCCTTCATGTTGGTTTTATAGATTGTCATAGTGACTTGCTTTGACTACTTTGTTAGTTTCTTTCACATAAATTGTTTAGATTTTCTTTCTGAACACCTAAATGTATTATTATTTACAAAACATTCATTACATAATTTTATAAAATATTTCTCTGTGTTGATATCAAAATACTAACAATATGAAATATGTGTTTCCTATGTATGTGTACTTTAGGACACTTTTAAATTATTTTTTGAGACAGACTCTCACTATGTCTCCCTTGGTAAACTGCTATGGCATCACAGTTCACAGCAACCTCAAACTTTTGGGCTTAAGTGATTTTCTTGCCTCAGCCTTCCAAATAGCTGGGAGTATAGGAGCCCACTTCAATGCTCAGCTATTTATTTATTTATTTTCAGTTGTAGTTGTCATTTTTCTTTAGCAGGCCCTGGCCAGGCTCAAACCCACCAGCCTCTGTGTACGTGGCCAGCATCCCACTCACTGTGCTACAGGTGCAGAGCCTAGAACACTTTGTATATTGTAATTTTATATGACAATATTAAACTCTGCATACTTGAAGACATTGAGAACAAATAAATACAAATCAGCCATCTGTCTACTGGAAATTTATTTTTTTGTGTTTGTTTGCCTGTATGGGAATTATATTTGGTTTATGAATAGCACATTTTCTCTTGGTAACTAGCCAGTGGTTATGTTATCCAGTAGGTGAATATTCATGAAAACTTTCTTTTTTAATTATTATTAAATCATAGCTGTGTACATGAATGCAATCTTGGGGTACAATGTGCTGGTTTTATTTACAATTTGAAATATGTTCATTAAACTGTTTAACATAGCCTTCATGGCACATTCATTTTTTTTCTATTAAATCATAGCTGTGTACATTAACGCAATCATGGGGTATAATGTGCCTTTATATATATACAATTTGTTTTATATACAATTTGAAATGTTTTATATATATACAATTATTTTATATACAATTTGAAATGTTTTCATCAAACTAGTTAACATAGCCTTCATGGCATTTTCTTAGTTATTGTGTTAAGACATTTATATTCTACACCTAGTAAATTTTACATGCACCCTTGTAAGATGCACCGTAGTTGTGGTCCCAACAATTACTCTCCCTCCACCCATCCTACCCTCTCCCCTCCCCTCTCTCTCCCCTTTCCCCTTTCTTCTGGGGCTATAATTGGGTTATAGCTTTCATAAGAAAGCTAAAAATTGGTTTCATAGTAAGACTGAGTACATTGGAGAATTTTCTTCCATTCTTGAGATACTTTGCTAAGAAGAATATGTTCCAGCTCCATCCACATAAACATGAAAGAGGTAAAGTCTCCACCTTTCTTTAAGACTGCATAATATTCCATGGTATAATTATTACCACAATTTATTGATCCATTCGTGGGTCGATGGGCACCTGGGCTTCTTCCATGACTTAGCAATTATGAATTGGACTGCAACAAACATTCTAGTACAAATATCTTTCTTGTAATGTGATTTTTGGTTTTCTGGAAATATACCCAGTAGAGAAATTGTAGAATCAAATGGCAGATCTATCTTTAGATCTCTAAGTGTTCTACAAACATCTTTCCAAAAGGAATGTAATAGTTTCCATTCCCATCAGCAATGTAGAAGTGTTCTCTTTTCTCTAAATCCACGCCAATATCTCTGGTTTGGGGACTTTGTGATGTGGGCTAATCTTACTGGAGTTAGATGATATTTCAAAGTAGTTTTGATTTGAATTTTTCTGATAATCATGGATGATGAACATTTTTTCATGTGTCTGTAGGCTGTGTGCCTGTCTTCTTCAGAGAAGTTTCTCTTCAAGTCTCTTGCCCACCCTAAGATAGGATTACTTGTTCTTTTCTTGCTAATATGTTTGAGTTTTCTGTGGATTCAGGTTATTAAACCTTTGTTGGAGACATAACCTGCAAAAATCTTCTCCCGTTATGAGGGCTGTCTGTTTGCTTTACTTACTGTGTTCTTGGCTGTGCAGAAGCTTTTTAGTTTGATCAGGTCCCAGTAGTGTATTTTTGATGTTGCTTCAATTGCCAAGGTAGTGGGGGTCCTCCTCATAAAAGATTCACCTAGGCCGTTTTCTTCAAGAATTTTCCCTGCGCTTTCTTCTAGTATTTTTGTAGTTTCATGTCTTATATTTAAATCTTTCATCCAGTGAGAGTCTATCTTAGTTAATAGTGAGAGCTGTGGGTCCAGTTTCAGTCCTCTATAGGTTGCCAGACAGTTCATCCAGCACCATTTGTTAAATAGGGAATCTTTTCCCCACTGAATGTTTTTAATTGACTTGTCAAAGATTAAATAACGGTAGGTAGCTGCGTTCATCTCTTGGTTCTCTATTCTGTTCCATAGATCCAACTCTCTGTTTTTATGCCAGTACCATGTTGTTTGATCACTATCGATTTATAGTAAGGTCTGAGTTCTGGAAATGTGATTCCTCCTGATTTGTTTTTATTTCTGAGTAATGTCTTGGCTATTCAAGGTTTTTTCTGATTCCATATAAAATGAAGTATTATTTTTTCAAGATCTTTAAAGTATGACAGTGGAGCTTTAATAGGGATTGCATTAAAATTGTATATTTCTTTGGGTAGGATGGACATTTTAACAATGTTGGTTCTTCCCAGCTAAGAGCATGGTATGTTTTTCCATTTGTGAACATCTTCAGCTATTTCTTTTCTTAGAGTTTCATAATTTTCTTTATAGAGATCTTTCATGTCCTTTGTTAGGTAAACTCCCGAATATTTCATCTTCTTTAGCACTACTGTGAACAGAATAGAGTCCTTGACTGTTTTTTTCAGCATGACTATTGTTGGTATATATGAAGACTACAGATTTATTAGTGTTGATTTTGTAACCTGAGATGCTGCTGTGTTCCTTGATCACTTCTTAGACTTTCGTAGTAGAATACCTGGTGTTTTCCAGATATATCATCATATCATCTGCGAAGGGTGAAAGTTTGATCTTTTCTGACCCTATGTAGATAAGCTTGATCACCTTTTCTTCCCAAATTGTGTTGTCTAAGACTTCCATTACAATATTAAGAAGAAGTGGAGACAATTGGGAATTTTGCCTGGTTCCTGATCTGAGTGGAAATGATTTCAATTTAGCTCCATTCAATACAATATTGGCTGTGTGTATGTTGTAGATGGCCTCTATCAGTTTAAGAAATGTCCCTTCTATACCGATTTTCTTAAGTGTTCTGATCATGAATGGATGCTGGATGTTTTCAAAAGCTTTTTTTAGCCCCAGCCAAAAAACCAAAAAAAAAAAGCTTTTTCTGTGCAGCACCTGTGGGTCAAAGGACTCGGGTACCAGCCCTCTATGCTGAAGGTGGTTGTTTCAAACCTGGCCCCAGTCAAAAAAAAAAAAAGCTTTTTCTGCATCAACTGAGAGTATCATATGGTCTTTGTTTTTTAATTTGTTTATGTGATGAATTATATTTACAGATTTATGTATATTGAACCAGCCTTGAGACCCTGGGATAAAACCCACTTGTTCATGGTGTATACTTTGTTTGATGTGTTGCTGGATTCTGTTTGTTAGGATCTTGTTAAATATTTTTGCATCTACATTCATTATTGATATAGTTTTCTATAGTTTCACTACAATTTTTTTTTTGTTGTTGTGTCTTTTCCTGGTTTGGTGATCAACGTTATGTTTGCTTCATAGAATGTGTTCGGTAGTCTTCTTTCTTTTTCTATATTTTGGAAAAGGATGAATAATATTGGTATTAGTTCCTCTTTAAAAGTTTGGTAGAATTCTGACGTGAAGCCATCTGGTCTCTGGGTTTTTCTTTTTAGGGAAATTTTGTATAGTTGATGCCATTTCAGAACTCGATATAGGCCTGTTCAACATTTCCACTTGATTCTGGCTAAGTCTTGGAAGGTGGCGTGCTTCCAAGTGTTAGTCAATTTCCTTCAGATTTTTATATTTCTAAGAATAGAGTTTCTTTTAATATTCATTAGGGATGTTTTGAATTTCTGAGGAGTCTATTGTTATTTCATCATTACCATTTCTGATTGTTGAAAGTAGAGATTTTACTCTTTTTTTCGTGGTTATGTTAGCCAAAGGTTTATCTATTTTATTGATCTTTTTTTAAAAAAAATCTTTTTGATTTATTGATCTATTGTATAATTCTTTTGTTTTCAATTTCATTTAATTCTGCTCTAATTTTGGTTATTTCTTTTCTTCTGCTGGGTTTGGGATTGGAGTTTCTTCCTTTTCCTGTTGCTTGAGATGTCCCATTAAGTTGTTAATTTCCTCTCTTTCCATTCTCTTGAGGAAGGCTTGCAGTGCTATAAATTTCCCTCTTATGACTGCCTTTGCAATATCCCAGAGGTTCTGATAATTCTTGTCTTTATTATCGTTTTGTTCCAAAAATTTGGTAATTTCCTTCTTAATCTTGTCTATAACCCATCTATCCTTCAGCATAAGGTTATTTAGCTTCCATGTTTTTTTTTTTTTTTTTTTTTTTGTTTTTTATGCAGTTTTTGGCCAGGGCTGGGTTTGTACCCACCACCTCCAGCATAGGGGGCCAGTGCCCTACCTCTTTGAGCCACAGGCACTGCCAGCTTCCATGTCTTTGTATGAGTATGCAGATCTTTGTTTTTACTGAGTTCAACTTTTATTCCGTGGTTGTCCGAGAAGATGCAAGGAAAAATTTCTACTCCTTTAAATTTACTGAGGTTAGACTTGTGACCTAAGATGTGATTGATTTTAGAGTATGTTCCGTGGGCTGATGAGAAGAATGTATATTCAGTTTTTTTCGGATGAAATGTTCTGTATATGTCTGTTAAATCCAAATGTTGAATGGTTAAGTTTAAATCTAAAATTGCTTTGTTTAGCTTCCTTTTTTTTTTTTTTTTTTTTTTGTAGAGACAGAGTTTCACTTTATTGCCCTTGGTAGAGTGCCGTGGGGTCACACAGCTCACAGCAACCTCCAACTCCTGGGCTTAGGCGATTCTCCTGCCTCAGCCTCCCAAGTAGCTGGGACTACAGGCACCCGCCACAATGCCCGGCTATTTTTTTGTTGCAGTTTGGCCAGGGCTGGGTTTGAACCCGCCACCCTCGGTATATGGGGCCGGCGCCCTGCTCACAGAGCCACAGGCGCCACCCTTTGCTTAGCTTCTTATTGGAGGATCTATCCAACACTGACAAAGGAGTGTTAAAATCTCCAACTATTATGGAGCTGGAGGAAATCAAGTTGCTCATGTCTGTTATAATCTCTCTTATGAATTGAGGCACATTCTTGTTATGTGCATAAATATTAATAATTGAAATCTTATCATATTGTGTATTACCCTTAACAAATGTGAAGTGCCCATCTTCATCGTTCCTTACCTTTGTTGGCTTAAAACCTATTGTATCTGTGAATAAAATTGCCACACCTGCTTTTTTTTTGATTTCCATTTGCCTGAAATATAGATGACCATCCCTTCACCCTGAGTCTATATTTATCTTTTAAGGTACGATGAGATTCTTGTATGCAGCAGCTATCTGGCCTAAGTTTTTGTATCCAGTCAGCCAACCTGTGCCTCTTTAGAGGACAATTTAAGCCATTCACATTAATCGAGAATATTAGTAAACTGGTAGAATATTGGGTATCAATGTTGTTGAAAGTTCAGTTGACATTTTTAATTTTTTCACCACTGCAGAAGTTGGAATTTGATCAAAAGTTTCTGATTGAGTTAACTTTTGTGGAGGAGGATTATGCTGGTCATTATGGAGGATAGGTCTGAGAATATCCTGGAGAAATGGTTTAGTTATGGCAAATTTCTTCAACATGTGGATGTCATTAAAATATTTAATTTACTCCATAAGTGAAACTCAGTTTAGCTGAATACAGTATCCTGGGTTGAAAATTATTTTGTTTTAGGAGATTAAAAGTCAATGACCACCTTCTTATACTTTGAAAGGTTTCAGCAGAGAGATCTGCATTCTTTCTAATATTCTTCCCCTGTAGCTTATGGTTTTCTTAATTTTGGCTGCTTTCAGAATTTTCTCCTTGATATTAACTTTAGTGAAGTCAATTATGATGCGTCTGGGGGTTGTCTGATTTGGATTGAGTCATGGTAGGATTCTGAAACTGTCTACTATCTGTATTTCAGAATCTCTTGGTATGTCTGGAAAGTTCTTTTTTATAGTCTCATGAAAAAGGGCCTCTGTGCTTTGTGAAGCAGCTTTGTCACCTTGTGGAATTCCTATAAGGTGAATATTAGTTTTCTTCAAATTATCCCAAAGCTCTCTGAGATAATGATCCAGTTTTGCTCTCCATTTCTGTTCCTCTTTGAGTGCTTGGGACTGTTCAAAAGCTTTGTCTTAAATATCAGAAAATCTTTTTTCTGCTTGCTTCATTCTGTTACTCATGGATTCTACTGTATTTCTCAGATCCTTGAGGGCTGCAAGTTCTTGTCTCAATGTGTCAAAATCTTGGGTCAAAATTTTGTCTTTGAATTCACTGAATTCTTGAGACAACTTTTGAATTGCTCATTGAATTTCCAATTCCAACTTTACTTCAATTTTATTAATCTTAT
This sequence comes from Nycticebus coucang, assembly GCF_027406575.1. Classification (NCBI taxonomy): domain Eukaryota; kingdom Metazoa; phylum Chordata; class Mammalia; order Primates; family Lorisidae; genus Nycticebus; species Nycticebus coucang. The sequence continues at coordinate 19,737,707 of NC_069799.1, read as the reverse complement.
TTGCAATCCAAACTCTGAATTCAATTTCTGACATCTCAGCCATTTGTCTATGAATGGGATCTTCAGTTGTGTCTGCCGTATCATTCCTTGGGGGAGTTGATCTACTCTGGTTATTCATGTTACTGGTGTTTTTCTGCTGATTCCACCTCAGGATTATTTTACAATGTTTTGCTAGATGAGCAGATAAGGTGAAATTGGGTTGGAGGTTCTCCTGGAGTATTAATTAACCAGCCCTTTGCCCAAGAGCTGGGAGTGGTGTCCATACCTTTTCCCCTACAGCTTTGCAAAGGACCTATAGAGTGCTATGACCTGAGACACTGGGACTTACTTGGTGTGGTGGGGCTAAGTGTCTCTGTCTTGTTTTCAGCTGGTCTCTGTCCTACCCTAGTAAATTTGTTACTCTGGGTTGAAGTCTCAGCTGTGGAGAAATACCAGCAATTAAGTCACCCTGCCCTCCCCTCCCCTGGGTAAAAACTGGAAAAGGAAAATCAAACCTTAGCACTACCATACACCCAGGGTACCACTTTGGATAGTCCTCAGGTGATTGGTCCAGTTTGAGAGATCCAAATCAATTGTCTTAGTCAGCTCCTGGTCTCAAGTAAGGGAGTTCAAATGGTCTCTAGCAACTAGATAGCAGGGGTCTGCTGGCTGCCCGAGTATGACTCATTCTGGAGTCAGAAGGACCCCCACCCCCACCAAGCAAATGAATTAGTCTGGGATGGTTGATGCCTCCTTCCCCACCTTGCACCTCTGTCACACCCAGTCACTGGTAACCCCGCACGGCTATGACTTAGTTTCCTCCAATGAGCATATGCTCCTGGGGTTTGAGTCTGCCTTAGTTACAGAGAGATCTTATAGCTCCTTGGCTACACTGTGCCACCACCTGGCAGGATAAGCTGAGGCCTGACAACCTCAGGTGATTAATGGAAGCTGGGGTGGTTCACTCAGTTCCAGCCCCACCCATGATTGATGTTGCTGATACTTACAGTTGCACAGAATTTGTGATTCTGTCCTGGCTATATTCCCCTGTGGACCAGATGCTGTTTGAGTTCACAAAAACTGTGACTCAGCCCTGGTGTGTGCCTCTGTCGAGAGCTGGTGTTTCTGTTTCCCCTACAATGTGTGTTGGGGTGGGTGAAGTTAGAGCTTACACACAGTTTCTGGTTTCCCACCTGCCTTTGTCTCAGCTATGATCCCCTGAGGGCCAGGTGTTTCTTAGGCTCAATAAAGCAGTCCTGTCTCAGTTCCACCCTGGGAGTATGCCATCTCTGCATACGTATTTTCAATTCTTTGTCCTGCTGCGCTCTGCCCAGGCTGGTACCACCTCAGGCATACCCTTTGCTCACGGGGTCTGCGTTACAGTCCCAGATCTATTCCGCAAGTGTCTGCCATTGGAGAAGATGCCTGGCTTTCTCTGGTTGCCCAGAGAAACAGGGAATGTCCTTCCAAAATATCTCCAGGGATGTGAGCCCTATTTTTCCTGTTGCTGCTGCTGCTGCTCTGTACCAGTGGGCACCACCTCTCCTTTTCCTGGTCCTTCAGTCCACCATTTTCTCCTACCCCTGTGCCATAGAATCAACACAGACCTGCAACAGCCCACGTTTCTGTCCACACCTCTCAAGAGAATGCCCAAGAATCTGGAATCCATGGGGGACAGGGTTCCAGACCACCTGGTGAGAGTGGAGGGGAGTGCTGGGAGTTCAAAATTGCAGGTAGAGAATAAATAATTTTATAACTGGCAGGAGATTGCCATGGCACCCTAGCATGGGGAAGGACGTCTGGGTTTTAGAGGGTCTGTCCTGTGGAATAAAATGGGAAGACGTTTGAACTCTGCATGCTTGTTTGTAGAAAGTATACTGTGAGGCGTTCTCATGGAGGAGTGGACTCCCTACCTATTGGTAATGGATTTTGTACCTTTTGTTTTATCCATGGGGTCACAGCTTGTCTCAGCAGGGTTTATGTGCATTCTTCAACCTTCTCTCTTGAGTCAGCTCCAAACCATCAGCTTTCTTGCTAAACTTCTGTTCTTTAACTCTCCTGGATGGGAGGCTCTAGGAAAGTTGGCTCCAGTCAGCCATCTTGCCTCCACCCCTGGCATTTTCCTAGTTATTTTGTTAAGATATTTATATTCTACATTTAGTAAATTTTGTGTGTACCCTCATGGAAATGGTCTTAATTTTAACAGCTATTTATTGGTGAATGTATATTATTTTGTGTTAAACATTTGTGTGATGACAATGTTGTTTGAAAAGCCATATAATCTAGGTAACTTTAATCAATATACTTTTTTTTTTTGTCTCACTTTATGGCCCTAACTTTATTTCTTGTATTTTTTTGTTAAAAACATAAAAGTGACAATTTTTAATATTTTAAATATACAAATTACTTGTGTTAAGTATATTGACATTGTAGCCGGGTGTTGTAGTGGGCGCCTGTAGTCCCAGCTTCTCGGGAGGCTGAGGCAAGAGAATCACTTAAGCCCAGGAGTTGGAGGTTGCTGTGAGCTGTGTGATGCCATGGCACTCTACCGAGGGCCATAAAGTGAGACAAAAAAAAAACAGTATATTGACATTGTTATGCAATATATATTTCTAGAATGTTTCATCTTGCAAAACTGAATCTCAATATACATGAAGGTACTCCCAAATTTCCTTTATGAACACTACATTATTTTTCTTTTGTTTCTACAAATGTAGCTATTTTAGATACTTTATCAAAGTATCAGACTTTTGGAGAAACTGCATTTTTTCATTTACCATAATGTTAAGATTTGTCTTTATTAGAGATGTTGGAAGATTTCCTGATTTTTTTTTTTCATGTAGAGTCTCAGTGTGTCACCCTCGGTAGAGTGCTATGGTGTCACAGCTCACAGTAACCCCCAACTCTTGGGCTGAAAGAATTCTCTTGCCTCAGCCTCCCAAGTTGCTGGGACTACCAGCACCCACCACAATGCCTAGTTATATTTTGTTGCACTTATTGACTGGGTGGCCAGGGCAGGGTTTAAACCTGCCAGCCTTTGTGTATGTGGCTGGCACTGTAACCACTGTGCCATGGGCACTGAGGCTATAAAAACTTTTCTTATCAGATTTTACAAGATAAAAGAAAAGAAAAATGATTTGGAAATTCCAATATTTAGAAGATGTAATTCAAGTTAAATGGGGTTAATATAATAATGATACCTTAATCCAATAGAATCAGTGGTTCTAAGAAGGGGAGCTTGGTGTGATGTGGTGGCTCATGCCTATAATCTGAGTCCACCAGGAGGCCAAAGTAGGAGGATTGCTTGACCGTGGCCATTCTAGGCCAGCGTAAGGAAGAGTGAGACTCTGTCTTTACTAACAAGTAGCTGGGCATGGTAGCAAGTGCCTGTAGTCCCAGGTGTTTGGGAACCTGAGGCAAGATTATTGTTTCACCTCATGAATCTGAGGTTACTGTGAGCTACAATGACACCATGGCTATTTATACAGGGTGACAGATTGAGACTGTGTCAAAAAAAAAAAACTCTTAAGAGGAAGATACACATACGTGTGTGTGCAGATAAAGGTCATAAAAAAAAAAATGGCCAAACATGGTGGCTCATGCCTGTAATCTTAACACTCTGGAAGTCTAAGGCATAGGATCACTTGAGTTTACATGTTGAAGACCAGCCTGAGGAAGAGACCTCATCTCTACTAAAAGCATAGAAAATTATTAGCCAGGCATTGTGGTGGGCACCTGCATTCTCAGATAGGAGACTGGAGGATCACTTGAACCCAGAATTATGAGGTTGTTGTGAGTCAGGATGATACCTATGTACTGTAGTCAGGGCATCAAAATGAGATTCTGTCTCAAAAAAAAGAAGAAAGAAAGAAAAAAAAAGACTTTGTGTAGTGGTGGATTATGATAATGTTTTCACACATATGTACATAAGACATTGTAGCTAACTTATCAAATTATGTATTTCCAATGTGTACAATTGTTTGTATGTTAATTATATCACAATGAAAGATGTAGGAAAGTCATGTGGATATACTTGCTGTGTGTACAATTCCCATTATTAATAAAAAACTAGGGGCACCCATTGCTTAGTGGTTAAGATGCCAGCTACAGGCTCCAGCGCTGGTGTGTTCAAACCTGGAGCAGGCCTGCTAAAAAATAAAAAAAAAGGCTGGGTGGGCGGCGCCTGTGGCTCAAGGAGTAGGGTGCCAGTCCCACATGCCGGAGGTGGCAGGTTCAAACCTAGCCCCGGCCAAAAACCAAAATAAAAAAAAGGCTAGGCATTGTGGCAGGTGCCTGTAGTCCCAGCTACTAGGGAGGCTGAGCCAAGACAATCAGTTGAGCCTAACAGTTTGAGGTTGCTATGAGCTGTGACATCTCAGCACTCTATCAAGGGTGACAAAGCAAGACTGTCGCAATAAAAAAATTTAAAAAAAAAAGGAAAATTAGCTATCGCAAGTCAAAAACCAAAATATTCTGTATTAATTCTAACATCTAAAGAAAGAGTCATCAAATAATATAAAATTAAGAACTTTAACACATCCTTCTATAGCTCTGACAAAGATTTGTGCTATCAGCCAAGTCCAACAGCTTCAAATACTCTTGGGACCTAGACATCTATATATTTTTGGGTAGGCTTAATATCAACATCAGCACAGTTACATTACAAAACAATTACATCAACATTACACAGGAGCTATCATCTAAATAAGATAGCAAGAGAAGCAGGCTATCACACAATCCCTAAGGAGCAGTTGCTATTTCCTTGCACATGGTAGGTTTATATATTTAATGAATATTTGGAATGCATAAAGGAACAATTCCAGCCTAGGCAGCACCCATAACTCAGTGGGTAGGATGCTGGCCACATACACTGAGGCTGGCAGGTTCGAATGTGGCCCAGGCCAGCTAACAACTGCAACTAAAAAAAAATAAACAGGCATTGTGGTGGGTGCCTGTAGTCCAGGATTTTGAGGTTGCTGTGAGCTGTGATGCCATCAGCACTCTACCAAGGGCGACATGATGAGACTCTGTCTCCAAAAATAAGAAAATTCTTACTCCTAGTATCACTCTGATTTAAGCTGTGATTCTGTGTTTAATTGTTAGGGTGAAACAAAAGCAGGCCTAACTCCATTTTTGTTGTAACTTATTCCTGAGAATCAGTGGGGAGGCAAAGCAGGCCTGACTCAAATTATGTTGTTTGGTTACTTTTTATTGCTTGGAAAAAATTAATAAATAATAATAAAAAACAGTTCCGATTGCTTCTCCACCCATTGCATGGTATTTTAAATGGACCTGGTTAAAACTGTTAGAATTATTTGTATTGTGTGGAAAGTCACTAACTAACCTGATGACAACAATCTTTGTGATTCAGTTAAGGTGGTCTTCATACCATCTGTATATTATATTGAAATGTTAAAAGAACAAGCTTGAATCCATTTTACTATTTGCTCCCTTTTACCTTCAAAATTAGTACCTCTTGTTTGCCCTCCCATTGTGTAACTGTAAATGCATTTACTTGTGATTGTGGACCTAGTGATTATAGCTCTTTATGGTCATGGTCTTTACAACGTTTACCTATAAGTTCTCCTCCCTGCATTTCCCCCAAGGACACTGTGGTTTGTACCTATTCTTTGAGGAAGAAAAATCACTAATCACTCTCATAATCATAGCATTGTGTAAAATGACTAACTGCCCTACTTTTGTGATTCCCCCTACCACTTTAAATGCATTTTTTGCTTCTGTAATAATGTTTGCTTGCCCCCTGGAAAAGTTTTGCCCTATAAAAACCAGAGCCACAGACAACTCAGGGCTGCTCTCAGAAACCGTATGTTCAGAAAACTGAGGCAGTCACTGACTGGCTGTTCAATGAAAGGACTCCTCTCTAAATTTCACTTGTCTGGTGGTGTGGTCTTTGAGAGACTCCTGGGCATAACATAAAGATCATTTAATCAATACAAATATTTATTGAACACTTAAGAAGTGACAAGTTCTGCCCTAAATAATGAACATGCAGTAGTAAAAAAGTATACACATTCCACCAGCATAGAATTTACAATCTGGCAGTAGTAGGTGAACAACTACAGGTTGGCACACATATCTATCAAAGAGGGTCTCTGTAGAGAGACATGTAGCTACAGATATAAGGAAGGACTTTTTCAGAAACTGTTTCTTCAAACTAAGACCTGAGTATGATGACATTTTATCACCAGAGGAAGAAGGTGCAAGAGAAACATAGGAATGAGTGAAACAAAATTGAGATCTATAATTAATAAGTACAATATAGCACTGAGTGGAAGTTTCATGGACCAGAATCAATTGCTTTTTAACTTCAACAGCTGCTTTTAGGTTTGAGGAATTGTTTAGAATTCATGATCTACACAGAAAGAGGGAGCTTACCAGGCTGTGACAGGGGCTACTTCCCAGGACTCATGGACTCACCACTGCCCACTACCAGATGGTATCTTCTAAAAGGTGGTTCCCTCCAGTGATCCTCACACCCTGAATCCACACAGCTAAAGAGCATCCAACACTTGTGGGAGATAGCCAGGAAGGCAAAGGCAAGCAGGGACTTAGGGGAAAAAGACCTGAGTGTGCTGGGAGGCAGGGACTAAGGAGGCAGCTGAGCAGAACATTCTCATTCTGTCCTGGGATCTGCTCCCCTGGCCCCCCCACCTCCTCTCCATCTTCCTGGCTGGTTCCTCCCATCTCCTTGCCTGCTCACCCCAGAGGGCACAAGGGCTCAGTCTACACAATGTGAGTCTCCAAGTTCTAACTATACCCCTGTATAATCCCTTGATGTCCTTCATGTGGGTGTGCATACCCCTCAGGTCCTCTAAAACCATTAGCCCCACCTCCCTGAGAAGGCCCTTCTTGGCTAGACAAAGTTCACCTGCCACTGTCCCAGGCCAAACCCCCAGGCATTGTCCCCAACTGCTGTCTCATACCCACAGTCCATCCAACCCCAAAGAAGCTGCCAGCTCCTCCTTTATAGCCCCACAGCCACCACCTCTCTGACTGGGCTGTGGCTGTCACCTGCAGGTACCATCAACCCTTAGCTCATCTGCCCAGGGGCAGCCCCCTGAGCCCCTGTGCACTTTTGTATTCACCTGTGGTGGTCATATCAACTAGGGCCAACACCAGAGTTCCTACAGTTCAGCCCTCGCCTTCTCACTTCCTGGACACCCAGAAACCTGTACCATAATATCCTCATCTTTAATATGTCTGTCCCCCTCCTGACCCCAGCCTGTGGCACAGATCCCAGGCCCAGGTATCCAGAGCCATGTAGATGACACAGCCACTGATACACCCTGACCTTCAGTGTGACTCCTAGCAGGGTCACAAGCCCCCTAGGCCTTGATTTCTCATCTGTCTATTAAAGGCAAGAGTTGGTGGGTAGGCTTGGTGCCTGTAGCTCAGTGGTTAGGGCTCTGGCCACAGACACCAGGGCTGGAAGGTTCGTTTGTTTGTTTGTTTGATTTGTAGAGACAGAGTCTCACTGTACTGCCCTCGGTAGAGTGCCGTGGCATCACACAGCTCACAGCAACCTCTAACTCTTGGGCTTACGCGATTCTCTTGCCTCAGCCTCCCAAGCAGCTGGGACTACAGGCATGCGCCACAATGCCTGGCTATTTTTCTGTTGCAGTTTGGCCGGGGCTGGGTCCGAACCTGCCACCCTCGGCATATGGGGCTGGTGCCCTACTCACTGAGCCACAGGCGCTGCCCGAGTTGGCAGGTTCAAACCCAGTCCAGGCCAGCTAAATACAAAAGTGACAACAACAACAATACCAACAACAAAAATTTCCAGGCGTTGTGGTGGGCGCCTGTAGTCCCAGCTACTTGGGAGGCTGAGACAAGAGAATCACTTAAGCCTGAAAGTTTGAGGTTGCTTTGAGCTGTGACACCATGGCACTCTACCAAGGGTGACATAATGAGATTCTGTATCAGAAAGAAAACAAAAAGAGTTGGTGGGTAGAAAGCAGGTCCCACCTCCAGCCAGCTCAGAATGCCTGGCATCTGGTCTCACTTGTGCCTTATCTTTCCAACTTCCTCTTCCTCTTGCAATGAGGATGTAGCATCTGCAATGCAGCAGATGGTTCAAGTGGGTAGAAAAATTTCCTTTTTCCTCCTTGAGTTACACAGCATCTGCTCCTACCAGCATCCCCACCCCCACCCCCACTCTGACGAGGTGCTGAACTCAACCAGCTGCCTCATGCCAACAACAGCCCCTGGTACAGCTCAAGGGGTGCTGAGTCCTGAAGGGGCCTGTCAGGCATTTGGCACTGGCAGAATCTGGCTCTGCCAGTTATTGGCCCCATATACCTGTTCTCCCCAGTGTGGCAAGATAAAAATCCTAGCCTGAATGCCAGTGGCCCAGAGAGCTCACTACTCCATGTTATAGGGCTGAAGAATGTGAAGGCGGTGGGGGTGAGAGATGTTCCCTAGGCTGAGTCACTTCCTTGGGGACTGAGATCAATTAGGCCACTGCCATGGTGCTGAGGAAAGGCATGTGTCCTGCCTGAGGAACTCTTCTCCAGTTCTGGATCTTTAGAATTGAGGCAGGGATAGGATGAAGGTGCCAGCTCCCCCTTTATAGCCCCTCAGCCACCACCCTTCTTGGTTTTATCAGGAAAAAAGCAGCAAATTCAGCCTCCTCTAAAGCTGGCCACGCCAGGGGATTTGAATTCTGGGGTGGCAAGAATCTGGGGTGAGGAAACAAAGCCCTCTGGTTTTGGACACACCTGAAGTTTCTTGCAGCTCTCTGAGGTATAGCAACTGTTACCAGATGCATGGTTTCAGAGAACCTAAGGAAAGAGGGGAGGCACCAGGAAGGGCCCCTGAAGCCAAGGACAAAAGTCATGAAGCTTCCTGCCTTCATGCCTGTTTCCCCAGTTGGAGACTTCAGTTTCTTGAGAAAGTGTGTGCGGACTGACAGGAACCCCAAGAACAGGCAGGCTAAGAACTTACTGCATCGATACAAGGCTGCCATTGCAGGACCTGTCAAACAGGTGAGGAAACTTAGGTACCAGGCAGACACCTGCACATGGGTGGGCCACTGGCTGCCTAGAACCCGGGAGATCCACGCAGACCTTCCAATTCCCAAGAGAGGTTGTCCCATTCCCTGCTTGCTACGTCCTAAACCTCTTCCCTCCTCCCACCCCCTGCTCACTAGGCCAGGGCTTCTTTGTTCCCTGCTGTCAGGCTGAAGATTGAGGTACCTGTGGTCCCTGTTCCAGGCATGGAGCTGACTGTCCCAGGTGAGGACTTCTGGCAGTTGCCTTCTAGGCCACCTCTGTGCATGTAAACCGAGAGCGCTCACCCTGTTTAGCAGGGAGCCGTGGGGACCTTAGCGCCTACACCGTGTGGACCTGATGGCCCCTCTTAGACCCTCAACGTCCCACAGGGCCTTGACCTCCAGTGGCCCCTTATCCCTGGGATATCCTTGACCTGGCTTTGCCATAGCAGGCCCACGGACAGATTCTTGAGACCACCGGGTCATGAAAGCAGGGGGAGAAATAGTGGCTCCAGGGGGTGTCATGTCATCTGAATGGGGGATGAGGGGCCGGCTTCATCTGAGGCACACACATCATCCAAATTCCATCCTCTAGCTTTGACTGAGACTAGCCAGGAACAGTGGCAAAGGGCAGGGGTCGCTGATGCTGCTCCCAGGCTGGTTCCCCAGCTGTGGCTTCGTCTTTGGGTGGTAGTCCTCAGGCTACAAGTGCCCCCAAAATTAGCTGCACCCGCTACGATCAGATCTTCAGGAAGGAAAAGCGACAGCAATGCGTGTAGCGGTCCAGTGGTTACACTCACACCCGGCGATCCCTCCCCAGCAGAAACCCTTTCGTGTCCCTGAGCCTCTGCCTGCACTGTCACACCCCACCCTAGTCCTCATCTGCGGAACTCTCTACTCTGTGCCTCAAGGCTCTGAGGCGGTGCAGCCAACAACCACCGCCAGGCGCAGGCGCCGATGAGGGGCCGCTAGCAGGCCAAACTCCGCACCCCTCCCCAGCTAGCGCAGGCACCTGCAGGAGGAGGGCGCGCTGCGGGGTCTGCAGGAGGAGGAAGGCAGCTGACCCCGGAGCTAGGTGCGCGCCGGGGTGGAAGCGGCTGTGGCCCGGATCCTGCTACCCCATTTCTCCGAATTCTAGCCTCCGGTCTGCGCCGCCCCCTCTGCATCGCAGTCCCTCCCCCACCGGCGGCGGAGCAAATTTTCCAGAGCCGGAAGCCCGTTCCCCAGCCAAATTTGTCTCAGGGACATCCCGGGATCCAAGCTCCCCACGGTGTCTCAGCCTCTCAGAGCCCCGCCCAGACCTGGCTGCCGCTGACCCCAGCCCCCACCTTGTACCTCTGCCTGGGGACCCACAGGGGTGGCGAGCTGGAAAGCTGAAGGGGGAGGCCACGCCCGCAGCGCCCACAGCTCTCTGGGGTTGGGGACACCCGCTTCCTGGAGGGTGGCTGCTGGAAGTGGTGTATTTTATTCATTCATTCATTTATTTATTTATTTATTTATTTATTTATTTATTTTTGGCGACAGAGTCTCACTTTGTGGTCCTTGGTAGAGTGTGGTGGGGTCACAGCTTACAGCAACTTCAAACTCTTGGGCTTAAGCGATTCTCTTGCCTCAGCCTCCTGAGTAGCTGGGACTACAGGCGCCAGACACAACGCCCAGCTATATTTTGGTTGCAGTTGTCACTGCTCTTTTAGCTGGTGGGGTCAGGGTTGGAACCTACCACCCTCAGCGTATGGGGCCAGCGCCCTACCCACTGAGCCACAGGCACAGCTGGTGAAGGAAAGTACTACCAAATCCAAAAAGGGGGGGGGGGAACCAGCCATGTAGCAGCACCTCTCGCCCCCTACCATAAGAATGTGACCTTTTGTAACTGTTCCAGGAAATAGCCCCGAGCTGAAGCAGATAACCGGTAACTGGTTCTGAGAAAAGAGCTAAGCAAATGTTTAACTGCTGATGTTGTCTTAAGATAGATGAGTAATGAACCAGAGTTCTTCTTATCTGGAAAAGCCCCTGCTATGTCTGCTACCCCGCCCTACTTTGTGGTTTTTGCCTTTATAAGCTTGTAAAACCTGCTGTTCAGGGCTGGACTCCTCTGCTCCTGAAAGAGTTACGAGTTAAGCCCCAGCATGCTGGAATAAAACCCTCTTGCTGATTGCATCAAGTGCCGTCTCTTGAGGTTGATTGGGGTCGTCGTAGTTCAGTACAGAGTGGGGGGTCCTGTCCCCAGTCTTTCACCGGGAAGGGGTGTATTTTCCACAGAACAATTTGTGGAAAGTGGATCTTTCTTTCCCTAAGGGAAGAGCCTGGCTTTGTGATTACGTTCTTTTCTTACCTTCAAAAGTTGGTAGAGTGTAATTAATATGATAGCCTCCTGTTTCTGTCAGTAAATGTGAACACATTTTAATTTTGTTTTTGTCAATTTAGCTAGTCCTTTTGTTAGTTTCTGTGTTTTTAAGTGGAATTGTAAATCTTCTTAAAGTCGTTAAGATACCTGCAGAAAAAGTGAAAGGAGGGGCGCTCCTGTGGCTCAGTCGGTAAGGTGCCTGCCCCACATACCGAGGGTGGCGGGTTCAAACCCAGCTCAGGCCAAACTGCAACCAAAAAATAGCCAGGCGTTGGCGGGCGCCTGTAGTCCCAGCTACTCAGGAGGCTGAGGCAAGTGAATCGCTTAAGCCCAGGAGTTGGAGGTTGCTGTGAGCTGTGTGATGCCATGGCATTCTACCAAGGGCTATAAAGAAAAAAAAAAAAAAAAAGAAAAGAAAAAGTGAAATGAGAGGAGGTGGAAACTTTTACTTCCTCCAGAGGAACTTACATTGAGAGAGGATACCCATACTCCACAAATATATACCTGCAGGATCCTCTCCATGGTGACTCTTCTCTTAGGAATTTGTAGACTTAATTCCTGGAACCTGGAAATTTCCACTTTAGTGAACTCCTGTAGTTCTGTGGGGGCTGGAACAGCATCTCCAGCTTGATTCAAACTGACCAATGAGAAATGTACCTGTGGGTTGGAACTTTTGGACTGGAGATAAAAAGGGAAAGGCCAAGCCAGTCTGGGAGCACCGCCATTTTGAATTCTTCTCTGACATTAGCTCCAGCAGCTAAATAAAAGCCTTTTTTCCTCTTCAATAGTGTTTGGGTGCTCTTTCTCTCAATTGGGCCTTGTCTTCCTGCAACATTTTTGGTTCCCTGACTGGGAATCAAGACCACCTGAGGAGAGAAAAGGCCCAGATCCACCTGGTAGTTGCGCTAATCCTCTGGATATCCACATGGGGGGGCCCTGATAAGCCTGGGTGATGTGAACCACTGAGCTCGCCAGGGAGGCAGCTTAGCCTTCCTGTGTGGATACCTCAACTAGGCAGAGAAAGGACCCCCTCAGTGCTTCTTCAAGGAGTCAAACACTGGGAGGAACAGACAGGTAGGAACTGGTGAGAAAGAATACCCGAAAAGGGTGAGGTCTAAGAGAACAGGTCTTCTCAAGGAGACCACAAGGATACACTTACAGGGTCCTCTCCATGGTGACTCAGCTCTTGGGAATTTGTAAACTTAACTTCCTGAAACTTGGGAATTTCCACTTCTGTGAAATCCTGTAGTTCTGTGGGGTCTGGAATAGCATCTCCCACTTAATTCAAACTGGCCAATGAAAAAGGTACCTATGAGTTGGAATTTTGTACCTAGAGATAAAAAGAGAAAGACCAAGCCAGTTGGGGAATTCTATGCCAAAGCTCCCAGCCAATTACTAAAGCCCTTACTCTTATAAACATGATGTTTGGGTGCTTTTTCTGTCCATTGGGCCTTGTAAAATTTTTGGTTCCCTGACCTGAAAGCGTGACCATCTGAGGAAAGAACAGGCTCAGATGCACCTGGTAGTTGCTGCCAATCATCTGGACACCCATGTGGGGGGACTCCTGATCGGCCTGGGTGATGTGAACCATTGAGCGTGCCAGAGAGGAAGTTTGCCCTCCCTGTGTAGACACTTCGACTGAGCAGAGAAATGCCACCTGGGCGGGTTTTCAAGGAGTCAAACACTGGGAGGAACTGGCATTCAGGAATAGGTACCAACACAGGGAGACGTCTAAGGCAAAGTACAGTCAATCTGGGATTCCCACCATTTGGGTAGAACTGGGGGTCTGATCAACCCTGGGGACGTTAGATCTCCGGCAGGTTGAGATGGTAGCCTGGTGAGCCAGGGGCCCAGCTCTCCCATTCCCCTTACCTACGAAACAGGGGTGGGAGGGGAGGCTGAGCAGTGGACACATGGGATCAGGCCTTGAAGAACACACACAAGATAAGGCCTTGCTGATTTCATGGTACACACACAGGCAGGATAAGGTCATGCTGACACCATTGATATTAAAAATGTTTTTGTATCTAGCTATTATTTTGCTTAACCAAGTAACTGCAAGTGCCGTACATGCTGGTCATGGAGTCCTGCGGCTTACTTGCTGCGTCATCCAACCTATAAAATCTGTGCATTAACCCTGGTCAGGGCTGCTCTGCCCTGATCTCTCTGAGACTTGCAGAGACAGCTGGCCGGACAGTCTAAATAAAGCTTCTTATAGGCATTTTGAAGATATTTGTCTGGTGATCTTTTCTCGCCCCATAACATCTGGAGGCCCCAGCAAGGTCCCTGGGTTTTAACCAAGTCTACAACCACTGGTTGTGCCTAGGCACCAGAGCCAGTTTTCAACTAGAGGGCAACCTCTGAGAATTTCTCAGCCCTGGGTGAAAGACTAACTCTGTCCCTCTGCCCCAGCCTACCAAATTAATAGACTAAATTTGGGCACCTTAACAGGATCATCAGGTCTGAATTCTTTACCAGTAAGTCTGTTTGTTCTGGGACACCCAGAGGCTGGATGCAGCCCTAGATTGAGGGTGTCTGTAGACTTCTATTAGACTGTTTTGGTATTTGCAGTCTCTATTAGGCTGTTTTGGTTGTGGTTTTGTGTGTCTTTCATGTGTTTTGTGTTATGTACGTATGTCTGTTAGGTTGTTTTTGTCTTGGTTTTGTGTTTTTCTATGTTCTGTGTTATGTATGAGTAAGAGAAAGTGTTTGGATGTCATTCTACAGCCTTGAGGCTACGGAATCCGAATGGGCCTCTACCCCCAGTTCCATGACTTTATCATACAGCTTAGTGGCAGCCCCCTCCCCCCGAGGTGACCTGGAATGGGATTTATATGTCTCTGCCTATGCCAAGATAGAGTTTTCATCCCTTCGGGAACATGGCCAGGAAGGCATCTGAGTTGGGGGCAGATGCTCCACGCCTGACTGACTTTGTGTCCATCTGTCTTCTTTGTTCTCCATGTCAGACGTATGTCTCTTCAGTAGATTTGGATATTTTCTATGGTGGTCTCCTTGCAGATGCCTCCTGACCTTTTTCCTATAGCTGTGATCACACTCTCCTGTGAGTCACTAACCTCTTTTATCAGGGAACTCTCCAGGAATTTCATCCTGTGGAAATCAGCCTTTTTACCTTCTTTCTCTTATGTCCCCTATCTCCCACTGCCTTTGACATCGCTTTCTGGGTGGGAATCAAACTTTTACTGTACAGTGTTGTTCTGGAATGTTAGTCTGCTTGGCAGCACGCTATTATCTTTCTTTCATGGCCCTTTTGTACTTCCTCAAAAGCCCCAGAATGAGGCTTCACCATCCCTTGTAAAGAGTAGTGAGACTAAAGAAATCAAATCAATCTACATTTTACAAACAAAAAGATGGAAAGGTAATGAGAGTCACCTAGGATCTGCTCTTCCTGACCTCCCACACTGTTCTGTGCCTGTGGCTACACATCTATCTGAGTGGGTAGAGTGGACACTTTGTCATGGAGAGGTACCTCGTGTATTAGTTAATACTTCCTATGGAAGAGTCATTGATTGGAGACCCCATGGGACCGCTCAAGACAAAGGAGTGGAAGCAGATTTAAGATGGCATAAAGGTGATAATAGTATATCTACCACAGCCCCTTCATTCCCTTGTATGGCACAGGGGTGCTATGTCCTCACCAATGCCATCCATGAATGGCCAAACTCAACAACATCTTTGGAAATTAACAACTTCTCTATCATAATTATATGCTTGGAAAGGAGATATGCATAATACTGACAACTCTTGTACTTTAACCTTTCAGAGAAATGAAACCCATTATGTACAGGCTTGTGTAAAACTGCCATATCTTTCAATGACGTGACCTGCTCAGTGACATCCTGAAGAGTCTGTTATTTCTTGCATGAATTGTTCCGTTTTCACATGCTTTAATTCTTCTGTCTCTTTTTAGCACAGTCAGGAAAGTAAGGAGCTCAAGTTGGATTGTGGATACCAGTGCAGATGCAAAGACCAGAGAAAGATTCACCAGAGCCTTGCTGTTTCAACATCTTGTGAACTCTATCAAGAAACAGACTAAACAGATGATTGGACTGTTGATATTCATTATCATTGGACTGATTGCTTTTACTTCTGCTGCAGCAACTGCTGGTGTGGCTTTACACTGATCTGTAAAAACTGGAGAATTTGTTCAAAATTGGCATAGTAACTCTGAAAATTTATGGACTACCCAGCATGAAATAGACTGTAAAATTAATAACAAATTAACAGATTTAGAGGAAACCCTAGTGTTACTGGGGGGATCAAATTTCAAGTCTACAAGGACAAATCAGATTATGTTATGATTGGAATATTACTACATTCCATGTAACCCCTGTTTCTTGTAGTGACAGTAATTTTAATTGGGATAAAGTTAGAAAGCATTTGTTAAGTAGTACTAACATGACTGAAGAAATTCTAGAATTACAACAGCATATGTCAGAAAGGTTTGCACATCAGCTACAATTGTTATCAGGAACAGATATATTGCAAAGCATTTCTGATGGTATTAGTCAACTACCTCCTATTAAGCAATTGAAAGCATTGAGTAGTGCTTCTTTCATTTTTATGCTGTTAATCATTGGCATTATTTTGTTTTGTTACCTAGTCTGGAGAATAATCTCAAGAAACTCACAAGGAATGAGACAAAAGGGCACAGTTTTATTTCCTTAATGCTTTACAAAGATCATTCAAAACAAAGAGGGGGAAATGTAGATGGACATTTCCTCACTCTTTGACCTGACTTGGGCTGTGGAGGACATGAGAGTATTTTTTTTTTTTTTTTGAGACAGAGCCTCAAGCTGTCACCCTGGGTAGAGTGCTGTGACATCACAGCTCACAGCAACCTCCAACTCCTAGGCTCAAGCGATTCTCCTGCCTCCGCCTCCCAAGTAGCTGGGATTACAGGCGCCCGCCACTACAACTGGCTATTTTTTGGTTGCAGCTGTCATTGTTGTTTGTCAGGCCTGGGCTGGATTCGAACCCGCCAGCTCAGATGTATGTGGCTGGCTCCTTAGCCGCTTGAGCCACAGGCGCCAAACCGACATGAGAGTATTAAATGATGCAAGCGCAGGAGCATCTGAATCTTGGCAGCATGCAACCAAGCTGCTCTGTGTTCTCACAGGCAGTGTCGGGAAGTGGTGAAGGAAATGTTTATGTATAGATTAGAAACCAAAAAGGTGGTCAAGGAAATGTTTATGTATAGATTAGAAACCATGGGCAGCATCCGTGGCTCAAAGGAATAGGGCACCTTCCCCATATACTGGAGGTAGTGAGTTCAAACCCAGCTCTGGCCAAAAACTGCAAAAAAAAAAAAGAAAGAAAAAGAAACCAACAAAGGTGTTAGGAAAAAGTTGTGCAGGAAAGAAACTGAGAGCTGTGAGAACTGTTACTTATTGTAAGAACTGCTACTTGTTGATAAGAACCTTGTAATATTTTCTAATAAAAACCCTGTGGCTCCTGAGGGGTTCGTTCTCTCCAGAGTGACAGGCAGCCTCTCTCCTTGCTGCTTGTACTGATCAGTCTTGTCTTGTGATATGTTTCCTCAGAGAAGCTACCATTTCCACAGGGAAACAGCAACAACTTATCTTGTGTATTTCTTTTTCAATGGTTTGTTATGTCCCATCTAAAAACAGCCATGATGATAGTCTTAATTTTAGCATGTGTTTATTGATAAGTCCTTTTTTATTTTTTTAGACAGAATTTCACTTTGTCACCCTCAGTAGCGTGCCATGGCATAGGTCACAGCAATCTCTATAGGTGAAAAGCCTGTAAGTAACCTTTAAATGGTTCCATTTTGTGAAGGCAAGTTTAAAGTCTGTTGTGAGTTAGAAAAGAATAGAACTCCATATATGGGTTAAAACCTAATCATGTAAAAGTGATTTAGGGCGAAGCTTCATGGAGGCAGGTCTGCGGGCAGATACCTGTATATCACAGGATTTTCCAGGCTACTCCCTGAAGATGATTAACTGGCTCCAGATGGTCAAGCCTTCAAACAGCTTATTTCCCCAGAATCTTATTTTATGGTTTTTGTTTTTGATTATGTAGCGTAAGAATAACTTTAGTGAAGTAGTTATCAGTTAATCCAGTTAAACCTTAGCCCATAAGGATAGTTTTAGATAATGTTAGTAAAATGGTTATCAGTTAATCTGGTTTATCTGTAGGCCCATAAGTACCAGGTAGTAAGAGGCTTGGGGCCAAAGTTTAAGTCATGTGTTTATTGATTAACTTATGTGCCTATATAAGCTGGGAAAAAAATAAAGAAGTTTGCTACCTGCCATCATAGAGCTTATAGCCACTCTTTGTTCCATTCTATTTCAATTGCAGGTCTATACTCTGCATCACCAATCACACATAAGGGACTTCACGCAACAAACCTCCAACAACTGGGGTCAAGTGATCTTGCCTTACGCTCGAAGTAGCTGGGAATACAGTGCCCACCACAACACCTGGCTATTTTTGGAGATAGGTTCTCACTCTGACTCAGGCTGGTCTCAAACTCAGGAGCTCAAGCAATCTATCCACCTCAGCTTCCCAAAATGCTGAGATGTGAACTCCTGAGCCTGGCCATATTGATGAATTTATAGCCACTTTGTTTTTTTTTGAGACAGGGTCTCACTACGTCACCCTGGGTAGAGAGCTGTGGCATCGTAGCTCACAGAAACCTCCAACACTTGGGCTTAAGGGATCCTCTTGCCTCAGCCTCCCAATTAGATATGACTACACACACACCACAATGCCTGGCTATGTTTTTGGTTGCAGTTGTCATTTTTGTTTAGCAGGCCCAGGCTGGGCTTGAACATGCCAACCTCGGTGAATATGGCTGGCACCCTACTCACTGAGCTGTGGGTGCCAAGAGGAAAAAACTTCTGCAATTTGCAGGTAATTTTTGAGAAACTTTGTAACTATTTTAATCTCATTGGCAAGCACAAAATTTACCACCTTCAGTCTTTTTTTCTTCCTTTTTTTTGAGACAGAGTGCCACTATGTCAACCTCAGTAGAGTGCTGTGGCATCATAGCTCACAGCAACCTGAAATTCTTGGGTTTAAGAGAGCCTTTTGCCTTAGCCTCTCAAATAGCTGGCACTTTCAGTGTTTCTAAGTGTACTTTTTTTTTTTTTTTTTTGAGACAGAGCCTCAAGCTGTGACCCTGGGTAGAGTGCCATGGCATCACAGCTCATAGCAACCTCCAACTTCTGGGCTCAAGCGATTCTCCTTCCTCCACCTCGTATCTGGGACTACAGGTGCCTGCCACAATGCTCGGCTATTTTTTGTGGTAGCATCCATCATTGTTGTTTGGTGGGCTCGGGCTGGATTCGAACTCACCAGCTCAGGTGTATGTGGCTGGTACCTTAGCTGCTTGAGCCACAAGCGCCGAGCCTCTAAGTGTACTTTCTAAGTTAACATAATAGACTTAAGGTTTGTCTTTGTCATTGGATATGGCAAGATATTCTGTTTTAATGCTGGATAAATGCTCCATTGTCTCTACATTGGCACAGACATTGACATCTGTGTTTCTTATGCCTCTTCACTTTCCTGAATAATGCTGTGATGAATGTGAATGCAGACATGTATCTTCCGTATTCTGCAATAAGTGTTTTGGATATATATCCAAATGTGAGGTTGTTGGATCACACAAAAACTTTTAGCTTTAGTTTTCTGAGAAACTTTCATACAGTTTAAGAGTGTCTGCAACATTTTTCCTCATCAATATTTCAAAAAGTTTCCAATTTCTTTATATCCTTGACAAATTTTTTAGTGTTCGATTTGAGTATGATATAATAGTTCATTGTGATTTTTCTTTGCATTTCTCAATAATCAGTGCTTTAAGCATCCTTTCAAATGCTCATTGCCCATTTATATATCTTCTTTGAAAAATGCCAGTGCAGGCTTGGCAGGTGTGGCTCAAGTGGCTAAAGCGCCAGCCACATACACCTGAGCTGGCATGTTCGAAACCAGCCTGGGCCCACCAAACAACAATGATGGCTGCAACCAAAAAATAGCCAGGTGTTGTGGTAGGTGCCTATAGTCCCAGGTACTTGGGACGCAGAGGCAGGAGAATTGCCTGAACCCAGGAGTTTGACGTTGCTGTGAGCTGTGATGCCACAGCACTCTACCCAGGGCAACAGCTTGAGGCTCTGTCTCAAAAAAAAGAAAGAAAGAAAGAAAGAGAAATGTCAGTGCAATTTTTGGTCAATATTTAAATAAACTTACTTAGGATTTGTGTATATATATGTATGTATGTATATATTATTTATACACATATATTCTCCAATCAGATACTTAATTTACAAATATTTTCAGCCATGTATAAGGTGGCATTTCTACTCTACATAATGTTTTCTTGGATGTGTGAGAATGGTTAAATTTGATGTGCTCTAAGGATTTTTTTTTTTTTTGTTATTGTTTTTGTGTTGCAACTATCATTGCTTATGCATGTGATGTCATAACAAAGAAGACAGTGCCAAGGTGAATGTCATGATCTATTCTCCTATTTGTTCTTTGAAGAGTTATATTAGTTATACTTCATTTTTTTTTTTTTTTCATGAGACAGAGTGTCGCTATGTAGCCCTGGGTAGCATGCCATGGCATCACAGCTCACAGCAACCTCCAACTCTTGGGTTTAAGTTATTTTCTTGCTTCACCCTCCAGAGCTGTTGGGACTACAGGCACCCACCACAGTGCCTGGCTAAACTTTTTTCCTGTAGTTGTCATTGTTTGGCAGGCCTAGGCCGGTTTTGAAGCCTCCAGCCTGGGGGTATGCGCCATTCCTACTGAGCAACAGGCAATGACAGCATGCGATTTTAGTTCTCTTAAATTTTATTTTTTGTGTGTTAACTGAAGGCCCCTTTGTGGGCTGATGGGCCTATTTAATTTTTTAATTTATTATTAAAAGATGCATCATTCTTCATTTTGAAAGACAGTTTGCTAGACAAATTATATATACTTTGACACTTTTGTTCTTTGATCACTTTGATCATATGACCCAACTCTTTTTTTGATATGAAATTTTGTGTTGATTAATCCACTAGTAATCTTACAAATGAGAAGAATGTGGCAAAGCCTGTAACTTGTGTGGAGCTTACTTCACACAAGAAAATTCATATTGGAGAGAAATCTTACAAATGTATATAATGGGGCAAAGTTTTTAATTGGTCCTCAGCCCTTACTAATCATAGGAGAAATCATACCAGTGAAAAATCCTAACAATGTAAAGACTGTGGCAAAGGCTTAAGCCAGAGTCACAGTTTTCTGTGCTTAATAGAATTCGTGTTGAAGAGAAACTCTACAAATACAAATAATGTGAGAAACTTTTAAGTTATGTTCTAATCTTTCTATACATAAAAAATACATGCCAGAGAAAACCCAAAGTTTAAAAATGTGGCAAATCCTTTAACCAGTATTCATGTCTTCCAGTACATAAAAGAATTCTACCAAAGTGAAAACTGTGACAACATCTTTGAATACTTCTCTAAGCATATCAAATGCTTTTTCTTATTTTTCTTTTTTTTTTTTTTTTTTGTAGAGACAAAGTCTCACTGTACTGCCCTCGGGTAGAGTGCCGTGGCGTCACACGGCTCAGAGCAACCTCTAACTCTTGGGCTTACGTGATTCTCTTGCCTCAGCCTCCCTAGCAGCTGGGACTAAAGGCGCCTGCCACAACGTCTGGCTATTTTTTTGTTGCAGTTTGGCCGGGGCTAGGTTTGAACCCGCCACCCTCGGCATATGGGGCCGGCGCCCTACTCACTGAGCCACAGGCGCCGCCCTATCAAATGCTTTTCTAATCATAATTCCTACAGGAGAAATACTCTACAAATGTTAATCCTGTCTCAAAGTGTTTACATTGTGTTTGTACTGTCAGGTAGAGCCAAGAAGAGACAGAAGCACATGGTACTAGGAGACTTTCGTGTGTATTAAGAGGAAAAAAAAAAATGGCCAGAAGAGGCTTCCAAGAAGAAAAAGGTATCATTTCAAGAAGGCTTCAAAAACGTGAGCAGACATTTTATCTACAAAAGTGAGTTTCCAAGGTAGAGAGTCCACAAAGTAAACATATGGCCAACGCCATAAAATGGGGTCTTTAGAGCATGCATACAAGTTAGGTGACAGTAGTTTCAAGTGACCCATTTTCATTAACATAGTAAAACTTACACACACCAATTCTATGACACTTTACAAATACCCATGACAACTTGTGGAAATTGCCTTAAAGGGATAGAACATGTGAGAACTCTCCATTCTAGATACGTTTCCCCTTTTCAAAAAAAAAGGCATTTAAATTTTAGACTCCCTCAGTAACATAGTATTGAAAAATCAGGCTCAGCACCTGTGGCACCAGCCACATACACCAGGCCTGGCAGGTTCAAATCCAACCTGGGCCTGCCAAACGACAGTGAAAACTACAACCAAAAAATAGTTAGGCATTGTGGCAGGTGCCTGTAGTCCCAGCTACTTGGGAAGCTGAAGCAAGAGAATCGCTTAAGCCCAGGAGTTGGAGGTTGAAAAAAAAAAGAATTGAGAAATCAGCATAAAGGGGGAAATTTTATTCAACCCAGGATCTTCTCCACTTCAGAAGGTAAATGTGTTCCTTTTCTGGAGTGTACTATGCTTTAATAAACTTTGGCCTTTTACATACTTGTATCTTCTTGGTCTTCTCATTTGTTCCATTGTCTTGGTACCAGTAAGCATTCCTTGACACTTAGTACCAAACACCAGGGAACACATACCTGACTCTGGAGTTCTTGGGAAGGAAATGCTTTAAGGTTACAAAGGACAAATTTCAGTTACGTGTGCTAGATGTGACCTAATTGGTTTTTTTGACAATCCCAGAACAACAATGAATGTCGTCCTCAAGGATAGTTCAGACCATGTGCTCCCTAAATACTAGATATACTAACTACTAGAAAACATGTAAGAGAATTTCTGGGAATACCTGAATATCACAGAATTTGGATCCCTTGGTTAGGTAAAATAGGAAAACTCTCACATGAAACATAAGGTAAAAATAGACTTTTTTTTTTTTTTTTTTTTGAGACAGAGACTCACTATGTTTCCTTCGATAGAGTGCTATGGCATCACAGCTCGCAGCAACCTCAAAGTCTTGGGCTTAAGTAATTCTCTTGCCTCAGCCTCCCAAGTACGTGGGACTATAGGCACCTGCCACAATTTCCAGCTATTTTTTGTTGCAGTTGTCATTGTTGTTTTAGCAGGCCCCAGGCTGAGTTCAAACCCACCAACCTCAGTGTATGTGGCTGGTGCTGAGCCAAAAAATAAAGTCTTGATATGTGGAAGGAAACTACAAAGAGCCTTTCAGGAAATAAAGGAGGCCTGGACCTGTGCTCTGGCATTGGGAATACCTAATTTACACCAACCCTTTCTGTTACATGTTGATGGAGAAAAGAAAGACACTGTAGAAGTTTTAGTACAGGAGCTTGAAAGAGAGTTGTGACTGGTGGAATATTTCTCTATGTTTCTATACATCTATAGGAAACAAGTTCTAGCCCAATTGCCTGAGGGTATTGACTGCTACAGCAATCATGGAAGACCAGTATTTTTCACCTCCTTTTTATTTCAGGAGACACTTTTTAAACTTCTGTGGCACACTTAAATTAAGTTAAAAAAGGTTAAAGAAAAAAGAGAATATGAATTTTTTGATTTCTTCATTAACAGAAACAAAATGGGGCCTGGTGCAGTGACTCTTGCCAGTGATCCTAGCATACTGGGGGTTGGGGAAGGTGGATTCCTTAAGCTCAGGAGTTCATGACAAGCCTCAGCAAAAGTGAGTCACCATCTCTACTGAAAATAGACAAACCCAATCTGTTGTAACAGGGTATGCCTGACTCCCTCACTAACAAGGGAAGTCCCATGTACTTAAGAGGATCTCTTGAGTGTAAAAGTTTGAAGTTGCTACGAAGTATAATGACATCACAGCATTATACCCAGGACAGAGTGAGACTTTGTGTTATAACACACACACCCCCCCCACACACACTTTCACTCATGCACACACGCACAGAGAAACAAAATACACCATCTATGGCAAAAAATAAATGAAAATTATTTATCTACCTATTTATGTATTTACTTACCAGTTTTGACTCACGTAGTTGCCCTCCATAGAATGTTGTGGCATAGTAGCTGACAGCAACCTCAAATTCTTGAACTCCAGTGATTCTCTTGCCTCGAGTAGTTGGGAAAACAGGCACCCGCCATGACATCCTGCTCTTTTTTTTTTTTTTTTTTTGGCCGGGGCTGGGTTTGAACCTGCCCCCTCTGGCATATGGGGCCAGCGCCCTACCCACTTGACCACAGGTGCCGCCCCACACCCTACTCTTTTTATTATTTATTTATTTATTTATTTATTTGTAGAGACAGAGTCTCACCTTATGGCCCTCGGTAGAGTGCCGTGGCCTCACACAGCTCACCGCAACCTCCAACTCCTGGGCCTAAGCGATTCTCCTGCCTCAGCCTCTCGAGTAGCTGGGACTACAGGCGCCCGCCACAACTCCCGGCTATTTTTTGGTTGCAGTTTGGCCGGGGCCGGGCTTGAACCCGCCACCCTGGGTATATGGGGCCGGCGCCTTACAGACTGAGCCACAGGCGCCGCCCAACCCTACTCTTTTTAGAGAAGAGGGCTGGCTCAGGCTCAGGATGGTCTCCAAACTGTGAGCTCAGGCAATCCACCCCCCACCGGCCTTCCAAATTCTAGGTTTACAGGCATGAGCCAATACACCAGCCTAAAATTATTTATAATTTTGTAATAAAAAGATGCCAAAATTGTTTTTTTGTTTTATTTATTTATTTGTAGAGACAGAGTCTCACTGTACCGCCCTCGGGTAGAGTGCCGTGGCGTCACAGGGCTCACAGCAACCTCTAACTCTTGGGCTTATGCGATTCTCTTGCCTCAGCCTCTCGAGCAGCTGGGACTACAGGCGCCTGCCACAACGCCCGGCTATTTCTTTTTACATTTTTTGTAATTTTAACAGTGCCTTCTATGACCTTTTTACATTTGGGGACTAATAATTTTGATGGTAGCACTTCTCTGAGTAGAAAACTGTGTCAAGGGCAGTGCCCGTGGCTCAAGGAGTAAGGTGTCGGCCCCATATACCAGACCTGGTAGGTTCAAACCCAGTCCCCTCCCAAAAAGTAAGAAAACGGTGTCAATACAATTTTTGGATTTTTTTGTGCAAGTGTAGCAAATCCCTTTACTCCTGTGGACATAAAAAGCATTCCAGCCATACAAATACTTATTCACGAATCTCAAGACAAGTGATTAAAATTAAAGTATTTGTCAATCAAATTGAAAATACCTTGGCCCTTTGTTGTCATCTGGATTGGTTGACAAAATAAAAACTCTTATAGGATTTCTTCTTCATAGAAACGTCTAATAAATGCTAAAAGTTGGGGCTTACCACTGATATCCGTAGATTCATCCAGTGGAATTGCAGACATGTACTTCATTGTAGTGAGATTTTCTTTTTTTTTTTTTTTTTTCAGTTTTTGGCTGGGGCTCAGTTTGAACCCACCACCTCCAGTATATGGGACCAGCGCCCTACTCTGTTGAGTTACAGGCACCGCCCTTTTAGATAAATTCTTAATATGCTGAAGATTTTTAAAATGTGAAAGGAGAATTTTTAAAATTTCCTTTCCCAATAATCTATTGTTTTAACAATTGCACAGCAGGCTGGTAAAATAAAGGATCTGCAATAGTATGATGTTTCATATTTTTCCAGGTACGATTTCTGCAAGTGAGTAACTGCCTTCTTGTGCTTTAGCTGATCTCATTGCATATTTGGTCCATATATTTGCTTGTTTTGTATTACTAAATGCAAGTCATTTGAAATTTCTCATCAGCTTTTCAGACAAGTGGGAATGTCTCAGTTGTAAATGTCCCCTTAATCTGCTAGGAAACAGAGATTAATATACTAATGTTAATGTTTCCCCACAAATTATGCATGTGGACACGGTAGACTTTCTTTACTATATGTGAAACCAAATATTAAATATATTTCATTATTTTGACAATGAATTGTTTTTAATTTAGTCAATCAGGTACTGGATGAAATAGTATTTAACACACTAATGCCATCTTCTAATTTTTGTTTCTTTACTCCAAACTTGTCCATTTTAATTGAACACTATGTAATAAACATAAAAATAGAAAAAAAGTAAATAAGAACACATACTTTGAAAAGTATACAGGAGGTTCGGCGCCTGTGGCTCAAGTAGCTAAGGCACCAGCCACATACACCTACCTGAGCTGGCGAGTTCAAATCCAGTCCTGGCCCGCCAAACAACAATGATGGCTGCAACCAAAAAATAGCCAGGTGTGTGGCAGGTGCCTGTAGTCCCAGCTACTTGGGAGGCAGAGACAGGAGACTCACTTGAGCCCAGGAGTTTGAGGTTGCTGTGAGCTGTGATGCCATAGCACTCTAACCAGGGTGACAGCTTGAGGCTCTGTCTCAAAAAAAAAAAAAAAAAAAGAAAGAAAAGAAAAATATACAGGAATGATTTAACCAAACTTGACAATTTTTCAAAAGTAAGATTTGCAAAGTAATCGTGTCCAACTACTTCACAATTTCAAATCTAGACAGAACTGTAGAACATGTTCATGTCCAGTACAAGCTATGCAGTCTTACTACTTCAGGCACAGTGAGGAATTGCTGTGTAACATGACCTCTTTCACTTTGGATGATTTTGACATATATGATTTTGTTCACTGGCAAATTCTTGTTGAATTGCATCACCTGTGGATGAGTCTCAAAACTTTTTTCTTTTTTTTTTGAGACAGATCCTCAAGCTGTAACCCTGGGTAGAGTGCTGTGGCATGACAGCTCACAGCAACCTACAATTCCTGGGCTCAAGCGATTCTCCTGCCTCTGTCCCCCAAGTAGCTGGGACTACAGGCACCTGCCACAAAGCCCGGGTAATTTTTGGTTGCAGCCGTGATTGTTGTTTGGCAGGCCCTGGCTGGATTCTAACCCGCCAACTCAGGTATATGTGTCTGGCATCTTAGTCGCTTAAGCCACAGGCGCTTAGCCTCAAAGCTTTGTTATTGAAGGCTCTACCCCCACAGAATTTCGAAATGAGCGCCTGTGTATTTATTAGAACAACAAAACATTTATTTGTTATAACAATGTTATACATACATAATCACTTTAAAGAGGTTTAAACCTACTGTGCTTTGAACGTCTTTCAAAAATAATTAATGCTATATAAACATTTTCACAAAAAACAAAAAAAATTCTTCATGCACAACAATGAGTCACTGAACACTGTCTTCAAATAAATGACATAGTGCTCAGTGGCTCCCCCCTGTAATCCTAGACCCAGGCGGGTGGATTGCCTGAGCTCCAACAGGTTGGAGACTAGCCTGAGCCAAAGCAAGACCTCCTCCCTGAAAAGAGGCGGTGATTGTGACAGGTGCCTGTAGTCCCAGCTAATTGGGAGGCTGAGGCAACAGAATCAATTGAGTCTAAGAGTTTGAGGTTGCTGTGAGGTATAAATCCATGGAAGTCTAGCAAGGCCCTAAAGTGAGATGCTATCTCAAAAAAAAAAAAAAAATAAATAAATAAAATAAAGAAAAGAAAAAAAGAAAGAAAATGCCTTGAAAGCAGCGTCTAACTCTTAATAATAGGCTCCCAAGCCTAGCACAAACTAAACACTCAGTAAATGTATTTTCATTCATTCAGTTGATATTTGTTTTTTTTTGTTGTTGTTGTTGTTATTGGCCAGGACTGGGTTTGAACCCACCACCTCCGGCATATGGGACCGGCACCCTACTCCTTGAGCCACAGGCACCGCCCCAGTTGATATTTGTTAAACAGCTACTCTGTGGTAAGCAGTTGGCCCTGGAATATCTAGATGAATAACATTATGGTCCTTGTCCTAAAACAACAACAACAGCAACAATACAGTACACTCCAGCCAAGAAACTGCTGGCATTCTGGTTTCATTCAGCTTCTTGTCTAATCCTATCTCCTGACACTCAAGGCCAGAGGGGTGGGGCCTCAGGTCCTATCCAATCAGGGAAGCTGCATTAAGAATTATCCAATCAGGGGTACAGCTTGAAGGTAGACATAGAGCCAGGATTTTTCTGTTGCTCTGTGCACCAAGCTGTGCTCACCTCTTCACTGTGGCATCTCTAGGAGGACCCAGGTATCTCTGCTACAGCTTTTGTCACCTTGGGACCTGCAGGTCCTGGGAGATCTGTAGGGAAGTCGGAGGGACTTCCTGGAAACAGAAATGGTGAGTATATTCAAGGAGGTGACCTGACAGTGGGAACTGTCTGGTTGAAGACATATGTGGCGGTGGCTGGATCAGGGACCATGTCATTTTAGCTTTGAAATTTTAAAACAGTAGTTTGCCACTGCAACCCTTGGCCTTCAGAACCCTCTTGGCTAAGGTTGCTGTTGGGCAGGCAGCTGGGACCCTGGGCGTCCTGCTCCTTCCTCCAGTGGTTACTTTGACCACGTCCCAGAGCAATCTCTGACCAGCGGTTTGCCTGCAGGACTACGTCCTTCCAATGTGGTGACAATGGAAGGATTTTCAGGGAACAATTCCAACTGGGTGTATGGGGCTAGGTGAAGGGAGGGGCTGTTGTCTGTGAGGCCTCGCAGTCCCTCTATTCTTTTTTTTTTTTTTTTGTAGAGACAGAGTCTCACTGTACCGCCCTCGGGTAGAGTGCCTTGGCGTCACACAGCTCACAGCAACCTCTAACTCTTGGTCTTACGCGATTCTCTTGCCTCAGTCTCCCGAGTAGCTGGGACTACAGGTGCCCGCCACAACGCCCGGCTACTTGTTTTTTCTTGTTGCAGTTTGGTGGCCGGGGCGGGTTCGAAACCGCCACCCTCGGTATATTGGGCCCGGCGCCCTACTCACTGAGCTACAGGCGCCGCCCCAAGAGTTTATTTTTTTTAACAAAGGGCAATTCAGGAATAGGAGGACCCTCAGCCATGACTTGTAATTCGGAGGCCCCAGGTTGGAGGTGAGGGGTGATCGAAGAAAAGGCTTTCACAAGGTGCATAAGGAACCAAATCAAATTTAAGAACTGACTGGGTGCGGTTATTCATTCACCTTATTTGGACTACCCAGGTTAATCTTCCCTGGTTTTGCAACCCGAGTAGAATTAGCAGTTTGTGATTACTGAAGCCTAAATTTTGTTCCCTGCTTTGGTTGATGTTGGGGTGCAGAAAATGATTCTTCCAAAAATTGTAGGTTAGGCATTCTGACTGTTTTTAAAAATGGAAAAACCTTTCCCAAATTAGCCTGAATATCAAGGTTTTTATAACTTAGTATGGCTTTCCTCACCCACAAGAGTAGGGATGGACTCACTAAAATGTCCTTATGCAACCAAACCTTCCTAATAAAATAAAAACAGTTGCTTTCTATTGCCTCCCTCTTATCGCGTTACCCAGTACAGTTGGAAAATCCAGTCATTCTTGAAGGATGATATTTTTTTCCTCAACAAAATTTCTGCCTCTCGTTAATTCAGATTTCTAAAAGAATAATTTACAAGACACTTTATTTTCCCCTGCTCCATTCATTTTCTAATCATTTTTGGCTTTCCTGAGAATGGTCTATATCCCCAAGTCTTATTTTATGAAAAAGAATCTTTAAGCTTCTATGCCTCAGGGGAGGTTGGCCTAATCTGTCCATGATTTCCCCAAACAGGGAGTACATTAATGAATTTGCCTTTGTCTTTTGAATATGCCACTTACGTTAAAGAATAAAGGGGAAAGTTTTGCATGCGAGAGAAGTGTGGAAAAGCTGAGTTGTTCAGTTGGTCCTGCAGCGGGGATGGGAAAAGATTCTCTCTAGGGCAAGATTAGAATATAAAAGTGCACATTTATTTGCTATTAGAGGGAAGAAAATGGGGAAGATGTGAGAAAGACAGATGAGAGCAAGTCGTGAATGAAGAGAAGATGGGAGGTAAAAGTAGGGAGACAGTTGGGCATCTCAAAGAATGAAAGGAAGAGTGGCCAGGCTGAGGTACGGTGGTGGGGCAGGGAGGTAATTGCAGCTGAATTCACAAGGCATTGTGGATGTGAGGGCTGTGTTCTTTTTGCCCTAGAGTTTGAATACAGATGTTTTCTAGATGTTTCCAATCCTCTGGCCTGATAGTTCCTGAGGCATCATTCTACCTGGGCCATTTAGGCTTAAAGGGAACACATTCTAAAAGACAAAGGAGCCAAGGAAATGTAAAAATGTACAGTGGGACTTTAGTCCACTGTGAAAAGAAACAATTTACATTTTCTTTTGGTTTGTTGGGTTCCTGGTTGGTTTGCCGAACCAGAAATTCACAAGGGGTGGGAGTGCCATTGGCTAGAGAAAGGAAACAGGCTGAGAGATTGCCCTACCCTCCCACTCCTACCCCCACCCCAGAGTGATTTTTTTTTCTCACTCCTCCCTTGGGGATAGTACCTTGGCATCATAATTCACAGCAACTTCAAACCTTTGGCCTTGAGCCCTCCTCTTGCCTTAGCCTTCAGAGTAGCTGGGACTACAGACCTATGCCACAATGCCTGGCTAGTTTTTCTGTTTTTAGTAGAGACTGGATTATGTTCTTACTGTGGCTGGTCTTGAACTCCTGAGCTCAAGGGAACCACCCACTTTGACCTCCGAGAGTGCTAGGATAACATGAGTGAGCCACAGTGCCAGGCTTAGGTTGAGAAATTTTTGAAAATTTTATTGAAAAACTATGAGTTAAAATATATTTTGAGAATTGATAATGATGATTTCATATATTGAATCTTTCCCTGTGTCATGGTTCACTCCTGCTATCCTAGCACTCTTAGGCAAGTTGATTGCTTGAGCTCAGTAGTTCCAGACAATCCTGAGAAAGAGTGACAACCTGTCTCCTCTAAAATAAAAATATGAGTTGGGCCTTGTGGTGGACATTGTAGTCACAGCTGCTTAGGAAACTGAGGTGAAAAAATCTCACGTGGGCGGCGCCTGTGGCTCAAGGGGTAGGGCTCTGGCCCCATATATAGGAGGTGGTGGGTTCAAACCCAGCCCCTGGCCAATAACTGCAAAAAAAAAAAAAGTTTTTTTTCACACGCCCAAGAGTTTGAGGTTGCTTTGAACTAGGGTGCCCAGCACTCAAGTCTGGGGCAACAGAGTGAGACTCTTTCTCAAAAAAGAAGAAAAAAATTGAAACAATGGAAATATTCATTCAACTGCTTTATTTTTTATTGTGAACTAAAGTAAAATCTTAAGTCTCTGTGATCAGTGACTGAGTGTTTGGACCCCCTCTTGGCAAAGAGGATTCCTAAAACTGAGTTGCTAGCCAGGAGACAGGAGAAAAGATTTGAGTCACCATGCCCCCCTCCTTGAAGTCCTTTCTGACTCATTAACAGGCCTAAGGGTATGCAAGAGGGCAGGTCCTCAATACACATAACAAACCAATGGTTTCTGTCAGGCCTTTTGTCTTCAGTTAACTTACTTTGTATCTGAGGCATTCCTTATCACTGACTCCCAGTCTTTTAAACTGAGTCTTATCTTTTTAAGTCAGTTGTCAGCTACAGAATTTTTTTTTTTTTTTTGTAGAGACAGAGTCTCACTTTATGGCCCTCGGTAGAGTGCTGTGGCCTCACCCAGCTCACAGCAACCTCCAACTCCTGGGCTTAAGCGATTCTCTTGCCTCAGCCTCCCGAGTAGCTGGGACTACAGGCGCCCGCCACAACGCCCGGCTATTTTTTGGTTGCAGTTCAGCCGGGGCCGGGTTTAAACCCGCCACCCTCGGTATATCAGGCCGGCGCCTTACCAATTGAGCCACAGGCGCCGCCCCAGCTACAGAATTTTTAAACCCAGCTACAACCTGTAAGAACCCCCTTTAGGATGTTTCAACTTTGGGGGTAAACCAAGATATGTTTTTCAAGTATTAATTAATGACCTCACCTGTAATCCTTGTCTCTCTAACGTGTAAAACCAAACCAACCCCACCGCCTCCAGTCCATTTGCCTTAGGTTTCTGGGGTGTGGCTGCACTTCCTGGTCCTCCAATTTGGCTTAGAATAAACCTCCTTTAATATGAGGATACAAATGATTAGGTTCCATTGTTTGTGTTTGTGTGGTCAAGTCCCTGTTGTAGATGTGCCCCTCACCTCACAGGTGTGCCATATACCCCTACATTGTGCCCCAGCTGAGCATTAATCAATCCTTTTTTTTTTATAATTTCACTGTAAAGACTAACCTCTTACAATTAGCAGTTTAAAATGAAGAGAATATCCAGAAAAAAATAAAGTGTAAAAGAAAAAAAGACTTTGC
The DNA here is from genome assembly GCF_027406575.1 of Nycticebus coucang. Lineage (NCBI taxonomy): Eukaryota > Metazoa > Chordata > Mammalia > Primates > Lorisidae > Nycticebus > Nycticebus coucang. The sequence continues at coordinate 19,706,098 of NC_069799.1, read as the reverse complement.
ACAGTGCTGTGGTTCATGCATATAATCCCAGTACTTGGGAGGATGAGGCAGGTGGATTGCTTGTGCCCATGAGTTTGAAACCAGCCTGAGCAAGAACAAGGCCCCATCTCTAAAAAATAGCCGAGCTTTGTGGGGGTTGCCTATAGTCCCAGTTTCCTGGGAGTCTGAGGCAAGAGAATCATTTGGACCCAAGGGTTTGAGGTTGCTGTGAGATAATATGCCATGGCACTCGACCAATGGTAACCAAGTGAGACACTGTCTCAAAAAAAGGCTTCTCACAGAAGCCCCCAGGTCACATTACTATAAAGTCCTCCCCTTAGTGACTCAGCTCTTAAGAAACTGTACAAACTTACTTTGTGGGACTGAGAGAGGATACCTGAGAAGGGTGAGGTCTGGGAGAACAGGTCTTCTCAAGGAGACCAAAAGGATACACCCACGGGGTCCTCTTTAGTGACTCAGCTCAGCTCTTGGGAATTTGTAAGGTTAAATTCCTGGAACTTGGAAATTTCCACTTCTGTGAAATCCTGTAGTTCTGTGGGGGCTGGAATAGCATCTCCTGCTTGATTCAAACTGGCCAATGAGAAAGATACCTATGGGTTGGAACTTGTGGATTGGGAATAAAAAGGACAAACCAGTCGGAAGCACAGCCATTTGGAATTCTTCTATGCTATAAGCTCCCGGCCGGTGAAATAACCCTTCATCTTATAAACTTGGTGTTTGGGTGCTCTTTCTCTCCCTTGGGCCTCGTCTTCCTGCAACAGGACTTTGAAACCAATACTTGCTTTTGCTTCTGTAAAAGCCCAGGGAAACTGAGCAATGAGAAGGGCACCCAAGGACAAAGAAAAGACAGAGGCAGTCAGAGAGCTTGGCCATTTTGGCACTTTAGTCCACTGTGACTGTGCCAGCTGAAATGAAGCCATTCCTCCTTTAAACATGGAAGTTTGGGTGGTTCTTTCTATCATACCTTTCCTACAACAATAAGTTTAAGGCGAAGTTTGGTTTTCTTACTTAGAAAAGCAGTGCTCTCCATCCCTGTCAGCCTAATGGCCTCCTGAATATTTTAACACTCTACAGGGGAATAGTTTTCCCCCTACATTTTTCAAAACTACAGCAAACTGAGTCTACATCTACCACTGTGTTTCCTCAGCCTAACTCTTCTAGGTCTTGCATTAAATCCTAAATTTTGAGTTCCCGTCTCATTTTTCTAACTACCAACTTCCCATCTAATTTGAATTATCAATTGTTATTTATTTATTTATTTTTTTTTTTTTGCGGTTTTTGGCTGGGGCTGGGTTTGAAGCCACCACGTCCGGCATATGGGGCCAGCGTCTTACTCCTTTGAGCCACAGGCGCTGCCCAATTGTTATTTTTTCTTTATTGTCCATGTCAAACAGATGCAGTATTTTTGTTGTTTGTGATTTCTTTTATAACAGTGGGTGATTGTTTCCAAAGTTTTGGTTTTATGAATTTCTCGACATGTTTCATAATAAGAAAGCAGACAGTAATCCTGTGACACTTGGTGGTAGCAATCTTTGTGCTTTACTCCTTTTATCTTGCCTAGGGACACACTCCTTACCAGAAAGTCTTTGCATTGAGGTTCCCTATTGGCAACTGTACAGGGTAATGCATCCTCACTCCTTGTTTTCTCTCTATCCTGAGCTTGGCACTTGTCTCAAGATGACTTTAACATCTATGCTTTCTGGAATGTTCCAAAAATTCCAGCCCCTGGGACATTTTCTCCCAGTGCACATCCTGAAGTCACAGGTTTAGAGATAGAATCTGGCCAGGGTCCACAAGAAAGTGAGAAGACCAGTCCAGAGATTAAGGATAAGCTTTAGTTCAACAGAGCAGAATGGAGTCTGACCTGAAGTCATCCCCCTCACACAGCTTCAAGAGACTTTTATTAGTGTAGCTGGAATGTGGGAAGGGGTCACGAGAGGTGAGGGAAGTCATTGCTGCAGAGTGAATGATTCTGTGTCCAAGAGTGATATTAGCATTAATGCCTTCAGCACAAGCTGTTCATCTTCCACAGAGGTCTTATCTCTAGAGCCAGCCAAGACCAGGTTAGGAGATTCTCCTGCTTCCCAAGAACACCAGCCTTGAAGCATTGCAGGAGGGTGGAGAGGGGGTTGCAGGGACCAAGCCATTTGGTGTCTGACCTGCTTTCTATCCTAGCTGTCCTCCCAGGGTGACTATACTCTTGTCAGTGTCCTTAGGATTTACAGGAGTATGGGAAAGGGGCTGCTGTAATCATGCAGTTCGGTTTCTGGTCTGCTTTTTTTGCTCCCTGTCTCCCAAATAGCTGTGCTTTTCTCAGGGTCTTGAAGATTTCTTCCCTATAGCAAGTATGGGGCTAGAGCTCCTCAGGGGTGTAAGTGAATACCTTTCAGTTTGAGAGTCCTCTCATAGTATACCCTTTATGTAAACAGCTACCCCTTTGTAACTTTAATCTTTGTTACACCAGCCTCAATTTTCATTTCTGGGAGACATTACTGTTCAGCTCTTCAGATACTGGTATTCAGGGGAAAGTGTAAAACTTATTTCTGTTTCTGCCCTCTGAATTCTCAGATATTTCAAGGTAGGAAAACTATCCCAAAGGATAAGTGTAACCCATTCCCCCAGTAAGGTAGTTTGAAACCTGCTACACAGTGCTGGGCCAGGTCGTTCATGCCTATAATCCTAGCGCTCGGGGAGGAAGGGGTGGGTGGATTTCCTGAGCATCTGCATTTTGAGACCACCCTGAATGAGAGCAAGACCCCCTTTCTACTAAAAATAGAAAAACTACACAGGCATTGCGGTATAAATCTGTGTATTGTGAGCTACTCAGAAGACTTAGGCAAGAGGATCTCTGGAACCCAGATGTTTGTGGTTGCCATGAACTATGATGCCATGACACCATGCCCAGAGTGACAGAGTTGAGACTCTGTCTCAAGAAAAAAAGGAATACCTGGAACCCAGTACGCACACTTCGTGGTGCATTCAAAGCCACAGTGCAGTTTCTCCTGGGAGGGTGGCTATTGATCAATTCTGTGAAGAGAATGAGGGTGGAAGCATTGAGGGTATGGGGTGACCTTACTTGAAAGATGAGTGAATGATCTCTGTATTCCAGTCCTGACTGACACTTTCTGAAGTTTTTGCCTTGAAAAGTTTTCTTTCTTTTTTTCAGCTTCAATTTTTCATTAATTGTAAAATGTAATTCATCAACGGAACATAAAGAATTAAAAGATTCCCCTGATGAGGCAAGACAGAAGTAGAGTTCAGAAAAGGGAATGAAATAGCTAGTCACTTATTAATTCATAAAAATAAAATCACTTTTGCTTTCTTCCTTAGTGAGTTTGTTAGGTTCTGTAATCTCTTATTGTTTGAGGATGATTTCCAATTATAACTCAGAGCTTAAGTTTGCGATGATACCAGAAAGAAGAAAGAGACAAAGCGTGGATTGCTTTATGGTTCCATAAAAATGAATACATTTCCACATGAAAATGTGGTAGATCAATTGGTGAATTATAAATATTCACAAAACATCAGTTCCTCTCTTAGACAGAGTGGAGAACCTGTAACAGTTAACACTCTGTTCTGTTTTCTGTCATCTGGAGAGTGAAGCTTAATGTTAAATACTATGGAAGGGGACTTGCAAACTTCCAGAAGTGTTCTCAGATGATTGGTTCCTAAATGATTTTTTTTCATGGACTGAATAGTTAAGTGACATCATTATTGTCTGGGAAAATAGATAATTTTGCTGTTTGTGCTGACATAAGTAATGTAAGTGTATTATAATTTTCATCCATACTATTGACATCAACACTGAGTTTTCAGGACTTTGCTGTTTTTTTAAACACTTGAGATTTTCTCATTCAAGAGTTAATGAACAACCTTGTCTGGGGACCAAAGGTCTGATTCCAGGGACTAAGCCAATGTCAATCTTGGTTCTGAAAATGGTGGTCATTGAGGACTTAGGATGTCTCCCTTGCAGGGTCACAGCCTCTTCCCACCAGCCATAGGAGGAGCCCTTTGCACTGAGAGGAGCTGAAGAGCCCTGGACAGCTGGGGACCCAAAGGCAGATGTGGTTGATGACAGTGTGGGGTGATGTGATGCCCTTCCTGAAGGTTTAGGTGGTTTGCTCTGGGGGTGCTTCTAGACATTATTTAATAGTAAAAATTTGAAATTACATTTTTTTTTCAGACAGATTCTTACTTTGTCACCCTTGGTAGAATACTGTGGCCTCGTAGCTTAAAGCAACCTCAAACTCTTGGGCTCAAGTGATTCTCTTACTTCAGCCTCTGTAGTAGCTGTGACTACAGGCGCCTGCCATAACGCCTGGCTATTTTTGTTGTTGTTGTTGTTTCAAAGGCCCAGGGTGGCTTAGAACTCACCAGCCCCAGAACATGTGGCTGGTGTCCTAACCACTGAGCTATGGCCACCCAGCCTGAAATTACATCTTATTGTCCATCAAAATAAATTTTTCCTTATTGTAAAGAAGTATTGCTTGGGGAAAGCTCCAAGTATACGATCTGGAAGCATCACACTCAACGGGTTTCTTTCATAGAGAAGAGCAAACAAGTTTTGAAAAAAAGTGGGAGATGAGGGCAGAATAGAGGTGGAGAAATCATCTGCTAGGTCAGGAAATGTTTCTCCTTGAAGTTAGCCTGTTCATAGTAGGGACCTAAATAGTGGTTAGATGTTAAAGTCAGAATTGGCCAAACTTCAGGTGCTGGGAAAAGGAGAGAAACTTAATGAAAGAGTATTTTGTTTAGACTGCTGAAGACAGAACTGTTCAGCTCAGGTTATGAGCAAAAAAATAGGAATTTTCAGTGTCCTTGCCTGGGTCTGTCATAGGTAAAATAAAGATAATCATGTAATAATAAGACTGGTTGATTTTTGCAGTGAGTTGTTCTTGAGAACATAGAGGATGGGAAAGTTTTTTTCTATTTTTTGAGATAGACCCTCATTCTGTTGCCCTGAGGTACTGTGGCCCCATTGCCCACAGCAACCTTAAACTCTTGGGCACAAGTTATCCTCTTGAATTAGCCTCCCAATTAAGTGGCACCCACCACAATGGCTAGTTTTCATAGTAGAAATGGGGGTCTCACTCTTGGTCTGACTGGTCTTAAACTCTGTAGCTCAAGTAATCCACTCCCCTTAGCCTCCAATAGTGCTAGGATTACAGGTCTTCGCAATAAGGTCTGGCTAGGACGTGAAATTTCTTTAATTACAACTACTTCCCAGGATGAATTATAAACCCCATCATCTCCCAGCACTTTCCTTTGCCCTATACATGTCTTTTCATATAGCCTTTATTATTATTATTTTTTTTTAACTAGAGTCTCACTTTGTCACCCTTGGTAGAGTTCTATGGTGTTATAGTTCACAGCAACCTCAAATTCTTGGGCTCAAGTGATTTTCTTGCCTAAGAATCCCAAGTAGCTCAGAGTAGAGGTGCTCACCACAAGGCCCGGCTGTTTTTTAGAGACAGGGTCTTGCTCTTGCTCAGGCTGCTCTCGAACCTGTGAGCTCAAGGCAATCCACCCACCCTCGCCTCTCAGAGTGGTAGGATTACAGGCATCAGGCACTGCACCCAGACTTCATGTAGATTTTTATGAGAGGTCTACTTTGTATAAAATTCGTGAATGTAAGGAATGTGGCTTGCTGACTTCTGTGAGTACTCTTATCACATTATTAAACTTGTAAATGGGGCTATTGGAGACCCTGATTCACAAGCAGTTGTGCAAAATTATAGAAGGACCTCCAGTCTACCCACTGTCATCTGACGTGAGACCAGTGTGGTGGGGCCAAGACCCGAACTTGTGAGATATATGTTAACTCTGGGTGGTATCAAAATTGAATTTTGCAGGTACAATTCCTATTGAAATATTAGTTGTTGTTCAGCAGACTGTGTGTGAATTTTCTGTCACAAGTGTTGTTAAAGAAAGACATCACAGAAGCCCTGGATGGAGGGAGATTTCAACTGTCACAGGAAGGGAGAGTGTGTTCTCTGGCACACTGGCTTTCACACTAGAAATTGTGTAGTGATTCCCCTTCTCCTCCTGGGGTCAGTGGATACTGTGGGTTTAGAGGAGAGAATCGTTAAGGTCAGATTTCTTCTGCCCATCCAGCTGCATCCAGGTGATTCTCATCCTTTTATGCACCTGCACACTAGAGAGTGATGTGCGCATACTCCTCCCAGGCAGGGCTCTACCCTCTGGAATCCAGCCCACAGTTCCTCTACTCCTCCAGAGCGTTCTCTAGTTCCCCACACCAGTGCCCAGCAGACTCCTGGGTTATTCCCTGCCTTTGACCTTGAATCTGTATCAGCAACATGGCCCTTCCTCAGCCATGCTGCTCGCCCCAGCAATGATAAATAATTTAATCTGCCTGCATAGAACAGAAAAAAGCCTGCCTATGTCCCAGCCTGGGCAGTTACCACTAGCACTGGCACACCAAAGAAGTGACAGAGGCAAAGATAGAAATCAAGGGCCGTTTTGTTAAGACAAAGTTTGTAGACATTCCTGAAAAAAAAAAAACACACAAATTACAGATGGATCTTTGATTGTTGTTAAGGGGCATTTGGGAACTGTGGCACTTAAACATGACAAGGCATACAGAGGGAAAAAGAACTGAAGCTATGGGTACTGAGGGAAAATGGTTACATTCTTGTGAAGCTTAGAAAAGTTACATTTTACATAGGATAAGGTGAATGTCTGAACAGAAAAAGAGAGTGAAGGAAGAATCAGTTATAAGTAGATGTCCTTGGATATGTCCAACAAGAATTGATCTTGTCTCTGTCATACACTTGGGAAGATAAACTTACAAAAAAACAGTATTAGTACGGAGTGAAACAGACTTTTTAGCCTGCAGAGCCAGAGGTACAATTACATGATTTTCCTTATGGGCACCCAGCAAAGAATTTAATTTCCTGAGGTTCTGGATGATACATGTTGTTAGCACTAACTATTCTTATAAAAAAAAAAAAAAGATCTTAAATGAAAGAGGCACCTGTGGCTCAGTGAGTAGGCCGCCAGCCCCATATACCATGGGTGGTGGGTTCAAACCCTGCCCTGGCCAAACTGCAACAAAAATAGCCAGTCATTGTGGCAGGCACCTGTAGTCCCAGCTACTCAGGAGGCTGAGGCAAGAGAATAGCCTAAGTCCAGGAGCTGGAGGTTGCTGTGAACTGTGACACCACATCACTCTACCAAGGGCAACAGAGTGAGACTCTGTCTCTTTAAAAAAAAAAGGTCGTAAATGACTTACCCTCTGGGCTTGACCTCTGCTTTTGCAAAAGATTTGGTCCTAAGATTTTTAGTTTCTTTTACAGGCCAATGGCTCAACCAATACTTGAACAAACTCTACACTGCCCCTCTCATGGGTTCTTGATAGCTCCTGTCTTCTGATTATTTTCATTCCAAAAACTCTCTTTCATGCTGTCTCTATGGTGGCTGTCAGTGTCTCCTGAAATTATGTCCATGAGTTCAAGGAAGTGGCCCTAGACCTGTCTGTTGTAAGAGCAAAAGGAAATTCAAAATACCAGCAGACTAATACCTGAATTTGAATATAAAGATTTTGCTCTTTTCCCTTTTCTTAAAGATTTTAATTTAGAAAATTTTGTATGTAAGCATTTTTTTTTCTGCCTTTGAAATATAAGTACATGATTTTACCAGATAAATAATCTTCTTACCTCCTTTTCAAATTCAGATCTGTCTTTCTCCAGGGCCCAGGACTCATTGCTTTGAAATCTAAATAGTCCAGGAGATTGTGACCTTTGTCAGAGTTCCTGTTGTGCTGCAGGACCTCCTGTTAGTGTGCCCCTGGCTCCTTATTTGAAACGATCTTTCATCATGTAGACAAATGAAAATTTTTCTGTCCTTTGAATATAATACAGTGCAAACACAAAAGGTCTTTCCAATTGTAAGGTGAATTTAGGGTGAGCTATATATAACCCATGGTGCTGTCAAGTATTTTCAGTGAGGACTAATTATGGTGACTTCGTTGATCTTTACAATCTCTGAGATGAACATCACACTTTGTTTTCTTTTTTTTATTATTATTATTTTTTTGTGGGTTTTTTTTTGGCCTGGGCTGGGTTTGAACCCGCCACCTCCGGCTTATGGGACCGGCGCCCTACTCCTTGAGCCACAGGCGCCACCCCAAACTTTGTTTTCATTGTGTAATGTAGCAGTTCTTTTTCTGTCTACCATTTTGAAGGCTATTTTGGAGTTGGAAAGAATTCTCTTTGTAATTATAAAGTATTTTTACACACCATCCAGAGTTACCAAATATGATATAAACACAGACGAGTCCCATGGAGTGTTACTCTAGGGGGCACTTTTCATCTCAGCCTACCTGTTACTGCACACAGTTGTACAACAAAGTGCATGGTGTCTGAAATAATGAAGCCACAATGGTCCATCTGCCTTTTTTCAGTATCTATTTTTGAGCAGTTGTAATACACAGTGTTACAAAAAGTGCCCCTAAAGTCGCAATACATAAAGAAAATGCAAAATTATAGCTCTGTGTTGTATCTTAATTTACAAAATAGTTGTTAAAAAAATGTCACAAAACAGGCTGGGTGTGGTGGCTCACGCCTGTAATTTTAGCACTCTGGGAGGTGGAGGTGGGTGGATTGCTTGAGCTCATGAGTTTGAGACTAGCCTAAACAAAAAAATGAGATCTCATTTCTACTAAAAATAGAAAAACTGAGGCAAGAGGATTGCTTGAGCCCAAGTTGCAGGTTGCCGTGAGCTATGATGCCACTGCACTCTACCCAGGGCAACAGCTTGAGTTTCTGACTTAAAAATTTCACAAAACATTTACAAAGCATTATGTATGGCTTGACCACCTCTTTGTAAAATTGATATTATTAGACTTGCAACTGATCCAGAGTGTATGAGAATAGAAACTCAAGCTGGATCACAAATGTGCATCGAGTACACCTAAGAATTTCCGCTTCTGGGTGGCGCCTGTGGCTCAGTCGGTAAGGCGCCAGCCCCATATACCGAGGGTGGCGGGTTCAAACCCGGCCCCAGCCAAACTACAACCAAACAATAGCCGGGCGTTGTGGCGGGCGCCTGTAGTCCCAGCTACTCGGGAGGCTGAGGCAAGAGATTCGCTTAAGCCCAGGAGTTGGAGGTTGCTGTGAGCTGTGTGAGGCCATGGCACTCTACCGAGGGATATAAAGTGTCCCTCTACAAAAAAAAAAAAAAAAGAATTTCCACTTTCCCATTTTTTCTTTTCCCTACTTTCTATGTATGTATACAGGGCCCTAGCTGCATCCACATGTGACCAAGACTCAAATTTACAGTTTGCAATTTTTAATTCAGGTTTTTATTCAGGTACTTCTTCCTTCTATTGGCTCTAGAAACTTTAAAGGGTGGGCATAGAATGCTATGTTTCACGATTGTGGTGGGTGGTCTTTCCCGAAAAAAGAGGATTTGTGTTATTACAAAAGTGTTGGGCAAAAATAAATAAATAAATGCTGTTGGCTGGCGAGGTGGCTCACACCCGTAATGCTCACACTGTAGCACGCTGAAGGCAGTAGATTGCTTGAGGTCAGGAATTCGAGACCAACCTCAGCAAGAGCCAGACCCCGTCTCTGGCCTCTGTAGTCCCAACTACTCAGGAGGCTGAGACAAGAAGATAGTTCCAGCGCAGGAGTTGGAGGTTGCTTTGGTTGCACCCACTCTCCGGAGGGTGGCAAAGTGAGACTCTGTCTCAAAATAATTAAATAAATAGAAGTGTTGAGCAGAAGGCACTCTATCCTGTGTTTACTTTCTCCAGCTGAGTGTTACTATAGTCTGGGAGAAGTCACACTAGCAATATGTGAAATTGTCAAAGAAGCCACTTCATACACCCACTTAAAACCAGGAAAATTTGAGGCAAACCCAAGGTTTATAATTCATTTCCAAAGCCAAATTCAACGTACAAGAGTTGTTGCAAGAAAATGCAGTTTATTCAAGAGCAACATGGGGAGATGGATGAATAATGTTGGAAAGACCACCTCATGTTCCTCAGCTGACCAAAAGGTGGTAAAGGGGGAAAGGACCTTGGGAAACTTTGTGCAGGAGCTTTCTATGTGTAAGTCCCCCTGGCTTGTTGCAAATGTTACTTGCCATCTGGCAGTCTGCAGGACAATGACAGAAATGGAGGTTAACTGCTCAGGATTTTTTTTCACAGGGTGTTCTTCAATCTTGGTTCTATGGTTAATTGCTAAACACCCATTTCTGAAATTCTTAAACAAGGACATAAATAGCCATTGTAAAAAAAAAAAAGTGAGTATTTGTTTCAACATAGAGTAAATGCTGCTCTTGCAGGATCACATACTTAGAGGGGCCCAGGATACTGAATGCCTTGTGTGCCTAGTAAAGTCTGGGAGGCGATGCTTACCTGAGTGGTTCTCAGCCCAGGCTTCCAGGTAGGAGTCCATGGCCAGTTTGAAGAAATGCCATCATCTGTGATTCTACCTTCCCACAGATTCTATTAGTCTGGATTGTGTCATCCACATGATTTTAATTATTACCCCCATGTAATGTTAAAGTTAGGCCAGTGTCAAGCATGAGAGTTTTAAAATGTGTTGAGCCTTTTTTCCCAAGGGAGGTCACAGGGCCTACCCTGCTTGTGCTTTATGGGGACAGGACAGCACCACCAGCATTCCATTGTCATGGCTGAAATTAATAGCAGGGGAGGGCACCTGAGGGCTAGAAATATGAAAGTCACACTTTGGTCTCTATGTGAAAGCTCCTTTTTCCTGATTGTCTCCTGTAATAACAAACAGGAAAGGGTAGAGATGTATATATATATATTTCTTTTGCTTCAAGTTTTCTCAGCCTGTGGATGTGGTGGGAGCAGGTGAAGGGGCTGTGCCGATGCCTTCAAAGCCATATTACCAGGATGCAGGTGGAATATATATATCCGGGTAATCTCACCTGAGAAGGAAATCAAGGGCATGTAGGGAAAGAGAAAGAACTAGATGCTTCGCAGCTAAATGTGTCTTAACGCAGGGTTGTGACTGCCTTTCTCCTGCAATATCTCGCGTTTCGAAGTTGGAAATCTTCTTCGCTACTTGTGAAGTTTCTGCCTAATGAGCTTGTTTCAAATATGCTTTTGTCCTTTTTCTTGTAATAGTGAAGAGGCGCTGAGAAATCCTCCTCCCCTCCGTATACAGCAGTGCCTTCTCTCCATCCAAATTTCCATATGCAGTGGAGAATTTTCATCACGAATTTATGTTTATAAAAAATTATGAAAAAAAAAAAAAAGGCGGCTCCTGTGGCTCAAGGAGTGGAGCACCGGCCCCATATGCCAGAGGTGGCGGGTTCAAACCCAGCCCTGGCCAAAAACTGCAAAAAAAAAAAAAAAAAAAAAAAAAAAATTATGTTCTGCAATTCTGCAAATGTTCCCTTTGTGCCTATTTTAAATGGAAATGAGTGGATTCCTTATTACCCAGTGCGGATGATGATGGGTCATTGGATATTAGCAAAGCAGGGGACTAAGTACAGTCCAGTTTCGGTCCAGAAGCCCCCACAGTGCTATGTAAAGTAAGGTGACACACGTGCAATTTTACAGAAGATGGCATGAACTGCCTAAAGTAACTCAAAATTCTCAAAATCAGAAGTATTATAAAAGCCTTGCTTTCTAGGATGGTAAAGAAGAGTTTTTAAAGATAGCATTAGAGATTAGAAGAGAGGGCAGATATCTGTACCTTCAGCTTTTTTTTATTTGAGACAGAATCTCAAGCTGTCACCCTGGGTAGTGTGCCTTGGTGTCACAGCTGAGACCAAACTCCAACTCTTGGGCTTAAGTGATTCTCTTGCCTCTGTCTCCCAAGTAGCTGGGACTGCAGGCACCTGCCACAACACCTGGCTATTTTTTGGTTGTAGTTGTCATTGTTGTTCAGCAGGCCTGGGCTGGATTTGAACCCACCAACTTCGCTGTGTGTGGCCGGCGCTCTTGCCACTGAGCTACAGGCACCAAGCTGCCCTAACCCGCAGGGAATTCAGTGGGGACCTGGGGAACAAAGGGGGTCAGTCGAATGGGGGGACAAGAGACACGAAAGAATGAGAGAAAGTCAAGAGTCTGATCAAGCTCCGAAGAGTTTATTTTTCGGCTGGGCTAATAAGCACACAAATGAGGAAGTAACTAAGGGCTGTTCCTAACAGGGTGGGGAGGGGGCTAGTTTCTGGAAAATTACTAGCAGAAGGTCCCTAAGGCGGGGAGTGCATACCTGGGGAGTTACGCAAGCGGAAAGTACCAAAGTTGTTACGGTTGAATTCCTGAGAATAGTTTGTTCGTAAAACTGCAAATCAAGCAAGCTAGTAAAGGGCATTTTTGTGAGGTGTTTTGGCTCCCAGCATCTCCTCCCTTTTAGTTTTTAATTTTGTTGGGGTCTGTCAGTTATCGGCGTTGAGGAGAGGGCATTAACCTTTTGGGGGGAAGTATTGACCTGATTCCTCCCGTGGGCATAATGACCACATGATAAGTTTGAGCATCTTTTGGGGAGGAGAGGAGAAATTTTTAGGACGTTAACCTCTATGCAAATAAGGTTTGCTTCCTAGGGACTCAGAGAGGCTATTTATGCCTTCCCTCTGCAGTGTCTTTATTGCACCCCATAAAAAGGTACCCAGGTTGTACTCACATATGGTGGTGAGTCAATGTGCATAGCTCTGAGTGCTTATGCGGATCCTGGAGGAATATCTTCGTTGTTAGGTTCGGCGAGACCCCCGTCTGCAAGGTCGAGTCTATGACAATGAACTTGAATGGGTTTTGATGCCAGGGAGTCAATCCGAGATTTGATAAAATTCATGATTTTGTTAAGAACAATGGGTCTAAGGGTGACTATTAATAGCAAGCTAATAAGGGGACCTGCAAGGGGCATGAGTAAGGAGTACATGGAGGATTTCCACCACTCGTTTGCCTCAGAAGAAAATTTTTGTTTTTGTAAATCTACAAGCGAAGGGCTTGATGACTGCTGGAACAGATTGGCCCAGAAGATCAGGAGATAAGGCAGCATCATGGATGGAAATCCGTGGTTCTGGAAGGGAAAGAAGAAAGATAATCTCAGGGAGGTTCTTCTCCCTGGATTTTAGACTTGTTATCAATTTGTTTTACTAATCTTTCAGGCAGCCATCTGGCTGCATTTTCTTTGGTATCAAATAGGCATACGGATCCTCGGCCCCAGATAAGAACTGGGTCTGTGCCGTTCCATTTTGAGGTGAGTGGATCCTTCCATAGGACTGTGGCATAATTGTTATTTGTTTCTGGGTGCCAAAGGCAGTCAGCGGCAGGCTTGCCCTGGGCATCCATATTTAAAAAATTAAGGACAAATAGGGCATGATGAAGAATGTTTCTGGGGGATCCTTTTGTGGGGTATAATTCCCCCTTTTTTAATTTGTGGAGGGTATTTTTAAGGGTTTGATGAGCATGTTCAATGATGCCCTGTCCCTGAGGGTGCTAAGGTATGCCAGTAATATTTTTAATTTGTATTTGGTGACAAAACTCTTGAAAATTTTTTCCAGTGTATCCGGGGCCATTGTCAGTTTTGATGATTTTAGGTCTGCCCATGACTGAGAGACAATTAAGGACATGGCGATAACGTTTTTGGAGGCTTCTCCAGTATGGAGGGTAGCAAATATAAATCCACTGAAGGTGTCTATAGTTACATGCAAGTACTTGAGATTGCCAAATTTAGGGATATGTGTAATATCCATTTGCCATATGTCATTAGGAATTAGACCTCTGAGATTAATACTTATATGAGGGGAAGGTAGTAGGGTGACACAGGCTGGGCATTGTTTAATGATTTGTTGTGTTTGTTCTCCGGTAATTTTAAAAGCTAGCCGTAGGGTTTGGGTGTTCAATGGTGTAGGGCATGGTATCGCTGGGCTTCTGCAATAGGGACTACAGAAATAGGGAAGGTGAGGTGTGTGGCCGCATCAGCACAAGCGTTTCCTTTGGCGAGAGGACCGGGGAGATCAGAATGGGCGTGAAGGTGTTCAAGATAAAAGGGGTAATTTCTGGAGTTGATTAACTTTTGGAGGTGGATAAAAAGGGGGGTGGCATTGGTGGAGGGTTTAATATAGGAGAGGAACCGAATGAGCAATGTAAGCGCTATTAGTATATAGATTAAAAGGATTATTAGTTAAGGTTAAGAAGACTTGAATCACTGCATAAAGTTCTACAAGTTGTGCTGATTTAAAAGGAGCCTGGATAGTGGTGGTTTGTCCATCTATGGTGTAGGCAGCAAGACCATTAGAGGAGCCATCGGTAAATACAAAGCATGCCTCAGGAAGTGGTTGAGGGGAAGTTATTCTTGGAAAAATAAAAGGGTGAATTTTGCTGAATTGGAGTAATTTGTCGGCAGGGTAATGATTGTCAATCGCACTGGAAAAAGATAAACAGGTAATTGGCCACTCATCTGTGGTTTGTAAGAGCCAGTTTAGCTGGTCTTTTGTATAGGGTAACATTAACCTGTCAGGATCTTTACCGAAGAACTGACGACTTTGTTCATGTCCTAAACGGACAAGGCTGGCAACTAAGGTAGCATAAGGGACAAGAATCTTGGAAGGGGAAGTGGGAAGATGGGTCTATAAGAGAGGACCATGTTGCCAAAATACTCCAGTAGTGGTGTGAGGTGTGGCACAAATAATGAATGAGAAGGGTTTGTCATAAGAGATAAAAGTGTCCCCTTGGTTCTGGATGGCCACTTTGACAGTTTTTAGGGCTGTTATCACTGCAGGTGGTAAGGAGCATGGGGAGGAAGGGTTAGGATCACCTTTAAGGATGTCGAAGAGGGGCTTGAGGTCTCCGGTGGTAAGTTTGAGATAAGGTCTAATCCAATTAATATCGCCTAAAAGTTTTTGAAAATCATTCAAGGTATTTTATTTATTTATTTATTTATTTAATATTTTTTTTTTTGTGGTTTTTGGCCGGAGCTGGGTTTGAACCCACCACCTTCGGAATATGGGACCGGCACCCTACTCCTTGAGCCACAGGTGCTGCCCCATTCAAGGTTTTTAAATGACTGGTTTTTAATTGGAGTTTTTGTGTGGTGATTTTCTGATGGTGGAGCTTAAATCCTAAATAATAATAGGGGTCTTTTAATTGAATTTTATCTGGGGCAATTTGGAGGCCTCCGTCTATTAATTTCTCTGAGAGTTGTTGACTACATAGGAGTACTTGGGAAGCATCTGCTCCTGCTAAAAGGATGTCATCCATGTAATGAATTATATAGATAGCAGGCCATAATGTTCAAAAAGGGTCAATAATTTGGGCTATAAACTTTTGGCACAGTGTTGGGCTATTAGCCATGCCTTGAGGTAGAACTTTCCAATGGAAGCGAGGCATGGGTCCTTTGAAATTAGTTACTGGTAAGCTAAATGCAAAACGTGTTTTGTCTTCGGGATGTAAGGGAATGGTAAAGAAGCAATCTTTGAGGTCAATTATAATCTTATAAAATCCAGCGGGGATAGCTACGGGAGTAGGCAGACCTGGTTGTAAAGCCCCCATGGAAAGCATTGTTTTATTTATTTCTCTTAAATCTTGCAGTAGTCTCCATTTGCCATATTTCTTTTTTATGACAAAAATAGGAGTATTCCAAGGGGAAGTAGTAGGTTCAATGTGGCCGGCAGCAAGCTGTTCCTGTACTAATGTTGCTGCTGCAGTTAATTTTTTTGTAGTTAATGGCCATTGATCGACCCACACCAGTTCGTTGGATTTCTAAGTAATCTTATCAGCATGGGGTACAGGAAGGTCAATAGCCATCAGGGTAAATTTTCGATGCCTAGTCCAGCATGGGTAAGATTTGTGGTTATTTGAATGGGCTCTTTTATTCCTTGGGACTATTTCCCTAATCCCTGATCAGCGCGAAACCCTTGTTTTAACATTTGGTGGGTGATGGTTTCATTCGGACTGCACATAATTAGTCTTAGTTGGGCAAGGATATCTTTGCTCCAGAGATTGACTGGGAGGCCAGGCACAACATAAGGTTGGACAGTACCAGTGTTGCCTTCCTCGTCTGTTTATGTGAGAGTTTCATCACTCTGTTGGGGGTTGGAGGTTTGGGCGATGATACCCCGGAGATGGGTTAGGGAAGTAGTGAGGGGCCAGGAAGGGGACCAGTGTTTACCCATGATTACTGTGGCATCTGCCCCTGTGTCAAGTAATCTTTTAAAATTTTTGCCGTTTAATTGTAACTTAAGGAGGGGTTTTTCTTGTGTGATCTGTCTGACCAAATAGGCGTCAGAGGAACCAAGGTTTGAGTACCCCGAGTTTTTAGAGAATAAGAATGGTTGGAGGGTAAGAGGGGAAGTAGTATTAGCTGAGCTATTCTTTGGCCGGGGTGAATGGTTATAGGGCCAAGGGAGGCGGAAGCAAGTATTTTAATTTCTCCGGCGTAATCGTTATCTATGATGCCGGGGGGAATAGTAAGGCCTTGCAGGGTGGTACTGGCACGGCCAAGAAGAAGTCCAAAAGTGCTGGGGGGCAAGAGGCTGTAAATCCCAGTAGGGAGGATTTGGATGCTCATTTCAGGTGTTAGTATTGCGCCGGTGGAGGAACAGAGGTCCAGTCCTGCGCTGCCGGCAGTTGCTTGGGAGAGGGAGAGGAGGCTTGGACTTGAGGGGGCGGGTTTTGGGGGACAAACCTGATAGCCCCAGGGGTTTGTTCCCATTGGAGGGCCAGGGGCTGGCCCCGTAGGAAGTTTCTCTGCTTCTGAGGTAAGGGATTGCCCTGGGTGTCTGTTTTTGAATGGCATTCGGACGCCCAATGTTTGCCTCGCTTACATCGTGGACAAAGAGAGGGGGGTATGGGTCGTTCGGCCTTAGGGGCCGTGCAGTCTCTAGAAAAGTGTCTTGGTTGTTTATAATTAAAACAAGTTTTGGGGTTGTTTCCCTGAGCGAATTCTTTAAGGGCGGCCCCAATAGTGAGTCCCATGGAGTGAGCGGTGACGATACCTGCACAAAGTTTAATATAATCAGAAATGATCTTGCCGCTGCGGTGAGGCCCTATGGCAGCTTGACATGAAGGTTTGCATTTTCAAATGCGAGATGTTTGATGAACTCGCTTTCATTTTCGTGCTGGCCCACAAGTCTCTCACCTGAATCTGTAAGGCAGCTGATGAAATTACTACAAGGCTCGTCAGGGCCCTGTCGAATGTTGTCCAAGGAGGTAGTTGCTGATCCCTTGGGAGGGAGCTTTCTCCATCCCTTCAGGGCAGCATTCTGTATTTGGGCCAGGAGCCCGGGGGAAAATTTAGCTTGTGTAATGTTAGTATCATAGGGACTATGTCCCATGAGTTTATCCCTAGTCCATTTCTTGGAGGTTTTATTTTCAAGATTATGGGCTGCTGTTTCTTTGCAGTTATCCGTATATTCGGTTCTCTAGAGGACATAATCGCCTCCAGGCAGGGTGGCGCAGGTTATAAAGAACCAGTCATTTGGGGTGAGGCACCGCTCGCTCAGAGATTCAACTATAGATATAGTGAAAGGGGCTGTTGGGCCATAGAGGGACACAGCAGTTTTTAATTTTTTAACATGCTTGAAATTCAAGTGGTGATACTGCTGATCGGCAGTTTCAGTTTTTTCAGCGTCTGAGTCGGAGGCCTCGTGGTCATTATCCGAGGCGTCATCTGCCGAGAGGTGGTCATCCCCGTCGGAGGGAGGTTTTGGTCCTGATTCGGAAGGGGGAGTCCCCTTTAATTTTAGTTACAGGAAAGGCGTGCAGCGCCTTTAAAGGTTTTTCTTTTGAGCTCTGTTTATGGAATATAGGAGTGAGGAGGGGTTTAGTTCTAATTCTAAAGCAGGTAACTCTTGAATGAGTTTTAAATGTTCCTTCCTTGTTTGGAGTAAGTCCTGAAGGGAGGAGACCTCTTGACATAATTTGCGTTTGACATTTTCAATTGGAGTGTCTATGCCTAGGATCAGAGCACAAAATGGAGGGGCAGAAGCATAGGGAGGGGGATGATTTAGGACGGAGGGGAAGGGAGGCCAGTCAGAATTGTGATACTTAGCGGTTTCCTCTTCCTGGGTGGTCGTTTCTTTGGGGGAGAGGAAGTCAGGAGGGGGCTCCTCGAGTGAGGGGTATAGGAAATTAACAGGAGGTTTGGGAGGTTCAGGATCGGGGGAGTGTCAGGCTCAGGCATAGGAACAGAAACAGAAGGGCAGGCTGAGAGTGGTCTGGAGTGTTCTTTAAGCGCCTTCTCCCCTTCTTTAACAACCTCTTGGACATCAGGCCATTGGTTGTAAGTTTTTTAAAATATCATAGATCAAATTCCAGTAGGAAAATGCCTGAACAGGGATTTTTTCGGGGCCGAATGTTATAATAATCTTTTAGACAATCACGGACTCTAGTCCATCTCAGAACATCAATAGTGCTTTCTTGGGGGAACCAAGGACAGATATCACCAATAAAAACAAAAAATTTATAGAGATCTTTTTTCTTTACCCGAGTTCCTCATGTCTTGAGGGACTCCTTGAGTCCCTGAATAAACAAGTCATTTTCATTTAACGTTTGTCTCATAAACTTGTTGCTTTCTCTTACCTTGATGGATCAGACTCGCAGGTGGGCAATTCTGCAGCGATCGCGGTGCGGATCTTCATGCACGTCCTTCTTGTGGCGCGGAGATTACAGTGCGGATTTTCACTCACAACCTTCATGTTGCGGCAATCCAATGATAAGGGTACCCTTACTGGCAGCAACGCTCGATGAGACCCCCGTGCCCTCGCCCCACATTGGGAGCCAATTGCCCCAACCCACAGGGAATTCAGTGGGGACCTAGGGAACAAAGGGGGTCAGTTGAATGGGGGGACAAGAGACACGAAAGAATGAGAGAAAGTCAAGAGTCTGATCAAGCTCCGAAGAGTTTATTTTTCGGCTGGGCTAATAAGCACACAAACGAGGAAGTAACTAAGGGCTGTTCCTAGCAGGGTGGGGAGGGGGCTAGTTTCTGGAAAATTACTAGCAGAAGGTCCCTAAGGCGGGGAGTGCATACCTGGGGAGTTACGCAAGCGGAAAGTACCATTGCTGTTACGGTTGAATTCCTGAGAAAGTTTGTTCGTAAAACTGCAAATCAAGCAAGCTAGTAAAGGGCATTTTTGTGAGGTGTTTTGGCTCCCGGCACCAAGCCTGTACTTTCAACTTTGAAAACAAAATTTTTAAGAGGCTTTTATCAGAATATGATTAAGTACTTTGGGGAGAGTATCAACTCATATGTACCTTTTGAGATTCTCGTTTTATACCTTGTTTGGAAAATAATGGCTCTAATGGTTGTTTATTGGGTCCACATTCAACTGGAATAAATCCAGTCTCGTGTGATAAAATGGGACAGAAATATTGGCTTTTCCTGTTGAGCTTTTTGGAAATTCAAAAATGATGCTTCACCCAATATCTTCTGAATAAAAAACTGCATTTAAGGCTTGGCGCCCATAAGCACAGTGGTTACTCACTAGCCACATGCACCAAGGCTGGCTTGCTCCAGCCTGGCTCAGGCCAGCTAAATAACAGTGACAACTGCAAGAAGAAAATAGCTGGGCATTGTGGTGGGCTCCTGGAGTCCCATTTGCTTGGGAAGCTGAGGCAAAAGAAGCACTGAAGCCCAAGAGGTGTTAGCTGTGACACCATTGCACTCTACCAAGGGTGATATAGGGAGACTGTGTCTCAGAAAAAAAACACAAAAAACTTCATTTGACAAGATCTCCAGTTCATGCTTGCACACGTTAAAATCTTAGGGCTTCCATATACCTCACCATGATATTTTCACATAAGAAATACGCACAGGATATAGTGCATGATGTAAGTAGGTGCAAGAGTCCAAATGCCTGTACTGGTGGCCTGATTTTTGCATTGTAAAGCTAAAAAGCACAGTATCTACACTGGGGTTGTGGATGTTATCCCCTCCTCTTTCCTCAGTGTTAGAGAGCACATGAGGGAGTATCTCTCTGCTATACTTACTACATACTACCATTCAGTCATGTAAGTCAAAAAAGTTCTCACCCACTCATTTATGTAAAAATGAAATTAAATCTTCCCATAGTGTCATGATAAATATTGTTTTTTTTTAGTTTTTTATTTTACTTTTTCAGGAATTGTTGACATTCAGAGATGTGTCTATAGAATTCTCTACGAATGAGTGGGACTGCCTGGACCCTGCTCAGCAGAATTTGTATCGGGATGTCATGTTAGAGACCTACAGTCACCTGGTCTTCCTTGGTGAGCATAACTTACATACACATTTCTTAACTGTACACTAAGCATTTCATATTGTTTCTCTGTAGGTGGGTTTCGTGGAGATTCTTCTTTGATTGTATTAGTTTCAGATTGTTATTTCTAAGGAAAACATAACTTCTTGGTATAGAAAAGAAATATTTCAGATGTTATTTTAGCATTATATCCTTCCCTACATTGATGGTAATTTCAAAAATGTAGAGGCTTAGAATGGTTGCCCATCCCTTTAAGGCTAGTTTCTAGAACCAATTTTTATTTCCATACTACTGGGTAGTAGTGGAGCATTTTAAATGCTTTTAAACTATTCTAAATTTTCTGTGAGAAAGCTCTATCTTTAGATTATTCTTTTAGGTTTTCTAAAATGTTGTGTCCTCTACTCTACAAAGGTACTAGATTGTTAAGTGGTGAAGCCCAAGTATCATGTTATCCTTTTTTTCTAATGAAACAGGGCTTGCCATCTCTAAGCCAGAGCTCATCACCTGTCTGGAGCAAAGGAAAGAACCCTGGAAGGTGAAGACTCACCAGACAGTGGTCAAGCACCCAGGTAGGTTGGAGTGAATTAAGCAGAGAACACTGTTCAGAGGTCCAAAGTTGAAGGTGGAAACCAAACAATGCAACATGATTAGGGAATCTCAGCTTAATTGGAAATAATTTCTGGGAAGCCTGGATTTCTTTCTCTTGTTATATAAAGGCACCTCTGTTCTTGTTTTCATTTCTTATGTTTATTTTCTCATTGAGATAAAGGCTCACTGTGTTGCCATCAGACCAATGTGCCATGGCAATCTTAACCATCTTGGTTCAAGTGATTTTTCAGTCTCAGCCTCTCAAGTAGCTGGGAGTACAGGTTTCTCCACAAGGCCTGGCTAATATTTTTACTGTTTTTTTGTAGAATCAGAGTCTTCCTCTTGCTCAAACTCAGAAACTCAAGCAATCCTCTCTCCTTGGCCTCTCAGGTGCTGGGTTTATGTGTGTGAGCCACCATGCCTGGCCCTATTCTTCTTTTTAATTTTTTACAATTTGTTTGAAACAGAGTCGCACTTTGTCACCCTGGGTAGAGTTCTGTGGTGTCATAGTCACGGCAACCTCAAATTTTCAGGCTCAAGGAATCCTCTTGCTTCAGCCTCCCAAGCAGCTGGGACTACAGGTGCTTGCTGAAATGATCGGCTAGTTTTTCTTTTTAAGAGATGTAGTCTCACTGTTGTTAGACTGGACTCCTACTGGTTAAGCTCAAACAATCCACCTCCTAGGGAGGCTGAGGCAAGAGAATCACTTAAGCCCAAGACTTGGAGGTTGCTATGAGCTGTGATGCCAGGGCAAGCAAGCCAGGATGACAGTTTGAGGCTATGTTTCAAAATATATATATATATATTTTTCTTAAGGCAGGCATGGTGGCTCACTCCACAATCTTAGCACTCTTAAGAGGATGAGGTGGGATGATCATTTGAGTCCAGGAGTATAAGACAAGGCTGAAAAGAGAGAGATCCTTTCACTACTAAAAATAAAAAACAATAGCTAGGCAGTGTGGTGGTTGCCTGTAGTCGCAGCTACTTGGGGAGTTGAGACAGAAGGATTACTTCAACCTAGGAGTTTGAGGTAGTTGTGGTTGGCTGATGCTATGGCACTTTAACCTGGGCAACAGAATAAAAGTGTGCCTCGAAACAATTTTTTTTCTTTAGCACAGTGATTCTCAACCTTCCTAATGCTAAGTTGTATTTTCATTGTTAAAAAGGGGTCTCAACCCACAGGTTGAGAACCACTGCTTTAGCATTCTGTTCAAAATGTGAGAGTGAGCAATTAGTATTAGTATTTGGGTCAGGAATCCCCAGACACTTCGAATAGATGGCATATGTCTTCTGCTTTATAGTTTTTGATTCAATGAAGTTTTCAAATAATATTCTGCAGAAAGTATAGTCAATAAATTTTATCAGAACACTTAAGAATCTCCCCCAAATATATCAAAAACTCATGTAATTTAACTTCAACATTGCCTTTATATGAACTGTGATAGTTAAATTTGTGAATTCTCTAATTTCTCAACTTTCCTTTATTTTATGTTATATTTTTGAGACAGAGTCTCAAGTTGTTGCTCTTGTAGAGTGTGGTGGCATCATAGCTCACAGCAACCTCAATCTCTTAGGCTTAAGCGATTTTCTTGCCTTAGACTCTCAAATAGCTGGGACTACATGTGTTTACCACTACACCGGGCTACCTTTTGTTCATAGTTGTCCTTGTTGTTTGGCAGGCTGGGGCTAGATACATTTTTTTTTTAATTGTTGGGGATTCATTGAGGGTACAATAAGCCAGATTACACTGATTGCATTTGGTAGGTAAAGTTCCTCTTGCAATCATGTCTTGTCCTCAGAAGGTGTGGCACACACCAAGGCCCCACCCTTCCGTCTCTCTGCTTTTCCTCCCCCACATTACCTTAATTGTCATTAATTGTCCTCATATCAAAATTGAGTACATAGGATTCATGCTTCTCCATTCTTGTTATGGTTTACTAAGAATAATGTCTTCCACTTCCATCCAAGTTAATACGAAAGATGTAAAATCTCCATGTTTTTTTAATAGCTGAATAGTATTCCATGGCATACATATACCACAGCTTGTTAATCCATTCCTGGGTTGGTGGGCATTTAGGCTGTTTCCACATTTTGGCGATTGTAAATTGAGCTGCAATAAACAGTCTAGTACAAGTGTCCTTATGATAAAAGGATTTTTTCCT
Source organism: Nycticebus coucang (assembly GCF_027406575.1). Taxonomy (NCBI): domain Eukaryota; kingdom Metazoa; phylum Chordata; class Mammalia; order Primates; family Lorisidae; genus Nycticebus; species Nycticebus coucang. Next base: position 19,683,164 of record NC_069799.1, on the reverse strand, counting down.
TCTGGGTAGATGCCCAGTAATCGGATTGAAGGATCAAATGGGAAGCCTAGCTTGAGTGCTTTGAGGTTTCTCCATACTTCCTTCCAGAAAGGTTGTACTAGTTTGCAGTCCCACCAGCAGCGTAAAAGTCTTCTCTTCTCTCCACATCTATGCCAGCATCAGCGGTTTTGAGATTTTGTGATATGGGCCATTCTCACTGGGGTTAGATGGTATCTCACGGTGGTTTTGATTTGCATTTCTCTAATAGATAGGGATGATGAACATTTTTTGATTTGTTTGTTAGCCATCTGTCTGTCTTCTTTAGAGAAGGTTTTATTCATGACTCTTGCCCATTGATATATGAAATTGTTGGCTTTTTTCATGAGGATTAATTTGAGTTCTCTATGGATCGTAGTTATCAAGTTTTTGTCTAATACAAAATATGCAAATATCCTTTCCCATTGTGTACGTTGTCTCTTTGCTTTAGTTGTTGTCTCCTTAGCCGTACAGAAGCTTTTCAGTTTAATGAATTCCCATTTGTTTATTTTTGTTGTTGCAATTGCCACGGCAGTCTTCTTCATGAAGTCTTTGCCCAGGCCAATATCTTCCAGTGTTTTTCCTGTGCCTTCTTTGAGGATTTTTATTGTTTTATGTCTTAAATTTGAGTCCTTTATCCATCTTGAATCAATTTTTGTGAGTGGGGAAAGGTGTGGGTCCAGTTTCAGTCTTTTGCGTGTGGATATCCAGTTCTCCCGACACCATTTCTTGAATAGGGAGTCTTTCCCCCGAGGTATGTTCTTGTTTGTTTTATCAAAGATTAGGTGGTTGTAAGATGTTAGCTTCATTTCTTGGTTTTCTATTCAATTCCAAGTGTCTATGTCTCTGTTTTTGTGCCAGTACCATGCTGTCTTGAGCACTATGGCTTTGTAGTACAGACTAAAATCTGGCATGCTGATGCCCCCAGCTTTATTTTTATGACTAAGAACTACCTTAGCTATATGGGTTTTTTTCTGGTTCCATGGAAAACGCAGAATCATTTTTTCCAAATCTTGGAATTACGATGTTGGTATTTTGATAGGAATGGCATTGAATAAGTAGATTGCTTTGGGACGTATAGACATTTTAACAATGTTGATTCTTCCCATCCATGAGCATGGTGTGTTCTTCCATTTTTTAAAATCCTCTGCTATTTCCTTTCTGAGGATTTCATAATTTTCTTTATAGAGGTCCTTTACCTCCTTCGTTAGGTATATTCCTAGGTGTTTCATTTTCTTTTAAACTATGATGAAGGGAGTTCTGTCCTTAATTAGCTTCGCGTCTTCACTGTTATTGGCATATACAAAGGCTACTGACTTGTGGACATTGATTTTATATCCTGAAACATTACTGTATTTTTTGATGACTTCTAGGACTCTTGTGGTTGAGTCTCTGGGATTCTCTAAGTATAGGATCATGTCGTCAGCAAAGAGGGAGAGTTTGACCTTCTCTGCTCCCATTTGGATTCCCTTTATTTACTTGTCTTCCCTAATTATGTTGGCTAGAACTTCCAGAACTACGTTGAATAGTAAAGGTGACAGAGGACAACCTTGTCTGGTTCCAGTTTTAAGAGGAAAAGCTTTCAGTTTTACTCCATTCAGTAAAATATTAGCTGTGGGTTTGTCATAGATAGCTTCAATTAGTTTTGGAAATGTGCCACCTATGCCTATACTCTTCAGTGTTCTAATTAGAAAAGGATGCTGGATTTTATTAAATGCTTTTTCTGTATCTATTGAGAGGCTCATATGATCTTTATTTTTGCCTCTGTTAATATGGTGGGTAACGTTTATGGACTTGCGTATGTTAAACCAGCCATGCATCCCTGGGATGAAACCTACTTGATCATGATGTATGACTTTTTTGATGATAAGCTGAAATCTATTGGCTAGGATTTTGTTGAGGATTTTTGTATCTATATTCATGAGTGAGATTTGTCTGAAATTTTCCTTTTTGGTTGGGTCTTTTCCTGGTTTTGGTATCAGGGTGATGTTTGCTTCATAGAATGTGTTGGGGAAGATTCCTTTTTCCTCAATTTTTTGGAATAATTTCTGCAGTACAGGAATAAGCTCTTCCTTGAAGGTTTGATAGAATTCTGGTGTGAAGCCATCTGGACCAGGGCATTTTTTGGTTGGAAGATTTTTTATTGTTTCTTTGATCTCAGTGCTTGAAATCGGTCTGTTCAGGAGCTCTATTTCTTCCTGGTTGAGTCTAGGGAGAGGGTGTGGTTCCAAATATTGATCCATTTCCTTCACATTGTCAAATTTCTGGGCATAGAGTTTCTGCTAGTATTCAGAGATGAACATTTGTATCTCTATGGGATCACTTGGTATTTCCCCTTTATCATTTCTGATTGAGGTTACAAGAGATATTACTTTTCCATTTCTTGTTATTCTGTCCAATGGTTTATCTATTTTATTAATTTTTTCATAACAACTCTTTTTTTCATTATTTTTCTGAATGATTCTTTTGTTTTCAATTTCGTTGATCTCTGATTTTATTTTGGATTTTTCTTCTCTTCTACTGACATTAGGCTTACATTGTTCTTCTTTTTCCATCTTCATATGATGGTTTGTGAGTTTGTTCATGCGTTCTCTTTCTGGTTTTCCAATGTAGGCATCTAAAGCGCTAAATTTTCCTCTCAAAACTGCTTTTGCAGTATGCCACAGGTTTTGTTAGCTTGTGTCTTCATTGTTGTTATGGTCAAGGAAGTTAATGATTTCTTGTTTTATTTCTTCCTCCACCTATCTGTTTTTCAACAGAAGATTGTTTAATTTCCATGTCTGTGTTTGGGGTCGAACTTTTTTGTTAGAGTTGAGTTCCACCTTTAGTGCGTTATGGTCTGAGAAGATACAAGGTAAAATTTCAATGCTTTTTATTCTGTTGATATTTGTTTTGTGTCCCAGGATATGATCAATTTTGGAGAATGGTCCATGAGGTGATGAGAAGAATGTGTATTCTTTATCTTTGGAATGGAGTGTTCTATATGCGTCTATCAAGCACAGTTGTTCTAGGGTCTCATTTAATTCTCTTATGTCTTTGTTTAATTTCTGTTTAGAGGATCTGTCCAGCTCTGTAAGAGGAGTGTTAAAGTCCCCTGTTATGGTATTATCAGATATCATATTGTTCAGACTGAGTAAGGTCTGTTTTAAGAATCTGGGAGCATTTAAATTGGTTGCATAAATATTTAGAATTGAAACATCTTCTTGTTGTATTTTTCCCTTGACCAATATAAAGTGACCATCTTTGTCTTTTTTGACTTTAGTTGCTTTAAATCCACATGTATCTGAAAATAAAAACGCAACTCCTCTTCTGTTCTTATTTCCATTTGACTGAAAAATTGTCTCCCAACCCTTGACTCAAAGTTTTAATTTGTGTTTTGAAAACAGGTGTGTTTCTTGCAGACAGCAAATGGATGGCTTGTGTTTTTTAATCCAGTCAGCCAATCTATGTCTCTTCAGTGGAGAATTCAAGCCATTAACATTTATTGAGATAATTGATAAGGGTGGTAATATTCTATTCTTCTTATTTTGTAAGAGTCCATTGCTTAGTTTTATGTTTGCATCAGTGTGGAGGTTAGGTTCTGTCCTTTAATTTGTGAGTTCTTACTTTGCTGCTGATTCATTGTAATGGTCAGTGTGTAGAACAGGTTGAAGTTTTTCCTGCAGAGTTGGTCTTGTTGTGGTGAATTTCCTCAATGTTTGTAAATGATTTGATTTCTCCATCAAGTTTAAATCTTAGCTTAGTAGGGTACAAAATTCTGGGCTGGAAATTGTTCTGTTTAAGTACATTAAAGTTAGATGACTATTGTCTTCTTGCTTGGAAAGTTTCATTAGAGAAGTCTGCAGTCACTGTGATGGATTTGCCCCTGTAGGTCAACTGGCGCTTACTTCTGGCAGATTGCAGAATCTTTTATTTTGTCTTGACTTTGGACAGTTTCATCACAATGTGTATTGGAGAAGTTCGGTTAGAGTTGAGGCAACCTGCAGTCCGATATCCCTCTGAAAGCAGCGTTTCAGAATCTTTGCTGATATTTTGGAAATTTTCATTTCTAATATTCTCTCGTATGACTTCCATTCCTCTGGGGCATTCTTCTTCCCCTTCTGGGATTCCTATAACTCGTATGTTGGAATGCTTCATAAGGTCACATAATTCTGACAGTGAACGTTCTGCTTTCTCTCTCTTCTTTTCTGCCTCTTTTACTATCTGAGTTATCTCAAGAACTTTGTCTTCTACCTCTGAAATTCTTTCCTCTGCATGGTCTAAACTGTTGCTGATACTTTCCATTGCATCTTTAAGTTCCCTCATTGACTGCTTCAGTTCCTTCAGCTCTGCTATATCCTTTTTATATTCTTCATGTCGTTCATCTATTATTTGATTCTGTTTTTGGATTTCCTTTTGGTTATTTTCCACTTTATTAGCAGTTTCCTGCACTGTTTCCATCATTTCCTTCATTGTTTTCATCATGTGTTTTCTAAATTCCCTTTCTGTCATTCTTAACATTTCTTTATAGGTGGAATCCTCTGCAGTAGCTACCTCATGGTATGTTGGAGGGGTTGTTCTGGACTGGTTCTTCATGTTGCCTGGAGTTTTCTGCTGATTATTCCTCATGAGTGATTTTTTTTATCTGTTTCCTTGTCCTCATTTTTATTTCACTTCCTCTTGCTCTTTAAGTTCTCGTGCCTGTGGACTAAGGTTTCAATGAGTTTTTTCCGTATAGGACCAGAAGGATGAGAACGTTGAAAAGAAAGAAGGAAATAACAAAAAGAAAATAGAGAAAGGAGAGGGGGTGCGTAAAAGAAATATTGACAAAAAGAAGAGAGGCACAGAAAGAGGGAGACAGAGCAATATAGGTGTGGAGTGTGGTACTTTGACACAACCTTAAAATACCCCAACCTCTGGGGGTGCCCAGTTGGGTTGTTCCCTGGAGGTCAGCAGCTCTTTGCTAACCTGGTCAGACACAGTACCCCACCTCCTCCAAGTAGAGAGGAAAGACAAAACTGCTATAACTCAAACCAAAACAAGCAAAGAGAAAACTTTACAGGATAAAATTGGGTGAAAAAACTAATAATAAGGGTAAAAGCACTAGCAAAAATGAAGTTCTAATTATTGTAAAAGGCTGCAATGGGAAATTGTATTTATACTAGAAAACTGGAGAAAAGAAATAAAAAAATCTGTATGGAAAATGTTGAAATTAAAAAAAACAACAGGAACATCAAAATAAACAAAAAACAAACAAACAAAACAAAAAAAGAAAAAACAATCAATAACAAAGCAGTATATATATAATATGTTGTTGAATATTGTCTGGGAACAGGTGGTTTTCTGGGGTATGAGATGTTAATTACAATGCTGATATGACCGGAGGCTTCCGCTGATATTTCAAACCTCACAGGATGGACACCTTAAGTCTCTTTACGGCCCTCTGAAAAGGCACTTTAAACTTCTAATCTTGCTAAGGAGAATCTTTCCCAGGAAAGTACTTGTCGCTGGAATCACTGGTGAAGTGGCTATCCACTTACCCAGTATGCCAAAACTGGCCTCACTCTGTCTCTGAGGATTAGGGCTGTAAGGCGCCTCAGACCCCACCTTTAGGCTGCTCAGTCACTAGGGTACTAGTTCCCGCCTGATCCTTGTTCTGCAACCCCTTGGGCAGACCTTTTTGGGGCAGTTCTCTCAGAATGGCTCCCTGCGGCCCACAGCTAAACACTATTAGCTCCATCCATCCATCTCAGTGGCTCAGTCTGGGGTCCCAGACAACAGCCAAAGTTCTCCGCCCTCCTTCTCAAGTTCTCCCCAAGGTAGTTCAACTGAGTGCCAAGTCCAAAAACACAAAATAGTTCACCGGTAAGGCCCTTTCCGGTTTGCAGTCTCGCTGCTACTGCCCTTACAGTTATCGATGGAATTTGACCAATCGAGCACATGTGATTACTTGCCAGTTTTCCCCTGTTTTTTGCCTTCTCTTGGTGTCCAAAAGTCTCTCGCTGACTCCCCGTATCCTCAAAGGGATGTTTATAGGCAGATTCCACCAGCCAGAGATGCCTGGAGTCTTATCTCCCTAGACTCACGGTGCCTAGATGTAAGGAAGCTATTACGTGAATGCCATCTTGCTTTCCCTCCCCGGGGCTAGATTCTAACCCGCCAGCTGTGGTGTATGTGGCTGGCACCCTAGCCTCTTGGCTACAGGCACTGAGCCCAATTTCTTAACATTTTTTTTTTTTTTTTGAAACAGAGCCTCAAACTGTCACCCTGGGTAGAGTGCTATGGCATCACAGCTCACAGCAACCTCCATCTCCTGGGCTTAAGTGATTTGCTTGTCTTAGCCTCCCAAGTAGGTGGGTCTAAAGGCACCTGCCACAATGCCTGGCTTTTTTTTGGTTGTAGTTCTCATGGTTGTTTCTCAGGTCCGCGCTGGATTTGAACCTGCCAGCTCTGGTATTTGTGGCTGGCACCTTAGCTGCTTGAACTACAGGCTCCGAGCCCCAATTTCTTAACTTTAATGTAGTTAAATTTATCTACTCCATACATTTCTTATATATTCTGTCATTGGGGAGTTACGGTATTCCTAAGCATATATTAAATTCTCTCTTGTTACAAAATCACTCTTACAAACTTTTCTCAGACAGTTTCTCACTCTACCACCCTGGGGTCAAGATTGGAGATCATAGCAACATCAAACTCTTGCTTTCAAGTGATCCTTTATTTTCAGCCTCCTCAGTAGGTGGGACTAGAGGGATCTGCCACAGTGTGTGGGTAGTTTTTCTATTTTTACTAAAGAAGGGGTCTTCATCTTTCTCAGGGTGCTCTTGAACACCTGAGTTTAGGTGATCCAACAGCCTTGACCTCCTAAAGTGATTAAGATTAACAGATATGCGCCACCATGCCTGTCATAAATAACCTTTATTTTATAACTATCTCTTGCTTAGGTTATGCTTATCAGGACTGTATTATGTACACACACCCACAGACACAGAAACACAGCAGGCCTTTGCAAGTTGACCACTCAAGGAATTGTAAAATCTGGCCCACACACATAAGTGGTTAGCATAAGGAACTTGGTTTAGTGTACTGATACTTACTTTTGGTGCATGCCCAGTCTATGTACATTAGGTGAACTTAGGGAGGTGTTCAATGTAGGGAGGTGGTCAATTGCAGATTCTCGTGTCTGTATATATTTACATATACACACAGATAGATATATGAACCCCCCCCACACACGCACACACACACACACACACACAAAGTTCCAGGGTCTTCAGGCCTGTCTCCTTTATCATGAGTAAGTATCTCCCTTCAGGTCTCTGAATAGGTGGGACCAGCCCCAGATCATGGCTCGGAGAAATTGGAGATGCCCACATAATCACTTCAGAATTCTCAGTAGGGCTTGGCACCCATAAGCCAGTGGTTGTGGTGCTGGCCACAAACAACAAGGCTGGAGGGTTTGTACCCAGCACAGGTTAGCTAAACAACAACTACTGCAACAAAAAAATAGCCAGGAATTGTGGCAGATGCCTGTTGTCCCATCTACTTGGGAGGCTGAGGCAAGAGAATCACTGAAGCCCAACAGCTGGAGGTTGCTGTGAGCTGTGACACTGTAGTACTCTACCTATCACAACACAGTGAAACTCTGCCCCCACCTCAAAAAAATAAAAACAATCAAAATTCTCAGTGGGAGAATTTTATTTTAGTGTTCATTCTGAGTATGATGTATCATATTTCATTGTGATTTTGCTTTGCATTTCTTTAGTAGTTACTGCTTTTGAGCACCCTTTCTAATGCTTCTTGGCTATTTATATATCTTTTTTGAAAAATGTCAGTTCAATCCTTTGTCACTTTTTCTTTCTTTTTGTTTTTTTTTAAGAGACAGAGTCTCACTTTGTCACCCGTGGTAAAGTGCTTTGGCATCACAGTTCAGCAACCTCCAGCTCTTGGGCTTAGGTGCTTCTCTTGCCTCAGCCTCCCAAGTAGTTGGGACTACAAGAGCCTGCCACAATGGCCAGCTATTTGTTGTCGTTGTTGTTGTTTCAGTTTGGCTGGGGCCGGGTTGAAACCTGCCACCCTCAGTATATGGAGCTGGTGCCCTACGTACTGAGACACAGGTGCCGCCCTTTCATTTTTTTTTATTGAGACAGAGTCTCATTGTTGCCCGTGGTAGAGTGCTGTGTCATCATAGTTCACAACAACCTCAAACTCATGTGATAAAACAAATATCTTGCCTCAGCCTCCCAGGTAGCTGGGAGTACAGGCGCTCACCACAATGTCCAGCTATTTTTTAGTGAGGAGGTCTCACTCTTGCTCAGGCTCTTCACTAACTCTCCTGGCCTCAGGCAATCCTCCAGTCTCATCCTTCAAGAGTGCTAGGATTACAGCCCTGAGACACCATGGCCAGCCTTATTTTGCTTTTGACTAGAGAGTTCTGTTATGTTTGTTAGGTATGTTTTTTCTGTGTGTTAGGTATGTTAGTTCTGTTATGTTTGTTAGAATACACAATGTTCAAGTTGTCTGTTATCTTATTAATCTTTTTTCTAATCTTTCAATTCATTATTAAAAATGGTGTTTTTTGTAAGGTTATATGGCACACCTCCTGGGTGAGGGACATAACTATAAGTGGGACTTTACCTAACAAATGCAAACATTGTAACCTAATTTAAAAAAATTTTTTTTGAGATATTGTCTCAAGCTGTTGAACTGGGTAGACTGCTGTGGTTTCTTAGCTCATAGCAACATCCAACTCTTGGGCTGAAGAGATTCTTTTGCCCCAGTTATTTTATTTTATATTTATTTATTTATTGTTATTATTATTATTTTTTTTTTAGACAAAGCCCCAAGGTGTTGCCCTGGGTAGAGTGCTGTGTAATCACAGCTCACAGCAACCTACAACTCCTGGGCTCAAGTGATTCTCCTGCCTCCGCCTACCAGGTAGCTGGGACTACAGGCACCTGCCACAATGCCCGGCTATTTCTTGGTTGCAGTCATCTTTGTTATTTGGCCAGCCTGGGCTACATTTGAACCTGCCACCTCGGGTGTATGTGGCTGGTGCCTTAGCCGCTTGAGCTACAGGTGCTGAGCCCAGTTATTCTATTTTTAGTAGAGATGGGGTTCTCGCTCTGCTCAGGCTAGTCTGGAACACATGAACTCAAGCTATCCACCCTCCCAGAGTAGTATGAGTGTATTTGGGAGTCACCGTGCCCAGCATGTGATCCAATTGTTTGTACCATCACATTAATCTGAAATTTTAAAAAAGAGAGAAAAAAAAACTAGTGTCTAAAATTAAAAATGACCATGTGGGTGTTTCTCCCTTTGCTTTTGCCATAATTTATTTCTTATATTTGGAATCAATGGTGTTATACATACTTGTTTATATTTTAGAAGATATGTAAAATACCTAAATGAGGTTGGTGAGTACATGTAATAGATACCGAGGATTCTTTGTAAAGGGGCCTATTCCATTACTACTACATTTTTCTCTTGGCTGTTTAGGCCAAAAGTGTATATTGTCCGATATAATTGTAGCTACTTCACCCACTTAAGAGTTACTATTTGCTTGGCATACAGATTTTTTGTCTTTTTACTTTTAGCCTATTTGAGTCCATAAAGCTACAAGGAGTTTTCTTTAGACCAATATTGTAGAAACTCATTTATTGTAAGTCTATTCAGCCATATCACCTTTTTAGATTATTGAGTTAATTACATTAAATGTAAATGAGTTAAAGTTGCTATTACTTTATTTCTGCTAGATATTTTCTCCTCATTTCTTCTCTTGCTACCTTCATTTCTGTTTTATTGATTTTTGTAATTAGTCTGATTGCTTTCTTAGTTTACTTCAGCTTTTTCAGCATCTGATTCGGAGGCCTCGTGGTCATTATCCAAGGCGTCATCTGCTGAGGGGTGTTCGTCCCCATCAGAGGGGGGTTTTGGTTCTGATTCGGGACGGGGATCCCCTTTTATCTTAGTTACAGGAAAGGCGTGCAACGCCTTTAAAGGTTTTTGTTTTGAGCTATGTTTATGGAACGTTGAGGTGAGGGGGGGATTTTTAGCTCCAATTCTAAAGCAGGTAACTCTTGAATGAGTTTTAAATGTTCCTTCCTTGTTTGGAGTAAGTCCTTAAGGGAGGAGACCTCTTGACATAATTTGCGTTTGACATTTTCAATTGGAGTGTCTACACCTAGAATCAGAGCACAAAATGGAGGGGCAGAATCATAGGAAGGGGGATGATTTAGGACGGAGGGGAAGGGAGGCCAGTCAGAATTGTGATACTTAGCGGTTTCCTCTTCCTGGGTGGTCGTTTCTTTGGGGGAGAGGAAGTCAGGAGGGGGCTCCTCGAGTGAGGGGTATAGGGAATTAACAGGAGGTTTGGGAGGTTCAGGATCGGGGGGAGTGTCAGGCTCAGGCATAGGAACAGAAACAGAAGGGCAGGCTGAGAGTGGTCTGGAGTGTTCTTTAAGCGCCTTCTCCCCTTCTTTAACAACCTCTTGGACATCAGGCCATTGGTTGTAAGTTTTTTAAAATATCATAGATCAAATTCCAGTAGGAAAATGAACAGGGATTTTTTTCGGGGCCGAATGTTCTATAATAATCTTTTAGACAATCACGGACTCTAGTCCATCTCAGAACATCAATAGTGCCTTCTTGGGGGAACCAAGGACAGATATCACCAATAAAAACAAAAAATTTATAGAGATCTTTTTTCTTTACCCGAACTCCTTGTGTCTTGAGGGACTCCTTGAGTCCCTGAAAAAACAATTCATGTTTACTTAACGTTTGTCCCATAAACTCGTTGCTTTCTCTTACCTTGATGGATCAGACTCGCAGGTGGGCAATTCTGCGGCGATCTCAGTGCGGATCTTCACTCACGTCCTTCTTGTGGTGCAGAGATCACAGTGCGGATTTTCACTCACAACTTTTGTGTTGCGGCAATCCAATGATAAGGGTACCCTTACTGGCAGCAACGTTCGATGACACCCACGTACCCTTGCCCCACATTTTGGCGCCATTTGCCCGGCCCACTGGGAATTCAACGGGGACCTGGGAAACAAAGGGGTCAGTCGAATGAGAGGACAAGAGACATGAAAGAATGAGAGCAAGTCAAGAGTCTGATCAAGGTCCGAAGAGTTTATTTTTTCAGCTGGGCTTGTAAGCATTCAAACGAGGAAGTAACTAAGGGGAAAGTACCATTGCTGTTTACGGTTGAATTCCTGAGAATAGTTTGCTTGTAAAATCAAGATAGCAAGGGGCATTTTTGTGATATGTTTTGGCTCCCGGCAGATATAACAATATTATTAATATTATTCAGACTCATATCAAGCTAACTTCAATTGGATGCAAAAATTATAACTATTTATATTCCTTATTTTTTTGTTCTATGGTTTTTGGTTTGTTTTGTTTTTTGTCAGAGTCTCACTCTGTGTCCCTGAGTAGGGTGCTGTGGCATTGTCATAGCTCACAACAACCTCAAACTCTGAGATTAATGAGATCGTCTTGCTTCAGTCTCTTCAATAATAGCTGGAAGTACAGACCCCTACCACAATGCCTGACTAGTTTTTTTTGCTTTGTTTTGTTTTGTTTTCTTTTTTGAGACAGTCTCACTTTTCTCACCTTCCTTATAGTGCTCTGGTGTCGTACCTCACAGCAACCTACGACTCTTGGGCTGGAGCAGTTCTCTTGCTTCAACTCCCTAGTAGCTGGGACTACAGGTGCTTGCCACAGCACCTGGCTATTTTAGCGATGAGGTCTCTCTCTGGCTTAGGCAGGTGTGGAACCTATGAGCTCAGGAAATCAGTTGCCTTGACATCCTAAGTGCTAGGATTATAGGCGTGAGACACCTCGCCCAGCCTTTCTTTCAACTTACTGAAGTCACCAATTTCATCTTGTTACATTTAACACTTATACCATTAACAGAAGTTTCGAGTTAAGATTATGTTTTTGCCTTTGAATTTCAAAGCATGATTTGAAAAGCTTTCTGGGCTCAACACCTATAGCTCAGCAGCTAGGGCATCAGCCAGATACACCAGAGCTGGCAGGTTTGAATCCAGACCTGACCTGATAAACAACAATGACAACTACAGGGCAGTGCCTGTGGCTCAGTCGGTTAGGCACCAGCCTCATATACCGAGGGTGGCGGGTTGAAACCCGGCCCCGGCTGAACTGCAATAAAAAAAAAAATAGCCAGGTGTTGTGGTGGGCACCTGTGGTCCCAGCTGCTTGGGAGGCTGAGGCAAGAGAATCGCTGAAGCCCAGGAATTGGAGGTTGCTGTGAGCTGTGTGATGCCATGGCACTCTACCGAGGACCATAAAGTGAGATTCTGTCTCTAAAAAAAAAAAAACAATGACAACTACAACCAAAACATACCCTGGTGTTGTGGCAGGCACTGGTAGTCCCAGCTACTTGGGAAGCTGAGTCAGGCGTCTTCCTTAAGCCCAAGAGTTTGAGGTTGCTGTGAGCTGTGATGCCCTGGCACTATACCCAGGGTGACAGCTTACAATTCTGTCTCAAAAAACAAAAAATAGGGTGGCACCTGTGGTTCAGTGGGTAGGGCGCTGGCACCATATACCAAAGGTTGTGAGTTGAAACCTGGCCCCAGCCAAACTGCAACAAAAAAATAGCTGGGAGTTGTGGCGGGTGCCTGTAGTCCCAGCTACTTGAGAGGCTGAGGCAGAGAATTGCCTAAACCCAGGATTTGGAGGTTGCTGTGATCTGTGTGATGCCACAGAACTCTACCAACAGCGATAAAGTGAGACTTAGTCTCTACAAAAAATAATAATAATAAATAAATATATAAATAAAAATAAATAAAATAAAAGTGCTTACTGCCCTGTCATTATAATAATACAAATGTTTTACTTAAATGTACTTAGGTTTTTTTTTTCCAGATTTACTTATTGTTACCTAATTTAGCATTGTTCTCAAGCATAATTTCAAAGAAAGGGGTTTCCTTTGAGATTTGTTCTTTCGCAGTTTTCACCATTCATTTATCTTGATAAATGTTTATTTTTTTCTTTATCTTGAAGGGATGTTTTGCAGGATATAGTACATGTGTTTTAAAATTTGTGTTCTTTCAGCATTTTGACTATATCATCCAAGTCTTTTTATTTATTTATTTATTTATTTATCTATCTATTTATTTATTTATTTTTGCAGTTTTTGGCTGGGGCTGGTCTTAGACTAGCCACCTCTGGCATATGGGAATGGTGCCTTACTTCTTTGAGCCACAGGTACCACCCCATCGAACTCTTTTTTGATACGGAAGGTGTGTATCAAAAAATCCACTAGTAATCTCAGAAGAGCGTGCTTACAGATGACACATCTGTTTCCTTTCCTGGCTTTCAGGATACTCTTGTGTGGCTTTCAAATCTTTGATGTTCATGTGTCTTTTTATGGGTCTCTTTGTGTTTCTCCTAGCTGAGGTGTGGTGAGCTTGATATTCTGTATTTTTTTTTCTTTGAAAATTTCTCAGTGTTTTCCCTGTGTTCTTCAAGTTAGGAATTTCTCTTTTTTTAAAGGTTTTCTTTCTTGTTGATATCTCCATTTTTATGATATTACTTAGTTGTTTCTATCATTCCCATTTTATCCATTTACCATCATTAAGGTAAAACTCTTAGATAATTTAGACATCTGTATTTTTTTATGGTTGATTCTACGTTACTTATTTTGTTTCTTTGGGTTATGTCACCCTATTATTTTTTACATGTTCTAATCTTTCATTAATTTTTGAGGATCACAAAAGGCACTTTTATTTTTTTTGAGACAGTCTCACTCTGTTGCCTTCAGTAGAGTGCTATGGCATCACAGGTCACAGCAACCTCAAACTCTGGCTTAAGGGATTCTCTTGCCTCTGCCTCCCAGGTAGATGGGACTACAGGTGCCTACCACAGTGATTGGCTATTTTTTTTTTTTAATTTATTGTTTGGGATTCATTGAGGTACAAGAAACCAGGTTACACTGATTGTATTTGTTAGGTAAATACCCTCTTACAATCGTGTTTTGCCCCCAAAAGGTGTGGCACACACCAAGACTCCACCGCCTTGCTCCTTCCCTCTCTCTGCTCTTCCTTTCCCCACCTTCCACCCTTTTTTCTCTGTCTGTTCTCCTCTTCCCACACCCCTACGATGTCATTAATTGTCATTAATTCTCCTCATATCAAAATTGAATACATAGAATTCATGTTTCTCCATTCTTGTAATGCTTTACTAAGAATAAAGTGTTCCACTTCTATCCAGGTTAATACAAAGGATGTAAAGTCTCTATCTTTTTTAATGACTGAATAATATTCCATACTGTACATATACCACAGCACGTTAATCCATTCCTGGGTTAGTGAGCATTTAGGCTGTTTCCATATTTTGTGCCCAGCTATTTTTTGTTCTAGTTGTCATTGGTGTTTAGCTGGCCCAGGCTGGGTTCAAAACCCCCACCTTCCGTGTCTGTGGCTGGCACCGTAACCACTGTGCTAAGGGCACCAAGTCACATAAGGCACCTTTTACGAAATCCATGATATGCCTTTACCTTACAGGAGGGATTCTGATACAAATTATACTAAAGACTTGAGGCAGTTCAGTATACATTCGGAAAGTGTTTTGCCTGTGGATTTCTGTGGCTATTTTCTAGCTGAAGCATTTTCCTCACATTTCCTCCTAAGAGCTTGTAATCACTTGCTAGACCTGAATCTGTCGATAGTCTTGGACTCTCTGTGGTTCTGTAACAATATTTTACCTTTGTTTTCAGCTCCCCCAGTCAGTTTTATAAAAACTGCACCATTCTTGGGCAGTACCTATGGCTCAAAGAGTAAGGTACTGGCCCCATATGCTGGAGGTGGCGGGTACAAACCCAGCTCTGGCCACAAACTGAAAAAAAAACACCCCGCCCACCACCACCAATAACAAAAACCCCAAAACTGCACCATTCCCTTCAGCACTCTCCCTCTTGGGGGACATAACCTATCTTTAGAAAAGCCCTGAAAAGCCAGTAGAGTTAATGTAGGTGTCTGTTTTTCTTTTATGGAAAAAGTTTACATTCATATGGACAATGCTGTTTTCAGATGGGGGAATGACTGTGGTCTATAAGTAGAACAAACTTTTCTTCTTATATTTTGCACTTTGTCATGATCATTTTTTTCTTATTTGATTTTATATAGTTATATGCTTTTGAGACAGAGTGTCTTTCACCACAGATAGAGTGCTGTGGTATTACAGTTAACAGCAACCTCAACCTCCTGGGCTCAAGAGATACTCTTGCCTCAGCTTCGTGAGTTGCTGGGACTGCAGGTGTCTGCCACTTGCCTCACTAATTTTTTTTATTTTTGGTATAAACAGGGTTTCACTCTGGCTCAGACTGCTCTCAAATGCCTATGTTGAAGCAATCCACTATCGTTCTCCCAGAGTGCTAGGTTTACAAACATAAACCACTGCACACGGCCTGTAAATGCCTCTTCACATTGTGCTCACTTGGTGGGCTAAAAATTCTCACTTCCTTTCTATAATTGCTAAAATGCAGCATGTTTCTTACTTATATCTATCTCAGAAATTATTAGGGCATTTATGCTGTCCTATGCCATCTTATTACTGTGCTGGGCATAATTTTACAGACAAAATTTGTTATGTATATTTATTCCATTGTGATGAAACTCAATGGCATAATTTTGTATTTTTAATTTTCTTTCAGTTATATTTAATCATTCTACCCAGAGCAATTCGCAAGTGCTGGGCGTGAATATGTTATTACCAGAGATAATCCTGAGAAGATATGAAAATGATACCCCTGAAAATTTAAACTCAATAAAAGACTGGGATAGGGTGTGTGAGTATAAGCAGCAGGAAGTATGTTACAATGGACTAGACAAAAGTTTAACAGCTATGCATGGTAAAATCTACCAATGGAGTAAATGTTCTAAAATTGTCAGAATATTATCAAATGTAAATAGACATAAGATGATATATACTGGGGAAATAACATTTGAGTGTAAAAAATATGGGAAAGCCTTAAATCTATGCTCAAACTTTGGTAAACATAAGATAAACCATTTTGTGGAAAAGCAGTGCAAATGTAAAGAATGTTGCAAAGTCTTTCCATCTTGCTCAAGACTATCTAAGCACAGGGGACTTCATACTGCAGAGAAAATCTCCCATTGTCAGAATGATAACAAGTGTCTTAGTCACAGCTCAAGATATTCTAGCTATAAGACAATTTATAATGTAGAGAAACTCTACACATGTAAAGAATGTGGGAAAGCCTTCAACAATTACTTAAACCTTTCTCTACATCAAAGAATTCATTGTGGAGAGAAACTCTATAAATGTGAAGAATGTGGACGACCCTTCCACCAGTACTCAAACTTTTCTTTACATAAAATAATTCATTCTGCAGAGAAACCCTTCAATTGTGAGGAATGTGTCAAATCCTTTAACCAGTACTCACACCTTTCTGCACATCAAACAATTAATTTTGTGGAGAAACCCTATAAATGTCAAGAATGTGGCAAAGCCTTTAACAAGTACTCAACCCTTTCTGCACAACAAACAATTAATTTTGTGGAGAAACCCTACAAATGTCAACAATGCGACAAAACCTTTAAACAGTACTCACACCATTCTGTACATCAAAGAATTCATTCTGGAGAGAAACCCTACAAATGTGAAGAATGTGGAAAAGCCTTTAATGATTCCTTAACCCTTCCTGTACATCAAAGAATTCATTCTGTGGAGAAACCCTACAAATGTGAAGAATGTGGCAAATCCTTTAAGGATTCCTCAACCCTTTCTGTACATAAAAGAATTCATTCTGGAGAGAAACCCTACAAATGTGAAGAATGTGGCAAAGCCTTTAACCAGTACTCAAACCTTTCTGTACATAAAAGAATTCATTCTGGAGAGAAACCCTACAAATGTGAAGAATGTGGCAAAGCCTTTAACCAGTACTCAAACCTTTCTGTACATAAAAGAATTCATTCTGGGGAGAAACCCTACAAATGTGAAGAATGTGGCAAAGCCTTTAACCGGAACTCACACCTTTCTGTACATAAAAGAATTCATTCTGGAGAGAAACCCTACAAATGTGAAGAATGTGGAAAAGCCTTTAATGATTCCTCAACCCTTTCTGTACATAAAAGAATTCATTCTGGGGAGAAACGCTACAAATGTGAAGAATGTGGTAAAGCCTTTAACCGGTACTCATGTCTTTCTGTACATAAAAGAATTCATTCTGGAGAGAAACCCTACAAATGTGAAGAATGTGGCAAAGCCTTTAACCGGTTCTCAGCCCTATCTGTACATAAAAGAATGCATTCTGGAGAGAAACCCTGCAAATGTGAAGAATGTGGAAAAGCCTTTATCCGGTACTCAACCCTTTCTGTACATAAAAGAATTCATTCTGGAGAGAAACCCTACAAATGTGAAGAATGTGGCAAAGCCTTTAAGGATTTCTCAACCCTTTCTGTACATAAAAGAATTCATTCTGGGGAAAAACCCTGCAAATGTGAAGAATGTGGCAAATCCTTTAAGGATTCCTCAACCCTTTCTGTACATAAAAGAATTCATTCCGGAGAGAAACCCTACAAATGTGAAGAATGTGGCAAAGCCTTTAACCGGCACTCAGCCCTATCTGTACATAAAAGAATTCATTCTGGAGAGAAACACTACAAATGTGAAGAATGTGGAAAACCCTTTAACCAGTACTCAAACCTTTCTGTACATAAAAGAATTCATTCTGGGGAGAAACCCTACAAATGTGAAGAATGTGGCAAAGCCTTTAACCGGAACTCACACCTTTCTGTACATAAAAAAATTCATTCTGGAGAGAAACCCTACAAATGTGAAGAATGTGGAAAAGCCTTTAATGATTACTCAACCCTTTCTGTACATAAAAGAATTCATTCTGGGGAGAAACGCTACAAATGTGAAGAATGTGGTAAAGCCTTTAACTGGTACTCATGTCTTTCTGTACATAAAAGAATTCATTCTGGAGAGAAACCCTACAGATGTGAAGAATGTGGCAAAGCCTTTAACCGGTTCTCAGCCCTATCTGTACATAAAAGAATGCATTCTGGAGAGAAACCCTGCAAATGTGAAGAATGTGGAAAAGCCTTTAACCGGTACTCAACACTTTCTGTACATAAAAGAATTCATTCTGGGGAAAAACCCTACAAATGTGAAGAATGTGGAAAAGCCTTTAATGATTCCTTAACCCTTTCTGTACATAAAAGAATTCATTCTGTGGAGAAACCCTACAAATGTGAAGAATGTGGAAAAGCCTTTAACCATTACTCAGCCCTTTCTGTACATGAAAGAATTCATTCTGCAGAGAAACCCTGCAAGTGTGAAGAATGTGGAAAAGCCTTTAAGGATTCCTCAACCCTTTCTGTACATAAAAGAATTCATTCTGGGGAGAAACCCTACAAATGTGAAGAATGTGGCAAAGCCTTTAACCGGAACTCACACCTTTCTGTACATAAAAGAATTCATTCTGGAGAGAAACCCTATAAATGTGAAGAATGTGGCAAAGCTTTTAGGGATTCCTCAACCCTTTCTGTACATAAAAGAATTCATTCTGGGGTGAAACCCTACAGATGTGAAGAATGTGGCAAAGCTTTTAGGGATTCCTCAACCCTTTCTGTACATAAAAGAATTCATTCTGGGGAGAAACCCTACAAATGTGAAGAATGTGGTAAAGCCTTTAACCGGTACTCAAACCTTTCTGTACATAAAAGAATTCATTCTGGAGAGAAACCCTATAAATGTGAAGAATGTGGCAAAGCTTTTAGGGATTCCTCAACCCTTTCTGTACATAAAAGAATTCATTCTGGGGTGAAACCCTACAGATGTGAAGAATGTGGCAAAGCTTTTAGGGATTCCTCAAACCTTTCTGTACATAAAAGAATTCATTCTGGGGAGAAACCCTACAAATGTGAAGAATGTGGTAAAGCCTTTAACTGGTACTCACACCTTTCCGTACATAAAAGAATTCATTCTGCAGAGAAACCCTGCAAGTGCGAAGAATGTGGAAAAGCCTTTAAGGATTCCTCAACCCTTTCTGTACATAAAAGAATTCATTCTGGGGAGAAACCCTACAAATGTGAAGAATGTGGCAAAGCCTTTAACCAGTACTCAACCCTTTCTGTACATAAAAGAATTCATTCTGGAGAGAAACCCTAGAAATGTGAAGAATGTGGCAAAGCTTTTAGGGATTCCTCAACCCTTTCTGTACATAAAAGAATTCATTCTGGGGAGAAACCCTACAGATGTGAAGAATGTGGCAAAGCTTTTAGGGATTCCTCAAACCTTTCTGTACATAAAAGAATTCATTCTGGGGAGAAACCCTACAAATGTGAAGAATGTGGTAAAGCCTTTAACCGGTACTCACACCTTTCTGTACATAAAAGAATTCATTCTGGAGAGAAACCCTACAAATGTGAAGAATGTGGCAAAGCCTTTAAGCATTCCTCAACCCTTTCTGTACATAAAATAATTCATTCTGGAGAGAAACATTACAAATATGAATAGTATGGCAAACCCTTTAACTCCACTTCAAACCAGCCCGTACATTAAAAAAAATGTGATAACATGGAAACTCTAGAAATATGAAGAATATGGCAGTACCTTGCTTGGTGTTCATAACTTACTAAGTTTATAAGAATTTACACTGGAGAGAAATCCTATAACTGTGAATAGTGTGGCAATACACTTAACCAGAGCTCAAACTTTACTACACGTAAGAAAATTCATATTGGAGAGAAATCTTACAAATGAGAATAAATGACAAAGGTTTTAACTTATTCTTGGCCCTTAGTAAAAATAACAGAAATCATGTTATTGAAAAAAATCACAATATGAAGGTGTGTGGAAGCTTTATGCCAGTAATCATAGTTTACTGTACACAGTAGAATTCATGTTTAACAGAAAGGCTGTGAATGTGAAGAATGTGACAATTGTTTAACTTCTGTTCAAACCATTCTCTATATGAAATTTATGACAGAAAACCCCTTTGACTGTGAAGAGAGTGTCTAATTTTATAACCATTATTCACACATTTCAGTACATAGCAAAATTCAAAGTGATATTCTACATACGTGAAGAATATGACAATGTTTTTAAATACTTCTCATATTTTTCTAATCATAATTCATACGGAATAAATACTCTACAAATGTGAATGAAGTCTTAAAGTCGTGTTTATCCTGTTCAGTAAGGCTAAGGAGAGACAGGGGTGGATGATTCTAGGGCATCCTTTGTCCATAATAAGTAGGAACAAAGTTACCAGAGATGGCTGCCAAGAAAGAAACACATTTTAGGAAGGCTTTAAAAAACTGAACTGATCTTTGCTTTACAAAACTGACTCTCAGAGGTAGAGAGGCCCC
This sequence comes from Nycticebus coucang, assembly GCF_027406575.1. Classification (NCBI taxonomy): domain Eukaryota; kingdom Metazoa; phylum Chordata; class Mammalia; order Primates; family Lorisidae; genus Nycticebus; species Nycticebus coucang. The sequence goes on along the minus strand of NC_069799.1, from coordinate 19,662,807 downwards.
AGTGTGGAGATATGGCCAAGGCCACAAAAAGGGGTCTTTGCAGCATCCACACAAGTAAGGTGACAGTAGCCTCAAGGGACCCATTTTCATAAACACAGTAAAATTTTAACCAATTTTATCACAGTTTACAAATACTATGATAACTTCTAGAAATTGCTTTACAAGGATAGAAATGGGAGGACATCACATCTGCGGTGCATATTACAAGGGTACATGTGAAACTTAGTAAATGTAGAATATAAATGTCTTAACACAATAACTAAGAAAATGCCAAGAAGGCTATGTTAACCAGTGTGATGAAAATGTGTCAAACGGTCTATAAAACCAGTGTATGGTGCCCCATGATTACATTAATGTACAAAGCTATGATTTAATTAAAAAAAAGTAAAAATAGAAAATAAAGATAGATTGTCAGAATGGAAAAAAAAGTCAAAACTCGAAAAATATTTAAGAAACATACAGAAACTCCACACTGAAAACTACAGAACTTTGCTAATGAAAGTTAAGTCTAAAAATTTAGAAAATATTGTTAATGATGGGTTTGATTTATTTATTTTTTTTTTTGAGAGAGTCTCACTATGTTGCCCTCTGTAGAGTAAAGTGGTGTTACAGCTTACAGCAACCTCAAACTGTTGAGCGTAAGTGATTCTCCTGCCTCACTTATCGTCCCAAGTAGCTGGGACTACCGGCGCCCACCACAATGCCCGGCTACTTTTTTGGTTGCAATTGTCATTGTTGTTTTTTAGCTGGCCTGGGCTGAGTTTGAACTTGCAGCCTCAGTGTATATGGCTGACGCCCTACCCACTGAGGTATGGGTGCTATCCTGATTTAATTTTTTGAACACCTTTTTTCTAAGTTATTCTGTAATTTCTTTCTTTTTCTTTTTTTTTTTGTAGAGACAGAGTCTCGCTTTATGGCCCTCGGTAGAGTGCCGTGGCATCACACAGTTCACAGCAACCTCCAACTCCTGGGCTTAAGCGATTCTCTTACCTCAGCCTCCCGAGTAGCTGGGACTACAGGTGCCCACCACAACGCCCAGCTATTTTTTGGTTGCAGTTCAGCCGGAGCCGGGTTTAAACCTGCCACCCTCGGTATATGGGGCTGGCGCCTTACTGACTAAGCCACAGGTGCCTCCCAGTTATTCTGTAATTTCAATAAAAATCACAGTAAAATAAAATTTTCTATAGAAATTTATATGTAATTTCTTAAAGTTTATGTGAAAATGTAATTTTCATTTTGTTGGTTTTGACTAGTCAAAATAGTCTGGAAGGGGAAACACAAAGTTGGAGAATTTTACAATCAAGTTTTCAACACATTGTGAAAGTAGCATAAGTAAGACATGATGGTAATGGAGTTAAGATAAAAAAAAAATGGCACAAAATAGACATTCTTGGTCTAGACCTATACATGCATTCAATTGATTTGTATTAAAAGTATCAAACAAGTGCAAAGTGAGAATTGAGATTCTTTTTAGTAAATAATGCTGAAACAACTATATAATCAATACAGAAAAGCAAAAATTGAAACTTTCTGCATATCACATGCCAAATGTAATTTGAGGTGGGTTTTAGACCTAGATGTTAAAAGTTAGATCTTTAACTTTCCTTGAAAACAGTTTCACAAGTTTGGGGTTAGGCAAAGATTTCTCAGGCAGGCTCAAGAGGCACTAATAATTTCAAAGAAAAGATAAATTGGTCTTAGTTAGCATACACTTTTTTACAGAATAATATTTCTTTTTTTTTTATTTACGAAACCCTATGATAAAGACCAAAAGAAATAAAAAATTAAAGGTCAAAAAAAAATAAATTGGTCTTCACTAAAATTTTAAAATTTTGCTTATCAAAAAAAAAAAACCCAGCATTATTAAAAAGATAGAAATGAAACTGTCAAGTCAAAGACAAGAATAAGGTATTTATTCTGTGTGTGACACACCTGTTGGAGGCAAGACACAATTTTAAGAGGGAATTTACCAAACAAATGTAATGAGTGTAACCTGGTTTCTTGTACCCTCAATGAATCCCCAACAATTAGAAAAAAATAAAAAGGTGTTGGAGTACAGTGGAGCGATCATAACTCACTGTAGCATTGGACTGGGCTCAAACAATCCTCCCACCTCAGCCTCCCCAGCAGCTAGTACTTCGAGTATGTGTAACTTGAAGCTATTATCCCACCTTGGCCTCTCAAAAGGCTGAGCATGCAGGCATGAGCCACTGCACCTGATCAGGAAAAACATTCATGTTAAGAGTAAAGAACACCTACAACAATACAAAACAACATAATGAAAGCCATGACAAAGAACTTGAACAGATATTTTACTAAATCTTACGTAAGAATTCCTATAGTGTGTGTGAAAAGTGGCAACAATTGATCATTCAATGCAAATTGAAACCACAATGTGATGTGACAACAGCCTCCTTCAGAATGATTGAAATGAAAAGTACTATAATTTCAAATATTGGTGAGGATATGGAAAAAACTAGAGCACTGGATATTACTGGTGTCAATGTGAAATAGAATAGCCACTAGGAAAACAAGAGTTTCCTAAAGGTTAAATATGCCAAATGATCAATTATGTGCATGTATTATAATTTAATTACTTAGAATTCTACTGTTAAATATTTGTTTTGGTTACAAACATTTGCTACGGATGTCAATATCACACTTACTCTCCCACTATTTCAACCTATGAAAGTTGGAGAAAATATTAGAAAAAAAAAAAAAAGAAATGGAAGGTCAGTCCATTCAGGAATTTTCCCCCCTTTCCAGTAAAAATAGTAAATATATTACCCCCCTTCCCCCACTACATAACAATTGATCATTGGAAATAGTAAGTAAGTTGGAAATGATCAATTGTTAAGTGGTGGGTGAAGGGGGGTAATATATTTACTTAACGTAGATTTGGAAAATTATCATGAAGGGGAAAAATCTCACTAACCCAGAGTGTCCTCCACTTAAAAATGCAGATGTCTTCCTTCTCTGGAGTGTACTGTGCTTTAATAAACTTTGACCTTTTGCTCACTTGTATCTACTTGTTCCGCTCATTCGTTCTACTGTCTTGTAACCAGCAACTATGTTTTGTCACCTAGAACCAAAAACCAGGAAACACACACTTGACATCTGTTCCCCATATGTGACATTTTGGTGCCAAAATCTGGGAGGAAAGTGTACGTTTTAAGCAAGATAATGTAATGGAACATTAGACATTCTGAATTCGCGCTGCCTGATGCACAGTACTTATTACACTTACAGCTCTCACTCTCTTTGCTTTCCAGGTAATGTAGCTCCTTACCTACCCCTGCTCCATTTCCTTCTTTTTTTTTTCTTTATAGTTTGTTTCTTTGTTTTTCATCTCCACGATGCACATCATCCCCGGTTGGCCCTATTATTTAAAAGCATAAAAAGGGACCTCTGGCTCCACAAGCAGAACATTAAAGCAGATTTTTAAGGTCTTCATAAGGAGAATTGGGATGAAGAGACATCAAGAGAAAGCCAGGCCAGCACCAGTCCCCAAGAGCAGTAGGAAGCTTTTGAGATGGTTGCTACTACTAGGGAAAAAGGTTGTCAGGAACAGAGTTTCTCTATGGTCAGGCAAGAAGCCACCAGGCCAGAGCCCTTCCCCCACCATGACTATGGGTTCCTGGAGTCAGGAATGGCTCAGGAAGCAGCCTCTGCTGGGATCATCCCCTCACTGCTAGAGAGATGCCCTGGAAGTGACATTTCCCTCTCCTCGAGATGGAGGATCACACTCACCTTCCAGAGCCTGTGAAATCCCTGAACCAACTCTGACTCTGGAACTCTTAGTTTGGTGGACACGCTCCAGCTTCAGAACAAGGTCCACTTTCAGATGGTGGTCAGGCTGGTTGTTGGGTAGCTGTCTCTGTCACAATGAACAAACTGATGTTCATAGCGTTAGAGCCACTCCTCTGCTCTCCCCAAATACTCAGGGCCTCTGTTTTCCTCTCTTATATCCTTCTTAAAAATGGAAGGTAAAGTAGAATCCTACAGGGTACTCTAACGTCCCTCTGCTCCCTGGTTGGTGATGCCTTGCTAATGTTTTTTAGTGCTTTCCAGCTGGTCTACCCCATTGTTTGATGAAGTCTGAACTTTAAGCTAGAGACCTAAATCCTGTAAAACCACCCTCCCAGGCCTTTAAATACAAAACACTTAACTGGGATCACATTTTCATTCAAAATAGTAAAAAAAACTTAAAGCAAGCAGGAACCAATATGTAGGAGAGAGATTGAATAAACTCATGAATATGAAGAAACATGGGTGGCAAGGAACACTAAAAGGAAAGAGAATGATTTTGTGTACGACAAAACCTAATAACAATATTTCTCCTAAAATAAGTGATGATTTAAGAAAAAAATTTTTTTTTTTTTTTTCTGAGGCAGAGTCTCAAGCTGTGGCCCTGGGTAGAGTTCTGTGTGGTCACTGCTCACAGCAACCGCAAATTCTTGGGCTTACGCGATTCTCTTGCCTCAGCCTCCCAAGTAGCTGGGAAGTGCCCACCACAACATCCAGATTTTTTTTGGTTATAGTTGTTTGGTGGGCACGGGTTGGATTCGAACTTGCCAGTTCCAATGTATGTGGCTGGTGCCTTAGCCGCTTGACCTACAGGTGCTGACCTAGGAAGAAAATTTTCTGACAAACAGGGCTTCAGCATGTCAAAAATGATCTATGTAAGGGATAACATTTAAAGGTAAATTTATGAAAAATTTTGTATGTGAACAATTTCAGTTTGGCCTAACTGAAAAGGGAACCACCAAGTAAGTGTTAGTTTTGTTTTGAGAATTTGTTTAAAACCATATCAGATTGCTGTGTATATGCTGAAAGTGACAGCCATCAATTATTCAGCATCAATCTGCTACAATAGTGTTAAATGTGCTGCTCTGTATTTTCTTCTGCCTTCTTGAAGCTGTATTTTCTTAGTTATCAGTTTTGAGATCACTACTCAAGGTTATGAGTCACTCCTTTGAAAATGAAGCAAAGAAAATCAGGAGCCAACTTTATCCTTTACAACACTAGCCTCTTTTTCTTACTGCCTGACATTTTCACTGCTTCCTCTGTGTCTTTAATTCACCCCACACACATCCTGGCTTTTTGTTGCTAAGATGACAGACTATGTATGTGTGACTGCTGTCACCCTTTAACAACATATTTTTTCTTTCACACGAAATGGCCAAACTGGACCATTTCTGGGTGTGGTACAAACTGGGGACTACCTGCTCTCCCTGCCACCCTTTTTGAGTTGTGACTTTCTCAATCAAGTAAAGTGTTTCAAATGGATTTTTCCCCAGCTGCATCAATGGTGTCTCTTTTATAAACCTGTGGCCTTGATCTGCTCTTGGCTTAAAGCTCTAGTTAGCCACCCCGCAAGTGGAGACAAATGCTCTGTGTTAAACCTCTTCACAGACTCCCTGAAAAGATCCAGGAAGACACCCCAGATTCCTCTCAGGCTGAATCAATGGGCAGCTCTTCCACTGTGGTCAGTAGTAAAACTCGAGGAAGACAGGGAGGTCGTGTGACCAAGAGGACTTGGTAAGGCAAAGGCTAAAAAGAGGTACCCAGGCAGAGGTAAATCTGAAACTTGGCAATTGAGGGTTGAAAGTGGGTGCATGCTTGTTAAGGGATGCCACCTGCCACTGGAATCTGATTTTGGGACTCTAGGTGAGAAAATGCAGATCTCAGCCCACTCTGGCAACCTGAGATGGGCACAACATTGTCCACAGGGAATACTTGGTCCATGGCAATGATGCCTTCATGGACAGCCAACTATTTGGTACAATGTCTCTGGGGATGCCCAGCACAAAGGGTAGTTTACCCTCTGTTTACCTATGGAAAGCTGTGGGCTAAAGCTTTCTAGTAAATACTGGGGCTACATATTCATTTCTTAATACTTCACTCTCCCCTCTGACTAAACAATCTGGTTCTGTAGCAGGAGTGACAGGACAGCTGGAACGCAAATTCTTTCTTCAACCTCTTACATGCTAGATTGGAGAAAAAGTGTTGACTCATCAATTCCTTTAGATGCCTGATTTCCTTGTCTATTGTTGGGGAGAGAATTATTGTCTAAACTAAATACTCGTGATTACTGACTCTCTCGAAAACAATAGCCTTTCCATAAAGGTACTCGATGAACACACCTGGTAGCTGTTACTCTGGTGTCTGGAAAATGAGGACAAATGACCAGAAGAAATCAACATCCAGGTAGATTTCTCTATCTGGGAAGAGCTTCCTCCTGGGAAACCTCAGGACCACTGCAGTAGAGATTCACTTAATACTAAAAATGTTCCCACCCTCTGATATTGGAATCATTAGTAGACATAGCCACTTTGATTGACAAATTTATGGGATATGGCTTTCACAAGTCGTTGCTGTGGGATAACATGCTACAAATACAGATGACAGGCAATCTGTTACCCAAATAGCAAATGGTAACAACACTTTCCAATCTTTTTTTTTTTTTTGCTTAAAGTTAATGTCTTTAATTTATAATGTGCCTTATATACATTGTTTTGAAATTATTTTGTGAATTATTATAAGTAAGTTAGTCATACAGTACCTCAAAGGCAGACACAACATCTTAATTACTATGTATTTCCAAACTGAGCTGACCAAAAAAGCTTCTATTTGCACAGCCTATAGAGCCAAAAAGTATTTTTTGTCCCCAATGCTTTCTTGGAAAATAAAAAAAAGTAGAAATACATAATTCTAAAACATCGATTAACACATTCAGAAAATACCATTTAATTTTCTACTCATAGAGTCAAACACAGAAACTTTCTTTAACTATTGCCAGAATAGAAAATTTTTACTAAAGGTTTACTGTTCAGTGCTGAAACCACTGGCTGTAGAAGATTTGTAGGGCAAGCAGAGATTATTGTATTTACATGAGCAAATTTCTAATATGTAATTCTGATTTCTTATATCTGGTTAGGATAAATGGGTAGTCGTTAGAAAAAACTGTAGCTGATACTAATTAAAATACATTTATAATAACTTGGTTTATAATATGTATGTTTTAGATATAATGAATATACCTAAGCATACACATATAAATGACCTTTCTAAATGAAAGTAATAAACTAAACCTAAAATTTAATTATAGGGTTTTAGGTTAATTTATAATTTAACTATGTAGCTATAGGTTAACTGATGACTCCATGCTGAACCTCAGAGTCAAAGCATTCTATAGTGGACATACTCTTATTTGATAACGTGAGTGTTGCTTTCTTGGCGTTGTTGTTATTAATGCTTGATATTTTGATGCAGCAATCATCTGATTTCTTTTCTGAATGTATTTATCTTCGTTCATTCTTTGTGAGGTTTTTGTTTCTGGTCTTTGTCTTGAACATTGTTATTGTTTTTGAATTTTAAGGCTTTTTTTGTTTTGTGAAGGCAAAGGGTGGAAACCTAATAAACACATGTATATGTAAAAGGGGGGAAAAAGTAAGTCACAGAAGACTAACTCATTCATTCAGCAAATATTTACTGGAGTTTTACCCTGAACAAGATTATCTGCTGAGTATTTTGGAATAACAGTAAAAAATCAGTTTTGAACCCTATACTCTAAAATTGTGTGATCTGATATAAAACATATGTTCAAAATGAGCTTTTTAAAGTGATGTCATCTTTACTGGGCCAATATTTACATTAAAGCAATGATAGAAAATACAAAAAATAAAATAAAATTTAATTATATATCTGTGTTAATTTGAAGATTCCTCAATATTTTTTATTTTTATTAGTTCTCTAATTAACCTTCATGACAATATGCCAACTATTAAGACATTGAGTTCTTTCCTGAGGCTACAGTCTTCTATTTGTAAAATTCTCTGAAACTGTTTTCTAAGTATTAGAGTACTGAATCAAGGATTAAGTTTCAAGATATTTGTTTCCTTCAGTTCACAAGGAGAACTCCAGACTATACACTTCATGACTTAGGTGTACAGTAAGAGTAAAGATGCAAAAAATATTTCTAGTAATAAACACTTTAATCTCATATGGCATACCACACAGGTTTAATTACAGGAATTGTAATTTTTGATATAACTTATGACTAAAAGACTCTGGCATACTCACCTGCTTCTCACTGCCATTCTGGTGTTATTTACAAACAATCTGTTTAGGGGCGGCGCCTGTGGCTCAAAGGGGTAGGGCACCAGCCCCATATGCCAGAGGTGGTGGGTTCAAACCCAGCCCCAGCCAAAAACTGCAAAAAATTAAAAATAATAAAATAAAATATAATAAAAAACAATCTGTCTAATGATGGTTCCATGTTACAGACGATTGATGAGGTCATGAATGAACCATCATGTTGCCTCACATCACTGCTGGTCTCCCGGAAGCCATCAGTGAGGTATGTGGACACAGCTTCCTGGTCCAGGACCAGAAGCTGAGCAAATAAGCGCTGTTACTGCAAAGGTATAACTTAAAACTTTGCATCAGGATTATCCTTATCTTTGAACAAACCAAGCTCTTTTGGATGAAGAGAAAATAAAGCTCTAAATTCAGGTGTGAAATGAAGTGTCCAAAGAAGGGAATGGAAATGACAAGATCCACCCTGATTTCTGATTCTGGTTGAATTGGTGAATTCTCTAGGAGCAGGCAGCTCCAAAACTTTAGTCTTTATTTTTTTCCCTTGTCCATACTGCTTATTTGGCACACTGGAATAATCCTCTCCAAATAGATTCCCAAACATAGTACAACTAAATACTACCTGGCTAGAGCACAGCCCCAGTCTCAGCCAGAACACACATTGCATGAACCGGCCCCAACTGGGTGCTGCCATGTTGGCGAGGGTGTGTCTTCAAAATGTGATTTTCAAAATGTGATTTTCAAAATGTGTCTTCAAAATGTGATTTTCTTAATTTTTACTTTTTTTCTATTTATAAAGAAATTTATTTGAGATCTGAACATTACATTTGTAAACTTGCCACTGTGCGCTTACAGTGGCAACACTGTAAAAACCACTCAGCAAGGTTCCATAATATTGGTTTATCCGTGTTTCACAGTTGTGTTCTCATTGACTTGTGTTGGTATCTTGCTGCATTTTGTTTATTTTTATTATTGTGTGTTTTTGTATGTTCTTGGGAGAATGTCAGAGTTTGGGTCGGAGCAATAATGAAACTTTTGAAAATTTCTTTGTCTTTTTTTTTTATGTGTGTGACATAAAGTGTTACTAAGTCGCCTCTATACAGTGCCATGGCCTCACAGCTCACAGTAACCTCAATCTCTTAGGGTACCCTAGTGATTCTCTTGCCTCAGCCTCCCAAGTAGCTGGGACTACTGGACTCCACATCAATGCCTGGCTATTTTTCAAGACAGGGTCTTGCTGTTTCTCAGGCTAATTTCGAACCCCGGAATTGAGGCAATTCACCTGCTTCCACCTCCCAGAATCCTGGGATTACAGGCATGAGCCGGATAATTTTTTTTTTTTTTTTTTTTTTTTGAGACACAGGCTCAAGCTGTCGCCCTGGGTACAGTGCCTGGTATCATAGCTCATAGCAATCTCAAACTTTTGGGTTCAATCGATTCTGTTGCCTTAGCTTCCAAGTAGCTGGGACTATAGGTGCCAGCCACAATGCCCTGCTATTTTCAGTTGTTGTTGTTGCAGTTGTCGTTGTTTTAGCTGGCCTGGGCCGGGTTTGAGCTTGTCAGCCTTGGTGTATGTGACCAGTGCCATACCCACTGAGCTCGTGGCATCACCTGAACAGGAAATATTTCTTTAAAAAGATATTTTACTGACATTCTGAATGTCAAGAGTAATACAACAGCAGCTATGATGGACATTCAGAGAAAACTAAAGACTTACAAAATTGCATTGAAGGGTAGATTAGACACCGGCTTCAGTACACAGCTCCAAGTGGAGTACTTTGAATGTGACCATAGTGATATTCAGGAATGAGGTATGTAGCAGAGTCCTGATACAATAAAAATGTCAAGTTATATCGATGTACATGAGGAGAAAATCTTTACTTTCCTCCAATGATTCATAGAAGAAACTATTAATAGTATTTATTCTTCTGTATATTTCCTATGAGTTTATAAATACACACTTTTTAAACAATGAATTATGTCATTCTCCATTGTTCTTTTACTTACCGTTTTCCAAGCTATGGTTAACTGACATGTATTTATATCAGTCTGAGATCAGTTCTGAGGCCTATTTCATAAATTCTCAGCACTAGTGTCTATTGTAGGTCAACAATTCTTACTGTTAAAATTCAGGTCCCAACAAAACTGAAATTTTAGTGCACATGTAGGCACTAAAATTTTAGTGCACATGTAGGCACTAAAATTTTAGTGCACATGGCTCTGAACACATTTTCTGGTTTTAACTGATTTCTAGTTTATCATCATTAAATTGTTTTCATTTACTGGAATAGTAAAATGATATCTTACAAGTACAATGAGAACTGTGGGTTTGGGAAGCTCAAAGTTGGGATGAAAAATTAAAGAGAAATCTGACCTGTGATTCACACATGTAGTTAAAATGAATTTTATTGGATAAAAAGCAAAATTATCTAAAATTAAAAAGACTCAAAACCATTAATGTTTTCTTATGCTCTATAATGTGGAAATTTAGTACATTTATATGATAAAATATTGCGTGATCCCAATGTAAAATGCCAATAAAATACAGCAAAAGTGGCCAGGCAGATAGCTGTCACCTGTTATCCCAGTTCTTTGGGAGGCTATGGCAGGAGGATTCCTCGAGCTCAGGAGTTCCAGACCACCCAGAGCACAAGTGAGACCCTGTCTCTGTGAAAAACAGAAAAACTAGGCTGGGCACCTGTGGTTCAAGCGGCTAAGTCACCAGCCACATACACCTAAGCTGGTGGGTTCAAATCCAGCCTGGGCCCGGAAAACAACAATGATGGCTGCAACCAAATAATGGCCGGGCATTGTGGCAGGTGCCTGTAATCTCAGCTACTTGGGAGGCGGAGGGAGGAGAATCGCTTGAGCCTAGGAATTCGAGGTTGCTGTGAGCTGTGATGGCACAGTACTGTACCCAGGGTGACAACTTGAGGCTCTATCTGAATAAATAAATAAATAAATAAATAAATAAATAAATGGAAAAACTAACCTCAGAGCCCATAGCACAGTATTTATGGCGTCAGCTACATGCACAGAGGCTGGCGGGTTTGAGAACAGACCATGTTAGCTAAACAACATTTGCAACTGCAACAAGAAAATACCTAAGTATTGTGGTGGGTGCCTGTAGTCCAAGGTACTAGGGAGTCTGAGGCAGGAGAATCGCTGAAGCCAAAGAGAATTGGAGGTGGCTGTGATCTGTGATGGCATGGCACTCTACTCAGGGTGACATCCTGAGACTCTTTCTCAAAAAATTAGAAAAACTACCCAAGGTTGGTGGTGCACACTTGTAGTCCCAGCTCCTCAGGAGGCTGAGGAAAGAGGATTGCTGTATGTCAACTATTTGAGGTTGAGCTATGATGCCATGGCACTCTGGCCAGGGTGACAGAGTGAGAATCTATCTAAAAACAAAAAATGCAACAAATGTCACACAAAGTTCAATACATATATTAGATTTAACATTTTATAATAAAATAAGATCCATCAAAATAAACAGAAGTTGAAAATTAGGCAAATAATATCAACCAGGTAGAGGATTTTTTTTTTTTTTTCATTTTGTTAGTAACCAATATTAAAAGTATAGAGGAGGATCGGGGCCTATAGCTCAGCAGCTAGGGTGGCAGCCACCTAGGCTGGAGTGGTGGTTTTGAACCCAGGCCAGGCCTGCCAAAGAACAATGACAACTACAACCTAAAAGTAGCTGATCATTGTGGCAGGCACCTGTTGTTTCAGCTACATGGGAGACTGAGGAAAGTGACTCGCTTAAGTGTTTGAGGTTGTTGGGAGCTGAGACGCCATAGCACTCTACCAAGGCAACAAAGTGAGAGTCTGTCTCAAAAAAAGTATAGCGGGAATACCTATTATCCGTAAGCATTTAATAAACCTTTTGTGTGATTTTATGCAAAGAAAATCTAAAGTAAATGACAATAACAAGGTGATTTCTCAAAAAAGAAAAAAATTAAACATTTCTCACTAGAAAGTGCTATCAAAGTTGAGTGGATTACAGTCCTCCATGTACTGAGACTAGAAGAGTGAAGATCTCCATCGTTTTCTGAATCAAAGTAAGAGGATAACAATATATGTTCAATTTGCTGCTTATAATAAACAGAGACAAATAAATAATAAAACGCTCATTTTTTTAGTTTTTTTTTAATTAATTAATTAATTAATTTATTTTGTAGAGACAGAGTCTCACTTTATGGCCCTCAGTAGAGTGCCGTGGCCTCACACAGCTCACAGCAATCTCCAACTCCTGGGCTTAAGCGATTCTCTTGCCTCAGCCTCCCGAGTAGCTGGGACTACAGGCGCCCGCCGCAACGCCTGGCTATTTTTTGGTTGCAGTTTGGCCAGGGCCGGGCTTGAACCCGCCACCCTCGGTATATGGGGCCGGTGCCTTACCGACTGAGCCACAGGCACTGCCCCGCTCATATGTTTTTAATTGTGAAGAATGGCATGACTGTCATAAGACATCCAAAAATATAACCCGTGTTACTTGACTATAAAATTTGTCAGTCATCATAGCCCTCAAGGAAACTAAAAGTTCAACTTTCTGATTATATTGCTCAAATTCTTATACTAAGACCTCCACTAGTCCTGTCATTTTTTTTTTTTTTTAGTGTGTGTCCAAAATTGTAAAGCTCATCATCTGAAAAAGTATGAGAAGAAGACTTTCTCCTCACGCACAGACCTGCATCCTCTGCTGAAGAGAGTCAGGAATCCTGCAGATCAAGTCTCATCTGATCCACTGACAGGCTATGACCTCCTGTGCAGAGATGGGGTGTGCCCATGTCTTTCCTTGGAGGAGCTGTGTGTTTCTCTACCCAGAGCTGGATCCCTAGGGTCAGGCAGTGGAGGGGAACAGCTGTCAGCAGAAAAGACAAAGTCCACATGGCTGGCCATGGCATAGCTCTGCACTGCAGAGATCACAGGCTCAAGCACCAGGTGAGCTAAGAGAGATGCTCCCAGATTAGGAGGAAATATATCTGCTGTGACCTCACCCAGGCTACGTCTTGATAAACGGCCTCAGACATAGCAATGAGGGAGGTCACCATTCTTTTGGCAACACAGCAGGTGATTTTTGGGGATCTTCAATCTTGGTGATTTGGAACTGTAATCAGGACTGCTTGCTGTACCCAGTGTGGGCCCTTAGAGAACCCCTACCACAGACATCACAGTTCATCTCCATGTCACCTCTGTACAATGTCAGAGATTATTGATTTCTTTTTTTTTCCTTTTTTTTTTTGCAATTTGTGGCTGAGGCCAGATTCGAACTTGCCAACGCCATCATATGGGACCGAAGCCCTACTCCTTGAGCCACAGGTGCTGCCCAAGACCATTGATTTATTTCTTTTCTTTCTTTTTTTTTTTTTTTGCAGTTTTGCAGGGGCTGGATTTGAACCTGCCACCTATGGTATATGGGGTCGGCACCCAACTCCTTTGAGCCACAGGTGCTGCCTGACCATTGGTTTGTTTTCCAAAGTCGAGCTGTGCTCCTCTTGTAGACAGTATTCTGGGTAGGAATCATGTGAGTGAGAGATTCATCTAAACAGTGAATACAAGGGTGCTCATTCTGGAACCTTCCCGTGCATTCCAGGTGAACCTCACTTGTCTTTCCTCCACCTCAATGAATCCATTATACACCCCAAGGCTGACCCCTCAATGTTCTCTGAATGCAGAATGCTAAAATCTTCTCACCAGTGAGAAACCCACTTGCTGCCCAAGTCCTGTATAAGTTACCTGTTTGTTTCTTGCACCAAACAAGCAAAATTCTACCTGCTGCTTTATCTTGGAAGCTGCTCATGAAAATGATCTTCCTTTTTTCAAGAATTCCCCCATCTGAGCTAAAATCAGATTCTGTGAATAAAATGAGTGTTTGAGTGAGCACCTGTAAATGAACACCTTAGAAGCCCTAGTCTATGCTGGATAATCAGGAGCTGAAGATGTCACCTAAAATTGATTCTTCCTTTTCCAGAGTCCCGTGTGTCAAAGAGCTCCAACTTCCCTTGCCAGGGAATACTGTTTTAATCCTTCCCCTGTCACTTCTCACATGGAAGAATCAAATTTTATCTGGTCTAGCAGAATGGTTTTTGGCTCTGAGCTTTGATATTTGGAATTCTCTTTATCATGTGCAGTGAGCTCTAATTCTGGTGCAAAAGTAAGATTAGAATGCTTAGGAGCTGAGCGGAGCCTCTGACTCAGTGAGTAGGGCACCAGCTCCATATACTGAGGGTGGCAGGTTCAAACCTAGCCCTGGCCAAACTGCTACAATAACAACAAAAATAGCTGGGTGATGTGGTGTTCACCTGTTGCCCCAGCTACTCAGGAGGCTGAAGCAAGAGGAATCACCTAATCCCAAAAGATGGAGGCTGCTGTGAGCTATGACGCCATGGTACTCTACTGAGGGTGACAAGGTGAGACTCTATCTAAAAAAAAAAAAAAAAATGAAAAAGAATGCTCAGCACCCACAGCACAGTGGTTGCAGTGCCAGCCACATACACCAAGGGTGGCGGGTTTGAACCCAGCCCTGGCCAGCTAAACAAGGACAACTGCAAAAAAACAAAAGACAACAACAAACAGCCAGTTGTTGCAGTTGTTGTGGCAGCACCTGTAGCCCCAGCTACTCAGGAGGCTGAGGCAACAGAATCTCTTAAGCCCAGAAGTTTGAGGTTGTTGTGAGCTGTGATGCCACAGCACTCTACTAAGGGTGTGAGACTTTTTGAGACTCTGTCTCAAAAGAAAAAAAAAAAAAGTCAGATTAGAAGTCTCCTTTGTCCTGAAGCCCAGAGCTGATAGTCTATCTCTGGGGGATGTTTGTGGGTTTGTTTCTCAACTGAATCAGTTCAGTTCTTTCAAAGTAAACAGGAAAGGTTCTCATCCAGGGGATCATTGCTGCATTCCTCAAAGCTCCTTGATGGCTATAAGCCATTTCCTATTTCCAATCTCAGAATGAAAGACTACCAAAGACACACACACTCAGGATCCCTGACTCTCACCCTCCTTTCAACCTCCATATGAAGAGTCCAAGGCCTCACCTTCCTTTGGATGTGGTTCTTACTGGAATCAGCATAGTGTCTTAGTAATTCCTTCATATGATCGATTGTATTTATCTGGGCCTTTTTCTGTAAAGCAGGTCTTTTTTTTTTTTTTTTTTAGTAGAGACAGAGTCTCACTTTTTCACCCTTGGTAGAATGCCGTGGCGTCACGCTGCTCACAGCAACCTCCAACTCCTGGGCTTAGGCGATTCTCTTGCCTCCGCCTCCCAAGTAGCTGGAATCACATGCGCCCCCACAATGCCTGGCTATATTTTTGTTGCCGTTCAGCCAGGGCCGGGTTTAATCCTGCCACCCTCAGTATATGAGGCTGGTGTCCTACCCACTGAGATCTGTTGCAAAGGGGAAGGTCAGTGGGGAATTGCATACAGAGGCAGAAGATATCTGGGTCTTTACCTCCCAATTTCATTATTTTGGGGGGAGGGGGCAGGGCTTGGTTTAAACTTGCCACCTCCTGTATATGGTGTGGGCTCCTTATTCCTTTAAGCCACAGGTGCCGCCCCCAATTTCATGTTGAAGCTCAAGAGAAAAGTCCCCTCCCTTACATGTCCAGATTCAGAGTGTGTGTGGCCCTGCTGGACTGGTCTTTTATAAGCAGGTATACTGAAAACATTTTTCCTTTCTACTACTGTTTATGACTTCAGTAAGAAAGGCTAAGGTGGTGATTGCACTGGGGACCTATAAACTGAGTGCTGTTACAGTGTTATGAAGCATCGCATGAAAGACATGCGACACAAGGGAAAAAATGCAATGGTTTCCTTCCCATGGGATTCCTGACTCAATTCTCTCATAGAAGTATTTAAGACCTTGTCCAGATTTCAAGATGCAGAATGAAGCAGCTGATTGACACGTGTATTCTGTTGCATGCGAAGACAATATTTAGTGTTAAAATTGTCTATATTGATGTTATAATTTTCAAATGCTTAGAAAAGACCAATATTATGTTATGTTCAGTAGTTCCCCAGAGAACAACACAGCCAGACAAGATGAATTTGCAAAGGAGTCCTTTATTGAAGAGCTGGCCAGCGACCCCCTCACTGTTTCAATGAGGGGTTTTGGAGAGCAGGCCTGAGTGCTTAAGTGGTCAGATTTTTAAGGCTTGGTCTACATCCTGGTTGGTGCTCAGACTGCCCAGGTGCATCCGGGTAGGGTAGCAAGCAAGCATTGTACAGAAGTAGAATTTTGTGGTTAGTTAGCTGTACATTTTAGTTTCAGTACTTTCCCCACCCGGTATTGTTTAAAGGTGAATCTGGGGACAGTTGGTACCTCCTGGTCCTTTCCCAGGAGTTAGCTAAGCAAGAAATTGGGAGTGAACTAGAGGCAAGAAATCAATTAGTACTTTCTCACCTATCTTGGGGGTGAACTAGACTTACTTCATTTTTGAAAGCTTGTGATCTGGAAATTTGCCAGGAGTTACCTGGTATTTTTTTCTACCTCAGCCTAGGCCACTAGGCTTAACAATCCACACTGATTTTTTTTTTTTTTTTGGCAGGTATAGTGTCATATTGGTTTCTAATTATCATCAGTTTGACAGCGCTTATTCACTTTTTAACATATGCAGTAGTTTGATTTAAGATACAGGGTCCTACCACCAGGAGGATGATAAGGACGATCAGTGGCCCCGCTGCAGCTGTAAGTTGGGTTGTGAGTCCCAGGGACCAGGAGAATAGAGATTGATATCAGTTTTTATTGTCTTCCTGGTGGTAATACTTGTTTTTAAATTTTTAGGAACCAGAGATAGAGTTTTTCTAATGACTTCAGACAGGTTTGTATGAAAACAGCATTTTTCTCCGAAGGTTACACAAAGTTCCCCCTCTTTCATGAAGAGGAAATTTAGTAGTAAAACCTGATATTGGGTTAGATGAGCATTTGACAGTCACTTGTCTGGCGTTCCCCATTATGAGGAGTCATTATTAATAAGTTCTAGCCCAAAACTGCAAAAAAACAAAACCAAAAACAAAAAAATGGTTAACAGTTAATCTGGTTTATCTGTAGGTCCCTAAGTACCAGGCAGTAAAAGGCCTGGGGCTAAGGTTTAAGTCATCTGTTTACTGATTAAGTTATGTGCCTATATAAGCTTTGGTGGAAGAAATAAAGATTGCCACTTGCCATGAGAGTGTAAGTAGTCCTCCTTGTTATTCAGACTATTTCACTGCAGGACTTTATTCCTCTGCACTATCCATCAATTGGGAGACATTCATGCAACAGGGCATTTTACCAGTAGGTGGGCTGGCCCTTCCTGGAAGGACAGTTGTCCAGGTGTACTTTCAAAGGGGATGGTAGCTTTCAATTTTTTAAAAAGGTTACCTCCAGGAGGGGGTAGTCAGGGATTACCTGGAAAGAGTGGGTGACCATCCCATTTCCTAGGTCTACAGCGGTCTACGGTTATGTGGCCTGTAGCCCCCTGCACTTGAGTGACTGATGCCCACATAGGCCCAAGCAGTTTCGCCAGAACTGAGTGATCTGTCCCCATATTGACAAGGAAATTCACAAGAGTGCCCCAATTTTAAGAGTTACTGTAGGCTTTTGGGGGCACATCGGTAAGGAGCCATGGCTTCTTCAGTCTTCATCTAGGGACAGGACAGGTTTTGTCCTTTGCCCCCTCCTCTTAGAACATTCGTTTTTCTGATGCCCTTGCTCCTTACGGTAGGCACATTTATTTTTTTCTAAAGGTGGTTTTTGGCCAGTCTTTCTCTTGGCCCAGGTTTCCCGGGCCTGGAGATCTGCTCCTAAGGTTCCAACAGTCACTGGTCCTAATTTCCTGGCCACTTTTTTCCTCTGGGTTTTCCTGGTTATTGTAAACTCTCTGTGCTATGTTTATGTGTTCCTCCCTATTCTTTCCCTCAAAACCTTCTAATTTTTGCAGCTTTTTCCTAATATCTGGGGTCAACTGCGTGACAAAAGCCAAGTTTACTGCTTGTCTATTTGTGGGCGCGTCGAGATCTATCAGAGTGTAGGTCAGATATGCCTTGAGCAGCCGCTCTAAATAGGCTGCAGGGGACTCTGAGGGCCTTTGTTAGATTTGTAGATTCCTGGGCTGCTCTTTTCAGGTCAGTTAAAAGAGCCTGGAGATAGGCATCAAGGAACTCCTTACCTTGGTCAGTATTTGGATCCCAGTCGGGGCGGTTGGAAGGGAAAATACATGCAAGTGGTTCCTATTGTTTTGGGAGTGCATCCCTCCGGGGCCCAGGATAGCCTCATGGGCCTCAGTGAGGATGTTCTCACTCTCTTCTGAAGTGAAGAGAGTCTGCAACAGTTGCTGGCAATTATCCCAAGTGGGATGATGGGTGAAAAAGACCGAGTCTAGAAGGGAAATAAGGGCCTGAAGTTTCTCTGAAAATGGAGAGTTTTGTTGTCTCTAGTTATGTAGGTCACTTATGGTAAAGAGGACATAAACAACTCCCCTTCCTCCTGGAGCCTCATGCAACTGAAGAATTATAGGTGATGTGGTGGAGTCGGGAGAGGGTGACCTCTGCTGGTAAGAGGAGCCTGCTTGAGAGTGTGTGTGTGTGGGGGGGAGAAGTTGTAGGTGGGGCTGAGGGACCTGGGTGGGAAGGAGGGAGGGCGAATGGCCCAGTAATGGGTCCTCTGCTCCGCTCCCTCTGGAGCTGGAACAGAGCGGCTCCTCAGACTTGCCTTTGTTACAAGGACCATGGTCCCTAGGTGGAGGGAGCAAGTACAGAGTCAGGTTGGGGGATTATTAACTTGTTCTGTACAAACATCAATACAAGGGAACTGATCAGGGTGACCCGCTTTTCCTGTCACTACCTGCCAGACCTGATGACAAAGGGAGGCGACAAAGGAGCCTTAGGGGTGTCAGTCCACACTGAAGGTTGGCCATTCGAATTCACAGAGGGTCTGGAGACGTCTCCCAGAAAACTTGATTCCATATTCATCACTCTTATCTGTGGAGAAAACATCTGGGTAGAGTTCCGTGGTGTCATAGCTCACAGCAACCTCAAACTTTTGGACTCAAAGAATTCTCTTGCTTCAGTCTCCTAAGTAGCTGGGACTACAGGTTCCTGCCACAATGACCAGCTAGTTTTTCTTTTCTTTTTCTTGAGATGGAGCCTCAAGCTGTCACCCTGAGTAGGTGCTGTGGCATCACAGCTCTCAGCAACCTCCAACACCTGGTCTCAAGCAATTCTCCTGCCTCCACCTCCCAAGTAGCTGGGACTGCAGGCACCTGTCACAATGCCCAGCTATTTTTTTGTTGCAGCCGTTATTGTTGTTTGGCAGGCCTGGGCTGGGCTTGAACCCTCTGGCTCAGGTTATGTGGCTGGCATTTTACCCGCTTGAGCCACAGGCACTGAGCCTAGTTTTTTCTTTTTAAGAGATATAGTCTTGCTATTGCTGTGACTGGACTTCTACTGGTTAAGCTCAAGCAATCCACCTGCCTTGTCCTTCCAGTGTTCTAGGAAAGAACTAGAAAGTACTCTCTATGGTTTATCCAAGACTGCAAATTCTGACAGCTGTTTGATTGATTTTCAGAATACAAAAATATTTGTATATTTTTGAGGATCTCTGAAACATTTAAAAAATTTTTCAAATAGCCAGGTGTTGTGGTGGGTGCCTGTAGTCCCAGTTACTTGGGAGGTTGAGGCAAGAGAATCGTTTAAGCCCAGGAATTGGAGGTTGCTGTGAGCTGTCACGTCACAGCACTCTACCGAGAGTAATAAATTGAAACTGTCTCTTGAAAAAAAAAAATTTTTTTTTTTTTTATTCTCGGTGCCTGTAGCTCAAGCGGCTAAGGAGCCAGGCACATACACCAGAGCTGGCGGGTTCAAATCCAGCCTGGGCTTGCCAAACAACAATGGCAACTACAACCAAAAAAAAAGCCAGGCATTGTGGCAGGCACCTGTAGTCCCAGCTACTTGGGAGGATGAGGCCAGAGAATCCCTTAAGCTCAGGAGTTGGAGGTTGCTACAAACTTTGATGCCACAGCGCTCTACCCAGGGCCACAGCTTCATCCTCTGTCTCAAAAAAAAATTTTTTTTTTCCTTTAAGCAGGCTTGATGGCTCACTTGTACAATTCTGGCACTCTCGGAGGATGAGGTGGGATGATCATTTGAGTTCAGGAGTATAAGACAAGCCTGAACAAGTGTGAGATCCTTTCACTGCTGAAAATAAAAAACAATAGCTAGGCTGTGTGGTGGTTGCCTGTAGTCCCAGCTGCTTGGGGGCTGAGACAGAAGGATTACTTCAACCTAGGAGTTTGAGGTTGTTGTGTGTTAGGCTGATGCTATGGCACTTTTACCTGGGCAACAGAATGAAACTGTGCCTCAAAACAACTTTTTTTTTTCTTTAGTACAGTGATTCTCAACCTTCTTAATGCCAAGATGTATTTTCATTGTTAAAAAGGGGTCTTGACCCACAGGTTGAGAACCGCTGCCTTAGCATCCTGTTCAAAATGTGAGAGTGAGCAATTAACACTAGTATTTGGGTCAGGCATCTCAGCACACTTCAAATAGATGGCATGTGTCTTCTCCTTTATAGTTTTTGATTTGATGAAGGTTTCAAATAAGATTCCTCAGAAAGTATAGTCAGTAATTTTATCAGAACACTTAAGAATCTCTCCCAAATATAAGAAAAAGCTTACGTTATTTAACTTCAACATTTTTTTACATGAACTGTGACAAATTGTTTAATTTCTATATGCTCTAATTTCTAACTTTATTTTATTTCATTTTATTTTTTTGAGACAGAGTCTCAAGCTTTTTCCCTCAGTAGACCACGATGGCATCATCTCTCACAGCAACCTCAATCTCTTGGGCTTAATCGATTTTCTTGCCTCAGCCTCCCAAGTAGCTGGGTCTACAGGTGCCTGCGATATCCCTGGGCTATTTTTTGTTTGTAGTTGTCATTGTTGTTTGGCAGACCGGGGCTAGATCCGAACCTGCCAGCTCTGGTGTATATGGCAGGGTCTCTAGCCACTGAGGCACAAGCGCTGAGCCCAATTTCTCAACTTTTTTTTTGAAACAGAGCCTCAAGCTGTTGCCCTGGGTAGAGTGCTGTGGCATCACAACTCACAGCAACCTCCAACTCCTGGGCTCAAGCGATTCTCCTGGCTCCGCCTCCCAAGTAGCTGGGACTACAGACATGCACCACAACTCCCACCTATTTTTGGTTTCAGCTGTTATTGTTGTTTGGTGGGCCCGGACTGGATATGAACTCTCCAGCTCACGTGTCTGTGGCTGGTGCCTTAGTCACTTCAGCCATAGGTACCAAGCCTGGTTCTGGTTTTAGTAGAGACTGGGTCTTGTTCTCGCTCTGGTTGGTCTTGAACTCCTGAGCTCATGGGAACCGCCCACCTTGACCTACTAGAGTTCTAGGATTCTAGGAGTGAGCCACAGTGCCAGGCTTAGACTGAGAAATTTTTGAAAATCTTAATGAGAATCTTTGAGTTAAAATACATTTTGAGAATTGATAATAATGGTTTAATATATTGAATCTTTCCCTGTGTCATGGTTCACTCCTGCTATCCTAGCACTCTTAAGCAAGTTGATTGCTTGAGGGCAGTAGTTCTAGACAATCCTGAGAAAGAGTTACATCCCGTCTCCTCTAAAAATAAAAATACAAGTTGGACCTTGTGGTGGACATTGTAGTCTCAGCTGCTTAGGAGACTGAGGTAACAAAATCTCATGTGCCTAAGAATTTTAGGGTGCTGTGAGCGAGGGTACCCAGCACTCTAGCCTGGGGCAGCAGAGCGATACTCTTTCTCAAAAAAAGAAAAAAGAAAAAAATTGAAACAATAGAAATATTCATTCAGCTGTTTTATTTTTTTATTGTGAACTGAAGTAAGTTTTAAGGCTCTCCAGTCAGTGACCTCCGTTTGGCCTAGAAGATTCCTAAAACTGAGTTGCTAGCCAGGAGGCAGGAGAAAAGATTTGCCTCCTCATGCTTCCCTCCTTGAAGTCCTTTGTGACTCCTAGGCCTATGGCTCTGCCAGACCCCAGGTTCTTACTGTACACAACAAACCAATAGACTCTGACAGGCATTTTGTCTTCAATTAACTTACCAGGTATCTGAGGCATTTCTTATCCCTGTGTCCTAGTCTTTTAGACAGAGCCTATCTGTTTCAGTCAATTGTCAGCATAAGTATCTTTAAACTCAGCTACAAACTATAAGTTTCCCCTTCAGGATGTTTCACCATTTGGTGGTGAACTCAAGATGATATGTTTTTCAAGTATTGATTCATGACCTCACCTGTAATCCTCGGCTCCCTAAAATGTGTAAAACCAAACTGTAACCCCACCACCTCCCATTCATTTGCCTTAGATTTCTTGGGTGTGGTTCCAGTTCTTGGTCCTCAAATTTGACTCAGAATAAGCCTCCTTTAATATGAGGATACAAGTGATTAGGTTCCGTTATTTGTGTTTGTGTGCTCAAGTCCCCACATCAATCCCCTTTCCTACTCCCCTCTAATTTTGTTATTATTTCACTGCAAAGACCAACCTCTTACAATTAGTAATTTATAATGAAGAGGATACCCAGACAAAATAAAGTCTAAAAGAAAAAAAGACTTTGCCCAGTGCTGCATGTAATCCCAGTACTTGGAAGACTTACGCAGGTGGATTACCTGAGCTCATGTTCGAGACCAACCTGAGCAAGAACAAGACTCGATCTCTTAAAAAATAGCCAGGCTTTGGGTGGTGGGGGCTGTAGTCCCAGCTACGTGGTGGGCTGAGGCAAGAGAATCACTTGAATCCAAGAATTTGAAGTTGCTGGGAAATAAGATACCATGGCACTTGACCAATGGTGACCAAGTGAGACACTGTTTCAAAAAAAAAAAAAAACGAAAGGCTTTTCACAAAAGCCCCAAGGTCATATCTACAAAGTCCTCCCCTTAGTCACTCAACTCTTAAGAAAGTGTGCAAATTTACTTTGTGGGACTGTGAAACTAATGCTTTTGTTTCTGTAAAAGCCCAGGGAAACTGAGAAATGAGACAGGCACCAAGACAAGGAAAAAACAGAGCCAGTCAGTGAGTTTGGCCATTTTGAGACTTTAGTCCACTGTGGCTCTGCCAGCGGAAATGAAGCCCTTCCTCCTTTAAACACGGAGGTTCGGGCAGTTCTTTCTCTCTAGCATACCTTTTTTGCTGCAACAATAACAATAAGTTGAAGGTGAAGAGTGGTTTTCTTCCATAGGAATGCAGTGCTCTCCATCCCTGTCTGCCTAATTACCTCCTGTATATTTTAACATTCTGCAAGGGAATACTTTTCTCCTCACATTTTCCTAAAGTACAGAAAGCTGAGTCTACATCTACCTCTCTGTTTCCTCAGCCTAACTCTTCTAGGTTTTACATTGAATCCTAAATTTTTAGTTCCTTTCTCATTTTTCCAAATAGCAATTTCCCATCTAATTTGAATTATTAATTATCATTTTTTCTTTATTGCCATGTCAAAAAGATGCAGTATTTTTGTTGTTTGTGATTTCTTTATATAACAGTGGGTGATTGTTTTCCAAAGTTTGGCTTTCATGAATTTCTGAAAATGTTTCATAAGAAGAAAGTAGACAATAATCCTATGACACTTGGTGGTAGAATGTGGAAGGCTGACACCATAGCATCTATTTTGTAGGCCAAGTGCCATTTCTCATACTAACAGACTTATGTTTCTATTTTCCTGCAACGCTAGGCCTCTTCTCATAAATCATGTGAGCAAAACTTGGAAACTTGCCGGTGGAAATTTTCTGCTGTGGCCAGGTGCTGCGTCTGGGTTGCTTGGATACTCGGTGATGCAGACCTCCTCGTTCACCCACCCGTGTATAATCTGAGATAACATTGTAATAAACGAGACTTGATCAGACTCCTGTCTTGTCTCCATTCTTCGCGCCCCTTGCCCCTTTTTCATTCCCACCCCCTCCTTCAGGTATCCCTGTTGACTGACCCGCACGCCGGGTCAGTAGAAATCTTTGTGCTTTACTCCTTTATCTTGCCTAGGGACACACTCCTTCCCAGAAGGTCTTTGCATTGAGATTCCCCACTGGTAACTGTACAGGATGATGTGTCCTCACTCCTTGTTTTATCCCCGCCCTGAGCTTGGCACTTGTCTGAGAATGACTCTAGATGACGGTAGCATCTATGGTTTCTGGGATGTTCAAAAAATGCCAGTCCTGGGACATTTTCTCCCAGTGCACAGCCTGAAGTCATAGGTTTAGGGATAGAGTCCGGCCAGGGACCCCAAGAAAGTGAGAAGATCAGTCCAGGGATTAAGGATAGGCTTTATTTTAGTGGAGCAGAATGGAGTCTGATCCAAAGTCATCCCCTGTCACACAGCTTCAAGAGACTTTTATTAGTGAAGTTAGAATGTGGGAGGGGGTCATGAGAGGTGAGGGAAGTCATTACTGCAGAGTGAATGATGCTGGGTCCGAGAGTGAGATTAGCATTACTGCCTTCCACACAAGCTACTCATCTTCCACAGAGGCCTTATCTCTAGAGCCAGCCAAGACCAGGGTGGGAGATTCTCATGTTTCCTGAGAACACCAGCCTTGAAGCAATTCAGGAGGTTGGGGAGGGGGTTTCTGTGACCATGCCATTTGGTGTCTGACTTGCTTTCCATCACTAGCTGTCCTCCCAGGATGGTATACTCTTGTCAGTGTGTCCTGAGGATTTATAGGATTTGGGAAGGGGGGCTGCTGTAATCATGCTATTTGGTTTCTGGCCTGATATTTTTGGCTCCCTGTCTCCCAATTAGGTGTAGTTTTCCCAGGGTCTTGAGGATTTCTTCCCTACAGGAAGAATGAGACTAGAGGCCCTCAGGGGTATAAATTAATGCCTTTCAGTTTGAGAATCCTCTCATAGTATATCCTTCATGTAAACAGTTACCCATTGAAACTTTAATTTTTGTTACACCAGCCTCATTTTTCATTTCTGGGAGATTTTACTTTTCAGCCCTTCAAATGCTGGTATTCAGGGGAAAATGCAAAAATTATTTCCACCCCATGGGTTCCAGATATTTCAAGATAGGTAAACTATCCCAAAGGATAAGGTAACCCATCCTCAGCAAGGCAGTTTGAAACCTGCTACACAGTGCTGGGCCAGGTGGTTCAAGCCTATAATCTTAGCACTCTGGGTTGATGAGGTAGGTGGATTGCCTTAGCATCAGAAGTTTAAGAACACACTGAGTGAGAGTGACACCCCATTTATTCCAAAAATAGAAAATCTAGACAGGCATTGTGGCAAATACCTGTGTAATGTCAGCAACTCAGAAGAATAACGTAAGAGGATCTGGTGTTTGTGGTTGCCATGATGCCATGACACTGTACCCAGAGTGACAGACTCTGTCTCAAGAAAAAAAGTTATACCTGGGTAGCTCCTGTGGCCCCATATACCGAGGGTAGTGGGTTCAAATCTGGCCCAGACCAAACTGCAACCAAAAAATAGCCAGGGCTTGTGGCGGGTGCCTATAGTCCCAGCTGTTTTGGAGGCTGAGGAAAGAGAATGCTGAAGCTCAAGAGAGTTGGAGGTTGCAATTCTCTTGCCTCAGCCTCCCAACTAGCTGAGACTATAGGTGCCCACCACAACAGCCAGCTACTTTGTTTTTGTGGTTGCAGTTGTCATTGTTTAGCAGGCCCAGGCGAGGCTGGAACCTGCTTTTCTCGGTGTATACTCCCTAAGCTACTCAGGTACTGGATGAAATATTATTTAACACACTAGTGTTATCTTCTAATTTTCATTTCTTTACTCAAAACTTGTCAATTTTAATTGAACATTAAGTAATAAAAATTAAAAAATGCCAATCCAAAGTAGTAAAAATAAATAAAAACTCATAGTTTGAAAAAATATACAGGAATTAATTAAACAAACTAGACTTTGCAAATTTATCATGTCCAACCACTTCACAATTTCAAATCCAAATAGAACTGTACAACATGTTCATATTCAGTACAAGCTACATGGTCTTACTACTTCAGGCACAATGAGGAATTGCTGAGTAAGACGACTTCATTCACTTTGGATGATTTTGACATGCATCTGTGTTCATTGGCAAATTCTTGTTAAATTGTATCATGTATAGATGAGTCTCAAAACTTTTTTTTAAGGCTGTACCTCACACAATTTAGAAATAAGCCCCTGTGCATTTATTAGATCAACAAAACATTTGTTTGTTATAACAAAGTTATACAGGTATAATCACCTTAAAGAAGTTTAAACATTGATATGCATACCTACTGTGCTCTGAACATCTTTCAAAAATAATTCATGATATATAAAAGTTTTCATAAAAAAATAAAAACAAACAAGAAAATATGGCTCATCAAATGAGCCACTGAACACTGTTTTATTTTTTTATTTTTGTAAATTTTTTTATTTTTAATTTCAGCTTGCTTGTTCATTCATGTACACAAGTGAAGATTTTTCTGTCCTTTGAATATAGTCCAGTATAAACACAAAAGGCCTTTCCAAATATTAGGTGAATTTAGGGTGAGCTATATATAACCAATGGTGCTGTCAAGTCTTCTAAGTAAGGACTAATTATGGTGACTTCATTGATCTTTACAATCTCTGAGATGAACATCACACTTTGTTTTAATTGTGTAATTTGGCAGTTCTTTTTCTGTCTACCATTTTGAAGGTTATTTTGGAGTTGGAAATAATTCTCTTTGTAATTATAAAGTAGCTTTATACACCATCCAGAGTTACCAGATATGATATGAACACAGAAGAGTCCCATGGAGTATTACTCTAGGGGACGCTTTTCATCTCAGCCTACCTGTCACAGCACACAATTGTACAGCAAAGTGCCTGGTGTCTCAAATAATGAAGCCACAATGGTCCATCTGCCTTTTTTCAATATCTATTCTTGAGCCGTGGTAGTACACAGTATTACAAAAAGTGCCCCTACAGTCACAAAACATAGGGAAAATGTGAAATTATACCTCTATGTTGTATCTGTATTTACAAAATAGTTTATAAAAAATGTCACAAAACAGGCTGGGCGTTGTGGCTCACAACTGTAATCTTAGCAGTCTGGGAGGCAGAGGTGAGTGGATTGCTTGAGCTCATGAGTTTGACACCAGCCTGAACAGAAAATGAGATCCCATCTCTGGAGTTAATCACTGATGTTTTAAGGGTGTACTCTGTATGATAAATACTGCTCTCAAATCTTATTTGAAAGGCAATTATTATTCATTTTGAGAATTCTTTTTTTTTTTTTTTTTTTGGAGACAGAGTCTCAGTTTGTACCCCTGGGTAGAGTGCTGTGGAGTAACAGCTCACAACACCCTCCAACTCCTGGGCTTAAGCCATTCTCTTGCCTCAGCCTCCGGAGTAGCTAGGACGACAGGCGCCCCGCATAAAGCCCGGCTATTTTTTTGTGGCAGTTTTGCTGGGGCCAGGTTCAAACCCCCAACAGGCACCACCTGAGAACTTTTTTAACAGACTGGGTTTTCCTAGTTTTATAAACAAGTGACTTCTTGTATATCTGAAATCTCTCAGTAGATTACTTATGAGTCACATCACATTCTAGTTTAATTGAGTGGTAGAAGACTTTTCTGCTTTTTACATTCTGTTTAGAGTTTCTGTGTTGGGAAAATATTTATTTTAATCATATTTCCTAAAATCTTTTTAAAATTAAAAAAAATTAAAAGGTGCCCACCAGGCTTCTTACTAGAGGTCTTTGTTCACAATTTTGCAGCACAGAAATTGGTTGCCCCAACATGAGTACACAGGAAGGCCTCTCTGCCTGTTTGAGGTCTGCTGTCCCCTGCAGAAAACTGTAGATCATATTCCTATAAAAACACTCTCATTGGCTCAGCACCTGTAGGATAGTGGTTATGGTGCCAGGTATATGCACCAAGGCTGGTGGGTTCGAGCCTGGCCTGGGCCAGCTAAACAATGACGGCTGCAACAAAAAATTAGCTGGGCATTGTGCTCGGTGCTTGTAGTTCCAGTTACTTGGGAGGCTGAGGCAAGAGAATTGCTTAAGCCACAGTCTCTGAAGTTGCTGTGAGCTGTGTCACCATGGCCCTCTACTGAGGGCAACTTAATGAGACTGTCTCAAAAAAAAAGGGTGGTGCCTGTGGCTCAAAGGAATAAGGTGCTGGCCCCATATACCGGAGGTAGTGGGTTGAAACCCAGCCCCGGGCAAAACAACAACAAAGAAATACCAAAAGGAAAAGAAACACTCTCATAAGGGGGCGATCGGCAGTTCCAGTCTTTCTCACAATGCACCTGGAATCTTCAGACTTGAAGATAATTCTGACATTTGGGGTTTGTGATACCAACTGGGATGAGAGAATGTGCACGGAGTTGATCTGAGAAACTCCTCTTCTACCTCCTTCTCTTGCCCAAATGCAAAGGAATATACAGTGGGTGCTATCAAATTCATGTCTTTCTAGTGACCTAAATCTGCAGCTCTTTGTCTGAATCCAATGCCTGAGGCTCCTCAGAATGCATTAGAACTGGCTCCGTAGGAAAATCTTGTTTTTCTTCCCTCACTATAGAACCCAGGAATACAGAGCAAGTTGGATCTCATCTAGAATCTGCACACATGACCTGGCCTCCACCTGGAATTCAGAAGATAAGGTTGGACTTTGAGCTGAGGTCACCCCCAAGGGAGACCTATTCTGTAGTGTTAGAGATCATCATAGACTTTGTAAACATAAAGGACCTTTTGGAGTGGGAGCCCAGAATGTTAGAGATCTTGCCCAGTGACCCATTATAGCTGTGTGAGATAAAAAATAGAAAGGCTGGGCACCACATTTCAACTTTGCTGGGAATTACTGGACACTTTGTACCAACCTTAGGGCATTATAAGAAGTAATTTACACAACGTGAGGTTCCCAGCACAGTGCACCATACCACGCTATGAGCACTTAGTACCTGCTCAGTAAACATTGCATTAATACACAGGTACATGTGGTTTTCCCAACACAGATGTATTCAGATACTGCTGCCTTCTCTAGCCACAGTAAACCTTAAAGTGCCAGCAGAAAATATCATGTTAAAGAATGGTGACTGATGGTCTTCCCTGTGGATCATAAATATGTGTGTTGTGATAAATTTTGACATAAGGGACTCTGTGCTATGCTGCTGTCTTCAGCTGAGAGCTGCTGATAATGAGTCTGGGGGTAACATAAGCATTGACAGGGGAATTGTTAAAGAGGTCGATTCATGGACCTGTCCCACACCTGCAGATAAATTTCCTGAGTAGAGCCCAGAATACCACATGATTTTTATGCTCATTGAAACTTTAGAGATGAGTGTTAGCTATGTGGCTCTCAGCCCAGGGTTCCAATTAGAATCACATGGCCACTTTGTAAAAACACCATCACCTGTGCTCTCTCCACAGTTTCTATTAGGCTGGTGGAAGCATCCATGTGACATTAATTAACTGCCCCACGTGTTACTATGTGGGGCCAAGGTCAAGCACAAGTGCTCCAGGTACATTAATGAGACTTGAATTCAGCCTTTGTTCCAGAGGGAGGTACTAGGATCTGCTCTGCTTTGGTGTGGCGGAAGCCTGTCAGCATGGTTCATATGCCCATTGCTGTAGCACAAAGTGCTGGTACGTGTAGGAAGGGAGAGCACGTGAGAGTAGGAAAGAAGAAACTCACATTTTGGTCTCCATGAGGAGTTCATCATACCTGATGGTTTCTATTAAAAATTAGAAAGGAGTGTAGTTTTTTCTGCTTTTGAAGGCCCTCATGCCTGTGAATGTTATAAAAGCAAGTAAAAAGACTATGCTGACTCCTTTCAGCATTATTCTGTAAATATAATTCTAATTTGTCTAGACAATCTCACCTGAAAAGAAATCCCAGACTAGAAAAAGGAGAAGACAACATGGCTAGTTCTCAGATACATTTATCAAAGATGAGGGACTGTGTTTACTATTCCTGCTGGAATTTCATGTGGAACTTAGAAGGTTAGAATTTGCAAATCCTTTCTTCTTTACTTCTGATGTTTCTGCTAATTAGTTTCTTTTCACTACTTGCCCTGTAAAATCCTTCTCCTCCATGTTCCAGAGTGTTCTCTATGTCCCAGTCCCACACATGCCATGGGCAAGTTTCCCAATAAATGTACAATCTATAATAATGAAGAGGTTCAATATTTGAATATCTTTGCTTACAGGACAAAATATATGTGAATCTTTGTTTACAGGACCACATGGGATAGTGAGAAGTGTGGATGTGCAGGACTCCTACTGGGGATTGGATCTGATCCTGGTGTATGAGTGAATAAGGGGAACATGTTCTGTTTAGGTTCCATCTGAATGCTCCATTAGAATCTACTCAGAACAGGATTAAGAAAATGCAGACATTGAATGGCATTAATTGCCCAAGGTAACTCAGAGTTCTGAAAAGGAGAAACATAAGAATAGACTTTCTCTTTAGGATACTAAAGACAAACCATTTAAATAAACTATTAGAGATTAGAGAAAATGGGAGCTTTCTGTAGCATGAACTTTGCATTAAACTAGTATTTTTCTTTCTTTTTTTTTTGAGACCGAGTCTCAAGCTGTCACCTGGATAGGGTGCTGTGGTGTCACAGCTCACAGCAACCTCAAACTCTTGGGCTTAAGTGATTCTTTTGCCTCAGCCTCCCAAGTAGCTGGGACTACAGGTGCCCATCACAACAGCTGGCTATTTTTTTGCTTGTGTTTGTCATTGTTGTTTGGCGGGCTTGGGATTGATTCAAACCTGTGAGCTCTGGTGTATGTGGCTGGCGCCTTAGCCGCTGAGCTACAGGCGCCGAGCCAAAAATAGTATTTTTTATTATTACTGTTTTTGTTTACTATTATGGCAGTGATGTTGTATTCTCCTCTGATTAGTGGTACCTACTACAAATTGGCCCATGACAGTAAACGTTAATTTCATTCACTTGGTTAAGTTGCTCTATAATTACTTCACTATAAAGTTAATTATTTTTTCTCTTTATCATTAACAAATGTCTTGGGGGAGATTTGCTGACTGATGTTCTCAAACTATCACATTTAATCTAGAAGCTTCACTTCTTATTGCTTCTTTGCTTGCAGATTGCTTTGAAAAATGAATTCTATCATTTTTATTCACTGGTCAGATAAAACCAAAGTCTGCCACTTCCTGGATCCTTGACATAATATTCTTCTTTGGGCCAGAAGGGTGAAGTTTTTTGAAGTGCAGAAAATGACTTCACCCCAGATCTGCTGAGTCAAAATCTGCATTTTAAAAAGATCTCCAATTCATTATTATACACATTAAATTTGGGGAGATACTTTTAATTCATCATTTTTATCTATATAAGAAATA
Organism: Nycticebus coucang; assembly: GCF_027406575.1. Lineage (NCBI taxonomy): Eukaryota > Metazoa > Chordata > Mammalia > Primates > Lorisidae > Nycticebus > Nycticebus coucang. Next base: position 19,631,427 of record NC_069799.1, on the reverse strand, counting down.
CTCAACATCTTGTTCTATATGCTATAAATACAGCATTAAAAATTTATATGTCTGGACACTCTTCATTTTGTTATCATCTAGAAAGATATTATGTATACGCTAGTTTAATGAATTTAGTGCCATCCTTATTCCTCAGAATTAGAAAATACTTTCAAGACTTTTTTTTTTTTTACTTTGTAAAACATTAGTTTTTTTTTCTTTTTTTTTTTTGTCACTCTCATTAGAGTGCACTGGTGTCACAGCTCACAGAAACCTAAAACTTTTGGGCTCAAGTGATAAGACTATTTTCTTGAATAAACATTACTTTTTTTTTTTAATCTTATGGATAATCCCAGTCACTCACATGTCAGTAACAGTTCTTATAACTTTCATATTCCCTCTGAAATTAAGAACTCTTTTTATGACCAGTTAGTAAATATGTATCGTTTTCCGGAGCTATTGACAGTGAGGGATGTGTCTATAGAATTCTCTCCAGAGGAGTGGGCCTGTGGGGACACTGCTGAGCAGAATTTGTACAGGGATGTGGTGATAGAGAACTACAGAAACCTGGTCTCCCTGGGTGAGGATAACTTCAATACACAATTCCTATTTCTCACTAGGGGATCACTTTCTTTTTCTGTAGATTGCTTCTTGAGAATTTCTGCTTCACATGAAAATGAAAATGTTTTATATCCATGCTTTGAGGAAATTTGGAGGTCTGTTGACTTAAAACAGAAAAAAATTTAGATTCTTGTCTTGAAATAAACCTTCCCCTTTCTGGAGCTGATTCTGTATCCTTCACTCTAGTGGTAACTGTAGAACGTCTAGAAATGGTCTGTACCTTAGAATCCAGTTTCCATCACTAATTATTGATTCAGTGGAAAGAGGTGCTCACGAGCTATCAATTTAAACTATTTTGATATTATTCTAAAGAGCCCATCAGTAAATAATATTTGGGAAAACAATTTTGCAGAACTTTCTATAATCTTCTCTCTTTTTTACTCAGGACAGTACTAGATTGGTAATTGAATAATCCACAACAAAATTCATACAAATTCTTTCTAATAAAACAGGACTTGCTGCCCCTAAGCCAGACCCGATCACATGTCTGGAACAAAGAAAAGAGCCCTGGAATGTGAAGAGAGAAGAGGCAACAGCTAAACACCCAGGTAGGTGAGAGGGAATGAGGCAGATAACATAGCTGAGAGGGGCAAAGGTCGAGAAGAAAGCCACACTTCAAAAAGTGGTTTGGGAAGCTCTGATTCATTAGATATTTTTTTTATTAAGTCTTTTGTACATAGATCATAAATACATTTATGCCCATTTCAGTGTGTTGATTATTTGTACAAATTGGAGTGCTTACATCATACTAATCAGCATAGCTTTCATCTCATTTACCCAGTTATAGCATTAGGACATTTGTGTTCTACACATGACAGAACCAACTTGTACTTGCAATGTGCTCCATAGCTGTGGTCCCCCTACTATCTCCTACTATCCCTCCCACCCTCTCCTTATCCCTCGCCCTCCCCTTCCCTCCTTCATCATAGACTAAAGTTGTGTTTCATTTTTCATATGCAAGTGTGAGTTATTATAAACTGGTTTCACAGTAGTACTGAGTACATTGGATACTTTTTTCCCGATTCTTGAGATACTTTACTAAAAAGAATATTTTCAAGCTCCATCCATGTACCCATTGACCCATGAATGGATTAATAAATTGTGGTATATGTATACCGTGGAATATTAGGCATCAGTAAATAAAAGGTGGAGACTTTACCTCCTTTATGTTTACATGATTCATTAGAAATTATTTAGAGAGGGCTGAGTATGTCTTTTTCTCTCACAGAGGAGCATCGTCTGTCCCATGCTCTTAAATTCTCTAAGAACTCTACTACCCCCTGCAGTGATCTTCTTTAGAACTTATTTGAGAACAAAACGTATTTTCCTGGGTTATAAGGGACTAAATGATCTGACAGCATTTTCATTGATTTGGAGGATATGGGAATATCTACACATATTTTTGAAGAGCTGTATGTTAAACCATACATACATATATATACATATTTTTTTCTTTTTTGAGACATGGTCTTGCTTTGTTTCCCCAGCTGGAGTCAAAAGGCTGATTGATCATAGCTCACTGCAATCTCAAACTCCTGTGTTCAAGTGATTTTCTCACCTCTGCCTTAATAATGACAGCTATATGCATGGCTGGCAGTGCCCAGCTAATAATACTTTTATTACTATTGTAATATTGTAATATTTAATACTACTTGCCATTACTATTATCATTTGGGTGGTGAGTTCTCATTACATTCCTGAGGCTGATTTCAAAATCCTCATCTCAACTGATCCTCCTGCCTTGACCTACAAATTTCAGGGATTACAGACTGAGCAACCATGCCCAGCTCCATTTCTAAAGTCTTTTTTTTTTCCTTCATGTTTGACATGTGTGAAGGGAATGGAAGAAATATTGAGAGTTGTTTCATAAATCCAGGTTTTTTGTTTTCCTCTTCATGATTTTTAATTCTCAGAAGGATTCAGAGGTGATTTTATAGAAATTCAGACTCACTAATTTCATAAAAACACATAATTTTTCAAAAATATAATAAAATTTAATGTGCCTGTAGTTTCAAATACTTGGGAGGTTGAGGCAGCTGAATCACTTGAGCCAAGAATTTGAGGTTGCTGCAAGCTATGATAATGCCACGGTACTCTACCCCAGATAGAGCGGACAGAATGGAACTGTGTGTCAAAAACATCTAACGTTATTTACTGCTAAATATTCCTTAGTATAAAATAATCTTAGAATTTTCTAAGAATAATAATATATATATATATTTTTAGACAGAGTTTCACTCCGTCACCCTCCATAGACTGCTGTGGCATCACAGCTCACAGCAGCCTCCAGCTCTTGGGTTTTTAAGCGATTCTCCTGCCTCAGCCTCCCAGTAGCTGGGACTACAGGTGCCTATCACAACGCCCAGCTATTTTTTGTTGCAGTTTGGCCGGGACTGGGTTTGAACCCACCACCCTTGGTATATGGGACCAGCACCCTACTCACTGAACCACAGGCGCTGCCCAAGAATAATAATCTTAAATAAAGATTATTATCTAAGATTATTATCTAATCTGAAATAATCTTAGAATTATTCTATGCCCAAATTTCTCAACTGTAATATAGTTTGTTATCTACTTTCCTCATATAATTCTTAAATATACTATGTCATTGAGAAGCTTAGAATTGTCAACCATATTTTATATTCCCCATTGATAACTAATATTTTGATAACTTTTATTTCATAATTTTCCTCTGTGCAGTAAAGTATCAGAAATGTGTCATTGTTTGTATGTATATATAAATGTGTGTGAATGTGTATAACAAAAATTTTTTCACAAATATCATGACTTCATTTATTACTTATAATGTAATAATTTGATATGTATGTACATTGTGAAATAATACACTGAATGTAGTAAATGCATCCATCATTTTACGTATAAACTATTTATATTGAGAACACTTAAGGTCTACTGTCTTAGCAAATTTTAAGCCTACAAAATACATATTTTTTTTGTCTAACTATATTATTAACTGTAAACATGGTGGTATACATCAATTTTCCAAGACTTATTCATCTTACAATTAAAAGTTGCTATCCTTGGTCATCATCACCACACTTTTTCTGCCTCCTAGCTCTGGCAACTGCTGTTGTAGTCTTTGCTTCTATGAGTTCAACTTTTTAATGTTACCTAAAGCAGTATTTCTCTTTCTGTGCTGGCCATATGCTACTTAGCATAATGTGCACCAGATCCATGTTGTTGACATTGCAAGATATTCATTATTTTTTTTTCCATTTCTTTTTTTTTTTTTATTGTTGGGGAATCATTGAGGGTACAAGAAACCAGGTTACACTGATTGCATTTGTTAGGCAAAGTCCCTCTTGCAATCATGTCTTGCCCCCAAAAGGTGTGGCACACACGAAAGCCCCACCCTCCTCCCTCCTTCCCTCTCTCTGCTCTTCCTTTCCCCACCCCTCCCTCCTTCTTGCTTTCTCTGCTCTCCACTTCCCCCACCCCCACTGTGTCCTTAATTATCCTTAATTGTCCTCATATCAAAGGTAATTCAACATTTTTATGGCTGAACAATAGTCTATGGTAAGTGTGCACTCAGTTTTTTATTTGTTCATTCTGAACAGCCATTTTAGTAGTTTCCATTTTCTTGGCAATCGTGCATAATGCTGAAATAAACATGGGATGTAGATATTTTTTTTGAGATACTTATTTTTATTTCATTTCATTAACGATCCATAAGTGAAATTTCTGGGCTAATATGGTAGTTATATATTTTTAACTTTTTAAACAGATCTGCATGATGACTCTAGCAATTTATGAACAGCAATATTTTATAGGGTTTGCTTTTCTTCACGCTCCTGCCAATACTTAGTATCTCTTTTCTTTTTGATATTAGCCATCATAGTAGATATGAAGGGATATTTCATCATGATTTTGATTTACTTTTGCCTGGTTATTGGGAATGGTTTTTTTTTTTTTTTTTTGGTTTTTGGCCAGGGCTAGGTTTGAACCCACCACCTCCGGAATATGAGACCGGCGCCCTACACCTTGAGCCACAGGTGCCGCCCTTGGTAATGTTAAGAACTTCTTCACGTACCTGTTGTCTACTTGTGTTTTCCTTTAAAACAATCTTTTCTATTTCTTGCCATTTTTCAGTTGTATGATTATAATTGATATTTTTGCTTTTGAATTATATGAATTCCTTATATATTTTTGGATATTAACATCTTATCAAATGAGTAATTTGAAATATTTTCTCTTCTCCAGTAGATTTTCTTATTTAGTGCAGAAGTTTTTGGTTTGATGCTTTCCAACTTGCTGATATTTTTATTTTGTTCCACTTCTTATGTCATATCAAAAAAAAAAAAAACATTGTAAGACTTATGTCAAGAAAGTTTTTCTACACGTTTATTTTTAAAAGTTTTAAGGTTTCATATCAACACTTGTTATCTCTTTCCTTTTTGATAATAGTTAACCTACTAGTCATGAAGTGATATCTCACCATGGTTTTGACTTGCATTTGCCTGATGATTGTTAAAGTTGAACACCTCTTTATGTACCTGTAATTTTGGGGAATGGCATAAAAAATGGTCTAACATCATTCTTTTTCTTGACTATTCAGTTTTCCCAGCACCAAGCATTGAAGAGACCATAGTTTCTTCATCATGTATTCTTGGTGGTCCCATTATACATTAGCTGATGTTATGTGGTTAGTTTATTCCTGGGGTCTCTATTCTGTCCCATTGTTTCTTGTGCTGTTTATGTACGTACTGTGTTGTTTATGTACGCACCATGTTGTTCTTATTACTGTACCTTGAAATATAGTTTGAAATTAGAAAGATGCTTTCTTCTTCCTTAAGATTGCTTTGGCTCCTCAAAGGTTCCATACACATATTAGACATTTTTTTTTTTAGGACACATTAAAATTTGCTTTAATACCTCTTTGGGGAAAAAAAATCGCACTTGTAGTGAATGAACAAGAAACATTTTTATGCTATTATTTTTATCTACCATGCCATGAATTCATAGGGAAGAGGTTCCAGTAGCTGAGGAAGGCACCTTGCCATTGAATGTGACAAAGTGTTGATTGACTTTTGAATTTATGGGAAATAGGTTCCAGCACCTTGTATCACTGTTACATGAGGTCTATTGGTTATCCTGTGTGCTATGCTGTACACCGATGATGCCATGAGCTCATGGGGAATAAATAGGTTCTTGCACTTAAAAACATGGGTCCACTGGTACTCCTGTGTGCTATGTTATATGCTTATTATGCCATGAATTCACAGGGAATGGGTTCCAGGAGCTCAGGTTCCTTTCTGTTAGTTCTCACAAAGTGGGCTTCTCTGAGTGGTGCACGCCGGGGCTTCAGTTGAACCCAGGTACCTTTCTCTTGGGCTTCCTTCTTTTTCTGATCATTTTCCTTCACATGTTTTAGGAAGCTATCTCAGCTCTTAGAGTGCTCAATATGCTCAATACGAACATTAATCCTCTTGGCAAGGATCTTGCCCTTAACTTGTTTGTTTGCAACAATGCCAACAGCATGCTGGGTAACATTGTAGACTCTTCCAGTTTTGCCTTGGTAACATTTGTGTGGCATGCCTTTTTGAACAGTACCCATTCCCTTGATATCTACAATATTACCTTTCTTATAGATTCGCATATATGTGGCCAAAGGAACAACTCCATGTTTTCAAAAAGGCCTAGAGAACACGTACCGGGTGCCTCTCCTCTTTCTCTTTGTGTTTGTCATTTTGGTGAATTAGTGGAAGATGGCATCTCCGATAGACATTTTTTTTTAATACTGTAAAAAATGCCCCTGATACTTTTATAGGGAGAGCATTGATTCTGTACACTGTTTGGGACAATATGAAACTTTAACAATATTTATACTTTCAATCCATAAACATGAGACATATTTTAAATTATTCATGTCTTCTTCAATTCCTTTCCTTAATATCTTTTAGTTTTCAGTATAAAGATATTTTACCTCCTTGATTAAATTTATTGTTCCAAAATTTGTTATTTTGATGCTATTGAGATTGTTTTCTTCCTTATTTATTTATTTATTGAGACAGAGTCTCACTTTATCACCCTCAGTAGAGTACTGTGGCATCACAGCTCATGGCGACCTGCGACTCCTGGGCTTAGGTGATTCTCTTGCCTTAGCCTTTCAAGTAGCTGGGACCATAGGCACCCACCATAACACCTGGCTATTTTTTTGTTGTAGTTTGGCTGGGGCATTTCAAACCTGACATCCTCAGTAAATGTCTTATGTCCTACCCAGTGAGCCATTGGTGTCACCCTTCTTCCTTATTTTTAGGACAGTTTAGTTTTTTAGGGTGTGGAAACATAGCTGATATTTGTACGTAAATTTCCTAATTTGAGAATTGAGTAGTGTTGTTACTTCAAATAGTTTTTTGGTGTTGTCCTTTAGGTTTTTGTATATATGATTATGTCATCTCCAGGTGGTAAATTTTTTTTTTATTTTTCAGACATAATCTCACTGTGTTGTCCAGGCTAGAGTGCCATAGTCATGACCCAGCATACAGTAACCTCAAACATCTGGGTACAAGTGATCCTCCTGCCTCAGCCTCCAGAATAGGTGGGACTATACATGCCAGCCGCAATGTCCAACTTATTTTTTATATTTTTAGTAGAACAGAGTCTCACTCTTGCTCAGCCTAGAAAATAGAGAAAATTTTACTTTTTTCTTTTGAATTTGAATGTTTTCATCATGTTCTTGCCTAATGGTACAGCTTAGGACTTATAGTAAGGGTTAGAATAGAAGGATTAAGAGTAGAAACACTATAGTCTTCATTGGTCTCTGTGCATTTAAAGGCTCAAACACTTCTTCCAGTTTTTATAAATTGTTTTTTCTTTTCATGGAAAGATGGTTTCTTGTTAGGTATTTGGTATAAAGGAATCTGCTTTGGGTTTTCAGTGAATAATGGTTGTAGCAAGGTCACAATTATGCCCCTTGCTCTGCAGAGGAGTCTGCCTTTGACCTGTCATGAAAGGCTTGTGTGGTTTTAAATCTTGTCTGGTCTCTAGGAAAAGTGGACTGCCTTCAGAATTTTGATCTATAGGGTAGGCACTAGAGTAGGCTTCCGAGGTTGAGTCTGCACGTGATGGGTTTGATAACAGAGGTGTGGATAGGGCTGGTTCCAATTGAGTGCCTGAGAAGTTTCCCTTCAGGTTACTGTGTGGATCTATGCACAGGAAGTGGACTGTAGCTAAAAGAGCTGCAACTGAATAACAGGAGTGTTTTCAGGAACATAGCAAGAACAATTCTTAATTTCACCTTGTGTTTAGGCATGGATCAGTGTTATCATGGTGTGAAAATAACACTTGTCATTTGAAGGTAATTTTTTAAAAGATTTATACCTCTGTATCTCTTCTAGTGATTTTTTTTTTTTTTTTGAGATTGAGTCTTACTATTTTGTCCTCGGTAGAGTGCTGTGGCTTAAGCGATTCTCTTGCCTTAGCCTCCCAAGTAGCTGGAACTACAGGCACCCGCTACAACACCTGGCTTTTTTTTGTTGCAGTTGTTTAGCTTGCCCAGGCTGGGTTTGAACCCGCCACCTTCAGTGTATGTGGCTGGCGCCTTAACCACTGTGGTACAGGTGCCGTGCCACTTCTAGTGATTTAAATATTATTTGTGGTGAAAACATATAACATAAATTTACCATCATAAATGTTCAATCTGCTTCTATGAGATAGGTGAGTCTCCCCCCACATCTCTGAATGAGCAAGACTACTCCCAGATTTTGTCTGAAAAGAGTTGGAGACTCAGTGGAACCAAATTAGATGAGACATTTTTTAATCTGCAATCAGGACAATGGGTCTTTAACTTTGCCATCTGTATGAAACCCTGCTTTGTCAACCTGGCCCTCCTAGGTCCAGAATTCCACTAGGGTTTAAAAATCTTATATTTAACACCCAAAATTTACACAAATGTATTTGTTTCATGGATGGATGCCAAATTATTTTTGTTGTGTGGAAATATGAGTGAATCCTCCCAATACACTAACTTGGCAAATTTCCTTTCACTATGTTTTAATTTCTGATTTCTTTTCAAAATTTTCTATAATTGTTTTCAAAGGTTAAGAATAATATACTATAATTTTCACATTTTATGAGGTGAATTAGATAACAGGAACCTCTTATTTAATAAAATATTAATTTTATTTAATGTAAATATTTACATTTACTTCAGGGAAGAGAAGAATCAGTAGAATTTTCATCTGCTTTCCTTCATGTATATTTAATTGATAATATAATTTATTCCCAAATATTTATTTCATCTTATCTTTTTTCTTTCTTTCCTTTTTTTTTTTTGAGACAGAGCCTCAAACTGTGGCCCTGGGTAGAGTGCCATGGCATCACAGCTCACAACAACCTCCAACTCCTGGGATTAAGCGATTCTCTTGCCTCAGCCTCCTGAGTAGCTGGGACTACAGGCACCCACGACAACGTCCAGCTATAGTTTGGTTGTAGGTGTCATCATTGTTTGTAAGCCCGGGCTAAATTTGAACCCGTGAGCTCTGGTGTATGTGACTGGCGCCTTAGCAGCTTGAGCTACAGGCGCCGAGCCTATCTTTTTTACGTCAGTTCAATAGAAGAGTACACATAATTGCACTACCTTTTTTAATTTAGGAAAAGTTAAAATTGTATTTGATTTCTTCAGCCAGGAGGTATACTTCTACATTGTATCTATTAGATGGGGGCTTATTCTGCCCCTTAACCTTCCCCCTTCCCTCTTCTTGAATTAAATTGTGGTTTTTGTATTTTGTAAACCTGTACTTTGTTCATCTGCTAGTTTCCAATTGTTATGGAATACATGAGATGTTATCTTTTCATTCTTGAGATACTTTACTAAGGAGAATGTTCTTCAGCTCCATTCAGGTAAATATAAAAGATGTAAAGTCTCCGACTTTTTATGGCTGAATAATATTTCATGGTGTACATATACCACAGTTTATGAACACATTCATGGATTGATGGGTGCTTGGGCTGTTTCCACACGTTTTTGTGATTGTGTACTAGCTGCTAGAAACCATTCAAATGCCCTTGTGGTAAAATGTTTTTTTCTTTTTTCTTTCCTTCTTGGGAGATACCTAGTTATGGGATTGTGGGACCAAATGGAAGGTTCACTTTTAGCTCTGAGCATTCTCCATACTTCTTTCCAAAAATGCTGTATTAGTTTGAAATTCCACCAACAGTGTAAAAATTTTTTTTCTTCTCTGCACTATTGCCAATTTCTGAAGCATTGGAACTTTGTGATGTGGGCTGTTCTCACTGGGTTAGGTGATATCTCAACAGTTTTGATTTGGAACAATGAGCATTTTTTCATGTTTCTTGGCCATTCCTCTTGTCTTTTTGGGAGAAGGTTGTGTTCATTTTTCTTACAAAGTGCTTCTACATATTTATTTCATATATCAGTTACTCTCACTATCTAGTAGAAAAATTATATTTTTATCTTTATTTTCAAATGGAATTTTATTCCTCTAAATGCTGGAGTATGGCCTTTTTATTTTGGATACTAATAGCATCTTTGTATTAATAATATAATATTTAGTGATATAAAATACGTACTAAAATTTTCTAATTAGTCTTTGATTCATGATTATAATGCATTTTATATAAAACTTGTGGAATATGCCATGTACCATTTATTCAAAATGGTTGCTCTCCATGTGTGCACATTGAGAAATATTGAAGTCATCTAGTCTTGAAACTTCGTATTATTGTATTCCTTTTTATGAACAGATTCCTTAAATCAGTTTATTGTTTTTATTTTATGTTAATCTGGGTATTAGTTTGAATGAGAATTTGAAACTTTTTATATAATTTAACTACATGTAGGGTTTGATTAAAACATAAATCAGCCATACATTTATCACCAGTAAAATTGTCAATGTTAGTCTGTGTGTCTGTGTGTGTTTTTGTAGGGACCGAAGACCCCATTCTTGACAAGGGAAAACACCCCCAGAAAAAGGGAAAAATTAAAAAGTAAGCTGAGTGAGTTGCAACAAAGAAAAGTCAGCTAATTTGCCTTTAAACCAGCTTCTGCTAAATTTCTTATCTGAGCAAGTTTCCTACTTTTATTAGAACTCTGGTCTATTGGGTATATAGCTTCCTAACACCCCTGTTGGTTCTGTAAACACTCTGAGAAATAGTGACTACAGAAGAAGCTGTGGCAAGGACTGGCAAGATACATTAACTAGGCCATTTCCTGCCCAGTAAACAGTCAAAGCAAATATCCATTGTGGAGATTTGTATTTGGCTGGGACAGATATCAAGGGAATTAACTCGAGCCCTGAAATATGGGTTGGAGGGCTTATATTTTTTATTACAGGGGAAGACCTTCTGTGGTGGCGATGAGAGGAAAATCCCTCTTCTACTGATTATTCAGAGGAGATTGACACCAGTGATATCTCACTCCACAGTGAACTACTGGGATCAACATGCCTCTAAGAATCTATGTGTGTGACCTCAGACAGAAGGCTGCCCCCACACAAGGCTCAGGTTTTGGATTTCTCAAGGCTGCTCAAATCCTTAAAATTAAAGATTACAGAAACAATATGCTCACTTAGAGAAACTGCTGGCAACTTTGTTCCCTTCCTCAGCTTGTCCTTTGGGCTAATGAGCAAATAGCCTTCAATAAAAATTGAGTGGAACTGACACTCAGGGCCACCTGTCAGAACCCCACATGTAGGCTGTGGTCCCATCGGTTCCCACCTTTGAAAATTCAGTTCTGGGCTTGGTGCCTATAGCTGAGCAGCTAGGTTTCCAGCAACATACACTGGAGCTTGTGGGTTCAAATCCAGCCCAAGCCTGCCAAACAACAATGACAACTACAACCAAATATAGCTGGGCATTGTGGTGGGTGCCTGTAGTCCCAGCTACTTGGGAGGCTGAGACAAGAGAATCTCTTAAGCCCAAGAGTTTGATGAGGTTGATGTGAGCTGTGATGCCATGGCCCTGAGAGTGACATAGTGACACTCAAAAAAAAAAAAAAGAAAGAAAAGAAAATTCTCTTCTGTCTGTCTTGTTTCTTTCTTTCTCATTGTTTCTATCTTTATATTTCTTCAGTCAGTTGCCTCCAGATCCACAGGTCTTAACAGACCCTGCCCCTGGGTCAGGACCCCAGCAGACTTGGTTCATGGCTTACCTCAAAAATTTATTTGTTTTTTTGGCTTTTTCAAATGCTTGTTTTAGTCTTTCCAGGTGAGTAAATCATAGAAATAAGTCAGGACTTCTGTTATGGAGTCTTAATATATTCATCTTGTTTTTATTGATTCATCTGTATTATGTTTGTGTAAGAGTAACACTTGTAATTTAAAGGTAATTTTTAGAAAGTTTTATAACTCTGTTTCCCTTTTAGTTCTCATTTAACAAATCTTTATGGTAGAAACTTATAGTATAAAATTTGACATTGTAAATGTTTTAATTGTACAGTTTACCACTGTCAAGTATATTCACTTTCTGTAAAAAATACTTCTAGAATTTTTACATTTTGCAAAACTCAAACTCAATATCTGTTAAATAAACAACTGCTAATTTTACCCTCTCTCAAGTCCTTGACAAACACCATTCTACTTTCTGTTTCTATGAATTTGATTACTTAAGATATCTCATATATTTGGAATCATATACTCTCCTTTGCTTTCTTACTACCTTATGTCAATTAACATAACATGTTTCAAGGTTTATTTTTAAGATAGCAGGGGACAGGATTTCCATTTTAAATAATGAGTAATATGCCACAATAATGTTTTTTACAAGTTTCAGGACATGTGGGTTGCTTCTACTACTTTTTAACTTTTTTGAATAATGCTACAATGAACGTTAAGTGTACAAATATCTTTTCCAGGTCTTGCGTTGCATGCTTTGGATAAATATTCAGAAGTGAAATTGTTGGGTGATATACCAATTCCATTTTTAATTTCTAGAATCATCCATACTTTTTTTTTTTTTATAATGTGTACCTTTTTTTTTTCCCTAAAAGTACGCAAGGGTTTCAATTTCTCTACATTATTACAGGACTTTACAATTTCATAATTGTCATTCCAAGGGGTGTGAAATGATATTTCATATTGATTTGGTTTGACTTTCTCTAAAGATTAGTAATTTTTGAAGATCTTTTCATCTGCTTCTTGCATTTGTATGTCTTCTTGGCAGAAATGCCAGATCAATTCATTGTACAAATCAAAATCGTACAATCAATTTTTTAATCAAGTTATTAACTTTCTGTTCCAAAATTTTGGTTATTGTTTATTTTATCTGAACGTTAACTCTTATTAAATATGTGAATTACATCTGTTTTTACCCATTTTTAGGAAGAATTTTTACTCCACTCAATGTTCTTGGTGATGTGCAGAAATTTCAAAGTTTGATGTAATCTCAGTTTTCTCTTCTTTATATTTTTGCTTATGCATTTGTTGTCACTTCCAAAAAAAAATAAAAAGTGCCAGGGCCAATATCATGATCTTTCCCTTACATTTTCTTCTAAGAGTTTGACACTTGTATTTCTTATGTTTTAGTATTTAGTACATTTAAGATATATTCTGTATGTAGTGCAAAAGGGGATCTAATTTCATTTTTCTCTCACATAGATATTTAACGTTCATAAACTTTTATTGAAATGATTTTTCATTATTTCTACTTTTTCCATTTGTGTTCATGGGTATTTTGGGGGATGTAATGTATACATAAGGGTTAATTTCTGAGCTCTCTGTTCTGTTTCTTTATATTTTTTAAATCTTTTTTTTTTCCTGTCCTAGAGGAATGTATTTCTTTGCTTTTTTTTTTTTTTTTTTGAGACAGAGCCTCAAGCTGTCAGCCTGGGAAGAGTGCAATGGCATCATAGCTCACAGCAACCTTCAAATCCTGGGCTCAATTTTCTGCTTCCACCCCCAAGTAGCTGGGACTACAGGTGCCGACCACAACGCCCGGCTTTTTTTTGGTTGCAGTCATCATTGTAGTTTGGCGGGCCGAAGCTGGATTCTAACCTGCCAGCTCAGGTGTATGTGGCTGGTGCCTTAGCCACTTGAGCCACAGGCACCGAGCCTGTTTGCATTTTCATAGTTGATTTATATCAGGAAGCGTAATGCCTGTTTGTTCTTTTTTTAAAAAAAATTAGATTAATATAAGCATACACACAATTATTGAGCCCTTTTCCTGGGAGGTATTCCATATACCCCCTAGATTGTGCCCATTAGGTGAGAACTTAGCCAGCCTTCTTCCTATTCTTTTCTACCATCCTCTTTTCTCCTCTTCCTCTCTTGAATTTGTGGTTTTTCTCTAATGTTTCCATGTAGTTGTTCATTTACTAATTTCAAATTAGTATTAAGTACATTAGATACTTGTTTTTCCATTCTTGTGATAATTTACTTAGGAGGATATCCTCCAAATCTATTTAGATAAATACAAAATATGTAAATTCTCCATATTTCTTTATGGTTGAATAATAATCCATAGTATACATATGTCACATTTTATAATTTTTTTTTTTTGCCAGTTTTGTACACTGCTGGTTTTGAACCCTCCACCTCTAGCATATGGGCCGGCGCCCTACCTCTTTGAGCCACAGGCACTACCCCATATGTCACATTTTATTAATCCATTCATAATTTGATGGGCACTTGGGTTAATTCCACATCTTAGCAATTGTGAGTTGAGATTCAATGATCATTCTAATGCAAATATTTTCATGGTAAAATAATTTATTTTCCTTTGGGGTAGATATGCAGAAATGGGAATGCAAGATTAAATGAACAGTCCGCTTTTAATTCTTGTAGCATTCTCCATACTTTTCCCCATAGTTGTCAATTTGCTTTAATGTATCCTTAGCTGTGTAGAATATTTTTGGCTCATCAGGTCCCATTTATTTATTTTGTTGTTGTTACAATTAATAATGAGGTCATCTTCTTAAAATATTTCCACAGGCTGATATTATTCAGAGTATTCCTATAGTTTCTTCTAGAGTTTCTATCATTTTATGTCTTACATTTAACTCTGTTATCTATCATGAGTCAATTTTTATAATCGGTGAGAGATGTATGTTTTGTTTCAGTCTTTACATATGGCTAACCTGTTTTTCTAACACCAGTTTTTCTAACACCATTTATTAAGTAGAGATTATTTTCCCCAGTATATGCTTTTGTTTTGTTTGTTTTGTTCTCAACCTGTGGGTTGTAACCCCTTTGTTCAATTTGTAACAATGAGGGCATTAAGGACGTTTGAGAACCACTAGCATAGATGATGTTATGAGGCTTGTTTCACCTTTAGGTGTTCTATTCTGTTCCATACACGTATGTCTCTACTTTTGTGTCAATGCCATGTTCTTTTGATTATCACAGACTTGTAGTATAACCTGAAGACTGGTAAAATGATACCCGCACATTTTTTATTTCTTAAAATTGTGTTCACTATTCAGGGTTTCTTCTGATTGCATATGAAATGAAGAATTATATTTTCAAGTTCTTCAAACTATGATACTGGGGCTTTCATGGGGATTCCATTAAATAAGTAGATCACTTTGGGTAGTATAGATGTTAACAAGATTAATTCTTCACAGCCATAAGAGTGGTACATTCTCCCATTTATTTATCTCTTCTGCTATTTCTTTTCTTAGTATTTTCTTGTTCTCTCTGTAGAGGTCTGTCACATCTTTTAGGTATATTTCATTTTTTTTGAAGTTACTTTGAAAAGTATCGTGTCTTACATTTAATTCACAGCTTGACTCTTATTGTGTATATGAAAGCTACTGATTTTTGGACATTGCTTTTACATCTCGAGAGATTACTGTATTTCTTGATCACTTCTAGGAAGTGTAGTTGAGTACACTTGTAGTTGAGTCCCTAAAGTTTTCTAAAGATAAGATTATATCACCAACAAAGAACAAAATTTTGACCTCCTTGGTCCCCATTTTGACACACTTGATACAATTTTTTTCCTGATTGCATTAGGTAGGATTTCCTGGGCTATGTTAAATACTAGTGGCAATAGTGGACATCCTTGTCTGGTTCCAGTTCTAAGTGAAAATGCATTCAATTTTACTCTATTCAGTACAATGTTAACTGTGGGTTTGTCATAGATGACTTCTATCAGTTTAAGAAATTTCTATCTATGCCTATTTTCTTAAGTGTTCTTTTTAGAAAAGAGAGCTAAATTTTGTCATATGCTTTTTCTCCATCTATTGAGGGGATCATATGGTCTTTGTTTTTGATGCTATTTATGTGACAAATTATACTTATAGTTTTACATATGTTGAACTAAATTTGTGCACATGGGATAAAGACCACCTGATCATTTTATATATATCTTTGTGTATATATATAGATACACACACATATATATGTGTATATACGTATATACACACATGTATTCTTTTCTTTTTAAGTCTTCACTTTATCTGTTTTATTTATATAACAAAAATTATTTGTCTAATAATTATTTCTCCTTGAAACAATGCTTAATTATAGTACAGAGGTATGACTTGATATTTGTATCCACAGGGCCTTTTGGCAAACATCCATTGTAGATTCTTAAGTTTGTAGTCACAAAATCTAACCTTTATACTGAGTTAAATGGAAAATGGTTGCCATTTTCATAAAACTTATTTAAAAATAGAAATTACAATGTTTGAAGTGCACAGTCTTAATCAGAAGGCTTACTTTCTTTATTTTTAATTTTAGCTTGCTTGTTCATTCTTCTTCGTACTCTTTTTTTGTTGTTGTTCATTTTCTTTTCCCATTGCCTCCCCAATAGCTAGGATTACAGATGCCTACCACAACGTCCGGCTGTTTTTGATGTTGTTAGTAGAGACACGGTCTTACTCTGGCTCAGCTCTGATCATACTGGTCTCAAACCTCTGAGCTCAGGCAATACACTCGCCTTGGCCTCCCACAGCGCTGGGTCTACAGGCCAGAGCCACCACGCCTGGCCAAAAGGCTTACTTTCTTAACAGTGTGTGAGTTATAGTGTATTTTCACTGTTTTGTCTGTTTTTTGACATCTGCTTTCCCAGAGCACTAATGATGTCTGCTATTTCTTTTTCAAGTTTTGTGTTGGGGCTTCAGTGTCTTCATTTGGCAAATAATGTTACTAATCCACAAAGCAACAGTCTTGATCTCCTGGCCTCCAGGAATCCTTCCTCTTCAGGTTCCGAACAGCACGGACTGCATCCAGCTTACCGTTTTTTTTTTTTGTTTTTTTTTGTAGAGACAGAGTGTCACTTTATGGCCCTCGGTAGAGTGCCATGGCATCACACAGCTCAAAGCAACCTCCAACTCCTGGACTTAAGCGTTTCTCTTGCCTCAGCCTCCCAAGTAGATGGGACTACAGGCGCCGGCCACAATGCCCTGGCTATTTTTTTTTTGTTGCAGGTCGGCTGGGGCGGGTTTGAATCAGCCACCCTCCATATATGGGGCTGGCGCCTTACCGACTGAGCCTCGGGCGCTGCCCTAGCTTACCTTTTTTTTTTTTTTTTGTAGAGACAGTCTCACTGTACCGCCCTCGGTAGAGTGCTGTGGCGTCACACGGCTCACAGCAACCTCCAACTCCTGGGCTTACGCGATTCTCTTGCCTCAGCCTCCCGAGCAGCTGGGACTACAGGCGCCCGCCACAACGCCAGGCCATTTTTCTTGTTGCAGTTTGGCGGGGGCTGGGCCCGAACCAGCCACCCTCAGCATATGGGGCCGGCGCCCTACTCACTGAGCCACAGATGCCGCCCCCAGCTTACCTTTTTAAAAATGAAAATATCTAGGTAGAATTTGTCAACATTTATAAAATTAGACATGGAATTTCAGAATTTAACTAACTCTCAGTCCCAAAGTTTTTTATTCCTGATAAAAATTCATAATTCTTAAATCTGAAACTGATTTGATAACTTTTCCAGACATACAAAATAGGAAACAGTCTGGAGACCTTGCAAAGAGCGGCAGCTGGTATTTGTACGGCATTTTGTTTCCAATTAAGAAAGGAAGCTGGGCGGCGCCTGTGGCTCAACGGGTAGGGCGCCGGTCCCATATGCCGGAGGTGGCGGGTTCAAGCCCAGCCCCGGCCAAAAATTAAAAAAAAAAAAAAAAAAAAAAAAGAAAGGAAGCTGATTTCGTCCATTTTTAAATTTTAAATTACACAGAGCATAGTCACACAATGAACAATGCTATTTCTGTTTGCATATAAAGGAAAACTGACACATGGGTAAAGTTTCCTTGCTTAGCCGAGTATCAATTTAACATAGTGAATTCTTCCCTATGTGAGTTAAAATGACACCATCCGGTCCTTTCTCTGTTAAGACCAACTGAAAACAACCTACAGTCCACTCGAGGTACTCACCATCACAGACCTTCCGTGCCTGGCTTCACAGGCAGCTCCACCGGTTCGTAGTAGGAGATCTGTGCTTTCTTGCGGCTTTCAATGTAAGACATAGTGACGTCCACTTCCGGCTCAAATTCAGCGGGGACAGCGTACAAATCGGGTCTTCACCCTGAGCAAGGCTTTCTCACGTCGGCGAGAGTCCCAAGACCAGGCAGGTGGCGGTTGATAGCGCCCCGGGCTGCGGGCGCGGTTGGGGTGCAGGCGAGGCGGGCTGCGGGCAGGGCGCGTGCGCGCGACGGCAGGCTGGACCTGTCTTTCGGGTCGGGGGACTCCGCGGGGGCGCGGGCGGCCCGGCCAAGCTGTCCGGCCTGGGGCAGCGCGCTGCGCGGCACATGGCCTCTGTGCCGTAACTGTCCTCGCTCGCAGTCAGGGCGGTCCAGACCTGACCGGCCTGGGAGGCACCGCTCGCCGCGCTGGGTCACGTGATGCGGTCACGTGGCGTGCAGTCGGGCCGGAGACTCGGCCAGACCCGGGGGGTATAAGCGGTGGCTGCGGCAGTGGCTCTGGGCTGCTGGAGGCGGAGGCGGCGAGGAGCCGGGGAGCCGCGGGGGCTGTCCCAAGGCAGCCCGGGAGGTGAGACTGACGCGGGGACCGTTGTCACCAGCCGTGGCGCGCCCGGGCGCTGGCGCCGTCCCACACCTGTATTCTGTTTGCTAGGATTTTGAGTATTGTTGGATTGTATTCATTAGTGAAATTGGTGTGTGTGTGTGTTTTCTTAATGGGTCCTTTTTATGGTTTTGGTATCAGGAAGATATTTGCTTCAGAGAATGAATTGGGAGTGTTCTTTCCTTCTCAATGTTTTTGAATGGATTCTGCAGCATAGATATGAGCTCTTCTTTGTATGTTTGTTTAAATTCTGGTGTAAAATCATCTGGTCCAGGACTTTTTGTTGTAGTTGTTAGAAGCTATTTTATTTTTGCAATTACTGTGCTTGATATTGGTCTGTTCAAGAGTTCTAATTCTTCCTGGTTAAGTCTAGGTAGGTAGTATGATTCCAGGTATTAGTCCATTTTCTCCACACGATGTTAAATTTCTGGGCATAGCAATTTTTGTAGCAATCAAGAGATAATCTCTTGTATTTCTGTGACATCTATTGTTATTTTCCCTCTTTCATTTCTCAGCGATGTTATTAGAGATCTTACTTTTCTGTTTCTATTTAGACTAGACAAAGTTTTATCAATTTTTTTATTTTTCAAAGAACCACCTTTTTGTTTTCTTAATCTGCTGAATGGTTATTTTGTTCTCAATTTTGTTTTCTTCTGCTCTGATTTTGGTTCTTTCCTTCTGCTAGATTTGGGATTGGATGGTTCTTTCTTTTCCAGTTCCTAGAAATAATGCATTAGATTGTCGATTTGTGCCTTTTATAATTATTGGCTTTGGGCATGTAATGCAATAAATTTCCCTCTTATGACTGCTTTCTCAGTATCCCAGAGGTTTTTCATAATCATTTTGTTAGACAAATCTAATGATTTTCTCCTTTATTTTCTCCTTGAAATAGTTGTGTTTCACATAAGATCATTTAGTTTTTATGATTTGGGGAATGAAAGTTTTTGTTGGAAATAAGTTTGACTTGATTCCATAGTAGTATGTAAGATACAAGGTATAATTTCTATTCTTTTAAATTAGGCGAGGTTTGATTTGTGTCCTAGGATATGGTCAGTTTTGGAAAATTATTCATGAGCTAATGAGAAGAATGTATATTTGGTAACATTGGGGTGGCATGTTTTGTAGGGTCATGTTAAAGTCAATTGTTTCTTTGCTCAGTTTGTGTTTGGAGGGTCTGTCCAGTTCTGTCAATAGGGTGTGAAGTCCCCAGAAATTATGCTGCTATAGGATATTATATTGTTCAGACTTGTTAGAGTTCATTTTGTAAATCTGGAAACAATTAATTTGGGTGCATAAATACTTAGGATTGAGATGTCTTCTGGTATTGTTCCCTTGACCAGAAAATAGTGTACTTCATTTTTATCATTCCTCATCTTTTCTGGTTTGAAGCCCAGTGTTTCTTGAAATTATGACCCCTTCTTTCTTTTGATTTCCATCTGCCTGAAATATTGATTTATAATCCCTCACTCTGAGTCTTGTTTTGTCCTGAGCTGTTAGATATGTTACCTGAGGACAGCATATAGTTGGCTTGTCTTTTTGATCCAGTCAGCTGGTCTTTGTCTCATCAGTGGGGAATTCAAGCCATTCAAATTTATTGAGAAATTAATAACTATGATGGATTTGTGTTTGTCTTCTTTTGTAAAGGTTGCCACCTACATTTATCACTTGTACCATTGAGGAAGCTAGGCTTTGACCTTTAATTTTTGTGTGTCTTTGCTTGTGGTACCTTGTTATGTTCGATGTGTAATATTACTCTGGAATACTTCCTGGAGAGGTGGTCTCATAGTGGCAAATTTTTTCAATGATTGCTTGCAAGGAAAACATTTGATATGTCCATTGTATATGAAACTTAGTTTTGTAGGATATAGAATCCTAGGGAGGAAGTTGTTGTGTTTGAGTATATTGAAAATGAGAGTCCTATCTATTCTAGCTTGGTATTTTTTTCAGCTGAGAAATCTGCTGTCACTCTGATGGAATTGCCCTTGTAGGTCAACTGGTGCTTATTCCTGTGGCCTTCAAAATTTTCTGTTTCATTTTGGCCAAGTTTTTTACAGTGTGTCTAGGATATGCTGTGTTTGAATTGAGATAAACTGGGATTTGATATTTATCAATGGAGTATCTCTGAATCTTTGGTAATACTTGAACATTTTTTCATTTATGATATCCTCTAATAGGTCTTCTGTGCCTTTGGATCACTCTTCCTTTCTTTTGAGTATCCTATAATTTGTATGTTTATATACTTTATAAAATCCTATAATTCTCTAAGATTGCTATTCTTTTACTCTCTTGTATTTGTTTGCTTGTTTTGTTTTTTGAGATAGAATGTCACTTTGTCACCTGAGGTAGAGTACCATGGTGTCATAGCTAATAGGAACCTCAAACTCTCGGGCTCAAGCAATCCTCTTGCCTCAGCCTCCCAAGTAGCTGGGACTACAGTCGCCCACCACAATGCCTATTTTTAGAGATGAGGTCTCACTCTGGATCAGGCTGGTCTCAAACCTGTGAGGTCAAGCAATCCACCCTCCTTGGCCTCACAGAGTGCTAGGCTTACAGGCGTGTGCCACTACACCTGACCTTTACTCTCCTCTTTTCTGCCTCATTAAATAACTGAGTTAGCTCAAGAGCCTTGTCTTCAAGTTCTAAGATTCTTTCTTCTTCAAGGTTTATGCTGTTATTGAAATTCTCTGTTGCATTTTTAAACTCCTTAAATGACTCCTTCAATACTTTGAACTCTTTTCTAATTTAATCATGTCTTTTGATTGTTTCTTGGGTCAGTTTTTTTATTTCCTTCTGGTGACTTTCCACTTGCCCTTTGATTCTCTTAATCACTATGGACATCTATAATCTAAATTCTTTTTGTCTTTTCATCTTTGATAGCAGCTTGGTAATCCCTTGCAGGATTGGTCTATTCAAGTTTTTCAAGTTGATATAATTTTATTTGTTGGTTCCTCTGCATGTGTTGTTACTTTTTGTTATTTCCTTCCACTACTTAATTTTTCTCACTTCCTAGTTCTCCTTTAGCCTCTTTGTTTATGTGCTTTGAGATTAAAATTGCCTTTGGTACCAGGATTAAAAAATGAAAAGGAAGGAGAATAAAAGAATGAGAAAATGAGAGATAAAAAGAAGAAAGCTAATGATAATAATTGTAACAGGCCATGCATAGTGAAGCATACCAGTAATATCAGTGATCTGGGGGCTCTAGGGCAGGTGTATTACCCAAAGTTAGATGACTCTGACCAGCCTGATCCAGAGTGAGACCCTACTTCCATCAAATATAGAAAAACAAACAAACAAACAAACCAAATATGAACCTTAGTGAGGAACAGCAGTTGCAGCCCCTCAGGAGATCAAAGCAGGACCAGGGATTTCCAAATCCAGGTGTTGAAGGCCACCATGAGCCAGACCATTGCTGCAATACTGCCATGGAGGCCTTAGATAAATGGTCTTCCAAAAAACCAAACACAAAACACACTGAAAAGAGAGAGATTATCTTGATTGTTACTTAAGGGATTTATGAGCAAAAGATGAGAAAAGTAGAAAAATAAACAAACAAAAAAAAAAACGGAAAGGTAGAAGAAAATAGAAAAAGTATAAAGTCACAAAAAAGAAGAAAACAATAAAGTTTAAAAAAAAGGAAAAAATTTAAAAATACATGTATTGCGTGGTTCATAAGTAATGTTCCAGGATTAGGAAAAGCAAAAGGAAAAGAAAAAACCTTTTCTTCCTAATGACAGTGGCATTAGGTGGCACTTCTTGGGTAAGAAGGGGAAAAAAAACCCCAGTACTCTGTATTCTGCATGTGGTAGGAGTGGGATGTTATCAGCTAGTTGCCAAAGAGATCCAGTCTTGTTTTCCTGATTAATTGATGTTATTCTGGGCTTGGTAGCTAACGGTATGAGAGGTGAATTTCCATGGGGGTGGTAGAGGCAAATTCCTGAAGCTTATGCCAGACTGTGAGGTGGGGAGGCGGGGAAGATTCTGCCATCCAAACAGTTCTCTGCAACCACAGATGGGGCAGTATCATAGGCATAGTCTGCTCACCTCTGCCCATGTTTCCAAGGAAGTCATCCCTGGGGTAGCTCCAACTGCTGGAGTCAGAGGCATTAACATAATGGGATTCTGTGAGGCTACTCCAAGCTTGGCTCCCTTGGGTGTCAGCCAGCTCAAGGTTTTAGCATTATTAACTTCTGCCCTGTCACTCTCCCTAGGCAATGGGGGCCAGGCTGCCAGGCCTTCCACTGAACAGGCTCCACGTCCAGATCTGCCCAGCCAGTGGCACTAAAATGATAGCCTGGGTTCAGGCCTCTGGCTTTGTCCCTAAGAGGTAGAATATACTCTCTCCAACTCTTCAACAAAAGGCCAGCTTCTGTGCACTTGAAAGTCCTGTGGGACCTATATTCCTGCTTGTTTCATATCAGTCCTCAGGCATGGATGAACAGGCCCTCTCAGAGTTCAGTTCAATCCCCAGTCCACTCCTACATAATGCCATGGTGGAGTGTGGGGAAATCACCTGCAAAATTGAGCCCCCAGGGATTCCACATGCAGGCTTTCTCCCTGGGTTGCTGCAGTCCTTTGCATCTGTTTTTCATGCGTGCCTCTCACCCTTCTTAATGTTTTGCTCCTGGTGCTCCATTCTGTTTCACTCTTCCTTTGCAATGTTGTTTCTGGACAGGACAATCCAGATGGAGGCACCTAGAGACTCAGCTCATCAATTTTACTGAGATCAGCTGAAGAAAAAATGTCTCTAGTCTGTCATCATGGAGCCTCCCTTTCTGCATTCTTTTTAAAATCCATCTGGGTATTTATGGACTGAAAATAGATTAGAAGATTTTTTATATTTTCACAAAAATGAATGGATTATTTTATTTCAAAATATTACTGGTGTAAAAATATTTCACATTACATGGATCATTTTTGTGATGCTACAGTCCTGACTATAGGTATGCCCATCACTCAAATGGTATTCACAGTACCCGCTAAGTTGGCTTAGTCCATTTGCCTCCTTCCCTCTACCCCTTTCCCTTGGTTGATTTCCACAGACTTTTACTTCCCTCTATGCACATGTGTGCTCATCGGTTAGCTCCAATTTAATAGTGACTGTATGTGGTGTTTGTTTTTCATTCTTGAGATATTTCACTTAGAAGGATGGTTTCTACTGCCATACAGATTGTTGTAAAAGGTATTTATCATTTTTTGTGGTTGAGTAGTACTCCATGGAATACGTATACAACATTTAATTAGTCCACTCATGAATTTGTCAGCACTTGGTTTGTTTCCACATATTGGCAATAATGAATTGTGCTGCAATAATCATTCAAATGCAGGTATCTTTTTGGTAAAATAATTTCTCTTCTTTAGGGGAAAATAACCAGTAGTGGGACTGCTGGGTCAAATTGTAGGTCTACTTTTAGTTCTTTCAGAAAACTTCATTCTCATTTTCATAGAAGTTTTACAAATTTGCACTCCACCAACAGCATACAAAAATGCCTTGCTCTCTGTGTCCATGGCAGCGCCTATTGATTTGGGAATTCTAGTAAATTCCCTTGTAACTGGAGTAAGGTGATAATCTCATTGTGAATTTAGTTTGCATTACCCTAATAAGTCATGAAATTGAATATTTTTTCGCATGTTTACTGACCATTTTTTCTTATTTTGAGAATTGTCTTTTCATGTTTTTTGCCCACTTGTTTATAGGATGGTTTTTCTTTTTCCTGTTGGTTGCTTGAGTTATTTGTAAATTCTAATTACTAGTTCTTCATTGGAAGTGTAATTTGTGAATATTTCTTCCATTCTGTTCGTTGTCTATTTTGATCTGTTATTTGTGTCTGTAGCAGTGCAGATTCTTTTAGCTGAAACAAATCCCAGTTTTGGTTTTGCCATGATTGCCTTTGGGGTCCTTTTCTTAAATTCTTTGCCTAGAATCATATTTAGAAGAGCTTTTTCTACATTTTCCGCTAGAATATTTATGATTTTGTGCCATAAATCTTTTGTATATCCTGAGTTTGAGTGGTGAGAAGTAGTGGTCCTACTTCATTCTGGTGCATGTAACAAACCAGTTTTCCCAGAGCCATTTATTAAATAGGGCTTCTTTTCCCCAGTGTATGTTATTGCCTGCTTTGTCAAAGATAACTTGGTTGAAGTTAGGTGTTTTTATATCTGGGTCCTCTGTTCCATTGGTGTATTTCCATATTTTTGTAGAAATACCATGCTGTTTTTGTTAAACTACAAGGCTATAGTTTCATAGTATGGCTTCAAGTGTGGCACTGGGAGTCCTACAGATTTGTTCTTTTGTTTAAGATTCAGGCTCTTTTATGGCTCCAAACAAAGTATAAAATCATTTTTTTCTTTACCTGTGAATTATGACTTTGGCAACTTGAAGGAGATTGCATTGCATTTATTAATCAGTTTAGGTAGTATTGATATTTTAACATTATTATTTCTACTAAGTCAGGATATTTGTTTATATCCTCTGCAACTTTTTTGTTCAGAGTTTTATTGTTTACCATGTTAGAGAAATTTTACTCTTACTTATGTGTAAGTATATCCCTACTTATTTTATTTTGTTTTTGTTTTTATGAATGTTACTTAGTCTTTGATTTGACTCCTGGCTTAACTGTCAATGTTATATAGAAATGGTATTAATTTATGTATATTGGCTTCTTATCCTAAGACTTTGCTTAATTTATTTATTAATTCCAGAAGACTCTTGGTAGAACCTTTGGGGTTTTCTAGGTACAAGATTATATCATTGGGAAAAAGTGATGTTTGACCTCCACTTTAGCAGTTTGGATACCTTTAATATTCTCTTCTTTTTTATCTTGCCTTGGACTTCTAGCACTATGTCAAAAAGGATGGTAATAGTGGGAATCCTTGTCTTACTCCAGTTCTTATGGACAATGCTTTCAACTTTTCTCTATTGAATATGTTAGTTGTTTGTTTTCCAAATATGACTTTTATAATTCTGAGATATTTTTTTTCTATGCTTAGTTCATTCAGGGTTTTTTATCATGGCTTGTTTGCTATCCTTGCATATGGAATGAAGTCATCTTGGTACTTGATTTTTTTTTTTTTTTGAGAGTTTTTGCACCTGTATTCATAAGGGATATTTGTTTCTACTTTTCTTTTGTTATCATTGTTTCTTTTCATTGCTTTTGTATGACTATAACATTAGCTTCATAGAATTAGTTGGGGAGGTTTTCCTTTTTCTCAATATTATGGAATAATTTCTACGTTATATGTGCCCAGTATTCATCGTAGGTTTGACAGAATTCATTTATGAACATACCTTGTGCAGGTCTTCTCTTTTTGGACCAGATTTTTCATTACCGGTTTAATCTCACTTTTATTTCTTTTTTTTTTGGTCTATTCAGTTTTATTTCTTTCTGGTTAAGGTTGTGTGTTTCTGGGAACTTTTCTATTTTCTCTCTGTTCTCTAGATTATGTGCATAGAGATTTATCTAGTATTCATGGATGATTTTTTTAAGGAAAATTTTGAAATTATTAATGTTTCATTATCCATATTATATTCTCTCACAACTGAGATGGAGGGGAAAGCCCCACTCAAGTGAGGTAACAAACTTGCCATCAAAATTTAATTATAACTGACAATGTTATGGTTAGTCCTTAAGTCCTGAGAATTTGAACATAATTTTGTTTCTGTGAACTTAACAACAAATGCTTATAATTTTTAAAATAATATATTTGAAAAAAATCAATATGTTAACAAGGCAAACCATCATCCAACTGTATGCCTGAAAATGTATGTTTTCTATATTATGTGCATAGTGATTTATCTAGTATTCATGGATTGTGTTTATTTCTGCAGTATGTATTTCTCGAATGTTACCCTTTTCATTTCTGATTCAGCTTATTTGGTTCATTTTTCTTCTATTCTTAAGTAAGAGCAAATTTCAAGTTCTCAGCTTTTTTGTTTCCCAGATAACTTTTCTATCGTTTCCCTCTGTATTCTCCTTCTAGGATTCCTTTCTTAAATATATTGATCAATTTGATTGTGTCTAGTAAGTTTTATACTCTACTTTCAGTTTTCCTTTTTTAAAATTTTGTTTCCACAAATCAATCTCTATAACAAATATGTCTTATTTTTTTCTGTTTGTTCTGGTTCATTAATTCTGCTATTGTACATTCATAGTAAATATTTCAACTAAGGTATTAAATTTTTCAGGTCTGAAATTTAAATTGGGTGCATTGTATAGTTTTTATCTCCTTGTTAATATCTCAGATTCCTCAGGCATAATTTTGATGATTTTATTCTTTTTTAAAAAAATTTTATTAAATCATAGCTGTGTACATTGATATGATCATGGGGCATCATACACTAGCCTCATAGACCGTTTGACACATTTTCATCACAATGGTTAACATAGCCTTCCTGGCATTTTCTTAGTTATTGTGCTAAGACATTTACATTCCACATTTACTAAGTTTCATATATACCCTTGTAAGATGCACTGCAAGTGTAATCCCACCAATCCTCTCCCTTTATCTCACTCTCACTTCCCTCCCCTTCCTTTCCCCATTCCCCCTATTCTTAGGTTGTAACTGGATTATAGCTTTCATGTGAAAGCCCTAAATTAGTTTCATTGTAGGGCTGAGTACATTGGGTACTTTTTCTTCTATTTTGGAGATACTTTACTAAAAAGACTATGTTACATCTCCATAAATGTGAACATGAAAGAGGTAAAGTCTCCATCTTTCTTTAAGGCTGCATAATATACCAGTGTACATATACCACAATTTATTAATACATTCGTGGATCGATGGGCACTTGGGCTTTTTCCATAACTTAGCAATTATGAATAGGGCTACAGTAAACATTCTGGTACAAATATCTTTGTTATGATGTGATTTTTAGTCCTCTGGGTATATGCCCATTAGAAAAATTGCAGGATTGAATGGCACTTCTATTTTTAGATCTCTAAGTGTTCTCCATATATCTTTCCAAAAGGAGTGTATTAATTTGCATTCCCACCAGCAGTGCAAAAGTGTTCCCTTTTCTCCACATACATGCCAACATCTCAGGTATTGAGATTTTGTGATATAGGCTAGTCTCACTGGAGTTAGATGATATTTCAAAGTAGTTTTGATTTTCAATTCTCTGATGATTAAAGATGATGAGCATTTTTTTATATGTCTGAAGGCCGTACACCTGTCTTCTTCAGAGAAGTTTCACTTCAAATCCCTTGCCCAGCCTGTGATGGGATCCCTTGTTCTTTTCTTGCTAATGAGTTTGAGTTCTCTGTGGATTCTGGTTATTAAACCTTTGTCGGAGACATAACCTGAAATATCTTCTCCCATTCTGAGGGCTGTTTGCTTGCTTTATTGACTGTGTTCTTGGTTGTGCAGATGCTTTTTAGTTTGATCAAGTCCCAATAGTGTATTTTTGAAGCTGCTTCAATTGCGCGGGAGGTCCTCCTCATACAATACTCACCCTGCACTCTACTCTAGTATTTTTATAGTTTCATGTCTTAAGTTTAAATATTTAATCCAGTGAGAGTGAGAGTCTATCTTAGTTAATGGTGAAAGGTGTGGGTCCAGTTTCAGTCTTCTGCAGGTTGCCAGCCAGTTCACCCAGCACCATTTCTGAAATAGGGAATTTTTTCCCACTGAATGTTTTTTTTATTATTTTATTATTTTATTGTTGGGGATTTATTGAGGGTACAATAAGCCAGGTTACAATGATTGCAATCGTTAGGTAAAGTCCCTCTTGCAATCATGTCTTGCCCCCATAAAGTGTGACACACACCAAGGCCCCACCCACCTCCCTCCTTCCCTCTTTCTGTTTCCCCCCCATAACCATAATTGTCATTAATTGTCCTCATATCAAAATTGAGTACATAGGATTCATGCTTCTCCATTCTTGTGATGATTTACTAAGAACAATGTCTTCCACGTCCAACCAGGTTAATACAAAGGAGGTAAAGTCTCCATTTTTTTTAATGGCTGAATAGTATTCCATGGTATACATATACCACAGCTTGTTAATCCATTCCTGGGTTGGTGGGCATTCAGGCTGTTTCCACATTTTGGCGATTGTAAATTGAGCTGCAATAAACAGTCTAGTACAAGTGTCCTTATGATAAAAGGATTTCTTTCCTTCTGGGTAGATGCCCAGTAATGGGATTGCAGGATCAAATGGGAGGTCTAGCTTGAGTGCTTTGAGGTTTCTCCATACTTCTTTCCAGAAAGGTTGTACTAGTTTGCAGTCGCACCAGCAGTGTAAAAGTGTTCCCTTCTCTCCACATCCACGCCAGCATCTGCAGTTTTGAGATTTTGTGATGTGGGCCATTCTCACTGGGCTTAGATGATATCTCAGGGTTCTTTTGATTTGCTTTTCTCTAATATATAGAGATGATGAACATGTTTTCATGTGTTTGTTAGCCATTCGTCTGTCGTCTTTAGAGAAAGTTCTATTCATGTCTCTTGCCCATTGATATAAGGGATTGTTGGCTTTTTTCATGTGGATTAATTTGAGTTCTCTATAGATCCTAGTTATCAAGCTTTTGTCTGATTGAAAATATGCAAATATTCTTTCCCATTGTGTAGGTTGTCTCTTTGCTTTGGTTATTGTCTCCTTAGCTGTACAGAAGCTTTTCAGTTTAATGAAGTCCCATTTGTTTATTTTTGTTGTTGTTGCAATTGCCATGGCAGTCTTCTTCATGAAGTCTTTCCCCAGGCCAATAGCTTCCAGTGTTTTTTCTATACTTTCTTGGAGGATTTTTATTGTTTCATGCCTTAAGTTTAAGTCCTTTATCCATCTTGAATCAATTTTTGTGAGTGGGGAAAGGTGTGGGTCCAGTTTCAGTCTTTTACATGTTCTCCCAACACCATTTATTGAATAGGGAGTCTTTCCCCCAAGGTATGTTCTTGTTTGGTTTATCAAAGATTAGGTGGTTGTAAAATGTTAGTTTCATTTCTTGGTTTTCAATTCGATTCCAAGTGTCTATGTCTCTGTTTTTGTGCCAGTACCATGCTGTCTTGAGCACTATGGCTTTGTAGTACAGACTAAAATCTGGTATGCTGATGCCCCCAGCTTTATTTTTGTTACAGAAAACTGCCTTAGCTATACGGGGTTTCTTCCAGTTCCATACAAAACGCAGAATCATTTTTTCCAAATCTTGAAAGTACGATTTTGGTGTTTTGATAGGAATGGCATTGAATAGGTAGATTGCTTTGGGAAGTATAGACATTTTAACAATGTTGATTCTTCCCATCCATGAGCATGGTATGTTCTTCCATTTGTTAATATCCCCTGCTATTTCCTTTCTGAGGATTTCATAGTTTTCTTTATAGAGGTCCTTCACCTCCTTTGTTAAGTATATTCCTAGGTATTTCTTTTGCTTTGAGACTATGGTGAAGGGAGTTGTGTCCTTAATTAGCTTCTCATCTTGACTGTTATTGGTTTACACAAAGGCTACTGACTTGTGGACATTGATATTATATCCTGAAACATTAATGTATTTTTTTATGACTTCTAGGAGTCTTGTGGTTGAGTCTTTGGGGTTCTCTAAGTATAAGATCATGTCGTCAGCAAAGAGGGAGAGTTTGACCTCCTCTGCTCCCATTTGGATTCCCTTTATTTCCTTGTCTTGCCTAATTGTATTGGCTAGAACTTCCAGCGCTACGATGAATAGTAAAGGTGACAGAGGACATCCTTGTCTGGTTCCAGTTCTAAGAGGAAAAGCTTTCAGGTTTACTCCATTCAGTAAAATATTGGCTGTGGGTTTGTCATAGA
The DNA here is from genome assembly GCF_027406575.1 of Nycticebus coucang. Lineage (NCBI taxonomy): Eukaryota > Metazoa > Chordata > Mammalia > Primates > Lorisidae > Nycticebus > Nycticebus coucang. The sequence goes on along the minus strand of NC_069799.1, from coordinate 19,601,127 downwards.
TAGCTTCAATCAGTTTTAGAAATGTGCCACCTATGCCTATACTCTTCAGTGTTCTAATTAGAAAAGGATGCTGGATTTTATCAAATGCTTTTTCTGCATCTATTGAGAGGATCATGTGATCTTTATTTTTGCCTCTGTTAATATGGTGGATAACGTTTATGGACTTGCGTATGTTAAACCAGACTTGCATCCCTGTGATGAAGCCTACTTGATCATGATGAATGACTTTTTTGATGATAAGCTGTAATCTATTGGCTAGGATTTTGTTGAGAATTTTTGCGTCTATGTTCATGAGTGAGATTGGTCTGAAATTCTCCTTTTTGTTTGGGCCTTTTCCTGGTTTTTGGTATCAGGTTGATGTTTGCTTCATAGAATGTGTTGGGGAAGATTCCTTCTTCCTCAATTTTTTGGAATAATTTCTGCAGTACAGGAATAAGCTCTTCCTTGAAGATTTGATAGAATTCTGGAGTGAAGCTATCTGGACCAGGGCATTTTTTGGTTGGAAGATTTTTTATTATTTCTTTGATCTCAGTGCTTGAAATTGGTCTGTTCAGGAGCTCTATTTCTTCCTGGCTGAGTCTAGGGAGAGAGTGTGATTCCAAATATTGATTCATTTCTTTCACATTGTCAAATTTCTGGGCATAGATTTTCTGGTAGCATTCAGAGATGATCACTTGTATCTCTGTGGGATCAGTTGTTATTTCCCCTTTATCATTTCTGATTGAGGTTACTAGAGATTTTACTTTTCTATTCCTCGTTAGTCTGGCCAGTGGTTTATCTATTTTATTTATTTTTTCAAAAAACCAACTCCTTGTTTCATTAATTTTCTGAATGATTCCTTTGTTTTCAATTTCATTGATGTCTGATTTGATTTTGGAGATTTCTTTTCTACTACTGAGTTTAGGCTTAGATTGTTCTTCTTTTTCCAATTCCAGAAGATCTCTTGTGAGATTGTTGATGTGCTCTCTTTTTGTTTTTCGAATGTAGGCATCTAAAGCGATGAATTTTCCTCTCAAAACTGCTTTTGCAGTATCCCTCAGGTTTTGGTAGCTTGTGTCTTCCTTGCTGTTATGCTCAAGGAAGTTAATGATTTCATGTTTTGTTTCTTCCTTCACCCATCTGTTATTCAACAGAAGATTGTTTAGTTTCCATGCCTTTGGGTGGGGTTGAGCATTTCTGTTAGAGTTGAGTTCCACCTTTAGTGTCTTATGGTCTGAAAAGATACAAGGTAAAATTTCAATTCTTTTGATTCTGTTGATATTTGTTTTGTGTCCCAGGATATGATCAATTTTGGAGAATGTTCCATGGGGTGATGAGAAGAATGTATATTCTTTATCTTTGGGATGGAGTGTTCTATATGCGTCTATCAAGCACAGTTGTTCTAGGGTCTCATTTAAGTCTCTTATATCCTTGTTTAATTTCTGTTTAGAGGATCTATCCAGCTCTGTAAGAGGAGTATTAAGGTCCCCTGTTATTATGGTATCATATTGCTCATATCATATTGCTTAGACTGAGTGAGGTCTGTTTCAAGAATCTGGGAGCATTTAAATTGGGTGCATAGATATTTAGAATTGAAATGACTTCTTGTTGTATTTTTCCCTTGACCAATATAAAGTGACCATCTATGTCTTTTTTGACTTTAGTTGCTTTAAATCCACAGGTATCTGAAAGTAAGATTGCAACTCCTCTTTTCTTCTGAATTCCATTTGCCTGTAAAATTGTCTTCCAACCCTTGACTCAGAGCTTTAATTTGCATTTTGAAGCCAGGTGTGTTTCTTGCAGACAGCAAATGGATGGCTTGTGTTTTTTAATCCAGTCAACAAATCTATGTCTCTTCAGTGGGAAATTCAAGCCATTCACATTTATTGAGATAATTGATAAGTGTGGTAGTATTCTATTCGTCGTATTTGGTGAGAGTCCATTGCTTAGTTTTATCTTTTTCATCAGTGTGGAGGTTTGGTTCTGTACTTTCATTTGTTAGTCCTTACTTTGCTGCTGATCCATTATGGTGGTCAGTGTGCAGAACAGGTTGAAGTATTTCCTGTAGAGCTGGTCTTGTTGTGACGAATTTCCTCAATGTTTTTATATCCGTAAATGATTGATTTCTCCATCAATTTTGAAGCTTAGCTTAGCAGGGTACAGAATTCTGGGCTGGAAATTGTTCCGTTCAAGTAGATTAAATGTAGATGACCATTGTCTTCTTGCATAGAAAGTTTCATTAGAGAAGTCTGTGCTCACTCTGATGGATTTGCTCCTGTAGGTCAACTGACGCTTACTCCTGGCAGGTTGCAGAATCTTTTCTTTTGTCTTGACTATGGACAGGTTCATGACAATGTGTCTTGGAGAAGCTCGGTTAGAGTTGAGGCGGCCTGGGGTCCGATATCACTCTGAAAGCAGTGTGTCAGGATCTCTGGTGATATTTGGGAAATTTTCTTTTATAATATTGTCTAGTATGGCTTCCATTCCTCTGGGGCATTCTTCTTCCCCTTCTGGAATTCCTGTAACTCGTATGTTGGAACGCTTCATAAAGTCCCATTATTCTGACAGTGAACGTTCTGCTTTCTCTCTCTTGTTTTCTGCCTCTTTTACTATCTGACTTATCTCAAAAACTTTGTCTTCTACCTCTGAAATTCTTTCTTCTGCATGGTCTAACCTGTTGCTGATACTTTCCATTGCATCTTTAAGTTTCCTGATTGACTGTTTCATTTCCTTCAGCTGTGCTATATCCTTTTTATATTCTTCATATTGTTCATCTCTGATTTGATTCTGTTTTTGGATTTCCTTTTGGTTATTTTCCACTTTATTAGCAGTTTCCTTCATTGTTTCCATCATTTCTTTCATTGTTTTCAACATGTGTATTCTAAATTCCTTTTCTGTCATTCCTAACATTTCTGTATAGGTGGAATCCTGTGCTGTAGCTACCTCATGGTCCCTTGGCGGGGTTGTTCTGGACTGGTTCTTCATGTTGCCTGGAGTTTTCTGCTGATTCTTCCTCATGGGTGATTTCTTTTATCTGTTTCCTTGCCCTAATTTTCCTTTCACCTCCTCTTGCTCTTTAAGTTCTCGTGCCTGTGGACTAAGGGTTACAGGACCAGAAAGGTGAGAAAGTTTAAGAGCAAAAAAGGGATGAAAGAAAGGAGGACCGAGTGATAAGAAAAAAAAAAATATATAGAATGGAGGGGGGTGGGTAAAAGGTATATTGACAAAAAGAAGAGAGGCACAGAAAGAGGGAGACAAAGCAATATAGGTGTACAGTAGGGTACTTTGATACAACCTTAAAAAAAAATCACCTTCTGTGGGTTCCCAGTTGGGTGGTTCCATTGAGGTCAGCAGCTCTTTGCTAACCTGATCAGACACAGTACCCCACCTCCACCTAGTAGAGAGGAAAGACAAAAATGCTATAAATCAAACCAAAACAAGCAAACAGAAAACTTTGCGGGATAAAATTGGCTGGAAAAACTAAATAATAGTGGTAGAAACACTAACAAAAATGAAGTTCTAATTATTGAAATAGGCAGCAATGGGAAATTTTAATTAAACTAGAAAAATTTAGAAAGAAAAAGGATCTGTATGGAAAAGGTTGAACTTAAAAAACAAAACAACAATCCACAATATCAAAGTAAACAAAAAAAACAATGAACCCTCCCCCCCCAAAAAAAAAACACAACCAAAAACAAAGCAGTATGTATATGTTATTGAATATTGTCTGGGCAACACGTGGTCTTTTGGGGTATGAGATGTTAATCACAGTTCTGGTATGACTGGAGGCTGCTAGTTTCTCAAACCCCAGCAGATAGACACCCTAAATCTCTCTTCAGCCCACTTAAAAGGCACTTTGAACTTGTTCACTTACTGAGCAGAAGCTTTCTCAGGGAAGTGCTTGTTGCTGGAATCACTGCTGAAGTGGCTATCCACTTACCCTCTGTGTCAAAACTGGTTTCCCTCTGCCCCCGAGGGTTAGGGCTGCAAGGTGGCTCAGACCCCGCCCTTAGGCTATTTGGTCACTGGGTTACCAGCTCCCACCCAATTCCAGCTCTGCGACCCTGAGGGCGGAGCTTGCCGGGGCATATCGCTCAAAATGTCTGCCTGTGACCCAGAGCCAAGCACTATTAGCTCCGTCTGGCTCAGTGGCTCAGACTGGGGCCCTAGACAAAGGCCAGAGTTCTCTGCACTCCCACTCAGGCTCTCCCCAAGGCAGTTCAGCTGAGTGCCAAGTCCAAAGTCACCAAAACAGTTCACAGGTAAGTCCTTTCTTGTTTGCAGTCTCGCTGCTACTGAACTTATAGTTTTGGGCGGGTTTAGATTGATTGAACACACGCGACCACTTGCCAGTTTTCCACTGTTTTAGTCCTCCTCTTGGGGTCCAGAAGTCTCTCCCTGACTCCCTGTATCCTCTCAGTGGTGATGATATGCAGATCCCACTAGCCAGAGATGCCTGGAGTCCTATATCCCCAGACTCACGGTGCCCAGATGAAAGGAAGCTGTTTCTCGGCTGCCATCTTGCTCTGCCTCCCAGACTCCTGGGCAGCTCTGAACCTTTTTTAGGAGATTCCAAAACAGCAGATTGAGATTCTGCTCTGGTATCCATTGGCGTCTATTCTTCTTCAGGAGGCTTAGATGATGGCCACACAGATGGGGCTTGCCTGTGAAACTGCCCCAACGAGTAATCCAGAAAGTGTGTGGGTTCACTGACGGCAGCCCACGTGTAAAGTTGATCTTGCTCATATAAATGGAAAATGTTTGGTCCCTCCTCTAGTCTTTGAATCACACCTCAGAATTGTCAGACATTACCGGGCCTTGATAATCTTCTCAAATTCTCTCATTCCTCATGTGGGTGCACCTGGAGCCTCTTCATCACCGCCATTTCGAGGAGTCTCACAGTCACAGCCACTGCTACGGTAGCCGCAAAAACAACTGCAGAACTCGTTTGCTCCACAGTGTCAGCGGCACCTGCGCTGCCTCATCCTTTTCATGGTGGGTAACAACAGAGGAGAAGCAACGACAGCCTGGTGGAGTGGGTAGACTGAGCAGAGCCCCCACTGAATGTTTTTAATTGGCTTGTCAAAGATTAAATAATGGTAAGTAGCTGGATTCATCTCTTGGTTCTCTATTCTGTTCCAGACATCTACTTTACTGTCTTTGTGCCAATACCATGCTGTTTTGATCACTATTGATTTGTAGTAATGTCTGAGGTCTGGTACCGTGATTCCCCCTGCTTTGTTTTGTTTTTTTTCTTTCTTTTTTTTTTTTTTATTAAATCATAACTGTATACATTGATATGATCATGGGGCATCATACACTCGCTTCATAAACCATTTGACACATTTTTATCACAGTGGTTAACATAGCCTTTCCGGCGTTATCTCAGTTACTGTGCTAAAATATATACATTCTACATTTACCAAGTTTCACAAATACCCCTGTAAGATGCACCACAGGTGTGATCCCACCGATCCCCCTCCATCTTCCCACCCCCCCTTTCCCACTTCCCCCTATTTTTAAGTTGTAGCTGGGTTATAGCTTTCATGTGAGAGTCCCAAATTAGTTTCATAGTAGAGCTGTGTACATTGGGTACTTTTTCTTCCATTCTTGGGATACTTTACTAAGAAGAATATGTTCCAGCTCCATCCATGTAAACATGAAAGAGGTAAAGTCTCCATCTTTCTTAAGGCGGCATAGTATTCCATGGTATACATTTACCACAATTTATTAATCCATTCGTGGATCGATGGGCACTTGGGCTTTTTCCATGACTTAGCTATTATGAATTGGGCTGCAATAAACATTCTGGTACAAATATCTTTGTTATGTTGTGATTTTTGGTCTTCTGGTATATGCCCAGCAGAGGAATTACAGGATTGAATGGCAGATCTATTTTTAGATCTCTGAGTGTTCTCCATATATCTTTCCAAAAGGAATGTATTAATTTGCATTCCCACCAGCAGTGCAAAAGTGTTCCCTTTTCTCCGCATCCACGCCAACATCTCTGGTCTTGAGATTTTGTGATATAGGCTAGTCTCATTGGAGTTGGACTCTATCCCATTCACAGTAGTGCCAAAGAAGATGAAATATTTGGGAATTTACCTAACAAAAGACGTGAAAGATCTCTATAAAGAGAACTATGAAACTCTAAGAAAAGAAATAGCTGAAAATGTTAACAAATGGAAAAACATACCATGCTCGTGGCTGGGAAGAATCAACATTATCAAAATGTCCATACTACCCAAAGCAATATATAATTTCAACGCACTCCCTATTAAAGCTCCACTGTCATACTTTAAAGATCTTGAAAAAAACATTACTGTGTTTTATGTGGAATCTTTTTTTTTATTTCTAAGTAATGTCATGGCTATTCAAGGTTTTTTCTGATTCCATATAAAAAAAAGTATTGTTTTTTCAAAATCTTTAAAGTATGACGGTGAAGCTTTAATAGGGATTGTGTTGAAATTATATATTGCTTTGGGTAGTATGGACATTTTAACGATGTTGATTCTTCCCAGCCATGAGCATGGTATGTTTTTCCATTTGTTGACATTTTCAGCTGTTTCTTTTTTAGAGTTTTATAGTTCTCTTTATAGAGATCATTCACGTCCTTTGTTAGATAAATTCCCAAACATTTTGTCTTCTGTGGCACTACTGTCAATGGGATAGAGTCCTTAACAGTTTTTTTCAACTTGACCATTGTTGGTATATATAAAGGCTACAGATTTTTTAATGTTGATTTTGTAACCTGAGATGCTGCTGTATTCCTTGATCACTTCTAGGAATTTTGTAGGAGAGTCCCTACTGTTTTCCAGATATACAATCATATCATCTGGGAGGAGTAAAAGTTTGATCTCTTCTGACTCTATATGGATACACTTAATCTCATTTTCTTCCCTAATTGCGGTGGCTAAAACTTCCATTACAGTGTTAAAAAGCAATGGAGACAATGGGCAGCCTTGTCTGGTTCCTGATCTGAGTGGAAATGATTCCAACTTAACTCCATTCAATATGATATTGGCTGTGGGTTGGCTGTAGATGGCCTCTATCAGTTTAAGAAATGTTTCTTCTATACCAGTTTTCTTAAGTGTTCTGATCATGAAAGGATGCTGGATATTATCAAAAGCTTTTTCTGCATCGATCGAGAGGATCATATTGTCCTTGTTTTTTAATTTGTTTATGTGCTGAAAATACATTTATAGATTTACGTATATTGAACCACCCTTGAGATCCTGGGATAAAACCGACTTGGTCATGATGTAAAATTTGTTTGATGTGTTGCTGGATTCTGTTTGTTAGGATCATGGTGAATATTTTTGCATCTATATTCATTATTGATATTGGTCTATGATTTCTTTTCTTGGGTTGGGTCTTTTCCTGGTTTGGGGATCAGGGTGATGTTTGCTTTGTAGAACGTGTTGGGTAGTCTTCCTTCTTTTTCCACCTTTTGGAACAGGTTGAGTAATATAGGTACTAATTCCTCTTTAAAGGTTTGGTAGAATTCTGACGTGAAACCATCTGGTCCCAGGCTTTTCTTTTTAGGCAGGTTTTGTATGGTTGATACTATTTCCAAACTTGATATGGGCCTGTTCAGCATTTCCACTTCATTCTGGCTTAGTCTTGGAAGGTGACGTGCTTCCAAGTGTCAGTCAATTTTTTTCAGATTTTCATATTTCTGAGAATAGTTTCCTGTAATATCATTAAGGATTTTTTTGATTTCTGAGGAGTCTGTTGTTATTTTGTCTTTGTCATTTCTGATTGATGAGATTAGAGATTTTACTCTTTTTTCTGATTCTATTGGCCAAAGGTTTATCTATTTTATTGACCTTTTCAAAAAGCTAGCTTTTTGATTTATTGATCTGTTGTATAATTCTTTTGTTTTCAGTCTCATTTAATTCTGCTCTAATTTTGGTTATTTCTTTTCTTCTACTTGGTTTATGTTTGGAATGTTCTTCCTTTTCCAGTTGCTTGAGATGTCCTATTAAGTTGTTAACTTCCTCTCACTCCATTCTCTTGAGGAAGGCTTGCAGTGCTATAAATTTTCCTCTTAGAACTGCCTTTGCGGTGTCCCAGAGGTTCTGATAGTTCGTGTCTTCATTGTCGTTTTGTTTCAAAAAATTGGCGATTTCTTTCTTAATCTCATCTCTGACCCAGCTATCAGTCGGTATAAGGTGATTTAACTTCCATGTTTTCGTATGAGTATGCAGATTCCTGTTGTTACTTAGCTCAAGGTGGTATTCCATTGTGGTCTGAGAAAATGCAAGGAATAATTTCTATTCCTTTAAATTTACTGAGGTTAGTCTTGTGACCTAAGATGTGATTGATTTTGGAGTAGGTTCCGTGGGCTGATGAGAAGTACGTGTATTCAGTTTTGTTGGGATGAAATGTTCTGTAGATGTCTGCTAAATCCAAATGTTGGATGGTTAGATTTAAATGTAAAATTTCTTTGCTCAGCTTCTTATTGGAGGATCCATCCAACACTGCCAAAGGGGTGTTGAAATCTCCGACTATTATGGAGCTGGAGGAAATCAAGTTGCTCATGTCAGAGTTTCTCTTATAAATTGAGGTGCATTCTGGTTGGGTGCATCAATATTAATAATTGAAATCTTATCATATTGAGTATTACCCTTAACAAATATGAAGTGACCATTCTTGTCCTTCCTTACTTTGTTGGTTAAAGCCTATTGTATCTGCAAATAAAATTGCGACACCTGCTTTTTTCTGATTACCATTTGCCTGAAATATGGATAACCATCCTTTCACCGTGAGTCTGTAGTTGTCTTTTGAGTTAAGATGTGACTCTTGTATGCAACAAATATCTGGCCTCAGTTTTTGTATCCAGTTAGCCAACCCAGGCCTCTTTAGAGGACAGTTTAGGCCTTCACATTGATGGAGAATATTGATAAGTGTTGTGAAATTTTGGGTATCAAGTTTTTCAAAGGCCCAGTGAACATTTTTAATCATTTCGCCAGTGTGGAAATTGGAGTTTGACCCGAAGTTTCTGAGTGAGTTTACTTTTGTGGTATAGGATTGGGTTGGACATTATGAAGGATAGGTCTGAGAATATCCTGAAGAGCTGGTTTGGTTATGGCAAATTTCTTCAACATATGAATGTCATTAACGTATTTAATTTCTCCATCATAAATGAAACTCAGTTTAGCTAGATACAAGATCCTGGGTTGAAATTTATTTTGTTCTAGGAGATTAAAAGTCGATGACCACTCTCTTCTAGCTTGAAAAGTTTCAGCAGAGAGATATGCAGTCATTCTAATATTTTTTTCTTTGTTCGTAATGGCTTTCTTTCGCCTGGCAGCTTTGAGAATTTTCTCCTTCATATTTACTTTAGTGAAGTTAATTATGATATGCCTGGGGGATGTCTTATTGGGGTTGAGTCATGCTGGGGTTCTGAAGCAGTCTGCTATTTGAATTTCAGAATCTCTAGGCATGTCTGGAAAATTCTCTTTCATAATTTCATGCAGAAGGGCCTCTGTACCCATCGAGGTCACTTCATAGGTTTCAGGAATTCCAATTATTCGTATATTGCCCTTCTTCAAATTATCCCAGAGCTCTCTGAGAGAATATTCCATTTTGGCTCTCCATTTTTCTTCCTCTTTGAGAGTTTGGGAGCGTTCAAAGGCTTTATCTTCAATGTCAGAAATCCTTTCTTCTGCTTGCTCCATTCTGTTGCTGAGGGATTCTACTGTACTTTTCATATCTTTGAGGGCTGCAAATTCTTGCTTCTGTCTGTCTAAGTCTTTGGTGGTTTTGTCTTTAAATTTGTTAAATTCCTGAGACAACTTTTGAATTTCTCCTTGAATTGCTAATTCCACTTTGTTAATCTTGTCGGCCATCTAAATTCTGAATTCGATTTCTGACATCTCAGCAATTGTTTATGAATGGGATCTTCAATTACATCTGCTTTCCTTGGGTGGGTTGATCTATTCTGGTTATTCATGTTACCAGTGTTTTTGCACTGATTCTGCCCCATGGTTGTTTTATTCCCTTTGGTTTTTTCCCTGGGGCTTTGTCGAGGGCCCGTGCAGTGTTGTGGCCTGAGAAACTGGGGCCCTGTCTGGTGTGGTGGGGCTAAGTGGTTCTGTCTGGTTTTCAGGTGATTTCTTTTTTTTTTTTTTTTTAAGTTTTTTTTTTTATTTATTTATTTATTTTTTTTTTTTAATTTGGCCGGGGCTGGGTTTGAACCCGCCACCTCCGGCATATGGGACCGGCGCCCTACCCGCTGAGCCACAGGCGCCGCCCTTCAGGTGATTTCTGTTCAACCCTAGTGAAACATTTACTCTGGGTTGAGGTCTCAGCTGTGGAGAAAAACCAGCAATTAAGTCACCCTGACTACCTCTGGCACCAACTGGAAAAGGAAAATCAAATCTTCCTACAACCACACACCCAGGGCACCACCTGAATAGTCCTTGTCTATTGGTTCAGTTTGAAAGGTCGAAATTGATTATCTCAGTTGGCACCTATCTTGGGTGGGAGAGTTCAAGATGTCTCTGGGAACTGGGTCACAGGGGTCTGGTGACTACTCTGATATGGCTTACTCCATTGCTGCGTGGAGTCAGGAGGAGCCACCTAGCAAATAGATCAGTCTGGGAAGGTTGATGCCTCCTTCCCCACCTTGCCCCTTTGTTGGACCCAGTCACTGGTATCACTGCAGATGGCTGACCTAGTTGCCTGTAGTGAACAGATACTCCAGGGGTTTTGCACCTGCCTGAATCGCAAGGAAATCTGCCAGGCCTCTGCACTCTGCCACTATCTAGCAGGAGGACGTGAGGCTTTACATCCTCGAGCGCTTGATGAAGGTCGGGGAGTGTTCACTCAGGCTCAGCCCCACCCCTGATTGATGTTACTGACAGAACAGAACAGAATAGAACAACTTTGCGGGATTCTGTCTCTGTTCCTCCTAAAATCGCCTGCAGAAGAGAAGCTGTTCTGACTTCCAGCATCTTGTCTTTGCTGCTGGAGGTTTGTATATGGTTACCTCTCTGAATCGGCCCACCCTGGAAGCTTCCTGGGTTTGTGGGTAGCCTCAGGCAAATCCTTTACTCATGGGTGGCCTCCTCTGTTTGCCCAGGGAGACAGGGGGTGTGGCTTCAGAATATCCAGGAGTGAGCTGTTTTGCTGTTAAAAAAGAACAGCTATTGATACGCCTCTGGGAACCGCCGCTCTAGTGTTGCTCGCACCCAGCCAACCCTTCAGCCGCAGTTTATGCTCTGTCCACACCCCTTGATAGATCATCCAAATTCCGGATTCCTGGGGGACAGGCCTTCTGATCTTAGAGTGAGGGCAAAGGAGAGTGCTGGGAACCCAGAGCTGTAGGTAGCAAGCACACACAGTTCCACACAGTTTTATGCCTGGCCGCACAACTGCCATAAGTCAGCCACCACTCCACGTCCCAGGGAACCACCGGTCTGGAGCGGTTCCCTTCCAGCCGACCGTCCTCTCCTCGCTCCCACGCCCCAGAGTCAGCGCAGGTCAGGCACTGTTCCCACCCCATGTGAAATCACCCAAGGATCCGGACTCCTTGGGGACATGCCCCAAGACCCCAGAGCGAGAGTGGAGGGGAGCGCTGGGAGCTCAGCATTGCAAGCAGGGAAGATGCATAGTTTCACTCAGTTTTATGCCTGGCTGTATTGCTGCCCAAGAAGGGCTGCTGCAACATGCCTCGGGGAAGTGCCACCCTGGTGTGGCTCCCCCTCAGCTGACTGCCCTCTCCTCGCTCCCGTGCCCCAGGGTCAGCGCTGACCCACCGCATCTCAGGCACTGTCCACACCCCTCGAGAAATCACCCAAGAATCCAAACATTTGGGGGACAGGCCTCCAGACCTCAGTGTGAGTGGAGGGGCATGCTGGGAGTTCAGGGTTGCAGGTAAACGATATTTACAGTTTTATACATTTTTATGCCTGTCAGGAGGATGCCATGGCACCCTAGTAGGGGAGGTGGGTCCAGTTTTTAGAAGGTCTATCCCATGGAAAGTAGCGGGAGGGCCTTTGATTTCTGCCCGTTTGTTTCTTTCTTTGTGGGGCTCTTGAGCCAGTCTTATGGGGGAGGGGGGACTCCCGTCTGCTTGGTGATGGATTTTGTACCTTTTGTTTGCATCCTTGTGATTGTAGCTCACCTCAGCAGGGTTGATGTACGTTCTTCAACCTTCTCTCTTGGTGCAGCTCAAATCCACCAGGTTACTTGCTAAATTTTCATCCCTTAATTCTCCTTCTGGACAGGAGCCTGTGTGGAAAGCTGGCTTCAGTCTGCCATCTTGTCTTCCAGCTCTTTATGATTTTATTCTCTGTGTAATGCTTTTGCATGTAGAGTATGTTTAAGATGGTTATTTTTAATTCTTTTTCAGATAATGCAAAGATCTCCATTTCTCAAGGGTTAATTCCTAAAGATTTATTTTGTTCCAATGGGACATGTTTTCTGTATTATCTGTATAACATGTAATCTTGTAGTAAGTTCAGTTAATAGTGTTTTTGTAGTACACTGTTACATTACAAATTTACAATTTTATGTTCTTTACTCAGAAGAATGTGTTTCTACTTCATCTAAGTAAACACAAAAAATGTAAAGTCTCCATCTTTTCTTATATCTGAATAGTGTTCCATGGTATACATGTACCACAGTTTGTTAATCTATTCAGGAGTTGATGAGCACTTGGGTTGCTTCCATGTCTTGGCAATTGTGAACTGAGATGCAATAAATATTCTGGTATAAATGTCCTTATGGTAAAATAATTGTTTTTCTTCTACATAGATGCCTAGTTATGGGATTGTAAGATCAAATGGAAGGTACACTTTTAGTTATTTGAGAATTCTCCATACTTCTTTCCGTAGAGGTTGAATTGGTTTGCATTACCACCAGCAGTGCAAAAGTGTTCTTTTCTCTCCACATCCACGTCAGCATCTGCAGATTTGGGATTTTGTATCTGTAGAGGTTTTGATTTGCATTTCTCTGATGATTAGGGACCATGAGTCTTTGTTCATGTGTTTTTTGGCCATTAACATGTCATCATCAGTAAAGTTTCTGTTCAAGTTTCTTCCCATCTCATGAATGGGGTTGTTTGCTCTTTTTGTTGATTAATTGGAGTTCTCAGTAGATTCTACTTATCAGTTTTTTGTCAGATTCATAGCATGCAAATACATTGCCCATTCTGAAGGCTGTCTGGTTTCTTTAGCTGTGGTAACTTTAGCTATACAGAAGATTTTTTGCTTAATGACATACAATTTATTTATTTTTGAAGTTTCTGCAACTGCCATGGGTGTCTTGTTCATAAAATCTTTTCCAAGGTCTATTTGTCAAGAGTTTTCCTCAACTTTCTGTTATAATTTTTGGTTTTGTGTCTTAAATGTAAATCTTTTATAAGCAGGACTCAATTTTTGTCAGTGATAAGAGGTACTGATCCAATTTCAATCTTCGACATGTGGCTAACAAGTTCTCTAAGCACCATTTATTAAATAGTTATTCTTTTCTTCAGTGCATGCTTTTGTTTGGTTTATCAAAGATCAGATGATGATATGTGGCTGGGTTCATCCATAGGTTCTCTATTCTATTAAACAGGTGTATATCTCTATTTTTTGCCAACCCAACACTGTTTTGATAACTATAGACTTGTAGTACAAATTGAAGTCTGGTAATGTGATGCCTCCAGAGGTAATAGATACCTGTAATACAAATTCTTTATTCCTCAGAATTGTATTGGCTAGTTGGTATTTTTTTTTTCTGGTTTTATATGAAACAAAGTACAATTTTTTGAAGTACTTTAAATATGACTTGGTGTTTTCATGGGAATTGCATTAAATCTGCCAATCACTTCAGGTAGTATGGACATTTTAACAAGGTTGATTCTTCCCAGCCATGATGATGATATGTTTTTCCATTTTTTAGCATCTTCTGCCATTTCTTTTCTTGGGGGTTCATAGTTGTCTTTATAGAGATCCTTCACATACATTGTTAGATATATTACAAGGTATTTAATTTTCCTTGGAGCTACTGTGAATTACATTAGGTTTTTGATTTGACTCTCAGCCAATTATTGGTGTATTATGAAGGCTACTAATTTTTGGACATTGATTCTGCATATCCAGATGTTACTGTATTTCTTAATCTCCTCTAATAGCTGTATAGTTGAGTCCCAGAGGCCTTCCAGGTATAAGATCATGTCATCTGCAAAGAACAAGATTTTCCGTTCACTGTTCCCATTTGAATACCCTTCATCTATTTCTCTTGCTTGATTGCATTAGCTGGTACTACCAGCACTATATTGAATGGCAGTGGTGACAGTAGACATCCGTGTCTGGTTTCAGTTGTAAGTGGAAATGCCATCAGTTTTACTGCATTCAATATGATATTGGCTGTGGGTTAGTGGTAGACGGGCTCTATCAGTTTAGGAAATGTCCCATCTATGACTATTTTCTTAAGTGTTCGTCTCACAAAAAGAATGCAGGATTTTGTCAAATGCTTTTTCTGCATTGAGACATACAATTGAGACAATCGTTTGGTCTTCACTTTTGATATTTTTTTATGTGATGAATTACATATATGGATCAATCTATGTTGAACTAACTTTGCACCCCTGGGATACAGCCTACTTGATTATGATGTGCAATTTTTTTAATGTGTAGTTTATCCTGTTTGCTTATATCTTACTGGATATTATTGTCTCAGTAAATCATTAATGATACTGGACTAATAGATTTTTTGTATTTATTGGCTGCTATCCTAGTTTTGGAATCAAGGTGACATTTTCTTTGTAGAATGTGTCAGGAAGGATTCCTGTCTTCTCTATGTTGTATTGAGATTATTGAATATAGTTTGGTAGAATTATGGCGTGAAACCATCTGATCTGGGACTTTTCTATTTTAAAAAAATTTGTATTTTTGATGTAATGTTAGTGCCTGATATAGGTCTATTCAAAATTTCTGATCTTTCAGATTGAGTTTAGGAAGGTGTGATTCTAGTTTTGGTTTATCTAAATCTACATTTTCAGATTTCTGGGCTTAAAGTGGTTTGTAATAATTGTGGAGGATCTTCTGTATTTCTGTGGTATCTCTTATTTCCCCCCTTTTTGTTTCTGATTGAAGTTATTTATCTTGCTTTTCTGCTTTCTGGCAATCATTTATAAATTTTATTAATCTTTTCAAGTTACCAATTTTTTTTGTTTCATTGATCTTCTGAATAATTCTTAATTTCTAATTTCATTTCATTCTTCTCTAGTTTTAGCTATATATTTCTTTTTTGTTTGTTCGTTTGTTTTTTGGTTGGTTTGGGATTTTATTGTATTTTCTTTTCCATTTCCTTGTTATGGCCCATTAGGTTATTAACTTGCTTTCTCTGTGTTTGTTTTCTAGATGAGGACATCTGATGTTATAAATTTCCCTCTTAGGATTGTTTTTGCAGTATCCCACAGGTTTCAATAGCTTGTGGCTATCATTATCATTCTGTTCAAAAAACCTAATGATTTACTCCTTAATCTCATCCTTAATACAACTGTCTTTCATCAAAAGGTTGTTTCACTTCAATGACTGAAAATTGTTTTGTTTAAAATAGTTAAAGGTGATGACCACGCTCTTCTGGCTTTAAATGTTTCAGATGATGGGCGGCGCCTGTGGCTCAGTAAGTAGGGTGCCGGCCCCATGTGCCGAGGGTGGCGGGTTCAAACCCAGCCCCGGCCAAACTGCAACAAAAAAATAGCCCAGTGTTGTGGCGGGTGCCTGTAGTCCCAGCTGCTCGGGAGTCTGAGGCAACAGAATCGCGTAAGCCCAAAAGTTAGAGGTTTCTGTGAGCCATGTGACACCACAGCACTCTACCCAAGGGCAGTACAGTGAAACTCTTTCTCTACAAAAAAAAAAAAAAGTTTCAGATGATAGGTCTTCTGTCATCCTGATATTTTTCCTTTTGTAGGGAAGACATTACTTACTACTGGCTGTTTGCAGGACTTTCTCTTTCCTATTGTCTTTGGCAATATTAACTACAATGTGTGTAGGAAATGCTTTGTTTGGATTGAGTTGTGCTGGAGTTCTGAAACTATCTATTATCTTAATTCTGTGTCTTTCTTAATGCTTGGGGAAATTTACACCATGATTTCTTGAAATAGAGCTTTGGTGCTTTTAGGATCATCTTTTTGTGAGGAATCCTGATAATTTGGATGTTTGACCTTTTAGAGTAATCCCATAACTCTTTCAGGAAATATAATGTGTTTTGTTTCCTCTTTTGTCTGCCTGTTTGAGTGATCAAAAATCTTATCTTCAATTTCTAAATTTCTTTCTTTACCATGTTCTACTCTATTACTGAAGCTTTATACTGTGTTTTGAAGCTCCTTGAATATTTGTTTCAATTCCTTAAGGTCTGCTGTATCTTTTCTACTTATAGGTAGATGTTTGGTGACTTTCTCTTTGATTTTACTAATTTATTGAGACAACTTTTTGACTACTTTTTGTATTTTTTTCCTTCTATTCCTCATTTCCATTCATGTCTTTGCCATCTATATTCTAAATTGTATTTCTGACATTTAAAAGATTTCTCTATTGATGGTATTTTCTGCTTTATCTCCTTGTATTCTTTTGAGGTAATTGATCAGATCTGATGTTTCATGCTGTCAGGATTCTTCTGCTGGTTCCTCCCCATGTGTATTTTCAGCTTTTTTTTTATATTAATTATACTTTTTCTTAGCTGAAATGTCAGGTTGTCCCTAAATAGTTATTGAGAGATAATCTAATTAAGGACATTAAGCAGCACCCCAGAGACCTATTTGAAAACTAAAACTGGTGTGTGAGATCAGATCTGGAGGCCGTAGGAAGTGGAGATGACCACCTCTTCACCAATTTTCTGGAGCTTGTGCTTATGGCCCTTTCCCCACAGCCTCATGGATCTCCTTTTGGGGCCTACTGTGTGGGTATCTCTGAGAGTAAGCTTTGCTCTCTCTAGTTTTGGTGCGCAGCATAGAGGGGCAGGCCACCAGGTAAGTGTCCTGAGTTGGGGGAGGATACAAGATAGTGCAAACTACTTCTGTTCTGGTGTCAGCTCATTCCCTGTTCATTTTAAAGAAGTCATCCTATTTCACTGGAGTCCCTGTTATAAAAAATTTGAACCACTATGAACTTTATTGGTAATTGCTGGAGGAGAGGAATCCATGAACAGACCACCATTTCTGGCTCTCATGGTGCTAACTCCCTTGTGCAAACATATTTACATCAGTGCAAACCTATGACCCTCCACCAGCAACAGCTGTAGGAGGGGAATCTACCAGTCGCTCTAACAATTTCTGTTCCAGTGGTGCAAACATTCCTTGTGAAAACAGTTTCAAAGAAGCTGTAGCATTACCCCTAAAATCTGATTTGTAGATTTGGTACAATGCAGCCATCACCTGTGGCTGGGGAGGAGGATCTGGTTCCTGGACCTTCCCAGCATAGGTCACCTGAGACTAGGAATGTCTCTCTCTAAGTTGGCAGGAGGGGTGCGAGTAGAAACTGGGCACAGCTACTGAGCAAAAACTCTCCGGAGGGCAGAGAAAATATCCCCCTTACAACAAGGGAGATCCAGGAGAATCCACACCATGTCAAAGGTAGTGTTTCACAGCCACAATTGCCTCTCACGACTATTATAGGCACTTGAGTCAGTGGCCCACAAAATAGAAAGGTCTCTCAGAGATCTTGTCAAACATCCTGACCTCTGCAGGGGGTATTCTGTCAGGCAATCAGAAAGTGGAGAGGATGGGCTGTGGACTCAGGATTGCAAAGGAAAATTTGATCTTTTGCTGCTGGCAGCATGGGAAACCAGAGGTGAGAATCCTTGGCACAGGAGAAGAGGATTCATGGCTCTCCAAGAGGTCCTTTGTTCCTGGCTCACTCATAGAAAGCCCATTTGGGGGGGATGTCTCCCTTCCCAGTTGGCAGTAGATGCATTCTGTCTAGTTGCTCCTTATCTGATCTCTATTCTCTTTCTCACCCTCTCAATATGCCTCAGTGGGGATAATGTGTACTTTTTTTTTTGTCATTGTGTTCAGCTCTCCAATTTCAGTTTCCTAAAGTTCTCTTCAGTTTAATTTTTCTTCTTCTGTACATGGGCTTTTGGTGAATGTTGCTTCTAGTTGTTCATCTTGTCCCGTTATTTATTTATTTATTTGGAGACAGAGTCTCAAGCTGTCACCCTGGATAGTGCCATGGTGTCACAACCCACTGCAACCACAAACTCTTGGGCTTAAGCAGTTCTCTGGCCTCAGTCTCCCAAGTAGCTGGGAATACAGACACTGGACACAGTGCCTGACTATTTTTTTTAGGGGAGGGGGCCGGTGGGGGCTGTAGTTGTCATTGTTTGGCAGGGCTGGGCTAGATTCAAACCCACCAGCTCTGGTGTATGTGGTTGGTGCCCTAGCCGCTGACCTTCCCCTTTTGTTATGTTACAATTGTATATGACAATATTGAACTCTAAATATTGTTTAGCATGATTAAAAATTTCACTATAAATCATTTATTCATTTCCAATAAAATTCTCTGTGTTTACTTGCCTGTATGAATAAAAAACATCTCTGGTATGTTTGTAACTTACATGTTTGTTTTAGTGGTTTTTGGTCAAAATGTGTTTGATTGTTTCTAGGTGAGTATTCATGAAAATTGTAATTTCAGCTACTATATATTGATGAATATGTATTACATTTATGTGAGAGAGCTACTTTTGTAACTTGAAGGGAAATTTTGAAAAGTTTTATAACTGTATATTTGAGATATAATTTTTATTCTCATTGTCGTAAAACACATAATATAAAATTTACAATTTAATTATTCACATCAGTCATGTTAATTATATTTACAATATTATGCAATGCATGTCTAAAATGCACACATCTTGCAAGACTAAAATTCAGTAATATAAAACAAAAACTATTTCACCATTGCCTAACCCCTGAGAAATATCATTATTTTATTTTGTGTCCAAGAGTGTACCTACATCAGAAATAGTATTATATAAATGTAATCAGATATGCTACATCTGTATATTTTTGACTGATATTTAAATATGCATAATGCCATCAAAGTATATATCTCTATTGCATCTATTATAAGTTTATCTGCTTCTGAAAACCTCAAAAATAATACATTATATTCCAAATTGTATTTCTTAGTAAGGGCAGTTTGGATTGCTTTCATCTTCTGGTTTTTGTGAGCATTGGTGTATTAATGTGGGTAAGGGTATATGTGAAACTTGGTAAACGGTCTGTGAAGCTAGTGAATGATGCCCCATGATCATATTAATGTACACAACTGTGATTTAATAAAAAAATAAAATAAAATTTGCCCTTCTGGAACTTTTCATTAGGAAAAAAAAAATACATGCAAGAATTTATACCTATGTTTCTTCTGATTTATTGGTTTAGTTGCCTGCCTTTTTGTCAGTACAAAACTACTTTGATTACTATAGCTTTTTAATGTTTTGAAACCAGAAAGAGTGGTGTCTATAACATTTTTTCTCTTTCTAATGATTGTTTGGATCTCTGTGGTGCCTTAGGATTCCAGTGGATTTGGCGGGGGGAGTGGGTGACTGTTTTTCTTTTTGCAAAAATAAAATGGGAGTTTTAAAAAGATTACATTTAATCAGCAAATAAATTTGAGCAGTATGGGTATCTTCTCAGCGTTAAATCTTCCAGTGCTTTGCAAGAGTTTATTTCCATGTATTTGTGGATATTTTTCTGTTCTTTCTAATTGATTTATACTTCTTTTCCATTTTGGTAAGAAATGAAAGTGTATAAAATTTCAATTTTTAAAATTGCTTCATACTTATTTGTGACAGAACAGTTGTAGTTCCAGGAAAATGTTTTATGAGCTAATGAGAAGATTGTATATTCTGATATTCTATGTCTCTATACACCTATTAGGCCTAATTGCTTTATAGTATTTTCAAGGTTTTTTTTTTATTAATAATTTGAATGTATTTATTACTGAAAGTAGAATATTGAAGTATTCTATTATATGGCTTTTTATTTCTTGCTGCAATTCTGTCAATGTCTTTACATTTTTGTGACCTTCATTTCAAGAGAATGATATATATATATTATGCATATATATATTATTTATGCTTGCAAGCAAGACAATTTTATTTAATGTCCTTTGTCTATTGTGAAAGTATTTAAAGTATATTTTTTAAAATGTAATATTTTTAACATAAAATGTGATGTACCTACCATAATTGTGATCTCCTCTGCTCTCATATTCTTTTTTTTTTTTTCAGACAGAGTCTCACTATGTCACCCTCAGTAGAGTGCTGTAGCAATACCGCTCACAGCAACCTCAAACTCTTGGACTTAAGCAATTCTTTTGCCCCATACTCCCAAGTAGCTGGAACTACAGGTGCCCACCACAATAGCTGGCTATTTTTTTGTTGCAATTGTTATAATTGTTTTGCTGGCCCATGATTGGGCTCGAATCTGCCACCTCATGTGTGGCCAGTGCCCTACTCACTGAGCAACAGCCACTGAGCCTGCTCTCTTATTCTTAACATCTTTTTTTGACATGTGTTTTTCTATCGCACCAATTTTAGTATATTGCTTTTATCAGATATGAAGTTGTGACTCTTGTACACAATGTAGTTGGATTTTCGATAGTCCCTTTGTGGAAGAGATTTCCATATGTCTTTTAAGTGGAGCATCTATTGCATCAACTTCATGTAATTTTTAAAAAGGCAACAACTTATTCTTTCTCTGATTGTTTTCTACATTTGTCACAATTTGCTGTTTTTCTCTTTTGATATCCTTTGTGTCTCTTTGACTTTTAGAGACATCCTGTATTTTCACATTTTCTTCTCTGTATCTCTGTAAGTATTCTTTATTTTTATCATGAGAATTTTCTAAAATCTTTTGAATTTACAAGATACATTAAAATGGTGTAACTTAACATCGCTTTTGTATAAAATTTTATTGTCTTTCCAATTTTATAGCACAATTAAAATGTTTTATGCACTATTATTATAACACCACAGTTTTCTTTTCTTTTTATTTCTTTATATTTCTTTTGAGACAGAGTCTCCAGCTGTTGCCCTGGGTACAGAACTGTGGCATCATGTTCAGAGCAAGCTCAAACTCCTGGGCTTAAATGATTACTCTTGCCTCGGCCTCCCAAGTACCTGGGATTACAGGCACCTGTCACAGTGCCTTGCTGCTTTTGGTTGTAGTTGTCATTGTTTGGTGGGCACACTCCTGGAAAACAGGTTGGGGATTGATCAAGAACTGTGTAGAGAACTGTGGGGCCAACGGGGGACTTTCCCTTGGGCTCAGAGAGCTGAGTTGGGAGGAGAGGTCATTGGCCAGAGACAAGAGTGTGTGTGTGCAGATGTGCCACAGACACACATGTTCACTGCCACCGGCTCACCAGTACTCAGGCCTGGCCCCTTTCAGCAGTGGTGCACCTTTACCCCTTCATCCCCCCAAAAGTCTGAGAATCTTGGTGTCTCTTCCTTGACTCCCCAGCTGTCAGTCCCCTGTTTTTGGATTCTTTCCTGTATCTCATGTCCCTTCCGCCCTCTCTTTTCCCCACTCTCCCCTCCTGCTTGCCTTCTCCCTCCTCTCTCCTGGTCCTCTGCTGGGGATGCTGGCTGCTCTTGCCTCCTTCGACCAGTAGATGAAGCCTCTCCACAGCAATGGCACCCACATTTTTGTTTGGGCTAAAACTCAACAGGCTGCTCCCTCTGCACCCTGGAACTTCTGAGCTTTGGGTGTGGTGTTCTTAGGAACCATACTGGGTCCTGGGGATAGCAGAATCCCCAGAAGCCCACTAATGGGGGAAGGAGGAACCTGGAGAAATCACTGGTCTAGTTCTCTGCTTCAGAGTTGGGGCTCCAGGACACCTTTTCATTGCTCCATTAGTAAAAGAAAAACAAAACAAACAAAAAAATTGACCAAAACCAAAAACCTCTCCTGTATTTAAAATCCAGGATATCTTACAGAGCATATCAGGCAGTCTCTGAGAATTTCAGAAAATATGGCAGCAGGGGCCTCATGCTTTTTGGGGCACAGGAGCAGAAGCAATATCCCGTGTCTCTTTGGACAGACGAGGTGTTTTCAGATCCACCTTGGTGTGTGCACCTACTCCACCCATTTCACCCAGGCAGGAAGTCTTGTTTTCCAGGAGTGTGTTGTCCAGCTGGAAGTTCCCCCTAAGCAACTTCTGTGAGCTGGAAACCTGCTGTCAAAGGAATTTCATCAGCATCTTGTGGCAGCAATGGCAGCAAGGACTAAGTCTCTGGGAATAGTCTTCATGGTCTAGGCCTCACAGCATTAGGCCCAAGTTCATTTATTCATTCGGACAGATGTCATTATCCCCATTTTACAGAAGGGGAAACTGAGGCTCAGAGGAGCTATTGCCTGCCCCACTGGCACAGCAGGGACAACTTGTGCATAGGTCTGTTTGTATGTGAAGCTTGGCTTATTGCACTGCCAGGCCCTCAGGTGCAATAAGGGGAATTTGTTAGTGGAGAGTGAGTCCCCCTTCCAAGCTAGCCTCTCACTTGTGTTTTCTGCTCTCTGTATTCATCTGGGAGGTCCTGCCGATGCTGAAGCTCCTTGCAAGGTGTGAAATGTTGGCTAGTGGACCTCAAGGTGACAAAACATTCCTGAAGGGCTGGATCATGGTTAATTGAAGGAACTGATAAACTTCATGAATAAGGCAATGTCAGAAGACTGGCTTTTAACTAGAGTTTTTTTTTTTTGTTTGTTTGTTTTTGTAGAGACAGAGTCTCACTTTATAGCCCTCGGTAGAGTGCCGTGGCATCACACAGCTCACAGCAACCTCCACCTCCTGGGCTTCAGCGATTCTCCTGCCTCAGCCTCCAGAGTAGCTGGGACCACAGGTGCCTGCCACAACTCCCGGCTATTTTTTGGTTGCAGTTCAGCCAGGGCTGGGTTTGAACCCGCCACCCTCGGTATATGGGGCTGGCGCCTTACCGACTGAGCCACAAGCACCGCCCTTGAGTTTTTTTTCTAGCTTTTTTTCTTATATAATAAGAAATGAGGTAATCTCACTTTTTCATATTCCCAGACTAAATGAACAGCTATGTCTCTGGAAGCCTTGAGCATGTTGTTGTGTGGTGCATTGTACAGGAACACCTGGTAGACTATTTATCACAGCGGGAGCAGGTAACAATAGATACATAACACATACCCAGCACATCTTGAGAGCCTATGATGTGCTAAGAAATATGTGTGAATATGAAACTTCATGAAGTATAAATTATTATTAGCATCATTTCACAAATGGGGGCATGCAAACTCAGAGAGGTGAAGTAACTTGTGTAAGGTCACACAGCTGGTAATCTGTACAGCCAGATTTGAAGCCAGGTCTGCAGGGCACCCTCCTTTCAAGGCATTCTATTTAAATGAACATTTGATTTGCCTTTCAAATGACTTCAGGGCTCCTTAGAAGTGCAGAATGCCCCAATTTATCTGGATACTTCTTAGAAGTTAAATGTGTTATTAGAAATAAATCAGTTTAATATTTTAATTCATAATCATGGGCTTGACAATGCTTTTTTCTCTCTCTAGAAAATGCAAGTTTGCAAAATTAAGGTATTTGCTTTAGAGACTCCCCCCTGTGTTTTTCGGAATCCCTTTAGAGTGAGAATTCCTGACCTTGACTCAAGTAACTCTCCTCTGAGCTGGTATGGTACAATTGACTTTATGTTTGTTTACTGGAATTGCTTCTGTATCCCTGAGCCAATGAGGCAACCATTCTGTTGATGTAGAAGAAACCACACTCTGTTAAAAAATGTAAAGAAGTTTTTCTGGGCCAAATTTGAAGATTCCAACATGGAGCCATACCCAAGAAGCCTTGAGCAAGTGGCGTTGCTGAGTGTAGGTTTACAATTTGGTTTTATACATTTTAGGGAGACAGAAATTACTGGTGAGGTTATAAATCAATACATGGAAAACATACATTTTTTTTGGCCCCAAAAGGTGAAAATCTGAAAGCAGGAGCCCACAGGTTATAGGTGAGTTTAAAGATTCTTTAGCTGACAATTGGCTGAAAGAGTTAGGCTCTATCTAAAAGACCAGGAGTCAGTGAAAAGGAATGCTTAAGATAAAGGGTCTGTTAATCAGAGACAGAGCACTGGACCCACTCAAGTGTTTTGTTGTGTATACTGAGGACCTGCAGGGAAGGCTTGCATAGCCTTAGGCCTGTTAATGAGTCACAGAGGACATCTCTAAGAAGTGAAGGGGGTATGATGAGGAATGTTTGATCTCTTTTCTCATGGCTAGCAACACAGTTTTAGGGATCCCCTTGGCCAAAAGGAGTCCAGTCAATCAGTCAGTGAGGGTGGGGGAGCTTTAAGATTTTATTTTAGTTCACACTTTCAGAGATTTTTTCTCCAACACTAGGCCTATCCCTATTCTATGTCAGGTTACAATTGTCCTGATATGTCTGGGTATGTGGAGGACCCTCCTAAATATAGCGATGGGAGGTCTCACTAATGTCCCTGGGATCAGGTTGGGGTTTCTGCAGCCCAAAAAACTCTGAGGAGGGACACTTAGTACACTTCAGCCAGGTACCCGTTAAGATAGAACAACCCCAAGTTTGTTGCTTTCGGGTTGACCTCGATCTGTGATGGGGCATCCGGAGGCAGGTTCCAGCTTCCATCCTGCCTCTGACTGCTAATGAAGAGAGATTAGCCGAGAAGGGTGAAGTCTAGAAGAACAGGTCTTCTCAAGGAGACCACAAGGATACACATGCAGGGTCCTCTCCATGGTGACTCAGCTCTTGGGAATTTGTAAATTTAACTTCCTGAAACTTGGAAATTTCCAAGTTCTGTGAAATCCTGTAGTTCTGTAGGGGCGGGACTAGCATCTCCCGCTTGATTCAAACTGGCCAATGAGAAGGGTGCCTGTGGGGTGAAACTTTTTGACTGTCAATAAAAAGAGAAAGACCAAGGCAGTTGGGGAGCACGGCCATTTGGAATTCTTCTATGCTGTTTGGAATTCTTCTATGCCGTAAGCTCCCGGCTGTTAAATAAAGCCCTTCCTCTTATAAACGTGGTGTTTGCGTGCTCTTTCTCTCTGTTGGGCCTTGTCTTCCTGCAACACTGATGGCAGCCCAGAAGCTCCGGGTACACCTATAAGAGAAATGATAGCTGCTATACTCTTCTGGGCCATGTGAGAGGGTGGTGTAGAAGGTTTCCACTTTCCAACTTTTGGAAAAGTCCTTCTTTACTGTTATCCCAAGAGATACCAACAGGCCTACATATTCCATGTTCTCCAGCCTGGCTCAACTTTCTGAGGACTGCTTCTATGCACAGGCCTTGTTGACACAAATGCAAAATACCTGAGGAGCTTCCAGTTAATTAGGGAAAGGACCTCATATCCTGAATGCCCAGAAGAAGGACCCAGAAAGTTCAAGGGAGCATTGCCACTGAGAACCAGCTCAGGGCATGTGGGATCCATGTGGGCAACAGGAGCAGGTGGTGTGGGCCACCCCTACCTCACCTGGGGACATTATTGCCATGGTGGTCCGTGCCTCTGAAGTTACTGCTATGAATGGCCTCCCAGCTAGTCTATTCCTGGGCAAGAGGACAGCAGGACCAGTATTCCAATGTCACAGTGAGGGGGTGTGCAGGCTGGCTGGCTCATCAAATGACACCTGCCATTGTGGGAAATGCCTTTTAATGGGTCAAATTCACCTCTCCCCATTCCTTTTCCTTGCCTACTCCCATAAATTAGGCATCTGGCAGGCTGGGTGGGGAGAATGTATATCTAGAACCTCTGGAATCTCTAGACAGCCTCAAGTGTCGTTCCCAAGGGAGGGGCCGTCCACGTTCCCCAGACAAATCCTCACATGGCTGCCTGGTCCCTGGTCAGCTTCCCTGGGGACTCAGACTGACCGATGAAACACGGGGCAGGCCCCTGAGCAGTCTGGGCCTGCCTGGATGCTTCCCCACACAAGCATGGAGGTCTCCTGTCCTCCTTGTCCTCAGCCCCAGGAGAATATGCTGTCCCAGTGCAAATACCTAAGCCAGGAGAATCCTGAGGTACCCCAAGAGGGTACCGTACACCTGAAGGGGTGGGCTGCCCATTTTAGAAAATTTGGGAGACTGTTCTGTAATGGGCTGTGTGTGATAGGAGGGGTTCAGCTGACCAATTTCCAGATTTATCATCACCAGGGCATTGGGAACATATATGAGGGTAAAATATGTTTTTACTCTTGGAAAAAATTAAAAGAAGAAAGACCTCAATTTATTTCTGTTCAATTATGTCTTCACTGAGACAATGGGCATTTATGGAGTGCCTGCTATGTGCAAGGTTTGTGGGTGTAATGTGGGGTGAGGTCAAATTGTTCCTTCTTTTCACAGGAGAAAGAATAAGAAAACAGGTAAAAGATCTGGGTACAGAGTCACACAGACCCATGCATCTTCCACCCAACCAGGCCCTCTCTGTTCATTTTGTGCAGATGGGAGAGGATGGTCCCAGGACATAAAGGCATCTTAGCCTGGGGCCTGGCATGGGTTCAGTAACACCCAGCGTCAGAGGCTACCGTCTCACTTGGTATCCCTGTAGGCTCCAGTTCCTTCCTAGAACAAGGTTGGATGGCTTCTATGGAAGGCATAAGGAGAGAAGGTTAGTGCATGCACCAGGGTCAGGCTGCCTGGGTTCAAATCACTTGTCTTCTGCTCCAATTAGCTGAGACCTTGGAATGTTACAGCATTCCTTTGGGCTGAAGTGTTCTGCCTGTGAAATTGGTGGTCAAAATTATTTTTCTCGCATAAGGATAGCCATGTGGATTGAATGAGAAAATCCATCCAAAGAAGGCTCTTCACATGGTGCTTGGCACACGTGAGCCCCTACTGAACACAGGCTATAATTCTTTCCTATTGTTTTATCTTCTACGGTTTGCCAGGTTTGACACTGAGATTCTGAGAAGACATACCAGCTAATGGATTTTTCACCCTGAGATTCAAAAAGAGTTGTTTGGTTTTGTTGGGGAAGGGATTTTCAACCTCTGGCTGATCTGGTCCCATGTCCCCAAATACAAGAGCCATTCTTGGATTTGGTGCCAGCAGCACAGGAGTAAGTAGAGGCAGTGTCCACCTGTCAGCTGTGTCTCTGCGAGGGAGGCTGAGACAGCACCAGTGTACAGAAGGTGCACAGTTCATTTTCTGGGGTGAACGGACAATTTCCCATTGCAGGGCCCAGACTGTCCTGCTGTTCTATCCTACATTCTTCCCCCATCCGATCCTGCCCATCCTTAGGTTCCAGCCTCAGACTCCCTTGAGACAATTCCCTTCCACTCACCCTCTCATTTGATCATCTGTTTACTTGCTCAATTAGTGCACATGCATGCCAGGCCCATGACAGATCCCAACAGGGCAAGGATGGACAAATCCTTATTACTGTCTGCCAGGAGATGGCCGTGGGGTAGGCAGACAAGTACCTGGGTGACTACAATTCATTAGGCAGTGTCCCCATGACACACGTTCAGGCCTGTTTTAGGGGAACGGGTTGGTCTGAGTCCTAAAGGAAGTTATTGTGACACAAACGAGGCCTTCACAACTGGGAGCAGCTTTCTCTTGATTCCTCAGGGAGGCTGCCCTGCTCCAAGAGGCTGGAGAGGATGCAGAGGATATGGAGGGGTGGAGGCATGGACAAGGAACAGGGCTGGAGAAAGACAGTGACCATGCTATGAAGATGGCTGCCTCATACAGGTGGCTCTGGGGCTCACAGGGCAGAGCACAGATGATTGGAGGAGAAAAGGAAAGGGCAGAGTGGAGACCCCAAGCACTGCAGGGGCCTGGACTCAGCCTGGAGAGAGGTGTCTCTTTTTCAGCATTCAGAGTTAGCAGGAGGTGGGCAGTTCACAGCAACCTTGGGATGTGCCTAATTCACGTGTGTAGCACCTGTGGTGTCTTGTGAAGGGCTGTTAAATATAAACGGAAGCCATTTGCTGCAGTGTTAAACAAATGGCATCAGCTGGATGGGTCTCAATTCAAAAATGCATTCTTCCAATCCTGGCACGTTGCCGAGACTCTCACTTGTTGAGCTTCCCCAGAGCATTTGTCTGGGTCTGATGTCACTAGAAGGGCTGCTGGGAGAGTCTGATCCTCTAGGATGGAAATGGACCTGCTAATAATCAGCCCAGAAGGTCTCTTGTCAGAGGGATTCTTATGGGTCCAGTTAGCATTCTGCATCCCAAGGGTACTTCTCAGCACCCTGGGACACCTCCCCCACCCAGCCAAGGCTGTGCCACCCTCTGTAGTTCTCAACCTTCCTAATGCTGCGACCCTTTAATACAGTTCCTCATGTCATGGTGACCCCAAATCATAAAATTATTTTTCTTGCTACTTCATAACTGTAATTTTGCTCCTGTTGTGAATCTCAATGTAGATATCTGACAAGCAGGATATATTTTCATTGTTACAAATTGCAGGTTGAGTACTGCTGCTCTAGGGTCATGCAGCTATTCACTTGGTCACTTCATTCTCAGCCTAGGGTTCATTTTTTCTCCACAAGAAAAATATAAGAGATTACTTGGCCAGAGAAATGTAACCAGGACAGATGAATTAACTTCCCTTTTTGTTCTGTGACTCAGAACTTCTGGCAAGTGATTACCAATGGTGCATCCTTTTCTGGCGGTGCCTGTGTGTTGGGAAACCCCAGACTGTGCTGATAATGTAGAAACTCAGGTCATCCCCAGGGCTTCTACCACCCTCTGTGTCCTGGGCATTCCCAAGCTGGTGTGCTCAAGTGCAAAATTTTATATTATAATACATGCACATGAACTAGTAAATTGGTGAACTCAAACTAGAGGCAAGAAAAGTTTTGAGAGCTTAGCATGGCCTCACATTAAACATGGGCATTACTTCTACAGAAAAGTGAATTTTTGGATCCATTCAGAAAACAAGGTCAAATCTGAAAGCTCAGCTTCCAAACCTCCTCCTTGTTTATAATGATGTTTTAATGTGGTTTCTGTCCATTCCTAGCTCAAGAATCTGTTAATAAGAACATTAGAGGCTGATGAGAAGCTCTGGTTTAAACACACACACACACACACACACACACACACACACACACACCACTTGCCTCCACTTTCTACCAATTACGAGTTCTGTGACTTTAGATTTTAGTTCCTGTATTTCTCTAGAATCAGATCTTGAGAAAAAGATTTGTACATAGGCAGTTTTTTTTGGGGGGTGGAAGATCCCAGGATGCAGAAGGGAGGCTGGGAATATGAGACAGGGCCACGGGAATCTCACAGTAGCTTCCTCAGTCCTGCTGGGGACCCTCATGGGAACCATAGGGTTCAGACCCAAGGAAGCTGGGGTCTTTCACCTGGCCCCACAGAGGCATTCATGACCTTGTGACATTACCTTCCTTTCGTAATGTTTCTGTTTGGTCTTCTCTTCCCAGACTCTTGATCAGTTTCAGCTATCTGCTCTCTTCTAGCTGGGACAATTCCAGATGCCCTACAGTGGGGTCCTGAATCCACAAAAAGTGTTCTCTTTGTCTTTTAGGAGCTGACTCAGATCTTCGTCTTCACACCTGACAGAACACTGGCATCCCCACCACCAACACAGCTCCATTGCCCTGCTCATCCTGGCAAGTTTAAAATGAAAATGATGGCAAATTAGAGTCAAACCAAGAAGCCACAGCAAGTCTTTCCTCCTCATGTGGCTGAAGCCTTAGTGCCCCCAGTGCTGCCACCTGTCCCTGCCCCTGGAGTGTACCTCCATCCGAACGCACACGCACGCGCACACACACACACACACACACACACACACACTCTCTCATACCGGTGTGGCCAACACCCACTCAAGCACACATCCCAATTTCAGGTTCCCCATCTTAATGGCTAAAATATTCCCAGTGAGCAACACACAGCCCTTTTCTCCTGCATTGCCATTTTATGTTGCTTGAATGCTTGTGTGAATCTAATAGTTTAGATTTATGTTGGGTTCTGTTACACATTATATTTTGATCAACACTAAGATTCCAAAATTTAGATGGAATAAGATAAGAAAACTCTCTTAATCTTTGCACTTGGGTTCTATCAGCTATCAATAATTCATCATTTGAGTCCTTCAGACAGATGTACAAGTTTGAATATATTGCATCCATCACGGAAATTAACTTTAGGGGCAAAATGATGTGAAAGGTCACACAACTTCTCCAGGAGGCAGATATTGTTTTTCAGAGATGAGTCAACTCTTGACACATTTATGTGGAAAAAGCAGGCTGGCAAAATTGAAGAAGCAGTTTGATAGGGGCCCAGGGGGACAGGGACGGCTATCAGGGCATCACTCAGTGTCCTGTAAACAGAGCTCTTTGCTGGCACCAAGAGTCTTGTGCCATGCACCAAACGCAACACACCATGAACCACTTGGGGCTGGAGAGGGTGAAGTTGTGCTGTGTGTTAGGCAAAATCAGGCACGGATCATGTCAGGTGAAGGCATCTCCTTTGGTGGAATTTTGCTTGTCTTGCTCTCATGGTGAATTCCTGGGTAGCAGAACTGGAATTAAGGATTCAGGTCATTCAGGTTGACCTGATGTGACCAATAACTTATTCTCAGGAAGGGAAAGAGGCTAGCAATGTGTGTGCTGTCAAGCCTAGTGGGCAGCTGGAGCTTTGGTGAACTCCAGGAGTTACCCCCCTGAGAGATGAGGACACTCCATTTGCCAGACAAATCACCACCCATCTTGGAGGAGGAAAAATTGAACACTAGACATGAACGCCAAGGCACTTCCCATTTTTGCCCTGTTTCTGGCCAGGCTTGCCTCTAGCCAGGGGAAGTCAAGAAAAGCCTCGAGTAGCATGTGAGGTGGTTATACGGGCATTTACAATGGGTGGCTTGTGGCATTTAGACATGAGGACCAAGTAGACAGGGCAGGGCAGCTCAGAGATGGTCCCTCCAGACATGCCTGCAGTCAAGGAGGAGAATGAGACCTGGCCGATTGAGCAAGTCATTGGGTGTCAGGTTGGACTGCACTGCCCACCTTCCCACCTTTTCCTCAACCCCATTTTCTATGATAGACTTATGCAGCTGAAGGAGGCTTGGAGGCACAGACAACACTCCAAAGCTCAGTTTCTCTACCTGGCCTCATATTTTTTGGCTTTGATTCATGTAGCTATCTACAGGATGATGACTACTAATCTTAGAATTGTTTTCTCCTATCTCTAGGGATGTGGATATGCCATTTAAACTTTGGGATAGAGATGCTTATTAGGGTTAGCACAGCTCGTCTCCATTTCTTCTGTGTAAATAGACAAACAAATTTGCCCTCAATTTTGCTGACTCAAGTGTTCAAGGTGCAATGAGCCTAGAGCCTTAGTGATCTAAAGTAGGTTTCTGTTGTTCCACAGCAGGACAGTTAGCAGAAAGCTCAGAGACGGAGGTGGGGGACACTCAAACAAACTCAGTTACAGTGTTCTCTGCGTGAGATTTCTGTTTCTGCTTCATGTTCAGAGGCAATAGTAGTGAATACTCCAATTCTTGTGTCTCCTGGTACCCCAAAGAGAGATGAGATATTCGTAGACTAGTTATTCTTTACCAAGGAATCATGTTTAGAGCGACAGATAACAACCCTCTGAACTGCTCTCTATGAAAGGGGTGTTCAGTAATCAAGGTTCACAGAAATGTCTTCTGCTTTTAATCTCCAAATGCTTTAAGAAATTCCTTGACATTTAGCTTCTTTTTACATAGGCTATTTTGGACGCTACCAGAAAATTATTTCCTTTTAACTATGCGCAATGAATGTAAAACCTTGTGCATAAAGTCTTAGGCATGCTTATTGAGACTCCATGGCAAATTTGTGGGTGTGTAAATCATGTGGCTTTCACTCTCCAAGTCCATTCTCTGCACCATATACCAGAAAGTCATGGGCTTCTCCCTTCCCCACCAAGGAGAGGGCGCCCTTGTCATCATCAACAGCATTATATGGGAACATCTCTGTATTGCAAATATCCACTATATCCACAAATATCCACTGTAACTTCATTGCTATTGGAGAAGTGGTTAATAAATGAAGGTAGCACAAAATATGATTTCAAATTAGTTAATAAAATTATTTATGCATATTTAAAATACTTTCTATGCTTGATTTAACATCTGTGACTGGTTTATAGATGATGATATAGGTTGATGTTTGTATCTTTGCAATTTTATTTCAATTTAGAAACAGTACAATTATTAATTTTTTTCCAATAATGGAGCCTTTGAGAATTAAGCTTGTCTTTTCTTAAAACACATTTTATGAAAATGATTTTAATATGATTTTAACTATATTTCTGAGGAGTATTTTACAAGAAAAATTCTTTAATGGGACTTAAACAGAAGATCGTTTTGACACCAAGGTGGATGGTTTTTAAGGATGAGGTCTTGTTTGTGGGAGAATGACCTGAGTCTTTTCTACAGTTGAAGAAATTTCTGAAGTTTCTAGAAATGGTTTATTAAGGATTATGAGTCCAATTAAAGTAAACATTGGCTTGTAGTCAATTGGTTACCTGGATCACACTGGGACCAGTCCAGCTGGATCTGTGCAATAAACAGGCAACTGGCAGTTGCTTTTGGTTTCATGGGCCTCTGCATGGGTTACCTTTGTCTAAATTTTGTCTTACTTTAGTAGATATTATTTTAATAGCTGGGTGACTGGTGTGCAGGTGTCATATTTGGTCGTATTAATTTGACTTCTGAAAGGTCCCCTGTTGTCTTGTCGTGCACCTACAGAGTGCATCCCAGGCCAAAAGGACAGGGTCCTCGTCACTCACCTCCCTGGCCACAGTCAGCTGCACTCAACCATCTACCATTATAAGGGGCCATGGCCACAGGGCCTCCCATGATAGCACAGTCTACCTTGGCAAGGGCACTCACCACAGCTCGCAGGCCCAGAGCCTCAGTATTGAAGGAGACCCATTAGTGAAGCAGCCCTATCTGGCTCTGCTTTTCTGATGCTGCAGATACAGAAAACTACACTACTTTATGAATCGTATGTTATTACAAACTGAAGACAACAAATGACTCTGATTATTTTGTGAATTTATTTTCCCTGGAACCTAGAAACCCTTTTAAAATCTCCTGAAGAGCTTGTCACATAAGAAAAAGCCAAGTCCGAGTGTTGGATGTGAACTGGCTCCTCTGATTCAGGGGAGATTTCGTAAACCCCAGGAACACTCTGCCCAGGAAAGGGAGGAGAGGCTCTCAGAAAGGGAATGGGGTCTCTGTCCCTCTTGGTTCAGGACCCTGGATCAGAGGGAAGCACTCTGACAGGCACAGGTAGCCCCCAGCCACCACCCTGATTCCCCAAATTTCCTTCCATGGAAGCAGGAGAAGCAGAGTTCGGACACTTCTCCCTGCTGTGTTTGAGAAAGTCAAAAGCTTGAGTGTCCAGTGAGGGTGTATATTTAAAGAGAAAAATATTTCAAGAGTGTTTGAGATGAGAAATCAGACTGAAAATGATCCACAAAAAAGCATATGTGCAGCATCTAGAAATACTTAACAACCGCTCAGAAGAAACAAGGGGAAGTTTTTGTTAAGGGCCTACAGAAGCCTCCCATGGGGCTTTCATTTACCAAAGGTTCAGCCATTTATGACAATAACTGGGGGGTGCTCAGGACCTGGGCCAGGAGTGGCACCCTGTGTGTGTGTGTGTGTGCGCACACAAGCGTGCACGCATAGGGGTCCTTGGCAGGGTCAAGGAGACTCAGATCCTGGTGGAGCTGAAAGGAGAGCTGGTCCAGCACAGCCTTTGACTCTGGCTGTAGGCACAGACACCTACAAGGTGCTTTCAAAATTCTAGACCCTTGGCAGTGCTGGCAAACCAGAGCCACCGTCCTGGTTGCTGGAACCTTGGGGCCAGACAGGGAGCCTCGAGAGAAATCAGATGTATGCTGAGAACCACCCCCTGAAGGCTACCACACATCCTGAATTCCAAATGCTGAGGGACTGGGGACCTGCATTATGTCTCTTCTAATGGATGGTTCTTATTTATTCCCAGGCACTGGGAAAATGCCGGGTAAAGGGCACACACCCAGGATCTTCTGCTACTGGACCTCTCAGCAGCAAAATCTCTGGAGGGGACAAGAGGACTGGGCCATCCTCCACTTCTGAAACTTCCAGGATTTCTCAGAGCTCCCTGTTAGCCCCCTGGGCTCCTTCAAACCATTAGACCCTTACTGCTTTGAGGTTTACTTCTGATTTTTTGTTCTCTGGCCATCTGTCAGTTAAATATTTATTCAAAAATAAAGATAAATGCATGCCAAATATTTAACAAGTCCCAGGAAATAGTTGTAGGGTGGCTGTACCTTCTTAAGCACAGAGCCGGTGAAGAACACATGATTAATTCTTCCATGCAGAAGAAAGGGTGGAGTGACTGCCCAGGCCTTCAATCCCACTGCAAAATGGCCAGTCAATAAAAGCTAAGGACTTTCTTTATCCATTCATCGGCCTTATTGTTTATTTTTGAAAATTAATACATCCACAGGGTGGGTTATCAATAGCTTCTTCCCCTTAACCACTGCTCCATAAATGTCTCTGAACAGAGAGTGATTTCACAGCCACAGATAGATTACTGAGTGAGGCCCAGGGTGGTGAAGGGAAAGAGAGCAGGCAGAAGTGTCTTTCTTGGCTGCTGCAGGGACCAGGGGAACTGGGGAGGGAGACCGGGAAAGCCTTGGGCTGGAGGCCCCAGGTGCTTGTGCCAGGACTGAGTGTGGTTTCTGCAAAAACAGTCCCGCCCTGAATGGGGGAGACTGAGCCCTTGCCAAGGGGCTTGTGGGATGCCCGGGCTTGTGAAATGGCTGCAGCAGGCAATCTCAGCAGGAAGGTCAAGGGCAGGTGTGTGTCCACTCCTAACAATCTGCAGACTTGATTGGCTTGACTCACCAGAGTCTCTGACAGCCTGGAATTGGTGGTTGATGTTTAGAACTCCAGGGATTTCACATAAAAAAATGTTTCTGGCTTCTTGGGAAATTTCCAAAGGCTTTGGGCCCTCAAGCTGTTTGGCTGATGAGCCATGGTCAGCCAGAGCTGCTGGCCTTCTGACAAGGAGGGCCTGGCTCTGGGTGCCCAGTTCCACCCAGACCAGGTAAGGAACAGGAGTTACATGCTATATGCTCAGGTGGGTGGGCTTCCTGCCACCTGAACGTCTGGTCTTTCTTCACCCACTGGGAATGACACAGACTAAGGGGAGGCAGAGAAAGCCAGGGAACATGGGACAAGGCTGGGGTGGATGCTATCAGGTGGAGTAAGCTAAACACTCGCAGGTCTGGAGGCTGGAGTGACCATCCTGGCTCTGCTCTGTCATGCCAGGAGCAAGAGGCGAGAAGGAGACCCATCTGTAGACTCAGCTGTACCTCAATAGGCCTATTTGACAAATATCTTTCTACAATCCTTACAGATCCCTAGCCTTCTGGGGAGCTCTCCACCCCATCTTAGCTGTGCAAACCCCAAGGCAACCTTAGTAGATCTGGGACAAATAGGCCTGTATCCGTTATGGACAGGCAACATCTACTTTATGGAATGAGACCTGTGAGTGCCCAGAAGGGTCATTACTTGGTTTTTCTGAAGAAAAGGAACCCAGAAAGGTCCTGATTCACCCGTCTTCAGGCAGACCTGTGTACCAGGTCCCTTCCAGGTTCTGAGAAGCTTGAGTAACAAGCAGCCAAGAGGCAGCACTGAGCTTGAGGTGGAACCAGCAAGGAATGTGGAGCCAGATGTGCTGAGGACTCAGAGGGGACTTCCTGGAGGGAGCATGTGAGCTGTGGGGATGCGGGTGTCCCCAGCAGAAAGCACAGCCTAACAGCTGTTAGTATAAAGTGCAAAGAGTCCCTTTTTGGTGTCTCTAGCCCGCTTTTTTTTCTTTGTTTTTTTTTTTTAATAAATTTTTTATTTCAAATTAATATGAGGGTACAAATTTTTAGGTTATATTGTTCTCACTTCCAATGTAAAGTTCAAGATGTATAAGAACCCCTCACCAAGGGGGCTTGCTAAACACTCTATCATTGTGCACATTAGGTGGGATCCACCAAATACCTTCTCTCTTCCCATCAACTGCCCTTCCCACATCCCCCTCCCATTTCCTTCCCACCTCTCCCCCTTTCTAGACTATATTTTTCTTTTGTCATTTATATGAGGGTGTAATTGTTTATATATTGGTTTCATATTGGTATTGAGTACATAGGACTTTTTTTCTTGAGATACTTTACTAAGAGGAATGTGTTTCACTTCATCCAGGTAAACATAAAAGATGTAAAGTCTCCATCTTTTTATGGCTGAATAGTATTCCATGGTATGCATGTACCACAATTTCTTAATCTATTCATGGGTTGATGAGTGTTTAGGTTGCTTCCACGACTTGGCAAATATGAATTGAGTTTCAGTAAACACTCTGGTGAAAATGTCTTTGTGGTAAAATGATTTTGTAGATGCCTGATAATGGGATTGTGAGATCAATGTGAACCTCCATAGAGTTTATATTAGTTTGCAATCCCACCAGCACTGTAGAAGTGTTTCCTTTTCTCCACATCCACACCAGCATCTGCAGTTTTGAGAGTTTGTGATGTAGGCTGATTTTACTGGAGGTAGGTAATATCTCACCTGAGTGGTTTTGATTTGCATTTCCCTGATGATTAAAGATGATGAACATTTCTTTTTGTTTTTTGTTTGTTTTTACTTTATTTATTTATTTATGTATTCATTTTGAGACAGAGCCTCAAACTGTCGCCCTAGGTAGAGTGCAGTGGCATCATAGCTCATAGCAACCTCCAACTCCTGGGCTCAAGTGATTGTCTTGCTTCTGCCTCCCAAGTAGCTGAGACTACAGGCACCTGCTACAACGCCCAGCCACTTTTTGGTTGTAGTTGTCGTTGTTTGGCAGGCCTGGGCTGGATTCAAACCTGCCAGTTCAGGTGTATGTGGCTGGCACCTTAGCCACTTGAGCCACAGGCACCGAGCTCGATGAGCATTTCTTCATGTGTTTGTTGGCTATTCATCTGTCATCTTCAGAGAAGTTTCTGTTCAAGTCCCTTGACTACATAGAAGTGGGGTTGTTTTCTTTTTTTGTGGTGATTAATTTGGGTAGATACTAGTTATCAGGATTTTGTCAGATTCATCACATGAGAAATTTCCTTCCATTCCTAAGGCTGTTTGCTTTGTTTGTGGTCCTCTTAGCTATACAGAAACTGTTTAGCTTGATCAAATCCCATTCATTTATTTTTAGTGTTGCTACATTTGCCATGGGTATATTCCTCATATAGTTTTTCCCAAGGTCAATATCTTGAAGTGTGTTTTCCTCACACTCTCTTCTAGAGTTTATATTGTTTTATGTCATAAATTAAAATCTTTTGTCCAGTGAGAATCAATTTTTTTCAGTGGTGAGAGGTGCAGATCCATTTTCAGTCTTTCACATGTGGCTGACACGTTCTCCCAGCATCATTTGTTAAACAAGAATTATTTTTCCTAGTGGATCATTTTGTTAGGTTTATCAAGATCATATGGCTGTATGTGGCTGGTTTCCTCTCTAGATTCTGTTATCTATTCCATAGATCTGCATCTTTGTTTTTGTGCCAGTACCTTGCTATTTTGATCACTGTAGACTTGTAGTATAATCTGAAATCTAGTAACATGATGCCTTCAGGTTTATTGATATTTCTAGCTGGCGTTTCCTGGGATGCTAGTGTGGAAGCTGGATGGACATTTTAAGGCCTCTTCCTTGCAGGTTTTAGGTCAGCACTCTGCCTGACAGATGCTGGTGGTGTGAAATTGTTTTTTTTGATCTTCTGTCTCCTATTGTCATCATTAGGATTCTGGAAAGCCAACCTGTTGTCTGGTTTAGGTGGCTGGAGACTCCTACAAACTTTTCTTATTTGATGGGTCCTAATTACTCAGGAGGAGAAGTGGCTAAGTCCTAAAGGTCCCTTTCCATCCTATAATCTCTGGGTACTGCCCCTTCCCTGATGGCATCTCCACTGTGTGAGAAAAAATAGCACCCCAGGAATCCACAATGGTGTCAGCCTAGCCAATGTGGACTCCGACAGTTGTTAACTGTGTCCTAGAGGAGGCTTTCCTGAAGATGGAGTCACTCCAATGTGTCTTCTGTAAGTGATTTGTTCATAATTGACCTTGAAAAGGGAAGGGAAAAAGGCAGGACAGTCCCAGAAAAGCAGAACGGAGGGAAGAGAAAGGAGCCTGGTGAAAAAACGAGGAGAAAGGAGCTTGAGGACCATCCAATGAAGAAAAGCCACATCTTCAAATCCCCAAGCCATGGGTCTCACCTGCTCTTAACCTGGGTAGTCAGGGGATCAAATAATAATTTGAACTCTTAGAACACCCCCAAGTTTTGGGTTTGCCCCTGACACCACATGAATTGAGGACTGGAGGCAAAGGTGTGTTTCCCCAGGGTAGGAGGATGTATCGAGTGATTATAAGATGTACTGAGAGTTGCAGAGACAGGTGGCTTTTCGTTTCATCTTTTCTCCCTTAATTGTAAAATATTAGTTACATTACATCATGTCTTTTGATTAATGAAACTTATTTGGAGTAGTCTATCTGATCCTTCCCATCTAAGGAGGGGAAGTCAGTCCTTCCCACTGACTTTCGAGAAATGAGTGATTTCACTTAAAGCAGAAAAATAGGCCCTTCAGCCAGGAAAGCGTGAGTCTGTGATTCTGTGGGCAAGGAGGACTCCACAGACAGAGCTGAGTATTCCAAAGATAGGCTTCCACCCAGGCCATGCAAACACTGGGCTGCTAATAATGCAATGATCAGACCCTGCACCTTCTTTCCATTTTTTATTGTGTCCCAGTTTTGGAAAATCTAGTCCATATTCCTGACTTGCAAAACAGGATGTGAAACAAAATTTAATTGAAATAAATTACACATTGCCACGTTCCCACATAAAGGTTGTGAGAAGCCAGTGAAATCCACACTTTGATGAATTTAAGGTCTTGCTACGCCAGGAGCCTTTTGCCATGTACAGGACAGGGCATCAAAGGGGTGTTTTGCCATCTTCATCCACCATGGGGAG
Organism: Nycticebus coucang; assembly: GCF_027406575.1. NCBI lineage: Eukaryota > Metazoa > Chordata > Mammalia > Primates > Lorisidae > Nycticebus > Nycticebus coucang. The sequence goes on along the minus strand of NC_069799.1, from coordinate 19,562,153 downwards.
GTGTTTGTTATTGAAAGCTGAATTAGCAGCCAACATTATGGCCATAGCCACAGATAACAGTGTTGGTCTGTTGGACCTGGCCTCTCTTTCTGAGAAATATGCAAGCATTAGTACCTTTGACAGATGAGAAAACTAAAGTCTTGACAATTAGGAGTTGCTCTAGGGCATGCAGCTGTTAAGTGCTGGAATTGGAGCTGTCTCCCAAGCTGAGAACCAGGTGCACTCCTTGCTCATAGGAATCCACAATGGTGTCAACCTAGCCAATTCAATCATTTGAATGTATTTGGAGTAATTTGGGGCTTTAAGCTAATGCTGGACATGACATTAACCTGTTGTTTTGAAGATTCAGTGAGATGTTTATCCATGACCCATAGTATGCTGAAAACTTGTCTGTGTTTGCAGAGAGAGGAGATGTGATAGACTTTACCTGGCCCAAAAAAGGCTTTTTTTTTTTTTTTTGAGGGATGCTCATTTCTCTTTACCCATTCCAGCTTTGTAAACTTCTTTGATAGGGGTGAGGGGAAGGAGTTAAGAGAGTTTAATCATTTGGGTAAGATTTCTGATTGGTTGTGGTCATTACTGCAACAATATGGCTGTCAGATAGGAAATAAAAGAAGGATAGCCTAGGCCTTGGTCAGGTACATGGATACACTTGTGTGTTTGGAGTGACTATCAGTGACCAGTATCAGACTTCCTGAGGCTGCATCCCTCTGCATCATGCAGAAGAGTGTATGCAAAAGCTCTTAGCAAGTGACACAGCCTGATACTGATAGTGATGGTGAAAAGAAAAAGAAATAGAAAAAGAAAAAGGCTGACATGCTGTTTTATTCAGGGATTCAAGGAACAGAATAGGGTTTTATTTCTAGATAACCAGAGAGTGAAAATTTCAGTGTGGCTTTTTGTTTCGCATGTATTTAAACAAATAAAATAAAATACTGGTTGTTTGAAAGCAAATGTAGCTCCCCTCTTTCTTTCCTGAAACATCTCTCCATTCCCAATTGTAGCCAAACTGTGTGTGTAAACAGTGTCTTAATTGACTTCAGGTTAAGGAACTCTGAAAACAAGTTAAAATTTATAATACCAGGGCGGCGCCTGTGGTTCAGTTGGTAGGGCGCCGGCCCCATATGCCGAAGGTGGAGGGTTCAAACCCAGCCCTGGCCAAACTGCAACCAAAAAATAGCCGGGTGTTGTGGTGGGTGCCTGTGGTCCCAGCTGCTCGGGAGGCTGAGGCAAGAGAATCGCTTAAGCCCAGAAGTTGGAGGTTGCTGTGAGCTGTTTGAGGCCACGGCACTCTAAAGAGGGCCATAAAGTGAGACTCTGTCTCTACAAAAAAAAAAAGGAAAAAGAAAAGAAATTTATAAAACCATAATGGACATCCTTGAGACCTCTTCACTAATCCAAATATAGGGATTTATTTACCAACCACACACTGTGTGCAAATGTTTGCTACATATTCAGTGGGTGGAAACAAATAGTAGAAAGATTGGACTAGTGTGCTAGAGGACTACATTTGGGGAGAAAAGATTCTCCCTGCAAAGCAGAGGGCCAGTGCCAAACTTGGTCCCAGATAATCAACCCTCACAATGAAGTTGGTAATGGAGGCTCATCTAGATCTCATTCACGTCTAATCTCTCTCTGTGTTTAGTGTTGTGTCTATTTTCAGATTCAGAAAATAAATATTTTAATTTGCAAAGTAAATTGTCTTTTGATTGTTTATTAATGATCATGTAAATTTTTCTGTTTGATCCCTTGGAGCTAAATCTCGGCCTTTAGGTTTCACCTGTAAAGCGGGATCACGGGCTTCTTTGGTAGTTCAGAGAGGCAGCATCTGGAGCCACAACGCCTGGTTACAAACAACAGCTGTCCCATTTCCTACTTCACCTGGGCACATTACTCACTGTATTTCCACCTCAGTTTCCCCACCTGAAAAAGGGGAGGATCATAATAATGGGACTTACCTTTAGGGTGATGTGAGAGCTGAATGGCACACAATCTCTCATCCCATTCTTTAAACAAACAGATAATATCTGATTAAAAAAATCTCCCACCCATGAATGATTTTTCCCCCTTTTGGCAATGTTGGATCTTCTTTCCTTTTCATTTTAGTAAATCATTTTGAAGGATTTTCATAGCTTGACTGAATATACTGGCTGGGTACTGGGAGTTTTATGACCTGGGGGTGGGGGGGTCAGTGAGGCTGCTTCTAACAGTCTGAGTTACAAAAGGTAGAAGAACATGTTTGCAGAGGATTTTCGGGGGGCAGGTAGAGGAGATCAATTTGTGTAGACTAGATGCCTCCTGAACAAAATCCCCAATATCTTAGAAAAGCAAACTAATCCAGCTGGCTGACTGGCTGGACAGGCAGAGTTTAGCAGCCTCTTTCTGTATTAGGATGTCACCTCTACTGTCCCTCATGCCGCATACACATGCCAAAGGAGACAGACTTAGCATCTGGGCCAGTTATCCCAAAATTTAACATTTGTAGTGCTCCACGACGACTGCACATTGAAAAGTTTATGCTTCCCCATCATCCCCTTTTATTTTGTAATTGTCTGTTGTTCACAGTACTGATTAGTAGAATTGGGCATGATAAAGAGTAGCTATTTTAAATGTATCCAATATGCCCATCTATATGGATATAGAATGCGGGTATGGACCAAAGTGTCTCATTCCTTTATGGAAGAAGAGATGTGCCATTCCCTCTCACACATAATAGACTGATGTTAAAACAATACAATGGCCATGAATGCTGATAAATGTGACTGCTCTTGTGATACTGTTTTTGGTGAGATGACTGCAACCCATATGGGCTCCAAGAAATACATTAATGTTTTCATGAAAGATGTGCACATGTAGTAAATTATCTGCAAATAACCTTGGGTATCATCTTTCATTGGACTGGATATTTATTTACTTAAAGCATTTTGTGTTGGTGGTTTCATAAGTCTGCTCCTACTCCTGTGTCATTTTGGAGGAGGCAGTGTTACAATCTTGGCTCCCCTCCCATTTTAAAATTGTATGATGAAACAAACTACAATTAAGGGCTGATGTGTTCATTTTAAGTGACACAATGCAAAACAGGAAATGATTGAACCAGTAGAGATCACCCACTAGTTTATTTAACTGGGTGTGTACAGGCAGGCAACTCCTCTGCTGAGAGAAAAAGCACACAAAACACCACCCAGTCCTCCTGACATTGGTATTTAGACAAGGGTGCTACAAAGCAGAGATTGGAAACTCTAACACCACAGATGCCTGGCTGGTGAAGCCCAGCAGAGATGCCACTTGGTTGTCAGTCAGCAGTTATCACTAGGACCTGGCACTGAGGTGGCTGTTTCCAGAAAGATCTTGGCAGACCTTTTCACTTCTCAGGAGAAAATGGAAATCGATGTTGTTATGTAATTTTTTTTGTTTTGTTTTGTTTTATTTAACATTGGCCATTCATTACTTTTTTTTTTTCTTTAATAGTTTTGGGGACAGAAAAATAAAAATAAATGTGTGAGTGCCTCCAGCTCGTAACCTTTGGAAAGGATGGATGTATTTATGTGTATAGGAGTGATAGAATCTATGATACTGCCACTGGGCCACCATGGGAAAAAGTATGTGGACTTTGGGGACCCATAGTCAGATTGGGTAGACCCATCCCTGCCCCATGAGGAAGCGGTTAAGGTGGAGGGAAAAAGTAGGCAATGAAAAGTCAAACAGACCCTAATTTGCACTCTTCCCCATCCTCTTCAGCACTCCCTTCAGCACATAGGCTTTGCAGAAATGGGCTATTAAATAAACATATCCTGCTGAGACAGGGGATTAGTCCAAAGTTACAGCAGATCCTTGTAAAAGGGCATTCCTATCCTCAGTTCCCCTGGTAACTAACCAACCACCAACCCTGTAAATCTAATCTGGAAAAGGCTTGTTTTTCTTCTCCACCCAACTGAAAAAAAGGTATAAAAACTCTCTTCTTTTGTTATGCAGGTGCAGAGAATTTTCAGATGTGAACCTTTCTTGCTCATCCAGCCGATAAAGGACCTCATACTCAATTGAAACAGTGTGCTGGCATTTTCTCTATAATTCCACTTGCATTGGGTACAGCATTTGAAGACCCCAGTGAGATCTCGCTAGCTGGAGTGTCCAACTCCCTGCGACGCCCCCTGGAGAGGGCAGTAATTAAGGTGAGGCGCACCCTGAGACATTCCAGGCCCTGTAATTTCCTGAACTCCTCTTGAGAGCTCTGAAGAAACTCAGATGGATTCCACCAAAATCCTGCGTCTGAAACTCCCTCTCAAGAGGTAAGTGTTCTTTTTCTAAGTGTAGTTTGTTTGTGTTCAGGAAGTAACCTTACATTACCAAGAACAGGCCACAGAATGGTTACTGAGACTCCAGTGCCATCTGGATGCTGGTAAGTGCCCCAGGAAGCCAGGTTAGTGCACAGGGAACCAGGTTAATGCACAGGAAGGATGACAGGTGCTCAAGAAGGAGGCACAGGGACTCCTAAAGGCTGCCCGGAAGAGACTCATGAGGGAGAATGGGAGCTCCTGAGGGCTGCCTAATTCGTGCTGGATAGACCTGTTACAGGTTCCTGAAAACACCAGGATGCCAGTGGGGAGACTCGGCCTCAGAGGCACATTTGATTTGTTCTTTGTTCATGAGTTTGTTTGTCATTATTATCATCAGTGTGCCTGCTATTCTTATTGTCTGTTCTGATATAATTTCTATTCTTTTTGATTGGGTTCACAATTGTGGGAACTCAATAAAGTGAACCCCTGACATCCTTCGAATGCAAGTTAAAGAACTTCCCTGCTGGCTTCTCCAACGATTATGGAGTCCAGTATTCTAAGAACCATCTCTGAGTCCTCTGTGAAGTTGAATGGCCCAGATTTAATGTAGGGTGGCCTTCTACTGGATCCATTGACCCAACTCTCATGACTGTGGTCCATCAAGTGGTCATTGGGAAGCCAGGTCACCTGGACCAGTTCCCCTACATTGATCAGTGATTGAATTTAGTCTGTAATCCCCTTCCCTGGCTTTGTGCATATGCAGTGGGTACAACAAAGCGAGACCACTCAAGGAGAGAATAGGCTCAGATGCACCTGGTAGTTACCAACTGGCCAGCAGAAACTGGCATCTGCACTGGGAAATGTCTAAGACAAGGTAGAATCAATCCCAGGTCCCCACTATTTTAGTGGAATTAGGTGTCTGATCAACCCCTGGATGTTAGATTGCTGGCAGGACTGGTGAGAGGTGTAGGATAGTGCGTGTGTGTGGTGGAACTGAGACTGGACACCAACTGTAGAGTTTCCAATTTCCCCTCACGAATCCTAGGAGAATATTGGTTCACCTCCGATGGCTAAGTGACAGTTTGTGTAAGAAATCGAGGGTACCCAGGTTAAGAAATGTGTTGGAATTGTGTGCATGTGAATGCTTGGAAACTAACTGAGATGGGTAATAATAGGCAGGAGTTCATGCCCCCTTCCCCTTTCCATAGGGAAAATAACTGTGTGCTGGCTGCTCTCTGTATCCCTGTCTATAAAGTGTTTGCAGTTTGTCTGAAGGAAAGGGATGAGAAGCACATGGAAGAAGCCTGCCCTGTTAAGAACTGTGCTGAAAGATTTTGAAAAAGGGCTTGTGGAGAGACTACTGCAACATGTCTCTGGGAAAACTGAGAACTTTAAACAAGAATAACTTAAATGCCCTGATGTTCAGGTGATTATGGTATCATTTAAGATAGAATTTGTTGGGTGGCGCCTGTGGCTCAGTCAGTAAGGCGCCATCCCCATATACCGAGGGTGGTGGGTTCAAACCCAGCCCCGGCCAAACTGCAACCAAAAAATAGCCAGGCGTTGTGGCAGGCGCCTGTACTCCCAGCTACTCAGGACGCTGAGCTAAGAGAATCACTTAAGCCCAGGAGTTCGAGGTTGCTGTGAGCTGTGTGATGCCCCAGGCACTCTACTGAGGGCCATAAAGTGAGACTCTGTCTCTACAAAAAAAAAAAAAAGAAAAAAAAAGAATTTGTTTTAAACCTGTTACTAAAGTTAAAATGTTCAAAGGTTATAGAACTGCTACCTCTATAATATTTCTAAGTTTGCTGGATTTGACTGTGAGCTTGTGTTCTTGATTTTAAATCTCTTAATTGGGTGAGCACATTCCCCTACTTAGGCCAGCAAATGCAGGGCACAGCCTAGCCCACATGGCTCCTTTCTTCCCTGCTCCAACTTTGCCTACTGGCCATTCTAAAATAAACTGGATGTTCCAGGTTTTCTGCTTTCTGTTTTGGGTGCAGATCCTGTCCTTCATGGCCATCTTTACTATGTGGCCATGTTTGACTTAAGGTAACAATGAAAAGACATCAGAAAGAATAATGTTATGGTATTGTTGCTGGAGTTTCTTTAGTGAATCCTTAGTCTCAGAGATTGAGAGTTGAGCCTATGGGCCACAGATCAATAATAAATTGGGATTTTGTTGGAGGGAGGGGCATGCAGACAGAGTGAAAAATGCCAGAGCTTCTGGTCATGGGGAGAAGGCCCAAGTCAGAGGTCTCCTGAATGGGTCCTTTTTCTAGGATTAATATTGACACTAAGAGAAATTTTGGCCAGGACTTGGTACATGGGAAGATGCCTTTAAAAACCGATTGAGTGTTTTAACAAATAAATGAATGAGGTCCCTTCACTGGGGCAGGTTATTAGGTTTTTGTCGTAGGGAGGGGATTAGGATATTTACTCTTTGTTCAGGCTGCTTTAATCCTGGATTTGCTCAGTTCAGAGGTTGTAGTCTGCAGGGTGCAGCCTGTTTGTGCCTAGAAATGGGAGTGTGATTTCTGAGCTCATCTGAGCCTGAAAAATGGGGTGTCCCTGTCTAGCCCTGAGTGGAAAAATTCTGTATGAATATTATATTCCATTAAACGTCTCTCTTTTGTAAAATGTAATAATTTGATTATTTAAATTATTTGGGAAACTGAGTCTTTGTCAAAGATAAGATTATTGCCTTCTAAATTTTCTAATTATCAGTGTAGCCAAGTAAATAATTAACTTCATATAAACTGTGATCTTGTTTTTTTAATAATTAGTTTTTTTTGAGAGAAAAAAATAGGCAGAAAGGAAAATAGCATTGTGTAAGAAAAGGATCATATGTGGTCAATTTTGTCCTGAAAAAGAATGATTATTTAAGAAAGTAATAGGCAAGACAATCTAGAAAATTTAAATGTTTTTAAATTGTCTGTGCAGGATTGAATAAAGTTCATAAAATTTTTTGTGAAAGAATTTACATATAATCCAGATGACTATCCAGTAATGCCTTTAAAATCTTCTGACTTGTCATCTTGTTAAAGAAATGTTTTCAGCCTGTAATATTTGACAAACCTTCCAAAATAAAAACTCTAAATTTGTTCTTTTTGAAATATCAAGACCATTGAAAATCTGAGAAAGACAGACATATTAAACTTACTCAATAAACCAAAAATGTATAAAAAATATTGTCAAATATTAAATAATTTTATATAGATTATATTTATATGTATATTCTAATATATAAAATATTGATTTTTCTTAATATATCTTATCAGAAATAATTTTAATTCATCACTAAAGGATGTTTTGTAACTGACTGAGTTAAAAGTTTATCCTTCAAGGGAAATTATTGTAAAAGACTGAGGAATTCTCTCCAATTCAAATGTCTGGTGTCTTTGATAATTAAATAGCATCGTGCTAAAAGCAAACTTCTAAGACTTTAATTAGAAAACTAACCTGTCCATAAGTATTCTTAACCTAACTTAAAAAAGAACAAAAATCAGTTACATGGAACTCAGCTGGTTTGTTGTGATTTTTTGTTTTAAACATTGCTGATTCTTTCTGTGTTCTGTTTTCCAGAAGTCAAGAAAACCATTTTCTGTCTTTTGAGCTATTTGTAGCCTTCAGGAATGTATATACTTATGGGCAGAATGTAAAACATTTATTTTTTCTCTCTCCTTGATTTCTCTTGAATTTGAAAGCCATTTGTAAGTATTCCTAATTTCTGACAATACAATTATTTGCATAAGTTCAATAAGAATATATTTGTTTCTATTATTTATTTATTTATTTATTTATTGTGGTTTTTGGCCAGGGCTAGGTTTGAACCCGCAACCTCCAGCTTATGGGGCTGGCGCCCTACTCCTTGAGCCACAGGCGCCGCCCATATATTTGGTTCTATAGGATATTATAAAAACACTGGTATTTTACCAAGGCTTTGACTGGAATACCATTTTCAGAGGTGTCCAGACTGTCTTAAGGAATTAAAGTTGACTTTATAAGGCCAATAAAAAATAAGTTCATTGTGAAAAACTGGCCATATACCCATCAATAACATTTCCTTGTCTGTATTAAGTAAAGAATGTCACTTTTTGACAGGTCTGGGAACCAAAATTTGCTTGGGGACCTCAAGAGATAAAGAATTTATCCAATGCATACATGTATCTAATGGCACAGATAAAATGTGGGCTCATGGAAGGCTTTCAAGTCTAACCTGAGATTCCTTAGAAAAAGTTCCAGCAAAGGCAATTTTAAAGGGAAGAAAGACCTAGGTAACTAACAATTATTCTTGCTGCACTTTATGCAAATGATCACACCCAGTATACTGAAAGTACAGCTTATTTTGGCAATTGAATTTAGTTCTGCTATAATTTGTTTTTAGTAAAGTGAGAAATTAGAGAGAGAAAAATAGTTCAAAGAAAAAAAAAAACTGTAGCCCACCTGTATTAGATTCCAGCCTTGTCTGCAATGCCAGCTCACAAAATGAGGCTTAGCTGTTTTACTAAACTGATCTGTTAAATCGGACTAAGAGACAGGCCAAAGAATATAAAGTTATATACAGTAATTATATTTACTCTGAAGACTTAAGTGTTAACAAAGGCCACCTGTTGGCCACACTGAAAAAAACTGTGCAGTATTAAACCTTATCTGTTGTGTCTATATAAATACCTTGAGAAAAAAAACTGGAACTTGAATGAGAATTTCCCAGTAAATGATGTGAATGTAACATGGCCTTATAAATGGCCCAATACTCAACTGATGTGCAGGAATATTCACTTGAATTTTCCAGAACTTTGGATCACTTCCATAGGAACTCTTAAACCTAGGTATTATCTTTAAAACTGTGCTAAGTCTGTAGATGATAATACTAATGTTCTCACTGTGTGAATCTTAGCCTTGAAATCCAGAACTTGCCAATATTTATAGTTAACTGCTAAATGGTTTCATTCTCTTACACTGAACCCAACCTTGACTATGTCCTTGTCAGTATAAGGAAGCCAGAGAGCTGCAAACATATGCAAGATGGCTGAGGTCAGGCAGAAGCCAGATGAAAGCCCTGAGAATTTCTGTGAAAGACTAAGTGGAACATACAAATTTGCCAACCATTATATGAAATTACTAAGGGAGGAGAGAACAGGCCAATTGAGTAAAAATCCAGCCAACCAAAAGCCTTTAAGTTGGTAAAGGAAAAAGTATGAACAGTCCTGGTGTCAGGCCTCCCTGACCTGTCCAAGCCCTTTTGAACTGTATATATCTGAAAGAAATAGAATAGCTGAGGAAGTGCTCAACCCAAATGTAACATCCTTGGCAAGACCAGTTGCTTATCTCTCTAAGCATCTTGCAAAGGTCCTGAAGAGTTGGCTTCCATACCTAAGAACACTTGTAGCCACTGACATACTATGGCAGGAGGCTGAAAAGTTGACCTTGGGACAAAACATAAGAGTCCAAGTACCATATGAAATAGTCACTGTTATGAACACCAAGGGTATCATTGGTTGATCAACTCATGCCTCACTGAATACCAAAGCTTACTGTATGAAAATCAGAGGTTGGTTATAGAGGTTGTATACATGAGGCCATACCCTTAGGAAAGAAGCAAAAAGAAAATTAAGTGACTTCTTGGAAGACACTTTTACATTCCCCTATGTACATTTGCTTGATTCTAAGCAAGGAAAAAAATCAATGAAGAAAACGCAAACTCTTTTTACAGGTTAGCAATTATAAAAAGGAAAGTGGTGGATGCTGAGGGGAAATGTATAAAACTACTGATCAAATTGGATTTGGCAGTTACATGAGACCTTCAGTCTTCCTGCCTGTTCCTGTTCTTTGAAAGGTGGTATCTGTGCTTCTCTGCTCAGTGAATGTGCAGAATTTTTTGAACACAGCTTCCATTTCCCCAGCATAGATGATGTCATAGAAAATAAACCCCTGATATTGTGGACCTGAAAACCTACAGGGAGAACAATGTGTAGGGATATATTCTCTGACTTTTACTTTAGTTCTTTGAATCTGTTTTTATCAGAAATAAACATTTAATTTTTAATGAGTCATAAATTTGTAAGGAAAAGCTAAAATTAAACTGTCTTTAGAGTTATTGTAGGAATCCAGCAATATACAAAAATTGAAAGAAATAGATCTTGATCTTTAAAAACTTTATTTACAACAAATTGTGCTGGCACAACTGGATAAACACATGTAAAAGACTGAAACTCAATGGAAAACTTTCACCACTTACAAAAATTGATGCAAGATGGAAAAGAGACTTAAATATAAGACACAAAATGATAAAAATCTTGGAAGGAACTGTGGGAAAACTCTTAACGATGTTGGACTGGGGAATGATTTTATGGACAAAGACTTCAGCCGTCATTGCAACAACAAAACAAAAAGACAACCTTCAGAACAGGAAAAGATATTTGTAATGTATGTATCTGACAAAAGGTTGATAACTGGAATCTACAGAGAACTCATATTAATCAACAAAAAATAAACAATCCCATCTACCACTGGGCAAGAGTTATGAACGGAACCTTCCCTGTTGAAGACAAATGGCTAATATTTGAAAAAATGCTCATCATCCCTGATCATCAGAGAAATATAAATCAAAACCACCCTGAGAGATCACTTAACCCCAGTGAGAATGGCCCACATCACAAAGTCTCAAAGCTGCAGATGCTGGTGTGGATGTGGAGACAAGGAAACACTTTTATACTGCTGTTACAACTGCAAACTAATACAACCTTTGTGGAAGAAAGTATGGAGAATCCTCAAAGAACTCAAACTAGACCTCCCAGTTGATCCTGCAATCCCATTACTAGGCATGTACCCAGAAGAAAAAAAAATCCTTTTATCATAAAGACATTTGCACTAGATTGTTCATTGCAGCTCAATTTACAATCACCAAAATATGCAAATAACCTAAATGCCCAACAACCCAGGAATGGATTAACAAGCTGTGGTACATGTATACCATGGAATAGTATGTAGCCATAGTATTCTTTTGTATTAATTCATTTTTGTATTTATCTTTTGTATTAACCTGGATTGAGTTGGAACACATTCTTCTTCGTAAAGCCTCACAAGAATGGGGAAGCAAGAATCCAATGTACTCAATTCTCATATGAAGGGAGTAGATGACCTAATACAAGGTGGAGGGTAGAAGGAGAGAGTGGGTAGAGGGGAAGAGGGAGGGGCATGGGGGTTGTGGTGTATGGCACACATGTTGGGGATGTGGCACATTATAAGAGGGACTTTACCTAACAAACACCAATCAGTGTAACCTAACTCTTTGTACCCTCAATGAATCACAAATAAAAAAAGAAAAAAGAAAAGAAATACTTCATTTATTAAGCTAAATATAAAAAAGTTGTAGTTAACCATATCAACTCAAATATAATTTATTTCTACTTACAATCAAACAACTACAAAGTTTAATAAACTCTTTTTTTTGGTAATAAGTATGACACGTGATAACTTTTTTTTAATTTGAGACACAGTCTCACTATGTCGCCCTCAGTTAAGTGCTGTGGTGTCACAGCTCACAGCAACCTCCAACTCTTAGGCTAAAGCAATTCTCTTGCCTCAGTCTCCCATGTAGCTGAGACTACAGGCACCCACCAACAATGCTCGGCTATTTTTTTGTTGCAGTTGTTATGACTGTTTTTCAGCTGACCTGCGCAGGGTTTGAACCCACCAGCATATGTACCTGGTGCTGTAACCACTGTACTAAGGGCACCGAGCTGACATGTGATAATTTTGAGTGTCCTTAGACTTTCAAACACTTCAGAATTAAAAAATTACATTTGTTGCAATGCTAATGTTAAAGTTTATTTCCCTGTTCTTTGAAAAAGCAGAAGATTGAATATAACTGTGAGTTAATTAGATGTTAAGTATGACAAGAGCACTCTGGTGGTTTGTTGCTGCAAATGAATGAGGTGAACATTGTATGACAATTTACTTACAATTCATGCATCTTTCTGAAGGTTTATTATACTTAAGCATATGTGGAAATGTGTTACTGAATGTAAAACATTCAGCTCTTAAGACAAGAGAGGAAAGACGAAGATGAAATTAACAATGTCACTCCTACACAAGCATGAGATATCTTGTACTTTTCTGTCCTCTAGAGCGTATCTGTGAGAAACAAACTTTGTATTTGACAATTTTGTATGGACTGCACTTTGAGTCTATGTAATGCCCAGGTACGCTGAATGGTGTGCTCAGTGTTGAGAGTGCTTTCTCCAATTATGTATGTAATAAGAATAAGAAACAGACCAAGAATGACTCTTTTTCTTTTCAGAAAGAATGGTTAACCCATGAGAACACAGGAAATGTATTGATTTTGTATACTACTATATAAATGATTTTACTACATTTTGAACATGTGATTTTGTATAATATTATGTAGAAAATCTGTTACAGCAAAGCAAAGTACAAGGACATGTCCATACAGTAGGCCTACTTCCTTACATTGGCCACTTCTACATGTTCACCAGTTTGTGGCAATCCCATGGGCAGTCAACTTACAGAGGTTTTCCTATATTTGTTAAAGATATCAATTCTTCCTTATAAAATACTAGACAGTGACTCTTTTATGTGATTATCTAATTATCTATCTAATTTAGGGTTGAGAAAATATACGATTAAAATTCATCTGGTCCCTGAATACAACAATAACAGGGAGACAAAGAGTTTGTGAGATTAGACTACCAAACGTCAGGAGTAAAGCTTAGTTACATCCTCATAAATTCAAAGACAAGCTTTGGTTTCTAAACAGAAAAATAACAATCCTAAGAAGTTTTACTGATACACATTGGTTACAGTTAATGTCCACAGCATCTGCCTAAACTCTGCATCAAAATAAAAACTTTCCATCCTAAATCAGTGAGCCAGCGCCCTACTCACTGAGCCACAGGTGCCGCCCAGCAAGATAGACATTTTCATGGAGAAGGAAGGAGAAGCCAGAGGGACAAGCTTTGTAGAAACTAACGGAGAAGTAATAAACTCAGAATCGTCCTACTCAGCCACTTAAGAGTCCTCTTATGGATGGGGGGGACAGTCAGGCTGAGGAGTAACTACAATAGGATCCAAGATCAAATCAGATGTGGTGACTTCATGGTTATCCTGCTCTGATGTTTCCTCTGTGGAAAGGAACGCTAAACTGTCCAGGATGATCTGGTCAGCCTCCTCAAAGGGGTCTTCCTCTGCAACTCCACTCCAGGGACAGGCAATAGGTTTAGAGGAAAAGAGGAAGTGTGATGGATGAGTGCTGCAGGTGGGCTTATAAAAACAGCATATTCTCAAGAGCAAAGCCATGGTTGCTTGTGAAATGACACAATAGATACAGTCGAAGGAAAAATGATGCCAGAGAGCAAAGACAAAAGAAATGGGTTGGTAGTAAAAACTTTGACGCTAAAGTAGGGATCACACTAATGTGCAATAATTTATAAAATGAAGTACAGGATCTACTTTTATTTATTTATTTATTTTTTGTCCGGGGCTGGGCTTGAACCCACCACCTCCGGCATATGGGACCGGCACCCTACTCCTTGAGCCACAGGTGCCGCCCAGGATCTGCTTTTAAAGAAGAAAAAGCAGACTAATTTTATCATATAAAATTTACAAAAATAAGCTAACTGAATTATTATTTTCAAACTGGTTCCAAGAAGATCTTATGAAGTTAAAAACCATTATTTAATTTTAAACCTGGTTGCTGACAGCCTTTCAAAGCATTAGTAAAAATACCACCATACCTAGTCAGGAGCTGTAGACAAGCAGCAGGTCCTTTGAAACTTACAAGGACATAAAAATAAAAATGATAACTACATGTGTCAAATTAAGTAGCCAAAGTGGAAAAGGTATTTCCTGGTACGCTGTGCTCTTCTGTTTCAGATGTAAGGAGTTACTCTACTGGGTGCCTCGTTGGAATGATTACAAACAAGTTTCTGACAGTGTCTGAGAAGTTGAAGGATACCACCATATTGGACAGAATTTCTATTGTTTTCAAATCTAATTTTTAAGCAAATAATATTTCAAGATGATAGTCAAAAATTCTTTTACAATGAAATGCAAACAATTTAATGTCTCAGGCTATATGAAGCACTTGTACTTGTGGCATGAGCCGAGGTCCACATGGTCCTTGAGACCTCCTCCCTGCTGCATACTAGGGGCTACTGGTACAAGATTCCTCGGGCACTGGCAGCTACTTTATCAAGCAGGTTCATTATAAATTCATGTTGCATGCTTTAAAATTTTCAAAGTTAGTATTAGAAAACATTATAAATGCACAGGCTGATTTCATTTGTTTGTTTGTTTGTTTTGTGTGTGTGTGTGTGTGTGTGTGTGTGTGTATGCTTACTTCCCATGTTATGTGTAAAAAAAAAAAAGTTACTTTGTGCAGACACGGGAAAGAGATCTGAAGAAATCTAAGACTCTTCAAATCAATATTCCAGTGATTTTAGTGTCATTGAAAAAACACTTTATAGGTTACTTGTCCATTCACTATGGTTTATGCACAAAATAAAGCTAATGGCAACACACCTTCTTCTACTCACTCTTCACAAAACAGTTACCTTTCCTTAAGGATGACTTGATAAGCTATAGTTTTTTTTTGTTCGTTTGTTTGTTTTTTGCAGTTTTTGGCTGGGGCTGGGTTAGAACCCACCACCTCTAGCATATGGGGTTGGTGCCCTACTCCTTTGAGCCACAGGTGCCACCCTATAGTTTAAAATTTTTCATAAAGAACATCTTTGTTCTTGTTGAAAATTGAAGTCAACATAATTAAAATCACCAAGTCATAGGGTCCACTTTAAAATGTACTTGTAAGAAACCAAATATACATTTTGAATCATTTTAGCTTTCATAATTTAGGAATCTTGCCAGATTATTATGAAGACAGTTGAAAAGTCCAGTAAATTACTTACCTTCATTAATACAATTTGCATGAAAATATTTTGCTAAAAGGTTAGAGATCTTAGTGAGAGCCAGCAAGAGCCTACACATATTTGAAAGTTGGTAAATTTTATCAGTTAAAGAATATACAATGGCTAATTTGAATATTTGATTTCTGAAACAGAAAATGCAACAGATAACCTTGAGTCTAGGCATACATTTAAAGCCACATACGGTACTAATATTCTGCACATTTCAAAAAGCACAGGACTTAGTCTTTTCAGTGTCTTTCTGCTGTCCCTCTGTCATATGATGGCAATGATGATGACGCCAGGGCCATTTGATGTAATCTCTCCAGAACAGACAGGAACATCCCTCACTGGACTTATCCAAAGGACCAATTTTATCTAGTAATGAACAGAAATTTTCAATTACTTTAGAATATATAAATGTTAACATTTTATAGAAATCCCCCTTAAACAGATAAACAGGCAGCATGTAAACAATTAACAGGAATGGAAACACTGACAGTTCTCAAAATGCCACTATATAAAAGAAACTAAGTTTTAGATTTGTACCAAACTCTGAAACTACTCTGCATTGTAACCAACTGAACTACATAAGGGTCTTGAATCACATATTTTTAAAGGATATACCCTGATCATGGAGCTGGACAGTGGGAGGAGCTGTAATATCAGCTGAAATACCACAATTGGGGCAAAACTTCAGAATTACAATTGTAGAGTACAATTCTTTGGAGTTGCTTTGATCTTGCCTGGATTTACTTCTGGATCTATTTAATGCATCAAATAGTTATAAAATTATTTAAGTGTTTCCTTTGAATAACTATTAAGAATTACTCCATAAGGCCATCTTTATTGTGAACACCATTCGAAAGATAAGAAAACCAAGGTAAATTGAGGAATTTAACTTCTATGTTCATGTTTAATATTTTCCATTTTTGAAATCTCCCTCTTCCATGCCTCAATATAATGGACAGTAAATCTAATATACAGATACCTCCCCCACCCAGCATCCCTGGCACTCATGTGGTCTCTCTTCATCTTTCCTACTCAATGACATCTTAGGGAAGCTACTCTCATCTTTGGACCCCTGTATTTTCTTAGGGCAGAGACCTGGATATTTTCTAGGCCTCTTCTTCATTCCTCATCACCATGATGTCCAACAGGGTCCTTAAATACATTTCTGAATGTGAACCATCAATCTCTCCTATAGTACTACTTCACCTTTTAAGAACTTGCCATTCCTTAACAATTTTTCAGAGGTTTTCTTTTTAACTTTAATAATATTTTAATAATTTTCCTTTGGAAATTATGTGTACAGCCATGATTAACTCCTTAGCTTATGGTTATGATTTCAAAGCACCTATTACAAACACTGAGTAATCTTTGGATAATGAAAAAATATGCCATACACAGCAGTTCTCAACGTTTGGATGGCGACCCTTTTGTTCAATTTGTAACAACATGGCCTTTAGTAAGATTGAGAACCACTGCCATAGAGAGAGAGAGACAAGATGGCTGATGAGATACACTAATGGTGGATCGTCTGAGAAAGTATTTTAGATGAAAAAGAAAGAACCAATCATAGATTGGGTATAATTTCTATAGAAAAGCGTCAGAACCTATAGATTATTCCATGACAGGGTTGAAGAGTAGAACACAAAGGAGCAAGACATCCTGGTGTACAGTGAGAAGGGTAGAGAGAGCAATTTCTTCTCTTTCCCCCACATCTCTGGCAGTTAATGGGCTCTGTATCTGTTGGAGAGACTTTTTCCCCACATGAGCACACAGGCTGCTGCCACCAGTGAGCTGGGAACTGCTTGTGGACAGGTCACGGGGCTCCCAACCCACACAAGAGCACTTTCTGCCCCCAGAGACTCAAAATGGGATATCAGGTGCCATATTGCTTCTCTAATTAACATGGGCCTTTGTCCTTCTCAGAGGTCTTCAATTCTTTAGGTTTTGTTCTGTTTCTTTCCACACACACAGATTTCTCAGGCCCAGACTGTGAAATCCACAGGGTTCTGGGTGGTTTGCTTGACTCCAGGACATGGACCTTCTGCCCATGGTGGGCATCTATTTGTACTCCTGCAAACAGACTCTTTTCTATTCCTGTCCTTCTCACACATGTCACTGCCAAGAGCAACCCAAAGGCAACTCAACACCAGCCCTTTTCTCCCACACATTGTCAGGACCCAATCTACGCAGTCTCAGAGACATGCCCATAAACAAGCACTAACAGCCAGATTAGACTGCAAGTTCTTCAAAAAGACAATTGCAACCTGAATGTTTATACCACCACAGTTCACAACTGGAAAGATGTCAGAACAACCCAAGTGCCCATCAATTTATCAGTAGATAAATAAAAAGTGATATATGTATAGTATGGAGTAGTGATCATTCATTAAAAATGGTGATCTTCTGTTTTTTAACAACCTGGGTAGAACTGGAGGCCATTCCACGTGGTATATCACAAGAATGGGAAAAACACCACATGTACTTAATACTAAATTGCAACTAGTAGATCGATAGTTATGTGCACATCTGGAACTAAATAGAAATCAGGTAGGAGGGAGGGGAAAAAGAGGTTGAGTAAATTCAACTTAACTGGTCTAATGCATACATTCTGGGTGAAGGGCACACTTATAACTTTGACTTAAAATGTATAAAAGCAAATTAGGTAACTAAAACGTGTATTCCTGTAATATTCTGAAATAATAAAAAAGACCTAATACAGGTTCAAATGTAACATATTACAATTTGTAGGAATGTCAAATTAAAAGCTGACAAAATGCTGACTCTGCATACTTTTAAGCACTCTGCTGTCCCTCACTTATTCCCTTAGTCCTGCCACCTCTGCTTCCTAGAATGCTTTAGAAACTCCAGCCATTCCACTGGCTGCCTCCTTCTCACACTTCAAGTCTCAACTGACTTGCTTCTCCCTCAGTAGGCCTCCTGTCACATGCGATCCAGTCTAAATAGCTCCCCTACTCATACTTTCTACTTTCAGAAAATTATTTCCCTCGCACTCCCCTCTGGTCACCATGCAGCTTGGTGGTTTGTTCTCTTAAATGGATGACTTGACTTCTTTTTAGTTCAATTTTCTAATCTTGGAGGATTTGCCATTTTAAATTGCTGGATCTACATTGATTTTTATTTTGATATTTGATCTTTAGATAGAACATTTATTTTTACTTTCTATGTAATTACTAGAGGATTTATTTTACCTTGCTAAACTTCAGACGGAGGAATATTTATACACTTAAATTATTCTAGCCTAACTTATATAAACAGAAAAAAGAAAATACAGCACATATCAATGAGAGATAAAGGTAAGTTAGTTAGAGGTGGTGAAAAAAAAAATGCTCAGTTCCAGGTTACTGCCTAGCTTTTCATGGGGTGAAAATAACAACACAGTCCTAAACCAAGAGTTCACTGATTGTTTGGTCATGTGTTGGCATCAAACCCTTCCTATTTTTTTTTTTTTTTTGGAGACAGATTCTCACTATGATGCCCTGGGCAGAGTGCTGCAGCATCACAGCTCACAACAATCTTAAAGCCCTAAACTCTTGGACTTAGATTCTCTTCCCTCAGTCTCCCAAGTAGCTGGGACTATAGGCACCTGCCCCAATGCCCGGTTATTTTTTTGGTGCAGTTGTCATTTTTTAGCTGGCCAGGACTGGGCTCCAACCCAAAAGCCCTGGCATCTGTGGCTGACGCCATAACCACTGTGCTACAGGCGCCGAGCCAAAAGTATGGGAGAGGGCACCTGAATTTGACTTCCTATTTTTTACAGTAACAATAATACTTTTGATGACTCGCTCATCAGAAAAATTACAGTGTCCCAAGCACAACTGAAAAAATGAAGGATTACTATGCTGTTTGTTGCTTGTCCTTATAAAAATTATTTTTTTCAGATACAGACCTTCTGTCACCCCCTGTGCTAACTGCCCATGGTGGGTTTCCCTGAGCATGGTTTATACAAAGAGAAAAAAAATCCATTGGGTTATTGTTCTCTTAAACACTAAAATTCGCAATATATAGGTGTTACAGAGCCTCAGAGTTTTAAATAAGTGCTGAAAACAGAGTTCCAGAAAGAGCAATAATTTCTCATGGGGCATTAAACAACAGTGACTGCATTGATTCAGCACTTGCATAAATTCTCTGTGGCAAGGGGTAATGCTTGTAAAATATTTACATGGATTGGCACTTTTATTTCCTTAAAAAAGGGCTCAGAGTTGTTAATGAGCTAAAAGATATTCTGACAGATGTAGTACATTCATAATTCACTTTCTTTTTTTTTCTTTCAGATTAATATTATAGTACAAATGATTAGTTTACAGTGTTTAAATTAGTTAGGTAAGGTCCCTGTTGTAGTTGTGTTCTACACCCAGGAGGAGTGCCATATACCTTTACGTTGTGCCTGTTAGTTGGGGGAGTATAATTCACTGAATTTCAGTCCTTACTATTTGCAAGTATGGACATTTGTTTCAAGCATGGTTCATGGTTCCCTTATATAGTTATATTTTTTTTCCTCTTTGTTCTTTGGAGACACAGTCTCACTCTGTCTCCCAGAGTAGAGTGTTGTGGTGTCATAGCTCACAGCAACCTCAAACTCTATGACTCAAACCATCGTCCTGCTTCAGTCTCCCAAGTAATTGGGACTATAGGCATGTGCCACCATACCTGGCTAGTTTTTTCTATTTCTAGTAGCAATGATGTCTTCTTCTTGCTCAGCCTGTTCTTGAACTCCAAAGCTCAACCAATCCACACACGTCAGCCTACCAGAGTGCTAGGGTTACAAGTATGAGCCACTCTACCTGGCCTCCTTGTATAGTTTTTATGTGGCTTCATCATATTACCTGGGAGATTCACCAGAATCAAGATTTAATAACTGTATACAAAAATGCCCAGCAACAAATTCTAGGATAGATCTGTCTCTATGTGTCCATCTACAGCAAGCTGTTTTCTAGGAAAAATAGACCAAGACCAATGGATGCCAATATTGCACTAATGAGAGAGCTATCTTATCTCTTAGAAGTATCTGGTCTGTTTTACCTAATTATTTAAAATATAAGTTGTTACTTATTCTAAAATATATCAAGAAATAATCAAAAAGACTTCTGCTAATAGACAGTATTAAAATAAAATTTCAAAATTGATATTGCATATCTCTGCTTATCTCCTACATATGCATATATATGAGAATAATCAATGAAAAATGTAGGAAAACTATTTCTTCAGGTAGAATATTGTCCATACTAATCACTTTCTCTTACATAGAAATAAAAATTAAGTCCTTCATAAAGCATTCTAATATAAATCTACTTTTAACTCTTTTATAGAAAACATATTAACCCCAAAGTAGACCAGGTAATGAGATGCACATACGAAGTATCATCATTTTATTTCCATGTGTATCTCATATAAAACTACAAATATGTAGCTGATTATAATTGCAGTAGAAAAAAATTCACATTTAAACATCTCCCCTTGGGTTGAAGAACAAATAAATTGATTTCCTTTCTTTTTGTAAAAATGCTGTATTTAAAATTATTCTCTTCAAACAATGGACATTTCATATTATGGGAAGTCTTATAAACTTCAGTAGGAGTTTTTTTAACTAAAAAATGTGATAATGGCAGAAATGTTTTATGTTAATTTGAAGTAAGGTGCATATGCTAAAAGCCCTTAGGATTTCATTTATTAATTCAAGTTCATTTATCATTGAGTCCAAGTTCTAGAAATTGAACCAAATAAACCACACCATAATCAAGTCTAACAACTCATAAGCAAGAACTCTTAAGGAATATTTTTGTTCACTAAGAACAAAGTTGAGTATCCCTTATCCAAAAGTGTGGGTCCAGGAATATTTCAGATTTTGGATTTTCTCAGATGGAAAACCTGCATTATGTACACTTACTGGCAGAGCATCCCGAATTCAAACACCTGAAATCGAAAACGCTCCAATGACCATTTCCTTTGAACATCTGTTGGCATTCAAAATGTTTCAGATCTTGGAGCACTTTGGATTTTAGATTTGGGATGTTCAATCTGAACTAAGACAATGTATATTTAGATTGACATTTTCAAATCACTACAAAATTATTTCCTTGTGAATAATATGTGTAATGAGCATTTTCTTTACTTAGGGAAAGGAATGGCTATCCCTCTAAAATTTTCTGGTGACACTGTTAACTAGATCAATATTTTCTAACCTCACTGGTTTCAAGAAACGTAAGTGAAATCCAAAAGTATCATAAATGTATTTACCTTCAATAAAAGGTGCATAGATGTACATGGGAGGAGTGCGCTTAACCTTTGGTGTTTCCCTGCGGATGAAGGCATTTGCCTGGCAGACCTGTGCCAGGGTCCGGCCACTGTACTGAAATTTGGACCAGGTGAGAAATCTGGCTTTAGGTGCCTGGTCCAGCCTATATGGGAAAGAAAGGACCTAAGTTAGATGTGAGTGCTTAAAGAAACTTTAAAACTACATAATTTATTAGATAATATCTCAAAAACAATGCTACCTAAGCTTTCTCATAAGAAAAGAACATTATAAATGCTCCTAAACAGACAGTTTATGACAGGAATGATTTGAGTAAATTTACATTCGTGGATACACAAATAAGATGTTTTTCTCAACCTAAGCAAAGAAGCAGAGGTTGTCACTGTTTATCAAAGGTTATTTATTTGTATTAGATTAAATCATTTCCATAAATAACAATTTGAATTCTTCCTGCCAGCTGTACATGCTAAGTAGCAGTCCATTACAATAAGTGTTTCTTAATACTTAAGTCTATTTCTTCTGGGAAAAAACACCTAACTTGGGAATTTGCTCCATCCACTGATTCTTTCCCCTAAAGAACACAACACACAGTTGCTCTGCAGAGATGCAACTAATGCAACTGGAGGATGCAAGATCCTGTCTTGTTAGCACAATTCTACTTTTTAAACCCTGGGTTCACAATAAAATCAAATTTCCTTGAGGTCAAATATATCCAGACTTTTGTAAAAGCATATGTTTAGTAAATAAGACAATCTTTTTGGAATAAAATGGACATTATTTTGTTTTCATTATCTGATGAAGAGCTCACAAAATTAAGACAGTCTCAGAACTCCTGTACAATTCATTAAATAAGACTTCAGGTGATAGCACAAGAATATGGAGAGCTATTTCAAAATTTTCCTATTATTTGCTCAAAGAGAGTGATTGCTTAAAGAGCTCTTTACCATTTCAAGTATTACTAGACCTTCTGTATAATTTTTTTGAAATCTTCTGCAATGAAAGCTATGGAATTCCAGGTGAGTCTAAATGTCATAAATACAAGAAGGGATCCTCCATCAACTCTATTCACCTGGACAAACAGCACATCAGAACTAATTGATAAAAGAAGAATCCATACACTCTGGTTTTCCTGGCTTGTATCTATTCATGTAGGGGAGCAGAGGTGTTTCTTGCTTTTCAAAGGAAACACAGGTGATGCTACAGAGAAGTGCAATTTGCCAATGGCCAGTGCTTCCAATTGTGCGTTGAAAAGTCTCCCATGAGAATGCTGGAACTGCAGGAATGTAGACTTGTTACAAGACTCCCTTTGTAACATCAAAATCACTAAAAGACATCTATCATTTCACTTTGGGATTATAAAAATAACTAAAAAGGACTAACCTTTATAAAAAGTTTAAAGGCCTTGAGCAAGATGTGCATCAAAGATGCATCAAAAAGGAATCCATACATAAGAAGTACATGACCATTTGAATTTTTTAAATGTTTCCATTATAAATGAAATATCATTAATGATTTTTATGAAGTATAGAAGAATATTAAAAAATCCATTTATCTGACTCAGCTCCCATAGCACAATGGTTATGCCACATGCACCAAGGTTGGCAAGTTCGAACCCAGCCCAAGGGCAGCTAAACAACAATGACAACTGCAACAAAAAAATAGCCAGGCATTGTGCAGGCACCTATAGTCCCAGTTACATGGGAGGCTGAGGCAAGAAAATCACCTAAGCCTAGGAGTTTGAGGTTGCTATTAGCTGTGATGCCATGGCACTCCACCGAGGGCAACATAGGGAGACTAGGTCTCAATTAAAAAATAAATCCACTTACTTACTAATGTTAATCATACATTTAACTAATATAAGTATTTCCACAGAGCTCTCTGTGAAGCCACCAGTGACACCAACACACTTGGAATTACCCTGGCCCTACAATGCCAAGTTTAAGAGATAGTTTAATGTTAAACTACAAGACTATCGTGTTAATCTCTAGTTCAAATGACAATAAGAACAATTTAGGCATTAAGAAAAATACAAAGAGGTTCCTAGCTGCTGTCAATAAAACTGAGCAGTATAACATCGTGGATATGTTTACAAACACTTGGAGCCACACTACCTGGGTTTGAATTCTACATCCACCACTTACTACCTTAGGACATGTTTCTTAGCTCTTCTGTTCCTTATTCTCTCCATATCAAAGATTTGATATAAACCTTAAAACAATCCTTGTACAGCCATTACAATTCCATTACATACCCACACACAAAAAGCAGCTTTATTATGTTCTCATTCTACTAATATCAACATAAAGATTTGTTTATTTAATGACTTCAATCTGCAAGCTCTTATAATTTTCTGGGAAAAAATCATTTTCTCCTTTTATCTAAAACAAAACAAAAACCACTGATCTGATTCAAAGAGCTCTGTAGACAAAATATATTGGCTTTTTCTTTGTTATCTATACTGTTTTACATAGCTTTGTTACATAATACAATGCTATACAAAGTTTGAAATATTAAAAGGGCTGTTGTTAACCATTATCTCAATGGTTTGCAGGATCAAATTGGTTTACTTTTACATTGGAGTCCATGGTACATTAGCAAAAATAATGAAGGGGAATAATGCTAACATATCTCAGAAACTCTTACTAGAAGAATATAAGAAGAGGACAGCACAGTGGTTGGGATTGTATGCTTCAGAGTCACAGGGCTGGGCCTCCGTCTCTGCTCAGTGCCTGGCTGCTTTGTTCTTCTGCCGGCACCTGCCTATAAGCATCAGCTGCCTTGCCTGGGCTGAAAAATAAATGAATCATTGTAATAGAAACCAATCAATTCTGGGTGTGACAACAAGCAATGCTCAATGTATGTGAGCATATGTCAATCCTTTCTAAAAGAATTACTGCTATTATTACCATTATTGCACAGCAAAAGCTGCTGTCATCTGTCTTACATTTGGGTCATAAATTTCATTTACTAGCTTTATAGCAGGCAGGCTACTGTGGAATTGTGAAGAATTTGTCATGGCTACCAGGAGAAATTATCAACTCGTCAAAGAATTATCAGATCAATGTAACTGAGTCAGATGGATTCAAGGATTTGTTATGAGTTACATTTTTCCTTCAAATGAAATATGGATGAGTAGTCTCAAAAATATGGGTTATTTTAATTTTAGGAAGGAGTTATTTGTGCCAGCTGATAACTCACTTTCAAAATAACAAACGGTGTTATGAAACTAAGAATAATGGTGATAATTATAATGAAGATAATCTGTATAAACCACTAAAAATAACTGTTTTGTGTGTTTTATCCTCATTTGATTTTCAGAACAATCTTATCTGGAAGATATTATAGTTAACACCAAAAATGGATGATGAAAGTGGAGCCGAGAGATGCTGAGCCACTTATCACAGTCACACAGCTAGTGTGCGGTAGAACAGCATTAGCCCCAAAACCCATTAATAATTTAAGAATTATTAATATGAGGCATAGAAAGGAAACCTATGTTTCAGTGGAAACTTTTCTAGAGATTTCCTAAAACATGCAACTTGGCCTGCTAAACTGCAGGTAGGTTTTGACAGAGTCCTTTTAAAGCTCACAACTGTGGGTTTCCTCAGTATATTCCACTGACTGTGGGCACATTTCTCAAAACCAAATCCATCTTTCACCTTGGCTCCCATTCTCTTCCTTGACTCTCCCCACTGTGTAATTACCTAAGCTAGAATCATGAAATAGGTGACATTTGTCACTAGTAATAACCATAGAATTATGCATTTACAGATTTCATTTTCATTTCTTGATGAATAGGGTTCACCTACTCATAACTGTTATTATATAAAAGTGACTGTAACTAGAATATCTGAGTATCTATGCTCACAAAATAGGTATATTATAGCCTATTTTATTGTATGAAATGGCCTATGAAGTATTCTTTCCTGTTTTTATGTTTCTCAATTCAAACCCTTTTAAATATACAAATAAATATGTTTTTAATTTTTTGTAATTGTTTTTTCAGAAATTTTTTCTTTAGGATTTTATTTTTCAGGACTATGGCATTCAAAATCGTATCTTGAAGATCATGACTAGTGTTCCATTATTCCTTATTCCCTGATCTTACTACCTCTCACATGAGACTGAGGGTGCTTCATCATGTGAGCCTGGGCCAGTATACTTGATCTTTCACAAAATGCAAAACAGACCTATAGGAACGAGCCCAAGGCTAGGGCTCCTTCACAGCCCAGAAACTTTTGGAAGCAGTCAGAACTGTGCCACCTCAGCCCTGTTAGGTTTACTAAGATCTGCTCCCCTCTCCTGATACAAATGTGGAAGAGGGAGTGGGGGCAGACACAGCACTTTACCTAGCAGAAGCTGGGACTCAGTATAAACCAGGATAAGAGGTAAAAAAGGCTGACAAGTTGTGCTTAGAATAACTACCCCTCGAAAAAGTATTCATTAAAATGACTACTGAAAAGAAGTAGGGGGAGAATAAATGGTTCCTCGCACCACCATAAACCCCATGATTAACCAAAGAAATATTAGAAACCCTCAAGTGAAGACAACAGTCTTTTTCTAATAGTGAACTGGGCCATTCTTTCATTATTTTCTTCCTTCCTTCCTCCCTTACCTCCTTCCCTCCCTTGCTTTTTTTTCTCTCTCTCTCTCTCTTTTATGAAACTAGGCCATTCTAAAGCTAGAGCCCTCTGAAAACTTCAGTGAACACACTGGAGTGATGTTATTTTCCATGACAATGACAGTACCTTGGCCTTGTGCAGATGAACACCATACATGGGCAGTACCCTGGAGTGCTCTATTAACTGATAATCAGCTTCTGCTAAAGCTATGCCACTGAGAATAAAAGGAAACAATATTATGGTTGCTATGAATACATGCAAAAAAGAAGAGTTCAAAACAGGGCCAGGGGTGTCTAAGATTAGATAGTTTGGAGTAGAGGATGTAACCCATGAAAGTTGGCAGAAGACTAGGAAATGGGAAAACAGAGTCAACTCTCAACTCTAGCATTTTTCTCTTAAGATTATCTCATCTAGGGTGGCACCTGTGGCTTAGTGAGTAGGGCGCCAGCCCCATATACCAAGGGTGGTGGGGTTGAACCCGGCCCCTGCCAAACTGCAACAAAAAATAGCCAGGCGTTGTGGTGGGTGCCTGTAGTCCCTTCTATTCGGAAGGCTGAAGCAAGAGAATAGCCTAAGCCCAAGAGCTTTAGGCTGCTGTGAGCTGTGACACCATGACACTCTACCAAGGTTGACATAGTAAGACTCTATCTCTGGAAAAAAAAAGTAAATAAAAAAGATCCTCTCATCTTAATGTGCTAACAGCAATGAGTCACATACCTGCACCCTTATGATTTGTATGTTAAGAGAGTTGATTATTATTATTTCTAGTGGTGAAGAAAGCCACAGAATTAATGGGTATAAGTTAAAAGAGAATTTTTTTTAAGTGACTTCATTTATAAGATATAGACAAATTCTTACTCCCTACTTTTTTCTTCTTCTTTTTTTTTTTTTTTTGTGGTTTTTGGCCAGGGCTGGGTTTGAACCCGCCACCTCCGGCATATGGGACTGGTGCCCTACTCCTTGAGCCACAGGCGCCACTCATTACTCCCTACTTTTATGTTGCTAGGATTGACCATAATGAACACTGAAATTACTTGCATTTCATTTTATGCCTATGATAGATAATCACATTCTGTCCACACTACAAATATTTCTATTCTTAACCCTAACTCAACAAATTTTAAGCTTCTAGAGAACAAGTCCATGTCCCATTAATCTTATATTCCCCAAGGCATTTCAGTACCTGATAATTCATATTAGAACTACACAATAAAGGCCTGTTGATTACAACTTAAATCACGGTAACAACATTTTCAGAGTGAAATGTTGTATTTATTTTATAAAGAAAAGTCAATAAATATGGCCTGTTTTCTAATATGTGGAAGTTTCTTGCAGAAAATTTACAAAGTATTTTATAAATCTACAACTTTCTTTCTTTCTTTTTATGCATTTTTTGGCTGGGGCTGGGCTTGAACCCATCAATTCCAGCTTGTGGGGCCAGCACCCTACTCCTTTGAGCCACAGGCGCCACCCTGTAAATCTACAATTTTAAATAACAGAACAAATTATAATTGTGTAGCTAAGCTTTTAAAAACTTGTGTAAAAACCCATTCTCTTTTCACACAGATAGAAACATTCCCAAAGTATAATATGGTATTGAATTACTAATGTAATTTAAGTAATCTTTAGCTAAGCCAAAGGGGTCATCTTATGTGTATAAAGTAACCATCTGCTTATTACTAGGTTTCTTCAGATTTTTTTTTGTTGTTGTTGTTGAGACAGAGTCTCACTCTGTTGCCCTAGCTAGAGTGCCATGGCATTATCACAGCACACTGCAACCTTCAACTCCTGGCTAAGTGAACATCCTGCCTCAGTCCTCTAAGTACATGGAACTACAGTGTGAGCCATGACATATGGATAGTTTTTCTGTTTCTAGTAGAAACAGTGTCTTGCTCTTGCTTAGGCTGGTATGCAATTCCTCAGGCTCAAACAGTCCACCCATCTTGGCCTCCCAGTGTGCTGGGATTACAGTGTGAGCTGCCACACCCAGACCCACCTCCACATTTCTGTTGCTATTTTCCTGCATCCATCACCACCTACACTTCTAATTCAAATCTCAAGACCTTCTCCCTTCTTTTTTATTTGCAAATCTCAATGTTTTGTTATCTCCCTGGCTTTTTACCACAGTAATAAAAACCATTAAAAGGCAGAAGAAATAGAAATGCCAAACATGTATGTGTATATGCTTGTTTCCAGTGTGTATAGGTTAAAGGAAGAGGTTGTGTCATGGGGAAAAGTGCATTCATCCAATAAATGAAGCATTTGGACATGAGCATAGGTCCTCATATTATTCACCAAACCAATGACAGGAGATCACAGGGGGTACAGGTTGGCTTGATCAGAGCTAGGTTATCCAAAAAGAAAACTGGATAATCCCCAAAACTGTGCTCAAATGTCTACCAAGTGTTACAAGAGACTCTATTTAAATCTACCATGACCAGTCTCCCTCCAGGAAGCACGACAACATACATATGTGCTTTGTAGAAATTCACCACCAAGTCCTCCATCTCCTCGGTGTCACTGGACCCAAAATAATAATCAGTATGTGGCTTGATTTTGTTGAAGTCCTCATCATCCACATAGTTTCCACGTTCCGCCTGGATGGTGTAGGATTCCAGGAGGGCACGAGTCACAGGAGAGCAGGGCAGGCGCCCAGAAACAATGTCTGCCCGGATCTGGAGTCATAGGAGGTATCTGTGAGGAGCAGAGGCAGAAAAGGGGAGAATAATTAGTTAAGACTGCAGCACTTCTAATCCTTCCATGCTGATGTCCCTTTAGAAAGAAATATACAACATAGACCCTCTTCATATCCATAGAAAAAAAGGGTATTCTCTATGAAGAAGCCTCCTCTCACTCCTTGGGATCCTAACCTTTGGTTTATTTACAGAAACTAGTTTCAAAGGCTAATGAATAGAATGGTAATTTTATTTATTTGGTTTCTTTTTTCTTTTTTTTTCTTTTAATAGAGTCACACTGTGTTGCCCTTGGTAGACTGCCATGGTATCACAGCTCCCAGCAACCTCCAACTCTTGAGCTTAAGTGATTCTCTTGCCTCAGCCTCCCAAATAGCTGGGATTACAGGCACTCGCCACAATTCCTGGCCTTTTGTTGTTGTTGCAGTTGTCATTGTTTAGGTTTCCTGGGGTGGGTTCAATCCTGGCACACTGGGTGTACGTGGCTGGCACTGTAACTAACCACTGTACTACAGGCGCAGAGCCTAGAATGGAAATTCTTAACTGCTGTTCTAGTCATACTAGAATAAAGTAAAAATGCCAATCACATCAACTGTCTTCTTGGATTTAAAATGTTAACAAAAATTAGAATGCCAGTCTAAAGTTCTGAAAATTAATGAAATTTTAAAAATAATGAGAGTCTTAATCATTGGCTAGAAGAAGCTAAGGTTACCCTTCTTTATCATCTCTATCCATTTCACATTACTTTCTCTTTTTCCTAAAAGAACTTTAACAAGTTTCTTGCCCCCTTTTCTTAACATTACAGAATGAGCTTATCCCTGAAGGCTACAAGGCTGTCTCTCTGTAGCCCCTACATTTACACCAATAGTTCCCATTCAAATTCTCAGAAATAGTAAATATTCTCTTCTTACTAAACTGAGTCCTTTATTTGCAATTGAAGTGGCGTATGTTTTAATAGCCCATACAATCTCAGAGGAGATGGAATTGAAATAGCTACCTACTCTACAAGGGAAAGCCTACTTAGTTTGGTGGTTTGGGTGAGATCAGGGGACAAAAAATTTCCAGTTCAATTGCCTTTTAAAAATAGTTTCATTTTGAGGTGGAGCAAGATGGCGGCCGAGTAACAGCTTCCTTGCATCTGGGCACCGTGAGTCCAGGCATCTCTGGCTGGTGGGAATTGCCTATCATCACTCCTATGAGGATTCAGGGAGTCAGTGAGAAACTTCTGGACCCCAAGAGGAGGACTAAAACAGTGGAAAACCGGCAAGTGGTCGCGTGTGTTCAATCCGTCTAAACCCGCCCACAACTGTAAGTTCAGTAGCAGCGAGACTGCAAACCGGAAAGGCCTTACCTGTGAACTGTTTTGATGTCCTTGGACTTGGCACTGAGTTGAACTGCCTTGGGGAAGGCCTGAGTGGGAGGGCGGAGAACTTTGGCCGTTGTCTAGGGCCCCAGTATGAGCCGCTGAGCCAGACGGAGCTAATAGTGTTTGGCAGTAGGTCACATGGAACCATTGTCAGTGATCTGCCCCGGCAAGCTCCGCCCTCAGGGTCGCAGAGCTAGAAACGGGTGGGAGCTGGTAACCCAGCAACCAAGTAGCCTAAGGGTGGGGTCTGAGCCGCCTTGCAGCCCTAACCCTCAGGAGCAGAGTGAGACCGGTTTTGGCACACTGGGTAAGTGGATAGCCACTTCAGCAGTGATTCCAGTGAGAAAGCAGGGAAACCTTCTGCTCAGCAAGTTTACAAGTTCAAAGTGCCTGTTAAGTGGGCTGAAGAGAGATTTAGGGTGTCTACCTGCTGGGGTTTGAGAAATCAGCAGCCTCCAGTCGTATCAGAACTGTGATTAACATCTCATACCCCACAAGACCACGTGTTGCCCAGACAATATTCAATAACATACACAAACTGCTTTGTTTTTGGTTGTGTATTTTTTTCTTTTTTTTGTTTGGTTGTTTTTTTTTGTTTATTTTGACGTTGTTGATGTTCTTTTGTTTTTTAATTTCAAACTTTTCCATACAGATCCCTTTTTCTTTCTCAATTTTTCTAGTTTAATTATAATTTCCCATTGCTGCCTTTTTTAAAAACTAGAACTTCATTTTTGCTAGTGTTTCTACCGCTATCATTTGGTTTTTCACCCAATTTTATCCCCGTAAAGTTTTCTGTTTGCTTGTTTTGGTTAGATTTGTAGCATTTTGTCTTTCCTCTCTACTTGGTGGAGGTGGGGTACTGTGTCTGATCAGGTTAGCAAAGAGCTGCTGACCTCAGGGCAACCACCCAACTGGGCAACCCCAGAAGGTGGGATTTTTTAAGGTTGTGTCAAAGTACCATACCGTACACCTATATTGCCCTGTCTCCCTCTTTCTGTGCCTCTCTTCTTTTTGTCAATATTCCTTATACCCACCCCCTCTCCTTTCTCTATCTTCCTTTTTTTTCTTATAACTCGGTCCTCCTTTCTTTCATCCCTTTTCTGCCCTTCAACCTTCTCACCCTCGTGGTCCTGTAAAACTTAGTCCACAGGCATGAGAACTTGAAGACCAAGAGGAAGTGAAAGGAAAATTAGGGCAAGGAAACAGATAAAAGAAATCACTCATGAGGAAGAACCAGCAGAAAACTCCAGGCAACATGAAGAATCAGTGCAGAACTACCCCACCAAGGGACCATGAGGTAGCCACTGCAGATGATTAAATCTGTACAGAAATGTTAGGAATGACAGAAAGGGAATTTAGAATACACATGTTGAAAACAATGACAGAAATGATGGAAACAATGAAGGAAACTGCTAATAAAGTGGAAAATAACAAAAAGGAAATCCAAAAACAGAATCAAATAAGAGATGAATGATATGAAGAATATAAAAAGGATATAGCAGAGCTGAAGGAAATGAAAGAGTCAATTAGGGAACTTAAAGATGCAATGGAAAGTATCAGCAACAGGTTAGAACATGCAGAAGAAAGAATTTCAGAGGTAGAAGACAAAGTTCTTGAGATAACTCAGATAGTAAAAGAGGCAGAAAAGAAGAGAGAGAAAGCAGAACGTTCACTGTCAGAATTATGAGACTATATGAAGCGTTACAACATACGAGTTATAGGAATTCCAGAAGGGGAAGAAGAATGCCCCAGAGGAATGGAAGCCATACTAGAGAATATTATAAAAGAAAATTTCCCAAACATCACCAAAGATTCTGACACACTGCTTTCAGAGGGCTATCGGACCCCAGGTCGCCTCAACTCTAACAGAGCTTCTCCAAGACACATTGTGATGAACCTGTCCAAAGTCAAGACAAAAGAAAAGATTCTGCAAGCTGCCAGGAGTAAGCGCCAGTTGACCTACAGGGGCAGATCCATCAGAGTGACCGCAGACTTCTCTAATGAAACTTTCCAAGCAAGAAGACAATGGTCATCTAACTTTAATCTGCTTAAACAGAACAATTTTCAGCCCAGAATTCTGTACCCTGCTAAGCTAAGCTTCAAAATTGACGGAGAAATCAAATCATTTATGGATATAAAAACAATGAGCAAATTCGCCACAACAAGACTAGCTCTACAGGAAATACTTCAACCTGTTCTGCACACTGACCACCACAATGGCAGCAGCAAAGTAAGAACTCAGAAATCAAAGGACAGAACCAAACCTCCACACTGATGCAAAAGATAAAACGAAGCAGTGGACTCTCACCAAATAAGACGAATAGAATACTACCACACTTATCAATTATCTCAATAAATGTTAATGGCTTGAATTCCCCACTGAAGAGACATAGATTGGCTGACTGGATTAAAAAACACAAGCCATCCATTTGCTGTCTGCAAGAAACACACCTGGCTTCAAAAGACAAATTAAAGCTCTGAGTCAAGGGTTGGAAGACAAATTTTCAGGCAAATGGAATTCAGAAGAAAAGAGGAGTTGCAATCTTATTTTCAAATTCATGTGGATTTAAAGCAACTTAAGTAAAAAAAGACAAAGATGGTCACTTTATATTGGTCAAGGGAAAAATACAACAAGAAGACATTTCAATTCTAAATATTTATGCACCCAATTTAAATGCTCCCAGATTCTTGAAGCAGACCTCACTCAGTCTGAGCAATATGATATCTGATAATACCATCATAACAGGGGACTTTAACACTCCTCTTACAGAGCTGGACAGATCCTCTAAACAGAAAATAAACAAAGATATAAGAGATTTAAATGAGACCCTAGAACAACTATGCTTGATAGACGTATATAGAACACTCCACCCCAAAAATAAACAATATACATTCTTCTCAACACCCCATGGAAAATTCTCCAAAATTGATCATATCCTGGGACACAAAACAAATATCAACAGAATCAAAAGAATTGAAATTTTACATTGTATCTTTTCAGACCATAAGGCACTAAGGGTGGAACTCAACTCTAACAAAAATGCTCGACCCCACCCAAAGGCATGGAAATTAAACAATCTTCTGTTGAATAACAGATGGGTGCAGGAAGAAATAAAACAGGAAATCATTAACTTCCTTGAGCATAACAACCATGAAGACACAAGCTAACAAAACATGTGGGATACTGCAAAAGCAGTTTTGAGAGGAAAATTCATCGCTTTAGATGCCTACAGTCGAAAAACAGAAAGAGAGCACATCAACAATCTCAGAAGAGATCTTCTGGAATTGGAAAAAGAAGAACAATCTAAGCCTAAACTCAGTAGAAGAAAAGAAATATCCAAAATCAAATCAGAGATCAATGAAATTGAAAACAAAAGAATCATTCAGAAAATTAATGAAACAAGGAGTTGGTTTTTTGAAAAAAGAAATAAAATAGATAAACCATTGGCCAGACAAACTAGAAATAGAAAAGTAAAATCTCTAGTAACCTCAATCAGAAACGATAAAGGGGAAATAACAACTGATCCCACAGAGATACAGAGATCATCTCTGAATACGACCAGAAACTCTATGCCCAGAAATTTGACAATGTGAAGGAAATGGATCAATATTTGGAATCACACTCTATCCCTAGACTTAGCCAGGAAGAAATAGAGCTCCTGAACAGACCAATTTCAAGCACTGAGATCAAAGAAACAATAAAAAAGCTTCCAACTAAAAAATGCCCTGGTTCAGATGGCTTCACTCCAGAATTCTATCAAACCTTCAAGGAAGAGCTTATTCCTGTACTGCAGAAATTATTCCAAAAAACTGAGGAAGAAGGAATCTTCCCCAACACATTCTATGAAGCAAACATCACCCTGATACCAAAACCAGGAAAAGACCCAAACAAAAAGGAGAATTTCAGACCAATCTCACTCATGAATATAGATGGAATAATTCTCAACAAAATCCTAGCCAATAGATTACAGCTTATCATCAAAAAAGTCATTCATCATGATCAAGTAGGTTTCATCCCAGATGCAAGGCTGGTTTAACATACACAAGTCCATAAACTTTATCCACCATATTAACAGAGGCAAAAATAAAGATCACATGATCCTCTCAATAGATGCAGAAAAAGCATTTGATAAAATCCAGCATCCTTTTCTAATTAGAACACTGAAGAGTATAGGCATAGGTGGCACATTTCTAAAACTGATTGAAGCTATCTATGACAAACCCACAGCCAATATTTTACTGAATGGAGTAAAACTGAAAGCTTTTCCTCTTAGAACTGGAAACAGACATGGTTGTCCTCTGTCACCTTTACTATTCAACATAGTGCTGGAAGTTCTAGCCAATACAATTAGGCAAGACAAGGAAATAAAGGGAATCCAAATGGGAGCAGAGGAGGTCAAACTCTCCCTCTTTGCTGATGACATGATCTTATACTTAGAGAACCCCAAAGACTCAACCACAAGACTCCTAGAAGTCATCAAAAAATACAGTAATGTTTCAGGATATAAAATCAATGTCCACAAGTCAGTAGCCTTTGTGTACACCAATAACACTTAAGATGAGAAGCTAATTAAGGACACAACTCCCTTCAACATAGTCTCAAAGAAAATGAAATACCTAGGAATATACCTAACGAAGGAGGTGAAGGACCTCTATAAAGAAAACTATGAACTCGTCAGAAAGGAAATAGCAGAGGATATTAACAAATGGAAGAACATACCATGCTCATGGATGGGAAGAATAAACATTGTTAAAATGTATATACTTCCCAAAGCAATCTACCTGTTCAACGCCATTCCTATCAAATTACCTACATTGTACTTTCAAGATTTGGAAAAAATGATTCTGCGTTTCGTATGGAACCGGAAAAAACCCCGTATAGCTAAGGCAGTTCTCTGTAACCAAAATAAAGCTGGGGGCATCAGCATACCAGATTTTAGTCTGTACTACAAAGCCATAGTGCTCAAGACAGCATGGTACTGGCACAAAAACAGAGACATAGACACTTGGAATCGAATTGAACACCAAGAAATGAAGCTAACATCTTACAACCACCTAATCTTCGATAAACCAAACAAGAACTTACCTTGGGGGAAAGACTCCCTATTCAATAAATGGTGTTGAGAGAACTGGATGTCTACATGTAAAAGACGGAAACTGGACCCACACCTTTCCCCACTCACAAAAATTGATTCAAGATGGATAAAGGACATAAATTTAAGGCATGAAACAATAAAAATCCTCCAAGAAAGAATAGGAAAAACATTGGAAAATATTGGCCTGGGAGAAGACTTCATGAAGAAGACTGCCATGGCAATTGCAACAACAACAAAAATAAACAAATGGGACTTCATTAAACTGAAAAGCTTCTGTACAGCTAAGGAGTCAATAACCAAAGCAAAGAGACAACCTACACAATGGGAAAGGATATTTGCATATTTTCAATCAGACAAAAGCTTGATAACTAGGATCTATAGAGAACTCAAATTAATCCACATGAAATAAGCCAACAATCCCATATATCAATTTGCAAGAGACATAAATAGCACTTTCTCTAAAGACGACAGACGAATGGCTAACAAACACATGAAAAAGTGTTCATCATCTCTACATATTAGAGAAATGCAAATCAAAACAACCCTGAAATATCATCTAACCCCAGTGAGAATGGCCCACATCGCAAAATCTCAAAACTGCTGATGCTGGTGTGGATGTGGAGAGAAGGGAACACTTTTACACTGCTGGTGGGACTGCAAACTAGTACAACCTTTCTAGAAAGAAGTATGGAGAAACCTCAAAGCACTCAAGCTAAACCTCCCATTTGATCGTGCAATCCCATTACTGGGCATCTACCCAGAAGGAAAGAAATCCTTTTATCATAAGGACACTTGTACTAGACTGTTTATTACAGCTCAATTTACAATCGCCAAAATGTGGAAACAGCCTAAATGCCCACCAACCCAGGAATTGATTCACAAGCTGTGGTATATGTATACCATGGAATACTATTCAGCCATTAAAAAAAATGGAGACTTTACATCCTTCGTATTAACCTGGATGGGCGTGGAAGACATTATTCTTAGTAAAGCATCACAAGAATGGAAAAGCATGAATCCTATGTACTCAATTTTGATATGAGGACAATTAATGACAATTAAAGTTATGGCGGGGAAGCAGAAAAAGGGAAGGAGGGAGTTGTGTGGGGCCTTCGTGTGTGTCACACTTTATGGGGGCAAGACATGATTGCAAGAGGGACATTACCTAACAATTGCAATCAGGGTAACCTGGTTTATTGCACCCTGAATGAATCCCCAACAATAAAAAATAAATAGATAAAAATGAAAGAAGTGCCCCCGCAAGCTCCAGCCTCAGGGTCTCAGAGCAAGAATTGGGCGGGTCAAAGTAACCTACTGACTGAGTAGCCTAAAGATGGGGACTGAGCTGCCTTACAGACTTAATCTTTAGGGGCAGAGTGAGACGGTTCTGGCACACTGGAGCCTTGGGCTGTAGCCCTGGATAGAGTGCCG
Source organism: Nycticebus coucang (assembly GCF_027406575.1). NCBI lineage: Eukaryota > Metazoa > Chordata > Mammalia > Primates > Lorisidae > Nycticebus > Nycticebus coucang. The sequence continues at coordinate 19,525,463 of NC_069799.1, read as the reverse complement.
GGACGTCACTGCTCCTAGCAACCTCAAACTCCTGGGCTTGGCACTGCCTAGACCTCCATAAGAGCTGTGCAGCGACCCCTGACCTGTGACCTGCACCCCCCGGGCCTCAACATTCCCAGACCAGGAACTTCAGGAGCCACGCAACCCTGCGTCCTCCCTCCTGTTTCCTCCCAGCTTCCACACTAGCCCGTTCATCTGGACAGGGACTGTGGTAGCTGCGTGCCCTTTCGAGCCCTCCCTGCCTCTAGGCAGACCTCTTCTCCTGGCAAGAGACTGCTGGAGTCTTGGACTGTCTGTGCCAAAGTCACTGGGCGCCTGGCACTCACCAAACCATGTGCACCATCCCCAGCCCTGCTGCTGGATGCGGGTGGGTCACAAACCAGAGCTGCTTTCACAGCAAGAACTCCCTAGCTAGAGCAGCCCCAGAGGAACTACACAGGTTCACTCCCTACAAATATTTAGCAACAATAGCGTGATCCCCCTGGGGTCTAATCTTGGAGAGACACCTCCCCAACTCTGAGGACAGCCAGAGGCAAAGGTGAAAAACAATCATGAGGTGAAATCAACAGAAAAACTCTGGCAATATAAATAATCAGAGTAGATCAACTCCCCCAAGGATAATTGGGGTAGAAACAGCACAAGACCCCATGCACAAACAAATAGCTGAGATGTCAGAAATTGAATTCAGGATCTGGATAGCAAATAAGATCGAATTAGAATTCCAAAAGTTATCTCAGGAATTCAATGGATTCAAAGACCAAATGACCAAAGATTTCGACCCGTTGAGACAAGAAGTTGCATCCCTCAAAGATCTGAGAAACACAGTAGAATGACTCAGTAACAGGATGAAGCAAGCAGAAGAAAGGATTTCTGACATGAAGACAAAGCTTTCGAATGATCCCAAACCCTCAAAGAAGAAGAGAAATGGAGAGCAAAACAGACCACTCTCTCAGAGAGCTCTCGGGTAATTTGAAGAAAACCAAAATTCGTCTTCTAGGGATCCCGGAAAGTGGGAAGTGGCTTCACAAGGCACAGAGTCTCTTCTCCATGAGATTATGAAGGAGAACTTCCCAGACATGCCAAGAGATTCCAAAATTATGATAGCACACAGTTTCAGAACTCCAGCACGACTCAACCCAAATAAGACATCCCCCAGACACATCATAATCAATTTCACTAAAGTTAATATGAAGTAGAAAATTCTGAAAGCTGCCAGATGAAAGAAAACTATTACCTACAAGAGGAAGAATATCAGAATAACTGCAGATCTCTCTGCTGAAAGCTTTCAAGCTAGAAGAGGATGGTCATCGACTTTTAATCTCCTAAAACAAAATAACTTTCAACCCAGTATCCTGTACCCAGCTAAACTGTGCTTCATTTATGACGGAGAAATTAAATACTTCAACGACATTCACATGTTGAAGAAATTTGCCACAACTAAACCAGCACTCCAGGACATTCTTAGACCTATCCTCCATAAAGACCAGCGTAATTCTCCACCACAATAGTAAACCGACCCCCAAAATTTTTGATCAAATTCCAAATTCCACAGTCGCAAAAGGATCAAAAATGTCCACCGGTCTCTCGAAAGGCTTATCAATACTCTCAATTAATGTGAATGGTTTAAATTGTCCTCTAAAGTGGTATAGGTTGGCAGACTGGATACAGAAACTCAAGCCAGATATCTGCTGCATCCCAGAATTGCATCCTACATTAAAAGACAGATATAGACTCAAGGTGAAGGGATGGTCATCTATGTTCCAGGCAAATGGAAAGCAGAAAAAAGCAGGCGTTGTAATCCTGTTTGCAGATGCAATAGGCTTTAAACCAACCAAAATAATTAAGGATAAGGATGGACACTTCATATTTGTTAAAGGTAATACTCAATATGATGAGAGCTCAATTATTAATATTTATGCACCCAACCACATCGTATCTCAATTTATGAGAGAAACTCTAACAGACATGAGTAACTCGATTTCCTCCACTTCCATAGTAGTTGGAGATTTTAACACCCCTTTAGCAGTCCTGGATAGATCCTCCAAAAAAGAAGCTAAGCAAAGAAATTTTAGATTTAAACTCAACCATTGAACACCTGAACTTAACAGACATCTACAGAACATTTCATCCCCAAAAAACTGAATACACATTCTTCTCATCAGCCCACGGAACACACTCCAAAATCGACCACATCTTAGGACACAAATCTAACCTCCGCAAATTTAAAAAAAATGATATTATTCCTTGCATCTTCTCAGACCATCATGGAATAAAAGTTGAACTAAATAACAACAGGAACCTGCATACCCATACAAAAACATGGAAGCTAAACAACCTTATGCTGAAGGATACATGGGTTATAGACGAGATTAAGAAGGAAATCACCATACTTTTGGAACAAAACAACAATCAAGACACGAATTACCAGAACCATTGGGATACTGCAAAGGCATTCCGAAGAGGGTAATTTATAGCACTGCAAGCCTTCCTCAAGAAAAAGGAAAGAGAGGAAGTCAATAACTTAATGGAACATCTCAAGCAACTGGAGAAAGAAGAACACTTCAAACCCAAACGCAGCAGAAGAAAATAAAAAACCAAAATAAGAGCAGAATTAAATGAAATTGAAAACAAAAGAATTATACAACAGATCAATAAATCCAAAAGCTGGTTTTTTAAAAACATTAATAAAATAGATAAACCGTTGGCCAACCTAACCAGGAAAATAAGAGTAAAATCTCTAATTTCATCAATCAGAAATGGTAATGATGAAATAACAACAGACCCCTCAGAAATTCAAAAAATCCTTAACGAATACTTCAAGAAACTCTACTCTCACAAATATGAAAATCTGAAAGAAATCGACCAATACCTGGAAGCACACCACCTACCAAGACTTAGCCAGAATGAAGTGGAAATGTTGAACAGGCCTATATCAAGTTCTGAAATAGCATCAACTACACAAAATCTCCCTAAAAATAAAAGCCCAGGACCAGATGGCTTTACGTCAGAATTCTACCAAATATTTAAAGAAGAACTAGTACCTATACTACTAAACCTCTTCCAAAATATAGAAGAAGAAGGAATATTACCCAGCACCTTCTATGAAGCAAACATCACCTTGATCCCCAAACCAGGGAAAGACCCAACAAGAAAAGAAAATTATAGACCAATATCACTAATGAATATAGATGCTAAAATACCCAATAAGATCCTAACAAACAGAATCCAAAAACACATCAAAAAAATTATACACCATGACCAAGTTGGATTTATCCCAGGGTCTCAAGGCTGGATCAATATACGTAAATCTATAAATGTAATTCAACACATAAACAAAATTAAAAATAAAGACCATATGGGAGCAAGATGGCAGCCGAGTAACAGCTTCCGTGCATCTGGGCATCGTGAGTCTGGGGATATAGGACTCCAGGCATCTCTGGCTGGTGGGATCTGCCTATCATCACCCCTGAGAGGATACAGGGAGTCAGCGAGAGACTTCTGGACCCCAAGAGGAGGACTAAAACAGTGGAAACCCGGCAAGTGGTCGCGTGTGTTAAATCCGTCTAAACCCGCCGCAACTTCCACAGGCACGAGAACTTAAAGAGCAAGAGGAAGTGAAAGGAAAATTAGGGCAAGGAAACAGATAAAAGAAATCACCCATGAGGAAGAATCAGCAGAAAACTCCAGGCAACAAGAAGAACCAGTCCAGAACAACCCCGCCAAGGGACCATGAGGTAGCTACTGCAGAGGATTCCACCTATACAGAAATGTTAGGAATGACAGAAAGGGAATTTAGAATACACATGTTGAAAACAATGAAAGAAACGATGGAAACAATGAAGGAAACTGCTAATAAAGTGGAAAACAACCAAAAGGAAATCCAAAAACAGAATCAAATAAGAGATGAACGATATGAAGAATACAAAAAGGATATAGCAGAGCTGAAGGAAATGAAACAGTCAATCAGGGAACTGAAAGATGCAATGGAAAGTATCAGCAACAGGTTAGACCATGCAGAAGAAAGAATTTCAGAGGTAGAAGACAAAGTTTTTGAGATAACTCAGATAGTAAAAGAGGCAGAAAAGAAGAGAGAGAAAGCAGAACGTTCACTGTCAGAATTATGGGACTTTATGAAACGTTCCAACATACGAGTTATAGGAATTCCAGAAGGGGAAGAAGAATGCCCTAGAGGAATGGAAGAGATACTAGAGAACATTATAAAAGAAAATTTCCCAAATATCACCAAAGATTCTGACACACTGCTTTCAGAGGGCTATCGGACCCCAGGTCGCCTCAACTCTAACCGAGCTTCTCCAAGACAAATTGTGATGAACCTGTCCAAAGTCAAGACAAAAGAAAAGATTCTGCAAGCTGCCAGGAGTAAGCGCCAGTTGACCTACAGGGGCAAATCCATCAGAGTGACCGCAGACTTCTCTAATGAAACTTTCCAAACAAGAAGACAATGGTCATCTACCTTTAATCTGCTTAAACAGAACAATTTTCAGCCCAGAATTCTGTACCCTGCTAAGCTAAGCTTACAAATTGATGGAGAAATCAAATAATTTACGGATATACAAACATTGAGGAAATTCGCCACAGCAAGACCAGCTCTACAGGAAATATTTCAACCTGTTCTGCACACTGACCACCACAATGGATCAGCAGCAAAGTAAGAACTCAGAAATTAAAGGACAGAACCAAACCTCCACACTGATGCAAAAGATAAAACTAAGCAATGGACTCTCACAAAAAAAGACGAAAAGAATACTACCACACTTATCAATTATCTCAATAAATGTTAATGACTTGAATTCCCCACTGAAGAGACATAGATTGGTTGACTGGATTAAAAAACACAAGCCATCCATTTGCTGTCTGCAAGAAACACACCTGGCTTCAAAAGACAAATTAAAGCTCCGAGTCAAGGGTTGGAAGACAATTTTTCAGGCAAATGGAATTCAGAAGAAAAGAGGAGTTGCAATCTTATTTTCAGATACATGTGGATTTAAAGCAACTAAAGTCAAAAAAGACAAAGATGGTCACTTTATATTGGTCAAGGGAAAAATACAACAAGAAGACATTTCAATTCTAAATATCTATGCACCCAATTTAAATGCTCCCAGATTCTTGAAACAGACCTTACTCAGTCTGAGCAATATGATATGAGCAATATGATACCATAATAACAGGGGACCTTAACACTCCTCTTACAGAGCTGGACAGATCCTCTAAACAGAAATTAAACAAGGATATAAGAGACTTAAATGAGACCCTAGAACAACTGTGCTTGATAGACGCATATAGAATACTCCATCCCAAAGATAAAGAATATACATTCTTCTCATCACCCCATGGAACATTCTCCAAAATTGATCATATCCTGGGACACAAAACAAATATCAACAGAATCAAAAGAATTGAAATTTTACATTGTATCTTCTCAGACCATAAGGCACTAAAGGTGGAACTCAACTCTAACAAAAATGCTCGACTCCACCCAAAGGCATGGAAACTAAATAATCTTCTGTTGAATAACAGATGGGTGAAGGAAGAAATAAAACAGGAAATCATTAACTTCCTTGAGCATAACAACAATGAAGACACAAGCTACCAAAACATGTGGGATACTGCAAAAGCAGTTTTGAGAGGAAAATTAATCGCTTTAGATGCCTACAGTCGAAAAACAGAAAGAGAGCACATCAACAATCTCACAAGAGATCTTCTGGAATTGGAAAAAGAAGAACAATCTAAGCCTAAACTCAGTAGAAGAAAAGAAATATCCAAAATCAAATCAGAGATCAATGAAATTGAAAACAAAAGAATCATTCAGAAAATTAATGAAACAAGGAGTTGGTTTTTTGAAAAAAGAAATAAAATAGATAAACCATTGGCCAGACTAACGAGGAATAGAAAAGTAAAATCTCTAGTAACCTCAATCAGAAATGATAAAGGGGAAATAACAACTGATCCCACAGAGATACAAGAGATCATCTCTGAATACTACCAGAAACTCTATGCCCAGAAATTTGACAATGTGAAAGAAATGTATAAATATTTGGAATCACACCCTACCCCTAGACTCAGCCAGGAAGAAATAGAGCTCCTGAACAGACCGATTTCAAGCACTGAGATCAAAGAAACAATAAAAAAGCTTCCAACCAAAAAATGCCCTGGTCCAGATGGCTTCACTCCAGAATTCTATCAAAACTTCAAGGAAGAGCTTATTCCTGTACTGCAGAAATTATTCCAAAAAATTGAGGAAGAAGTAATCTTCCCCAACACATTCTATGAAGCAAACATTACCCTGATACCAAAACCAGGAAAAGATCCAAACAAAAAGGAGAGTTTCAGACCAATCTCACTCATGAACATAGACGCAAAAATTCTCAACAAAATCCTAGCCAATAGATTACAGCTTATCATCAAAAAAGTCATTCATCATGATCAAGTAGGCTTCATCCCAGGGATGCAAGGCTGGTTTAACATACGCAAGTCTATAAACGTTATCCACCATATTAACAGAGGCAAAAATTAAGATCACATGATCCTCTCAGTAGATGCAGAATAAGCATTTGATAAAATCCAGCATCCTTTTCTAATTAGAACACTGAAGAGTATAGGCATAGGTGGCCCATTTCTAAAACTGATTGAAGCTATCTATGACAAACCCACAGCCAATATTTTACTGAATGGAGTAAAACTGAAAGCTTTTCCTCTTAGAACTGGAACCAGACAAGGTTGTCCTCTGTCACCTTTACTATTCAACATAGTGCTGGAAGTTCTAGCCAATACAATTAGGCAAGACAAGGAAATAAAGGGAATCCAAATGGGAGCAGAGGAGGTCAAACTCTCCCTCTTTGCTGATGACATGATCTTATACTTAGAGAACCCCAAAGACTCAACCACAAGACTCCTAGAAGTCATCAAAAAATACAGTAATGTTTCAGGATATAAAATCAATGTCCACAAGTCAGTAGCCTTTGTGTACACCAATAACAGTCAAGATGAGAAGCTAATTAAGGACACAATTCACTTCACCATAGTTTCAAAGAAAATGAAATACCTAAGAATATACCTAACGAAGGAAGTGAAGGACCTTGATAAAGGAAATTATGAAATCCTCAGAAAGGAAGTAGCAGAGGATATTAACAAATGGAAGAACATACCATGCTCATGGATGGAAGAATCAACATTGTTAAAATGTCTATACTTATCAAAGCAATCTACCTATTCAGTGCCATTCCTACCAAAATACCAACATCATACTTTCAAGATTTGGAAAAAATGAATCGGCGTTTTTTATGGAACCATAAAACCTCGTATAGCTAAGGCAGTTCTTAGTGATAAAAATAAAGCTGCGGGCATCAGAATACCAGATTTCAGTCTGTACTACAAAGCCATAGTGCTCAAGACAGCATGGTACTGGCACAAAAACAGAGACATAGACACTTGGAATCGAATGGAAAACCAAGAAATGAAACTAACATCTTACAACCACCTAATCTTTGATAAACCAAACAAGAACATACCTTGGGGGAAAGACTCCCTATTCAATAAATGGTGTTGGGAGAACTGGATGTCTACATGTAAAAGACTGAAACTGGACCCACACCTTTCCCCACTCACAAAAATTGATTCAAGATGGATAAAGGACTTAAACTTAAGGCATGAAACAATTAAAATCCTCCAAGAAAGCATAGGAAAAACACTGGAAGATATTGGCCTGGGGAAAGACTTCATGAAGAAGACTGCCACGGCAATTGCAACAACAACAAAAATAAACAAATGGGACTTCATTAAACTGAAAAGCTTCTGTACAGCTAAGGAAACAATAACCAAAGCAAAGAGACAACCTACACAATGGGAAAGGATATTTGCATATTTTCAATCAGAGAAAAGCTTGATAACTAGGATCTATAGAGAACTCAAATTAATCCACATGAAAAAAGCCAACAATCCCTTATATCAATGGGCAACAGACATGAATAGAACTTTCTCTAAAGATGACAGACGAATGGCTAACAAACACATGAAAAAATGTTCATCATCTCTATATATTAGAGAAATGCAAATCAAAACAACCCTGAAATATCATCTAACCCCAGTGAGAATGGCCCACATCACAAAATCTCAAAACTGCAGATGCTGGCGTGGATGTGGAGAGAAGGGAACACTTTTACACTGCTGTTGGGACTGCAAACTAGTACAACCTTTCTGGAAGGAATTATGGAGAAACCTCAAAGCACTCAAGCTAGACCTCCCATTTGATCCTGCAATCCCATTACTGGGCATCTACCCAGAAGGAAAGAAATCCTTTTATCATCAGGACACTTGTACTAGACTGTTTATTGCAGCTAAATTTACAATTGCCAAAATGTGGAAACAGCCTAAATGCCCACCAACCCAGGAATGGATTAACAAGCTGTGGTATATGTATACCATGGAATACTATTCAGCCATTAAAAAAAATGGAGACTTTACATCCTTCGTATTAACCTGGATGGGCGTGGAAGACATTATTCTTAGTAAAGCATCACAAGAATGGAGAAGCATGAATCCTATGTACTCAATTTTGATATGAGGACAATTAATGACAATTATGGTTATGGGGGGAGGGAAAGCAGAAAGAGGGACGGAGGGAGGGGGGTGTGGCCTTGGTGTGTGTCACACTTTATGGGGACAAGACATGATTGCAAGAGGGACTTTACCTAACAATTGCAATCAGTGTAACCTGGCTTATTGTACCCTCAATGAATCCCCAACAATAAAAAAAGAAATAAAAATAAAGACCATATGATTCTTTCAGTTGATGCAGAAAACACTTTTAATAATATCCAGCATCCCTTCATGATTAGATCACTTAAGAAAATTGGTATAGAAGGGACATTTCTTAACTAATAGAGGCCATCTACAGCAAACCCACAGCCAATATCGTATTGAATGGAGTTAAATTGAAATCATTTCCACTTAGGTCAGGAACTAGGCAAGGTTGCCCATCATCTCCATTGCTCTTGAACATTGTAATAGAAGTTTTAGCCATTGCAATTAGGTAGAAAAGGTGATCAAGGTTATCCACATAGGGTCAGAAGAGATCAAACTTTCACTCTTCGCAGATGATATGATCGTATATCTGGAAAACACTAGGGATTCTACTACAAAAATTTGAGAAGTGATCAAGGAATATAGCAATGTCTCAGGCTACAAAATCAACACCCATAAATCTGTAGTCTTTATATATACCAACAATAACCAAGCTGAACAAACAGTCAAGGACTCTATTCCTTTCACAGTACTGCCAAAGAAGATGAATATTTGGGAGTATACTTAACAAGGGACGTGAAAGATTTCTACAAAGAGAACTATGAAACTCTAAGAAAAGAAATAGCCGAAGATGTTAACAGATGGAAAAACATACCATGCTCATGGCTGGGAAGAATCAACATTTTTAAAATGTCCATACTGCCCAAAGCAATATATAATTTTAATGCAATTCCTATTAAAGCTCCATTGTCATACTTTAAAGATCTTGAGAAAATAATACTTGGTTTTATGTGGAATCAGAAAAAACTTCGAATAGCCAAAACATTACTGAGCAATAAAAACAAAGCAGGAGGAATCACGCTACCAGACCTGAGACTGTACTATACATCCACAGTCATCAAAACAGCATGGTACTGGCACAAAAGCAGAAAAATAGATGTCTGGAACAGAATAGAGAACCAAGAGATGGATCCAGCTACTTACCGTTATTTGATCTTTGACAAGCCAATTAAAAACATTCAGTGGGGAAAAGATTCCCTATTTAACAAATGGTGCTGGGTAAACTAGCTGGCAACTTGTAGAAGATTGAAACTGGACCCACACATTTCACCATTAACTAAGATAGACTATCACTGGATAGAAGATTTAAACTTAAGACATGAAACTATAAAAAACTTGAAGAAAGTTCAGGGAAAACTCTTGAAGGAATCGGCTTGGGTGAATATTTTATGAGGAGGACTCCCCAGGCAATTGAAGCAGTATCAAAAATACACTTCTGGGACCTTATCAAACTAAAAAGCTTCTGCACAGCCAAGAACATAGTGAGTAAAGCAAGCAGACAGCCCTCAGAATGGGAGAAAATATTTGCAGGTTATACCTCCAATAAAGGTCTAATAACCAGAATCCACAGAGAACTCAAACATATTAACAAGAAAAGAACACTTGACCCCATCTCAGGGTTGGCAAGGTACTTGAAGAGAAACTTCTCTAAAGAAGACCAACGCAAGATCTACAAACACGTGAAAAAAAGCTCATCATCCTTAATCATCAGAGAAATGCAAATCAAAACTACTCTGAGATATTACCTAACCCCAGTAAGAGTAGCCCACATAACAAAAATCCCAAAACCAGAAATGTTGGCGTGGATGTGGAGGAAAGGGAGCACTTCTACACTGCTGGTGGGAATGTCTACTGATACGTCCCTTCTGGAAGGATGTTTGGAGAACACTTAGAGACCTAAAAATACACCTGCCATTCGATCCTATAATTCCTTTACTAGGTTTATACCCAGAAGACCAAAAGTCACAATATAACAAAGACATCTGTACCAGAATGTTTATTGCTGCCCAATTCATAATTGCTAAGTCAAGGAAGAAGCCCAAGTGCCCATTGACCCACGAATGGACTAGTAAATTGTGGTACATGTATATCATGGAATACTATGCAGCCTTAAAGAAAGATGGAGACTTTACCTCTTTAATGTTTACATGGATGGAGCTGGAACATATTCTTCTTAGCCAAGTATCTCAGGAATGGAAGAAAAAGTATCCAATGTACTCAGCTCTACTATGAAGCTAAATTATAGCTTTCACATGAAGACTATAACCCAACTATAGCACAAGTCTATGGGGAAAGGGCCAAGGAAGGGAAAGGGAGGGGGAAGGTTTTGGTGGAGGGAGGGTAATGGGTGGGGCCACATCTATGGTGCATCTTAGAATGGGTACAGGCAATTGCACTAATGTACACAGCTATGATTTAACAATAAAAAATAAATAAATGTTTATATGGAGATCCATTATGAAACATTTTTTTTTTCTTTTTTTTTTTTATTGTTGGGGATTCATTGAGGGTACAATAAGCCAGTTACACTGATTGCAATTGCTAGGTAAAGTCCCTCTTGCAATCATGTCCTGCCCCCATAAAGTGTGACACACACTAAGGCCCCACCCCACTCCCTCCCTCTCTCTTTCTGCTTCCCCCCCCATAACCTTAATTGTCATTAATTGTCCTCATATCAAGATTGAGTACATAGGATTCATGCTTCTCCATTCTTGTGATGCTTTACTAAGAATAATGTCTTCCACTTCCATCCAGGTTAATACGAAGGATGTAAAGTCTCCATTTTTTTTAATGGCTGAATAGTATTCCATGGTATACATATACCACAGCTTGTTAATCCATTTCTGGGTTGGTGGGCATTTAGGTTGTTTCCACATTTTGGCGATTGTAAATTGAGCTGCAATAAACAGTCTAGTACAAGTGTCCTTATGATAAAAGGATTTTTTTCCTTCTGGGTAGATGCCCAGTAATGGGATTGCAGGATCGAATGGGAGGTCTAGGTTGAGTGCTTTGAGGTTTCTCCATACTTCCTTCCAGAAAGGTTGTACTAGTTTGCAGTCCCACCAGCAGTGTAAAAGTGTTCCCTTCTCTCCACATCCACGCCAGCATCTGCAGTTTTGAGATTTTGTGATGTGGGCCATTCTCTCTGGGGTTAGATGATATCTCAGGGATGTTTTGATTTGCATTTCTCTAATATATAGAGATGATGAACATTTTTTCATGTGTTTGTTAGCCATTCGTCTGTCGTCTTTAGAGAAAGTTCTATTCATGTCTCTTGCCCATTGATATAAGGGATTGTTGGCTTTTTTCATGTGGATTAATTTGAGTTCTCTATAGATCCTGGTTATCAAGCTTTTGTCTGATTGAAAATATGCAAATATCCTTTCCCATTGTGTGGGTTGTCTCTTTGCTTTGGTTATCGTCACCTTAGCGGTACAGAAGCTTTTCAGTTTAATGAAGTCCCATTTGTTTATTTTTGTTGTTGTTGCAATTGCCATGGCAGTCTTCTTCATGAAGTCTTCCCCCAGGCCAATATCTTCCAGTGTTTTTCCTATGCTTTCTTTGAGGATTTTTATTGTTTCGTGCCTTAAATTTAAGTCCTTTATCCATCTTGAATCAATTTTTGTGAGTGGGGAAAGGTGTGGGTCCAGTTTCAGTCTTTTACACGCAGACATCCAATTCTCCCAACACCATTTATTGAATAGGGAGTCTTTCCCCCAAGGTAAGTTCTTGTTTGGTTTATCGAAGATTAGGTGGTTGTAAGATGTTAGTTTCATTTCTTGGTGTTCAATTCGATTCCAAGTGTCTATGTCTCTGTTTTTGTGCCAGTACCAAGCTGTCTTGAGCACTATGGCTTTGTAGTACAGACTAAAATCTGGTATGCTGATGCCCCCAGCTTTATTTTTGTTACTAAGAACTGCCTTAGCTATACGGGGTTTTTTCCGGTTCCATACAAAACGCAGAATCATTTTTTCCAAATCTTGAAAGTACGATGTAGGTACTTTGATAGGAATGGCATTGAATAGGTAGATTGCTTTGGGAAGTATAGACATTTTAAAAATGTTTATTCTTCCCATCCATGAGCATGGTATGTTCTTCCATTTGTTAATATCCTCTGCTATTTCCTTTCTGACGAGTTCATAGTTTCTTTATAGAGGTCCTTCACCTCCTTCGTTAGGTATATTCCTAGGTATTTCATTTTCTTTGAAACTATGGTGAAGGGAGTTGTGTCCTTCATTAGCTTCTCCTCTTGACTGTTATTGGTGTATACAAAGGCTACTGACTTGTGGACATTGATTTTATATCCTGAAACATTACTGTATTTTTTGATGACTTCTAGGAGTCTTGTGGTTGAGTCTTTGGGGTTCTCTAAGTATAAGATCATGTCGTCAGCAAAGAGGGAGAGTTTGACCTCCTCTGCTCCCATTTGGATTCCCTTTATTTCCTTGTCTTGCCTAATTGTATTGGCTAGAACTTCCAGCACTATGTTGAATAGTAAAGGTGACAGAGGACAACCTTGTCTGGTTCCAGTTCTAAGAGGAAAAGCTTTCAGTTTTACTCCATTCAGTAAAATATTGGCTGTGGGTTTGTCTTAGATAGCTTCAATCAGTTTTAGAAATGTGCCACCTATGCCTATACTCTTCAGTGTTCTAATTAGAAAAGGATGCTGGATTTTATCAAATGCTTTTTCTGCATCTATTGAGAGGATCATGTGATCTTTATTTTTGCCTCTGTTAATATGGTGGATAACGTTTATGGACTTGCGTATGTTGAACCAGCCTTGCATCCCTGGGATGAAGCCTACTTGATCATGATGAATGACTTTTTTGATGATAAGCTGTAATCTATTGGCTAGGATTTTGTTGAGAATTTTTCCATCTATATTCATGAGTGAGATTGGTCTGAAATTCTCCTTTTTGTTTGGGTCTTTTCCTGGTTTTGGTATCAGGGTGATGTTTGCTTCATAGAATGTGTTGGGGAAGATTCCTTCTTCCTCAATTTTTTGGAATAATTTCTGCAGTACAGGAATAAGCTCTTCCTTGAAGGTTTGATAGAATTCTGGAGTGAAGCCATCTGGACCAGGGCATTTTTTAGTTGGAAGCTTTTTTATTGTTTCTTTTATCTCAGTGCTTGAAATTGGTCTGTTCAGGAGGTCTATTTCTTCCTGGCCAAGTCTAGGGAGAGGGTGTGATTCCAAATATTGATCCATTTCCTTCACATTGTCAAATTTCTGGGCATACAGTTTCTGGTAGTATTCAGAGATGATCTCTTGTATCTCTGTGGGATCAGTTGTTATTTCCCCTTTATCATTTCTGATTGAGGTTACTAGAGATTTTACTTTTCTATTTCTAGTTAGTCTGGCCAATGGTTTATCTATTTTATTTATTTTTTCAAAAAACCAACTCCTTGTTTCATTAATTTTCTGAATGATTCTTTTGTTTTCATTGATCTCTGATTTGATTTTGGAGATTTCTTTTCTTCTACTGAGTTTAGGCTTAGATTGTTCTTCTTTTTCCAATTCCATAAGGTCTCTTGTGAGATTGTTGATGTGCTCTCTGTCTGTTTTTCGAATGTAGGCATCTAAAGCGATGAATTTTCCTCTCAAAACTGCTTTTGCAGTATCCCACAGGTTTTGGTAGCTTGTGTCTTCATTGTTGTTATGCTTAAGGAAGTTAGTGATTTCCTGTTTGATTTCTTCCTTCACCCATCTGTTATTCAACAGAAGATTGTTTAATTTCCATGCCTTTGGATGGGGTCGAGCATTTTTGTTAGAGTTGAGTTCCACCTTTAGTGCCTTATGGTCCGAAAAGATACAAGGTAAAATTTCAATTCTTTTGATTCTGTTGATATTTGTTTTGTGTCCCAGGATATGATCAATTTTGGAGAATGTTCCATGGGGTGATGAGAAGAATGTATATTCTTTATCTTTGGGGTGGAGTGTTCTATATGCGTCTATCAAGCATAATTGTTCTAGGGTCTCATTTAAATCTCTTATATCTTTGTTTAATTTCTGATTAGAGGATCTGTCCAGCTCTGTAAGAGGTGTGTTAAAGTCCCCTGTTATGATGGTATTATCAGATATCATATTGCTCAGACTGAGTAAGGTCTGTTTCAAGAATCTGGGAGCATTTAAATTGGGTGCATAGATATTTAGAATTGAAATGTCTTCTTGTTGTAGTTTTCCCTTGACCAATATAAAGTGACCATCTTTGTCTTTTTTGACTTTAGTTGCTTTAAATCCACATGTATCTGAAAATAAGATTGCAACTCCTCTTTTCTTCTGAATTCCATATGCCTGAAAAATTGTCTTCCAACCCTTGACTCGGAGCTTTAATTTGTCTTTTGAAGCCAGGTGTGTTTCTTGCAGACAGCAAATGGATGGCTTGTGTTTTTTAATCCAGTCAGCCAATCTATGTCTCTTCAGTGGGGAATTCAAGCCATTAACATTTATGGAGATAATTGATAAGTGTGGTAGTATTCTATTCATCTTATTTGGTGAGAGTCCATTGCTTAGTTTTATCTTTTGCATCAGTGTGGAGGTTAGGTTCTGTCGTTTGATTTCTGAGTTCTTACTTTGCTGTTGATCCATTGTGGTGGTCAGTGTGCAGAACAGGTTGAAGTATTCCCTGTACAGCTGGTCTTGTTGTGGTGAATTTCCTCAATGTTTGTATATCCGTAAATGATTTGATTTCTCCATCAATTTTGAAGCTTAGCTTAGCAGGGTACAGAATTCTGGGCTGAAAATTGTTCTGTTTAAGTAGATTAAAGGTAGATGACCATTGTATTCTTGCTAGGAAAGTTTCATTAGAGAAGTCTGAGGTCACTCTGATGGATTTGCCCCTGTAGGTCAACTGGCGCTTACTCCTGGCAGCTTGCAGAATCTTTTCTTTTGTCTTGACTTTGGACAGGTTCATCACAATGTGTCTTGGAGAAGCTCGGTTAGAGTTGAGGCGACCTGGGGTCCGATAGCCCTCTGAAAGCAGTGTGTCAGAATCTTTGGTGATGTTTGGGAAATTTTCTTTTATAATATTCTCTAGTATGGCTTCCATTCCTCTGGGGCATTCTTCTTCCCCTTCTGGAATTCCTATAACTCGTATGTTGGAACGTTTCATAAAGTCCCATAATTCTGACAGTGAACGTTCTGCTTTCTCTCTCTTCTTTTCTGCCTCTTTTACTATCTGAGTTATCTCAAAAACTTTGTCTTCTACCTCTGAAATTCTTTCTTCTGCATGGTCTAACCTGTTGCTGATACTTTCCATTGCATCTTTAAGTTCCCTGATTGACTGTTTCATTTCCTTCAGGTCTGCTATATCCTTTTTATATTCTTCATATCGTTCATCTCTGATTTGATTCTGTTTTTGGATTTCCTTTTGGTTATTTTCCACTTTATTAGCAGTTTCCTTCATTGTTTCCATCATTTCTTTCATTGTTTTCAACATGTGTATTCTAAATTCCCTTTCTGTCATTCCTAACATTTCTGTATAGGTGGAATCCTCTGCAGTAGCTACCTCATGGTCCCTTGGCGGGGTTGTTCTGGACTGGTTCTTCATGTTGCCTGGAGTTTTCTGCTGATTCTTCCTCATGAGTGATTTCTTTTATCTGTTTCCTTGCCCTAATTTTCCTTTCACTTCCTCTTGCTCTTTAAGTTCTTGTGCCTGTGGACTAAGGGTTACAGGACCAGAAAGGTGAGAAGGTTGAAGAGCAAAAAAGGGATGAAAGAAAGGATGACCGAGTGATAAGAAAAAAAAGAAAGATAGAGAAAGGAGAGGGGGTAGGGATAAGGAATATTGACAAAAAGAAGAGAGGCACAGAAAGAGGGAGACAGGGCAATATAGGTGTACAGTAGGGTACTTTGACACAACCTTAAAAAACCCCACCTTCTGGGGGTTGGGTGCCCAGTTGGGTGGTTCCCTTGAGGTCAGCAGCTCTTTGCTAACCTGGTCAGACACAGTACCCCACCTCCACCAAGTAGAGAGGAAAGACAAAAATGCTATAAATCAAACCAAAACAAGCAAACAGAAAACTTTATGGCGATAAAATTGGGTGAAAAACCAAGTGATAGCGGTAGAAACACTAGCAAAAATGAAGTTGTAGTGATTAAAAAAGGCAGCAATGGGAAATTATAATTAAACTGGAAAAATTGAGAAAGTAAAAGGGATCTGTATGGAAAAGATTGAAATTAAGAAACAAAAGAACATCAACAACGTCAAAATAAACAAACAAAAAAGCCCAACCAAACAAAAAAAAAAAAGAAAAAAAAATACACAACCAAAAACAAAGCAGTTTGTATATGTTGTTGAATATTGTCTGGGCAACACGTGGTCTTTTGGGGTATGAGATGTTAGTCACAGTTCTGATACGACTGGAGGCTGCTGATTTCTCAAACCCCAGCAGGTAGACACCCTAAATCTCTCTTCAGCCCACTTAAAAGGCACTTTGAACTTGTAAACTTGCTGAGCAGAAGCTTTCCCTGCTTTCTCGCTGGAATCACTGCTGAAGTGGCTATCCACTTACTCAGTGTGCCAAAACCGGTCTCACTCTGCCCCTGAGGGTTAGGGCTGCAAGGCGGCTCAGACCCCACCCTTAGGCTACTTGGTTGCTGGGTTACCAGCTCCCACCCGTTTCTAGCTCTGCTACCCTGAGGGCGGAGCTTGCCGGGGCAGATCACTGACAATGGATCCGTGTGACCCACCGCCAAACACTATTAGCTCCGTCTGGCTCAGCGGCTCAGACTGGTGCCCTAGACAACGGCCAAAGTTCTCCGCACTCCCACTCAGGCCTTCCCCAAGGCAGTTCAACTCAGTGCCAAGTCCAAAGACATCAAAAGAGTTCACAGGTAAGGCCTTTCTGGTTTGCAGTCTTGCTGCTACTGAACTTACAGTTGTGGGCGGGTTTAGACGGGTTGAACACACGCGACCACTTGCTGGTTTTCCACTGTTTTCGTCCTCCTCTTGGGGTCCAGAAGTCTCTCGCTGACTCCCTGTATCCTCATAGGAGTGATGATAGGCAGTTCCCACCAGCCAGAGATGCCTGGAGTCCTATCTCCCCAGACTCACGGTGCCCAGATGCAAGGAAGCTGTTACTCGGCTGCCATCTTGCTCCGCCCCCTCCATTATGAAACATTTTAATATGACCTCCAAGTAATAGCTTAGAGATAAGATTTCTTTTAATCACAGGAATTTCAGTTGTCATATATTCTCTGCCATTTTCTTAAAAAATAAAAATTTAAAACAAAAAAGCATTTTAAGATTTATACTTTGTTGGTGGAAGGGAGTAATACTACTCATTGTATTACTAGTAGGATGCAGTATTTGAATAAAACATGAAAGGGATACCAGAAAAGGGAAGGTTTGGTAAAACTTTACAATACTTAAAGACATCAAAATTGTTCCCCAGGCTTTATACAATAAGCATAAGTACACTTAAATGACATCAAGTTTTCTGTGTTGTGATCTAAAAATAATCATTCATATCATAAATGACTTCTTAAAAATAAATCTTACCATTTATGCATTAAAACTTAATGTTGTGATGTGTCTCATTTTGAAGGCTCAAAATAATAAAACTATAGGGAAAGGGGCAGGTATTACTTTTCTAAGGGGATTCAAATCACTGAATCTATATTAGACTGAATTTAGAGTTCTGCTCCAAGTTCACAGGATTTCTAAATAAAAACAAGGCTGTGCATATACACCTTAAAAGATCTTGCCAGATCTCTAATTTCTTGACTTGAAGTTTCTTAAGTCCCATCTTCTTCAATGTGTCACTTTATCTTTTTCTCCCTGCAAGCACACCCCCCTTTCTCTAACTCAATAGTCCACAAATAGTTATTGATTGGCTACTGTGGACATATATGCACTTTTGCTGTATTTGGGGCACTACATCACTGTTCTACTAATAATATCGATCCTACCAAAGTCAGATTTCAGGTTTACTTTACACATATAAAAATAGGATACTGGATACAGGATTTTTCTGAGTATTGTTGAATATTATGTCTCTTGCCTTGCAGCACTATGGTGACAGCATCAAGCATCCATGCACTGTGTATGAAAACATACTTTTTGGAGGTGACTGCCACTCCAGAGTAAAGCAATATCATCACAGGATTATCGTTTCATAATGGTTCCTCGTTGATTTTTTTCTAGGTATTAACACAGCACTTGAGTGCCTGGATATGACTACAGAAATAAATTTCTAATAGAATGCCTATCTTTTTTAAAAGGTAATGAAATGTATCCATAACACTAGTCTTTTTCTAAAGTGACAAATACAAATTGTATATATTTCTGGTTCATGATAATATGTTGTAAAGTAGGAATACATTCTGGAATGGCTAAATCAAGTGAATTAACATAGTTATTACACCTCAGATAGGTTTTTGTGTTGAGAACACTCAAAATCTACTCCTAATCATTTTCAAGTTAAATTTTCATTTTATTTTATATTGCCTCATCATCATTTTTACCCAGGTATATAGCAACAGACCTTCTAGCTATAAACAGTTTATATATTAATCATATGCAAGCATTCAACAGATAGAGTCTTTTCAGGTAACTTTGAGAAAATAAAGGTTTTAAAGGCAAATTTTCAACAACGATGAGGTTGATGTTTGTCACAAATAACTAAAAAATTAATATTTACCTTTGCTAATTATAGTTTGACTGAAAGCTACAATGAAATCTTGGCAGAGATGAGGCTAAGAGAGCTGTAGCTGGTTAGAGTGGGCATTTGAAGTCACTCGGAGATTCTATGGGTACATGGGAAGAAAGGTGTAAGCAGGCCTAACTATAAACCCAGATTCAAAGAGTAAAAACAGTGGGCCTTGATTGTGGAACCAATGAGAAGTAAAGACAGTGAAGGTATCAGAGCCTTGGAAAGATGCTCGAGTCTTCACTCTTCCAGAACATCTGCAACCAGTGTACCTATACTACTCTGGATCCACAGATATGCTGACTAAACTAATTAGACACTTCCAAATCAAAGCCATGCCAATAATATATGTCTACTAAAAATCAAATTTACAAAAATCATCACATGATCGTATGTCTTCTTTCATAAGAAGACCATCTTTCATTCTTTCCCAGAAAAACAAAGTCAGACACTGTGAGGAACATTTAGGAATGTGAGTCTAGGACTTCCTGAAAAAAAGAAGCCCCTAAGCCAAGTTCAAAAGAATCACAATTCTACAAAAACGTCATTAGCATTATTAACTCCTAAGATGGTATTACATGCAAAATAGAACTGATTAGTCTATCACTCTCTTATTATCCTAGTTTATGTTCCTATAAATGTTACATATAATAAAAGTATGAATAGATGTAATAATTAACTTAACAACATCAAAATATGATTAAATACACACTTCGCATTTGTGTCTTTATCTGTTTTGTGGGATCAAAACAGATAAAGCAGATGTGGATCTGCAGGAGGAGAGAAAACATTAATAAACCCAGAAGAAAGACTCCAGAGTCACAAAAGAACCATTTACAATTCACCTATTTGTTAAAGTGTAAGCACAATTTCATAAAGTCCTATTCCAAGCAGCTTTCCTATGTTAGCACTTCACTAGGGTAAGTAGTGACTTGGTTTTCACTGCATGTGTTTACGTGTGTTGAGTTTCTGTGTGTGCTTTAAATAAATACTAAATGCTTCTAAGGTGAGTCTTATGTCCTCCTTCTCTTGGATCTGAAATGGAACTACACTTCGAATCTGAGGATGCAACAGTCTTGGTTAACCAAGTCTTCTGACATTTCCCTACAACATTTTAATACAGGTTCTCAGAGAAAAAGTGTTCCAAATGAGGCCTGATCCTCTCATGACAGAAAAATCTAGGAAAAGAGCGCTGGAAATGAATCCTAATAGTATATGTCTACTCATAGGACACGAGCAGTGTTAGAAAGAACGCAGAGTATATGGTTAAAATGTCCACAGAGAGTGGGATTGATCAAACTCATGCCTAACTAGCTATGAATCCAGGCAGTCCCCTAGTTAAAGATATCTGACTTGCATAAAGCTTGCACTTATGAATGGAGGCTATTACAGTAAGTACTGAAGTTACAAACATCTTACTAACCTACAACTCATACTTAGGAATGGAGGCTATCACAGGTAATGGGTAAATGTATCTGTTCTATCTTACATACAGATTCAACCTACAAACAAAACTATACAACCATCTCCTTCATAACCTGTGTATTTGAACACTTGCGGGATCACAAACCACATGGGCTTATTAGGACCCCATAACTCCCTTGACTTTTGTAACATTCCAAACTCTCTCATACCTATTTTATCCCCTGAATCAATATTTCCCTAACTTTCAAGTGCATACGAATGAATCACCTGAACATCTAGTAAAAAATACAGCCTGGAGTTTATCTAACAAGTTTTTATATTGTGATAACACTGCTGTTCCTGGGACTATCCTTTGAGTAGGAGAGCCCAATATTTCTTTTTACATAGAAATGATTGCTTTTTCCAAAGCAAAATGTACACAGACAGTTTTCAAGTCTTACTGGCTTATCAGCCTAAACTGAGTTGTCAAGTCAGATCCCTACAGAAAGCCCTAGCATAGTACAGTTTCCACATACTGCTCCCCATCCAAATACTGCTCCCCATAATAATAAGCAGCTCTAAAAATGAACACCAAGATCTAGCTGCCCCCCACACTGAATCACAACTACAAATCCCCACCCTACTGTATTGTCTTCTGTATCAAACCTAATCTCTCTTGTCCATTTCAAATTTCCAGGACAGTGATCCCTATGCCTATACCTGCATCCTATTGTTGAAACTGCAAGTGTTTGAAACAAAGTAACTCTAATTAAGTCAAGCTAGTAGAATAGTAATAAATCTCTGTGGGGAAAAAAACAGGATGTTATACAAATCTATCCAAGAAGAAAAAGCATTCTTTGTCTAGGTAACTTTAGGATTGGATTTTGTCCACAACAAACAGGAAGGTATTTTTAAAATTTTATGGAACAAAAGTTAAAAAATCAAATTAGATTATATGTGAATAATTTAATTCACTTCCAAATATATTTGAATAATGATTTCCTGAAACCTGATTTTCTCAGAAAGGACATCTCACTTTTTATTCCCCAGAAGTTTTCAGGTAAAGCCTAGATACAAAGTGTGTACCTAATGTTTTGTGTATTTTCATCTGATATTTTCTAAGAGTAACTATGATGTATTAGGAATTATAAATTATTATTTAGCATTAGCATATTTTTGACCAAGAATGCTATGGTAAACCCGACCCAAACTTTTCCTTATCTTAATATCATCTGACGTAATGACCTTAACCTCTCCTTGACTTCAGCCATAGCCTTGATGACAACGGGCCAGGTCATATCATCACACTTCTCAGAAACACTCATTTCCTCTCATCTAAGTTTTCTACACACTTATTCCCATTGTGCCTAATATTCAACATCTTTGCAATTTTGCCCCTTCCCTAAGATATTTTTTCGAAGCCAATCGGCTATTTCAGATTCAATTACTTTTCTTCCTAAGACCCTCTGACTAATCATCTTGATTACATCTCATCAACATCTCCAATTTTCTCAATGCTTTGTCCTCTAACTGTAACTACCATAAACACAGCCAAGAGAGAACCTATCCAATACTCCATTTCTCCACTATTATACCCAGTTTGATAAAGGCAGTTAGAGAAAAACACACAAATGTATTTCATTGTCATCACAATTTTATGAGCTTCAATCTCAGAACTGTCAATAGCAACCCTTGTGCTAGCTCTTGGGTGGCTGTCTCTCCTGGTCCCACTGCAACCCTACGCACTCTTAAACAAATGGTTTTGCCATCTGTTTTGTAGAGATTTTACACTGCACTTTGTACGACTCAAATTTTTTAACCACTACACCACCTCTTATCCTGTTTCTTGCAGATTCTGGATGAGGTCACTCTCTTCACTCGAGGCTAATCATTTTCATGAATCTAGAACATTTTCTCATCATCACTCTCCTCTGTCATCAGCCATCTACGTTTCTTGGGCTTTCTCACAGGAAATTCAAAGCTATTTACGATAAAGCAAATCCTCCAATCCACCCCCCCAAACCGTTAGTCAACATTCTGCATTTTCCAGTATGATAGCCACCACTCACCAGTCACACCAGCCATATTTCAAGTGATGAATAGCCCCATGTGGCTCCTTGTGGATACACATTACAAATTAATTCTGTAGAAATAGAAACTAATCAATATCCCAAGAACTTTCTGACATGAACAGACAGATGGGGTCACATGTTATACTAACTTGGGTTATTTTTAAAACAACCTGATTAAAATCCTCCTCTCATATTTCCCTGAAAGAAGTTTCAATGTGCTCTAAAAAGCAAAACAGGGGGTGGGAAATGGAGATAAAAGTGGAAGGCACTACGACAGAGTGATCGGTGGGAAACCCAAGCATCACCGCTGGCCCTGCATACTAAACAGGATACTCACTAGAATGAACTAGTGTCTCAGCCCTAAGTCATATTTAGCAGTGTTAAGAAAAAGGCAAGACAGAAGTGTAGGAAACAAAATATGTTAAAAGTTCCACCATGCATTTACAGATAAATGCCTTGTGTTTTCACCCCTACCCTCTGTCTGAAGCTTTCCTCTGTGCTGTATTTTCTCATGCCTGAGATTTCAATAAAAGCCTGTGAGGGACATAGAGAGGGGGTGCAACTTTGTCTCTCCTTGTGGAGAGCTGGCTGGTGTTGGCCTCCCCAGGTTCCTCAGTTCAAGACAAATGGACTGAGTAGATGTTATTCATTTCGTGTCCAGTTGCACCCACAGCTACTGGACAGGGCAGGTCTTCAACATTCCCACCACCATGAAAACTTCTATTGGAAGTACTGGGGTACATCCTCTAATGTCGCCTTCCCTTCTGTTCTTTTCATGGCCAGGCTCTTAAAATAATAGTTCACACAAGTGCTCAAATTCTACACCATTAATTTTCCTCGGCTTCACCTACTCCTTGATCCCCAAGCATTATCTAGCCAACCACCTACAAACACATCCAATTGGCAAAATGACAATTAAATTTACTCTCCAATTCTTAACCCTACCCAAACAGTTACTTCTCCTCCAAAGTCCTATGTAAAGTCTCCACAAACTCCCCAGCACCCAACTTTGACTTTTGAACTTATCTTCCATCCTCAACATCACACCTCAGAGGTGATGGGTCATACAGCCTGCCAGGCACATTACCCACACAGTGTTTCTGTGTCTTCCTCTTCACCCCTAATACCACCTCCCTGGTATTCATCACCTCTGGGCTAGAGGGTCACAATCGTCTTCTGACCTCCCTGCCTCTGGTCTCAGCTCCCTGTATAATCGCTTTCAACTCCAGGAACAAGTTCTTTCTGAAATGCAAATCTGACCAAAAATCTTTCTTCTTAAAATCTGGATTCCTTAACATGAGATACAATATATTACAAAAATGATCTCTGCCTATCTTTCCAGCTGCTTTACCAGCATCTTCATCAGCACTCCTCACAGAGACCCCAAACCAACCTAGGATTTCAGCTGAAAGAGAGCACTTGCTGAGAAAACACAGCACTTGCTGAGAAAACCCAACTTTAAAACTGGTCCCCAGCTCCTCCTTCCCACATGCCTGTGCCTCATGGGTGTTTTCTATGTGGAGATGATGGAACTGCCACCTCCACCATCCCCAACAGACAGCTTAAAATGCCTCATGTATATCAGGACCTTCCATGCTGGAGCCATTGCTTCTCTTGTGCAGAATGTCCTTTCCCTGCTCACATTGAGAATATTGCCCCTAATTTTCAGTAGCTATGTCAACACTAAACTGTTCATCTCATTTCCAAAATTTATAGATCTGCCTTTATGTAACACATAATATTCATGCCAGGCAGTAAAACTTTAAAAAGTGTCTCCTCCCTAGTCCCTAATAAATGTCAGGCAGGTATTTAGGACAGGGTATTTTAGACTCTGATAATGAATACAGTTAGATTATTGGGAGGTTATACACTTAATAATTTTAGCCTGATTGAATGGTTAATTCATTTTCTGTTCCAACATACCTGAGCAATATGACATCTCATAGTCCACCTGGTAACATCTTATAACATCTTTCAATAAATCTTCCCTCCTATAACATCTCCTGCTATAAAATCTTTCAATAAATTACACAAATTATGCAAATTGAATAATGAGCTAGTATATTTTTTTAACTGGGAAGGGGACAATAACACCATGCCCAGTAAACATAAGCATTCATATGTATTAGTGTATTTGGTGCATATTTAAGAAGAATGAAGGTAGGATGAGATAAATAAGATTCCTAATTAATTAATTCCTAATTCTGTCTCTCCTGTTATTCTGATATGAAAAAGGAATTCCCTTTTGAATAGCACTGGCACAGACTGGCACACTATCACCACCATTAGTAAATTAGCTCATTTCACAAATGTATTTATGTCATAATAGAGTGATCAATAGTCAAACTCATAATAGAAACTCTGCCAGCACCGTCCTTCAACACCCTATACAGAAAGTCTTGCAAGAGAACTTTCAGAATTTGATGACATGGAAAATTCCTCCGAGGAAAGATGGTACACTCCTATATTCCCAGTTATGATAGCTACGAAATAGTGTGCCTATTCTTAATGAACAGGAAGTTCACAACTGTTGCATTTTGCCTAAAATCTACTTTTTTCTACCTAGTTTTACCTGGGTTTAAAACTTATCTATAACATTTTTTGCCCTAGGCACCTTGGATTAAATATTTAACTTCTCTATGCCTCACATTTCCACATTTACATACAGTGTGGCTGATAATCATTACCTTGGAAGCCTCTTCTGAAAACTCCCTGAGACAACATGTATAAGGTGCTGAGAACTGTGCCAGCCACACAGTGACAATCCCAGAATGATCAGCTGGTAACAGGCATTTCTATTCTAGTACAAATGTCTTTGTCGTAAATGCCACATCTGATTCTTAAAAAAAAAATAAATTATAAATAATTATGTCTGGTTATAAGCCTCAACCCAACAAGTACAGTATTTTCATCAGGAAATAAAAGCATCTCATGCAGTATGTACATTTGAGATGGATTACACACGGAGCATTTTTCATGCTAGATGCTATCTTTTAAGACACATCCAAAATTAAATTCATTTGTTTACTCATTCTTTCCAGAGGTTATCTGAACCAAAGTTCAAAAATGTTGGAAACTATATTCATTCTATCCCCTTCCATGTCCCATCAAGTCTTCCTTCTCCTAAATAAACTCCAACTTCCCAGACACCAGGCCTTACTTATTCTTGGTATCTGCCATTCTTCGCTCATACCAGTCAATCATTAGATTGATTCTGTCTCCTTCCAAAGACTCTCTTATTCACTTTTCTATTTCCATTGCCACAACCTTAAATCCATGTTTGTACTTTCAGTAATCACCCTTATTCAAGTCCCCTTTCATCCCATTTTTAGTGTTAGCACAAGTGTTTTATTTGTTTATTTAGACACAGAGTCTCACTCTGTTGCTTCAGGCTAGAGTACTGTGTTATTAGCCATCTCACAGCAACCTCACACTTCTAGGTTCAAGTTAATCTCCTGCCTCAGCCTCCCAAGTGTCCAAAACTACAGGGATCTGCCACAAGGCCCAGCTACAAAGTGACCTCTTTAAAGGCAAAAATGCTCATCTCACATACTTGCTTCATCCTATCAATGACTTACCATTTGGTAGGATAAAGGAAGTTACCCAAGTCTCAGTGAATAGCCTAGATACCCCCACATTATCTGACCCCTGCTAACACCCAGCTCTGCCCTACCCTAATCACATCTTCCCCCCACTAACTACAGGTTTCTTTCCAATTTTCAAGCAGATAGCTGCCCTAGCCTCAGGGTCTCATGTCTGTACTTCCTATGTTCTGTTACCCAGCCAAGGTCCACTCACACCATAGGTCTCTGCTTAAACAACATTCCCTCTTAAGAACAGTCTTCCTAGATGGGATCCCGGCACCTGTAGCATGGTGGTTACAGTGCAGGCCACATACAGTTCAAGACTGGTTGGCGAGTTCAAACCAGCCCAGGCCAGATAAACAATGACAACTGCAAGAACAAAACAATAGCCAGGCATTGTGGGAGGCACCTGTAGTCCCACTACTTGGGAGGCAGAGGCAAGAGAATTGCCCAAGCCTGAGAGTTTGAGGTTGCTGTGAGCTGGGCACTCTACCGAGGGTGACAAAATGGGACACTGTCTAAGAAAAAAAAGAACAGTTTTTCTGTTTAGTGTCCGTAATTGTTCCTGTAGAGCAGGAATCAAAATGTAGTGACTGGGTAATTAGTTCTTTCTTCTGTCTCCTCAACTAGAACCTAAGCAGAGACATCCAGAAGGTCAGGGTCTTTGTGTTCTTGGTTCATTCTTAGATCCTTTGCCATTTTGCACATAGGGAAGGTTTTTTTTTTTTATTGTGTAAAAAACCACATAGTATAAAACCTTGCATTTTAAACATTTGTTAAGGTACAGTTATGTTAACTATATTCTCATTATTGTACAACGGATCTCTAAAACTTTTTCATTTTGCAAAACTGAAAACACTTAAACAATTCCCCATTTTCCTTTCTCATGGCCCTAGGCAACCACAATTCTACTCTCTGTTTCCATGAGTTTGACTCTTCAGATGCCTCATCAAGTGGAATCATACAGTGTTTGTGTTTGACTAATTAGCTTATGTCACTTAACATAGTGTTTTCTACATTTATTCATGCTATAACATTTGACAAAATTTCCTTTCTTAAGACTGAATAATATTCCCTTATACATATGTACCACACTTTTTTATCCATTAATGTACATGTAGCTATGTCCACCTCTGAGCTATTATGAATAATGCTACAATAAGCATGAGTGTCCAAATACCTCTTCAAGGTCTCACTTTCAGCTATTTTTGATCTATACCCGGAAGTGGGATTGCTGTGTTATATGATACTTCTACTTTTCTTTTTTTTTTTTTTTTGTAGAGACAGAGTCTCACTGTACCGCCCTCGGTAGAGTGCCGTGGCGTTACACGGCTCACAGCAACCTCTAACTCTTGGGCTTATGTGATTCTCTTGCCTCAGCCTCCCGAGTAGCTGGGACCACAGGCGCCCGCCACAACGCCTGGCTATTTTTTTGTTGCAGTTTGGCATGGGCTGGGTTTGAACCTGCCACCCTCAGCATATGGGGCCGGCGCCCTACTCACTGAGCCACAGGCGCCGCCCGATACCTCTGCTTTTCATTTTTATGAAATGTCCATACTGTATTCCATTAACAGCTGTACCATTTTACGTTCCTGCACACAGCGCACAAGGGTTTAAATTTCTCCACATCCTCGCTGATACCTCTTATTTTCTTGTGATGACAATGGACAGGGTCTGAGATGGTTTATAGGTAACAAGCATTAGTTAATGTCTAAATATAGTGAGGTGACAAAAATAAATAAAGCAAAGTTTCTGTCCTCAAAGAGCTCACAGAGTCATAGGAGGAAAGAATAACACACACATAACATTTGTGCTACATTTGTAGAGCACAGGCTGAAAAATTACCAGATCCCCTCTACAGTAGGCTGAGATTCAGGAGTAGAATATAAATTAGACACATATATTAGGAGTTATCAAAATAAAATATAATAAATCTTATTATGTAAATATCAGTCTTATGCAAAACTAGTGTTCCATAAATTCTAGATTTCTTAATGTAGCATAGTCTATTTCTACTAACAGAACACATCAGTCTATACATTCAACAATATACTGAATTTTGTCCCTATTTTGCAAAGATTAAATGCTCATATGAAACTACCAATTGGTTAGTTCAAAAATTTAGATAACAACAACCATTCTCACCACATTCTCAGAAGCACATGCTTGGAAACACTATTAAGATCAACTTATAATTTACAGCCTCAAAAATGTCTAGTTTAGTCATATATGTTGTTACTTCTGAGAAGAGTGTTGTACACACAGACCTAGTAAGGATACTCACACACTCTTCAGCAGGCTGGCAGGCAATTTAATTGTCTCTAGTCTAAACATGAAATTAACACACTCTAAATATCAAGATTAGAAAAGTAAGTAAGTTCAGAAAATGTCCTGTTCTATAATGCCATCCTTCCTGTATTTTATTAGCGGGACATGGAAATACAAACAATGATGTCATGTAGGCAAATAAAATGCACACTCAGGTTTCTGTACTCACCCTTCTATTCTCTTTTCTGTGATTTCAGTGCTAGGTCTCAAACAGCAATCTCTTTTACTGTCACCATGAGCCTTGGGTATCCTCACATAGAATCCCTCCAATGTGTCTCCATCCCATGTGTCAGGCACCCTTAATACCCACCATGCAGGTGCCTACACAGTGTGAGCTGATTTATCCATCCTTAGCAACAAAAAGGCAGACTGAGACATTGAAAACCAAAAGTTTAATGCCATTTTTAAAACTCTGGGTTGTTTTTATGCCAGAACACCAATTTTCAATCGATGACAATTACATTCTGTCTGCTTACAAGTGTAAAACACACACATACAAAAAAACTCCCAAAACATATAGATCATTTTCTCTACATAAGATAGTTTTTCAATATTTACCAAATTTCTAAGGTGAAGTCTTGATAACACATATGTTATTTTAAAGATAAATTTTATACTGATTAAAACTTGTTTTAAAAAGTTCTAAAAAGGTAAAGATAGACTCAAAGTCACTTTCTTTCTCCTCAACATTTTCGTAAAACATGAGCCCAAAATAGTTCCATTTCCAGCAAATCCAGATGGTCACATACATTGTCCAATAATGCTTGTCCCTTTGAATTTTTCTGAAGAAAAAAGCAGCATTTTTACTTTTCAAGCACCAAAGATTACATGAGTACTGTAACTAAAGAACGTACTGGCAGATCTATGACATACTGTAAATTAACCTATTTATTTCCCAATTTTCTGACAATATGAAAGTGATTCATAATCCTTTTCACTTTAGCCCTTATACCTCCCACACATAAAAAAGCAGAAAATCTGAAGTGAAATCATAATGAAATGCCCTCTGCTTTATTGATACTAGTCCCAGTAACAAAAAGGACTAAAAAGGCACTATGCGAGCAGTTCATTTACTAATGTTAAAAACGGTACAAAATCTGTTGAGACTGCTTCCCTTTATTCCTTCAGGTGGTTCATGACATATGACTGGATAGTCCCCAGGAAAATCAATCAGCCCCATTATTCAATATATCCTAACATCATTTATTCTACCAACATTTTTTTTGATGTTTCACTTTTTGCCATATTTGTAGAACAGAATTTTCTTTATTTTTTCTACTTCCAAAATTAACATTTTTATTAAATCAAGGAAAGATTCACTGTAGAAAAGTCAACAAAGGTTTTACCAGAACTAAGTATACCTTTTTACAAAATATGTAGATATTAACAGCAAACTGTTTCTGAGATTTGCTTTTATGTTCTTTTAGTTATTTTAAAGCAAACATAAACAATGTTAATTAGTAGGGAATGTGCTACTAATGATGATTACATGAAGAGCTAATCCACTCTTCATCCTCTACAAAATACTTTATTAGTCCTACTAATGAACTGATTCAGGTTTAACCAAAAAGTAGCAAAACAGGGTGGCTGGTAGAATATGTCTCACATACTCACCTATCATCTTTGAGTATAAGAAATAACAACACCATGATATAAATAGTTAATTTTGTGTGTGTGTGTGTATAAAATCAGTTTTTAAGTTATAACAGTGGCCAACTAGATCAGTTAGCATGTAACTGACATTTTTTTAAATTTTTGTGGTATACAACATTTTAATCAGAAAACATGAACACTTTAGTATCCTATTGTGTACCCCTTTTATTAATCCTTAATAGAAATTCCCTAGATAACATGGTTGCTACTGCAGCATAACCTAGTGAAAGTTGGCAGTGATCAAGTGAACACAAATTAAAATGTGATTTCCCATAATTATGATTGGTCAAAAGTAATAAGTTTGATAATAAGATATGTTAATGATAATGTGGGAAAATCAAACTTAAATGATTGGTCAAAAGTAATAAGTTCAATAATAAGATATGTTAATGATAATGTGGGAAAATCAAACTTAAATGGCTGCTGGTTACAATGTAAGTTATTGGCACATTCACTTTGGCAGTATCTGTGAAAAGTGAAGTGAAACTTCATCAATAATTTCACCATTGTCTGTCTACCCTAAAGAAAATCTTGCACAGTAGACGAGGAAATTCATCCTACAATGTTCACTGAAGGGCCATTATTGTACATAAAGGAGGTGAGCCTCAGTAGGGGAATAAATGGTTCAGTCATATAAAGGAATACTCTGCAGCTGTTAAAACAAATTAAGATTTATGTATCATAAAATGATATACAAAGCAAGAAGGAAAAAATGACAATGAGATGAAGTAATGTCCATAATTTTTTATTTTGTTAAAGATCTAAAACACACAATAAAATAGTAATGTCTGATTAAATGTTTATGGTGGATATCAACTGTTCCTTCCATTACTTCTGTATTTTTATAGTTTTTTAAATAATTTATGACTTTTAACAAAATATAGAACAAAACTAGATTTAAAAAATAAAGGACAGGTGGCGCCTGTGGCTCAAGGAGTAGGGCGCTGGCCCCATATACTGGAGGTCGTGGGTTCAAACCCAGCCCTGGCCAAAAACTGCCAAAAAAAATAAAAATAATAAAATAAAATAAAGGACATGGTCACTCCTGTGGTTCACTGATCAAAAGAAATTTACAAATTAATAGGCATTTTGGATCATCTAAATAGTCCTGTAATCTATAGATAAAGAAATAGGCCCAGAGAGATCGAATAAATGATTCAAGTTCACTTAGGATCAAGTTAAATGCTCAAAAATCTGGATTTCTTAACTTTTAGGATGGGTAGTAAAAACAAAGGGGATGGGTCCATTGACCCAAGTTCAGAAAATCATTCTTTTCTATTCTTTTCCCTGCATGGGAGCTGCCTTGCCCCTTCCTTCAAGAGAGGACAAAGCACTTGCCCCTAGAACTTGGTGAAAATGCAAGAAGCAGCAGCCATCTTGGAAGAACTCCTCACCAGATACCAAATTTCCTGGCACCTTAGTCTGGAACTTTCCAACCTCCGTAACTGAAAGTAATTAATTCCTGTTGTTTATGAATGACCCAGGCTAAGGCATTTTGTTATGGCAGCAAGAATTAAGACATAGATTTTCAATTCTTTTTCGCTTCTATCTTTAAAAAGAATTGAAATATCGGGCGGCGCCTGTGGCTCAGTCGGTAGGACGCCGGCCCCATATACCGAGGGTGGCGGGTTCAAACCCGGCCCCGGCCAAACTGCAACCAAAAAATAGCCGGGCGTTGTGGCGGGCGCCTGTAGTCCCAGCTACTTGGGAGGCTGAGGCAAGAAAATCGCTTAAGCCCAGGAGTTGGAGGTTGCTGTGAGCTGTGTGAGGCCACGGCACTCTACCGAGGGCCATAAAGTGAGACTCTGTCTCTACAAAAAAAAAAAAAAAAAGAATTGAAATATCAAAGTGAGCACAATAACCATAACTCATCTGAATATATAATAAACTACTGTTCTACTTGATATACTTAAGATGTTTTACCAAGTTAAACTCTTTCATCATTGTTAAAGTATAACTTCTATTTTTAACAAGAATGTCAGAAGTTAGGAAATTTTTTAATAGAAGACCAACTAGACCACATTTTAAACCAGCAAGATAAGTCCTATGTGGGGCAGAAGAAACAGTATCATTCTGTGCTCAGGTCCATGAGCTCTAGAATCAAATTACCGGGGCTACAATATTGACTCAAGCATAAACTAGCTGTGAAACATGGGGCAAGTTGTTTAATACCTCTACCCCATATTCCTCATGGTAACACTGGCAATACTAATGATGCCTACCTTACAAAGAGTCTCATATATATTAAGTGAGATAAAGCGTTTCACACAGTTCTACAGTAAACATTAGCTATTAGTATATGTCATGTAAATTAAGTAATTTAGTTGTAAAAAGCAATAAACTCTTCTGATTGACATAAAATGATAAGATATTGAAGGCTTCAAAAATGACATTGGCTTCTGTCATTGGCTTTTGTCAGGCTTCTATCAAAGGAATTATACTTTGCAAATCATGGATGGGTGTTTTCTCATTAAATGAAACTACACAAATAAGCTAGGTTTTAGCTATTATCTATCTCAAGGTAAAACATTTGAAGATACACTTTATTATTCCGAAATACCAACCTACTACCATAAGGTCTCCCAGGAGAAACATCTTACAGCCAGAGGTAATAATCAGAATATTTCATGACCATTCAGAACAAACACCAACCAGTACACAGGACTGGAGGACATTGTCCCTGCTTATCTTAAGAGGTAATCTTAAGTACCTTATCTCAGGTAATCTTGTTTGTAATGGAAATGACTTATTTCTGTTATTTTAATACAAAAATATGAAAAGCAGATTACAGGAACTTGGTGAAACACATTCACTGTGCCATGCCATGACCACACATCAATACAGCTCTCCACTTAGCTCTCTGTCTCACCTCCACCTCACAGAGGTATTTGAAACCAGTTAAGGGGACCACAGTACACTCCATCATCTGGATCTTCTTCCTCCCTTTTTCAGAGGCCTCTGCTTTTATCTCAGTCTTTTCTGGAGAGGTAGAGCCTACTTCAGTGATCATCGTTACAGCTTATGTTGTAGATGAAACAAAATCAGAAAATGGTACTTTATAAACTCTCTCAATTATAGTTTTGGCAAGGAGTGGAATAAGAAAGGGTGAGAAGGGGAATAGCAGAGAGAAAGGAGGGAGAAATCACACAACAGGAAGGTTCAAAAGCACAGGAGAAAATGAAGACTGGTAGTCTGACTTTCAGAGTTCTGTCTGAGTCACAGAACCCAAACCAGCATCACAATAGAATTCTAAATCAGGACAGTTACACCTTAAAGTGACCAAGACCATAGGTAATACTGTTCATTCTTTTCAACTAGTTATAAATGAAAACTAACCCCCAAAGTCCAGTTTTTTATAGGATACTTACTTTTCTGTATACTTAGTGTTCTTCCTTCTATATGTGGTAATAGGAAAATGTTATCACCAAAGTATTGAAGCCCAATTTTATTGCAAACTTACACATTAAAACCAAAATACACCATAATGCTAGCAGTTATGGAAACAGATTTTAAATATAGTGTGCCTAATAGCAATAACATTAAATCTAGAGCAAAGATATCTCATTTTGTGTTCCAGTCACACCATTTTTACTATCACTGTTCCAATGCAAAAGTTAATTTTCTGAGAAAGGTACTCAAACTATAATCACACTTGTAAAACCTCCATCCTGTCCATTTCGCTTACTCTTTTATTTGTGTACATGATGATAAGACAAATGTCTATGGACCCTAATACAAACCAAATGAAGAAATTCTAGAGGAGAAAAAACATATCTAATGATTGATTTTATCTTGATTTTATCACAACTCATGGAAACAAAATTTAAATTAAATCTGAAAATAACCATTGGGTAAATTTACACAGGCAAAGGGACTTTCAAAGTGTGGAAACAACTGCCATAGAGAATAGGCAGAGCCTGGCAGAGATAGCAGATCATATTTTTTTTTCTCTCTAACTAGTCATAAAAGTCCTAGCATCCTGGCCAAGGAGTAATGCCCCGAGTATCTTCAAAAGTGCTACAAACACAGAGCTAGGTGTGATGGCACACACCTGTAGTCCCACAGAAGTATTTCTGAAAATACGTGTTATATGTGAAACACAATGAAGATTACGATTACTTAGAACTACACCTCCCAAACACAACATGACGAGTTGTGCCCTCAGCTATTGGGGGAGAAAAACAACACACATTTTCAAACACAAGGACTCTATAAGAACTCTAGGTCCACCTTAATGTATACTCTTCTGGGCCATTCAGCAAGAAGCAGAGTCACCTAAAAAGAGTGACCAGGTTTCGGGGGTGAAATGAATGAGGGAGAAGCAGTAAGTGTTGTACTCGCTGAGAGTGGAATTATAGAAAAACGTCAGCATACTGAGAACAAATTAAACAAGGTCTTTTATTGGGCCGGCTAGTCCATAGCAGGATAAGGCTGATAAGTCTCTTGACCGCTTTAAAGCAGGTGTTCAAGGTTTTCCTATGGCACTTCAAGTGTGGGATGGGAATCCCCAGTGTAAGCAGAATTTTACAGAAGCTAATATCTGCAAGGTTAGAGCTATGGGTAGGGGGCTTACAAGGGGGAGTGAAGAACTGCACACAGGGAGATCAGACAGATTTGAGACAGGATTGTGGTTTCACAAGATTTTGTAGCTGTCACAGGATTTTGTAGCTCTCAGCTGCTTGCTGAAGGAGCTATTTTGGTTACAAAAGAAGTGAGGCTGCAAACTCTTAACAAAATGGAGTATGTCTGCTTCACTTGCTCAAAATGAATGGAGTTAGGGCTTCACGGTTCCCACAGGTCTTATCCGCACATCAAATTTTCAATATCTGAGTCAAACTCTAGATTCTTATTCTAAGGATATGGAGTCATGTTGGGCATTAATCACCATGAGTTTGATTGCAGCCAATGGAGTTTTTAGGAAATTGATGAACCAGGGTACACATACATCTGGGGCAATACATGTACTATAGCACAAATCCCTTCTGGCTGAAGCAAGCTGCTTGTAATATATGGGTTAATCCCATAGTACAAGCTAGCCAAGTTCTGTTTGAAGCAAAGTAACTAAAGATGGTTCTAAATCTTGAGTATAATTACATACTGTGGCCAAAGAGGATTTATTTGGTTAAGCTGCAGCCTGGGGTTTGGAGACAGCTCGTCTATCCAGTCACATCTCCTAAAGTAAATGGTGTGGCTACTTGGGTACAAGACGACAGGTTCTTGTCAGTTATTCAGAGGGCTAGCTCACCTAACCCTACATAATATGGGGGCCTGGGTTGTAGGGATAACTATCAGAAGCTAACTTAGGTTGAGTTACATTTCAAAGATGATGCATACCATCTAACATGCTTAGTAAAGTAGGGAGCAAGGGGAGTTGCTGGTGTGGTTTCTTATCGGGCGGGGGTTCCTGAGCTCTGGATTAAAAGAGTTGAACAGTGGGTTCCAAAATTTGGCTAGTGACCCCACTGGTCTAAGGGGAGTCTTGGGCAGACTAACTGATCGAATGAAAACCTGAGTCCCCTCAGACTGGCACATGAAGAGTTGGAGTTTCCAAGTCTGTTTCTGTCACCAGACTCGGTCATCTGGTTTTTGCACCTGAATTGAAATTGGGTTACATGTTCAAGGTGTTGGATATGCCCACCAACCTCTCTCAAGGTACCTGTGACAAGCCTCTGGTCTTTTTACAGTGACATACTTAATATTATTAAGGGTAAAGGCACTGCTATGTAATAGGGATTCGAGATGAGTGATTCTATATCCATACTGTACGTAATTGGAATAGAGGCTCATCAGCCCACATGATCAGGATTTTCTGTAATGGGCTGCGTGATCTGGACCTAATAATTTGTACAGGACAGGGTAGAAAACCAGGCCTACAGTACTCTTTTCCCAGGTTGTATTAGCTAAGACCTTCCCCTTCCTGTTAAGTAACATAAAATAAGGGTGGGAGGAGGCAAGGTTTAAGGAGAAGAGGACATGTACCCATAGGAAGTAGATTAAGATTTTTAACAGTCTTAGCTTGAGAGAGTCTTCTCCTGGAACTGCCTTCTAGTGGATTCCACTGTCCCACGTGGTTTTCTTTACCCAGGAGTCATGGATCCATGCTGACAAGCTGTTGACTCTCACAGCAATTGGGATAGTGAGGATGATGATGAAAGGGCCTTTTCACTACATGGTGAGTCTTTCTTTCTGGAATAATTTGAGGTACACTCGATCCATGCTGGAAGGCACTTTCACGGTCCTGGTTAGTTCCTGTGGGATCTTGGTAAGTGTCTTTAATCTGGGCTTAGATGTCTTTCTGGATCTGGGAGAAGGACTGGAGATACTTTAAAAGAGTATGGTCAGTTATTCCTGCTAATTGAGGATCATGTACGCAGGGAAGTTCTGCTTTTTTTGCTGAGCTGTTAGTGGGAAGAGTCTGTGCCCAGCTCCTTTTGTGTGGTCACTGCCACTCCTTCTTTCCAGGACCCTTTCCATACATAGCTTCTTCCATCTGTGAATACTATGACCTCAGAATTTGAAAATGGTGTGTCTTTCAAGTTGGTGCTCCAGGGCTAGGAGTAGTCTAGGACGTCTTTACAGTTGTACACTGGCTCTGTTGAGTCGTCATCTGCATCGGTGTAGCAGGATTCAGGTTTTGGGTTTCAGTAAACTGCAGTCATGGCTGGTCAACCAGGCATTGGTATTGGGTAAGCCTGGCATTTGACATCTGGTGACCCACAGTCCCTTGGAGCAGTGTTTCATGGTATGAAGAGTTGTCAAAATTAAGTCTTGTCCCAGAGTTAATTTGTCCACCTTGTACACCAGTAGGGCTGTGACTGTGATGGCACACAGACAGGCTGGCAACCAAGAGGCTACCTGGTCTAGGCATTTAGACAAATAAGCCATGGGCCACTTCAATGCCTCAAGAGTCTGGGTCAGCATACCTTTTACAATACCTCTTGTTTTATGTATAAATAGATGGAATAGCTTGGTGATGTCTAGCAAAGCCAAAGCTGGGATTGTTACAAGGGCTTGTTTCGAAGATTTAAAGGCCAGGTCTTCCTGGTCTGTCCACTGCAGGGGTCCAGCCCCAGCAGTAGCAGCACACAGGGGTTTTGCAATCTCAGAAAAATCACAGATCCACAGCCAGCAGTAACCCACTGCCCTTAGGAATTCCCGGACTTGCCATTTGGTTATAGGAGTTGGGATTTTCAGGATCGCTTGTTTTCTTTCTCCAGTCAGCAACTGTTGTCCTTTGGATAACATGTACCCAAGATATGTCAACAAAGCAGAGCTGCACTTTCTTTGCTGACACCATGTAACCTAGATCTTGGAGGTACTGAAGGAGTTCCTGGGTCATTCTAAGCAGTCTTCATAATTTGTAGCAGCTAGCAGGATGTCATCAACGTACTGAAAGAGAGCACAGTTCATATACCCGTCTTTGAAGATTTTCAATTCTTTTCCCAAGGCCTCTCAAGAGAGGGTGGGAGAGTTTTTAAAACCCTTGGGGAGCCTTGTCCAGGTCAGTTGACTGGTCATCCTGGACTTTGTCTCGGTCATTCTGGACTTTGTTCTGTTGGCTGGCTGGGGCCAGTGGGATGGAGAAGAAGGCATTCTTCAGGTCTAGGACTGCAAACACCAAGAATTCTGATAGGAGGAGACTCAACAGAGTGTACGGGTTTGGAACTGTTAGGTGAGTGGTTTCCACCTGCTTTGTTTACCTTCCAGAGATCTTGCATTGGCTGCTAGTCTGACATCCCCAGTTTCCTGAGAGGAAGGACTGGTTTGTTTCAGGACAACTGGCAGAGGGTTAAGATTCCAGCTTCTAGTAGATGCTGGACAAGGAGGGTTATCCCTTGTTGGTCTTGCTGGCTCATCGGGTACTGCCAGACGCAAACCAGGAAATCTCCAGCAAGAAGCTAGACTACAACTGGGGGGTGGTCGCTGGCCAGTCCAGGGGAATTTGATTCTGACCACACTAAGAGGAAGTCTTTTTGTAGCTGAGTCAACAGTGTGAGGGATGCTGGTTTTGTAGACTTTGTGACCCAAATCTTTGCCCTCCGTGAGACCATGATCCCTAAACCAGTTTTCTACTCTTGAGCACACCTGACATTGGGACATTTCATAAAGGTCAAATTATCAACTTGAATTTGCTCTTCTAACCAACTCAGATGCTTATGCCATTCAGGGATGTCCTAATGAGAAGACTCACACCATTCCTTTTTTCCTGTAGTCATAGTTGGAGAAGTAATCGATTACTCACTTGCCAACTGGAAAGTCAAAAGTTGAATATTTTACCAAGGAGAAAAATTCACCAGATAAGGTATTACTGTGATTGGTGAAGGCAGAATGGGGACCAGAGACCCCACTCTTGGCAGGGGAGGGCACACCAAGAGAAAGAGACAATTGAAAAGTAATCTGAAGGAGTTAGAACAAAGAAAAGTCGGCTAGTTTACTTTGAACTAGCCATTGCTAAATTTCTTTTTTTTTCAGGGTTGTGTTTTTTTTTGTTTGTTTGTTTTTTTATTTTTTTTATTGTTGGGGATTCATTGAGTGTACAATAAGCCAGGTTACACTGATTGCAATTGTTAGGTAAAGTCCCTCTTGCAATCATTTCTTGCCCCCATAAAGTGTGGCACACACCAAGGCCCAACCCCCCTCCCTCCGTCCCTCTTTCTGCTTCCCCCCACATAACCTAAATTGTCATTAATTGTCCTCCTATCAAAATTGAGTACATAGGATTCATGCTTCTCCATTCTTGTGATGCTTTACTAAGAATAATGTCTTCCACTTCCATCCAGGTTAATACGAAGGATGTAAAGTCTCCATTTTTTTTTTAATGGCTGAATAGTATTCCATGGTATACATACACCACAGCTTGTTAATCCATTCCTGGGTTGGTGGGCATTTAGGCTGTTTCCACATTTTGGCGATTGTAAATTGAGCTGCAATAAACAGTCTAGTACAAGCGTCCTTATGATAAAAGGATTTTTTTTCCTTCTGGGTAGATGCCCAGTAATGGGATTGCAGGATCAAATGGGAGGTCTAGCTTGAGTGCTTTGAGGTTTCTCCATACTTCCTTCCAGAAAGGTTGTACTAGTTTGCAGTCCCACCAGCAGTGTAAAAGTGTTCCCTTCTCTCCACATCCACACCAGCATCTGCAGTTTTGAGATTTTGTGATGTGGGCCATTCTCACTGGGGTAAGATAATATCTCAGGGTTGTTTTGATTTGCATTTCTCTAATATATAGAGATGATGAACATTTTTTCATGTGTTTGTTAGCCTGTCTGTCAGGCTAACGATAACGTCTGTCATCGTTAGAGAAAGTTCTATTCATGTCGCTTGCCCATTGATATATGAGATTGTTGGCTTTTTTTATCTGGCCAAGTTTCTGGCCTTTCCTGAAACCCTGGCCTTTTGAGGATACAACTTACTTTAATACCCTGCTGATCTGTGAACACGCTGAGGAAGGTAATGGTCATAAAAGAGATTATGACAAGGAAGGCACTTGTGGCTCAAAGGAGTAGGGTACTGGACCCATATGCTGGAGTTGGTGGGTTTAAACCCAGCCTTGGGCCAAAACTGAAAAAAAAAAGAGAGAGAGAGAGAGAGATGTTATGAGAAGACCTAGAGTAGATTAACCTCCTAGGTGGTTTCCTGCCCATTAAACAGACAAAGGAGATACCCATAGTGGAGATTTGCATTTGGCTGGGGCACAGACCAAAGGAAAAGCTTGAGCCCTGAGGTATGGGCATGAATGCTTAACATCCCTTATCACAGAGAAAAATCTTCTGTGGTGGTGATGAGAGGAAAATGCCTCTCTCCCACTGATTCCTCAGAGGAGATCCACAGCAGTGGTGTTTTACTCCACAGAGAACTGGCAGAGCTTAATACCTCCCTAGGAATCTATATGTGTTACTTCAGACAGGAGGCTTCCCCATGCAAGACTGAAGTTTCAGATGCTCAAGTTCCAAAAATGCTCAAATCTTACAGTTATTAATAATAACAATAGGAGCTGATAAGCTCACTCAGAGAAACTGCTGGTGTCTTTGTTCTCTGCAACAGCTTACCAGCTGGGCAGATAGATTTCAATAAAAGCTGTGTGGAACAAAGACTCAGGGCCACTTGCCAGAGCCCAGAAACAGGTGGTGGTCCCCTGTATTCCCACCTTTGAAAATTCTATTCTGTGTCTCATGTCTCTCTCTTTATTGTCATTCCTAACTTTATATTTCTTCCATCCATAGTGCCAGTTCCACAGGTCTTAGCAAACTCTGCCCTCAGGTTGGGACCCCGACAATTAACACTTACACCAGCCTGTTTCTTGATTTTCTCTTTGAAGACCAATATTCCCAAACATCATTTAGTTCTTTCTGTCTCAGTCCTGGACCCTTTTGGGAACGTTCATGTCATCAGTCTGACCAAGACACATGTTTTATATAAAAGATCACATAATAGTAAGCACTTGAGATTGGCATTACCCTGAAAGACTTGGGGCAGGACCCCTCACTCTGTCCTGAACGACGATGACCCCAATCGACCGCAAGAGATGGCACTTGATGCAATCAGCAAGAGGATTTTATTCCAGCATGCTGGGGCTTAACTCTCAACTCTTTTAGGAGCCGAGCAGTCAAGCCCCGAACAGCAGGTTTTACAAGCTTATAAAGGCAAAAACCACAAAGTAGGGAGGGGTAGCAGACACAGCAGGGGCTTTTCCAGATAAGAAGAACTCTGGTTCATTACTCATCTGTCTTAAAACAAGATCAGCAGTTAAACATTTGCTTAGCTTTTTTTTTTCTTTTTTTCTCAGAACCGGTTACCGGTTATCTGCTTCGGCTCGGGGCTATTTCCTAGAACAGTTACAAAAGGTCACATTCTTATGGTAGGGGGCGAGAGGTGCTGCTACATGGCTGGTCCAAAGGTCACATTCTTATGGTAGGGGGTGAGAGGTGCTGCTACATGGCTGGTCCCCCCCCCTTTTTGGATTTGGTAGTACTTTCCTTCAACCCGGGCCTTTCACCTTCCACACCAGCAAATGCTATGAGCTTATAGAAAGAATATACAGGCTGACAAAAAAAAAAAATCCATAATTCAGGATCATGTTTTTACATTCTTATTTATTCTCAGTTTTGGTGACTATTCTGTTTGGTGGCAACTTACATAAATTCTTTCTGAGGGTAGACACAATTTAAACTTCCTTAAAAGAAAAGAGATAGTATCTGGTAATGCCATAGGACTTCTTTACAGTTTCTCACATTCATATGCATCCCTGGGTTAAAATCCCCACCTTAGTATGTTAAAACCACAGTAGAAAATCACGTTGTATTGTAGAAAAATTCCTTTTTAATAGTCTTATTAGTGGGCATAAACTCAACAAGAAAGCTAAAAACTATCAGAGAACAATGTGGTTGACTGTGGAAACTAAGAAGGAATCATTGAAAAGATGCCCCTTATAGAACTTTAATTTTACAAAATGTAGCTTCACCTAATTGGGAAAAAATGACTTTCACTGTTACTTCTATACTGAATAAAACTGAGGCTGCCCAAGTGATCCTTGACTGGAATCAGAGGGTTAGGCTGAGAACATAGGAGAAAAAAACTGACATGACAGAAAGCCTGGTTAGGGGCAGAATGAGTTAATTTGAAGAGTTAGAAAGGGCTTTGAAAAGTTTTTATGTATTCTTGAGAATATGGAATGCCAAGCTGAGGTCCAGGGTGGGACACATAATCATACAAGTTTTGGGAAAGACCTAATTTATCATGTTTAGCTGAATTTCCTTCTCTGTGTAATAGAAAGCGAAAGCAAAAGATAAATTGTAAACTGCTTGGCATGATGTTAAAGGGATAGCCCATCACAAAGCTAAAGCACTATTGTTAAACAGCAAGACTTTTGTGACCAGTCAAAATAAAGACTATAAATAGATCAGAATAATCACTAAATAAATAATTGCAACCCATAACAGCAGCAACAAAGAATGGGAGATAATCTGATTTCTAGACATACCATCGTATATTATTCAAAATACCCAGTTTCAACAATAAAAATTGATGTATGCAAAAAACCTCCCAAATATCTGTCATTAAAAGAAAAGAAGGAAATGAAAGATAGCTTCTTGAGGAACCTCAGACATTGTACGTATTAAACAAAGTTTAAATTGACTGTTGTAAGCATGTTTGAAGACCTAAAGAAAGCTATTGATAAAAATGAAAAAAATTAGTAGAACCGTATTTTACCAGAGTATATTTATAAACAAATAAAAAATTTAAAAAATCAAACAAATTTGTGAGCATAAAAGTACAAAAACTAAAATAAAAAAATTATTTAGTGGGGATTAACTCAAGGTTTGAGCAGGCAGAAGAGTCTGTAAACTCTACAAAACATAATCACAACAGTATACTAAAATTCAATTAAACACAACAGAAGGAAGTAATGGAGAAGTGGGGAAATGAAACTCCCAAATTCTCTAGTTATCACCAAGGTTTAAATAGTTCAAGGTATCAAGTTGACATTTGTGGTACATCACCTAGAATTAAGGTGTTCTATGATATTACATTCTGCCTTGACATCTGGAACTAAGAAGGCTTCAAATGTTCTAACTGCAAGTTCCTCAGCTCTTTGGATAACTTCTTCTATCCATCAATCAGAGAACCACAGTTTTTTTTTAATTCCGTAGATGAATATTTTTGCCATACCACAGATTTTTTTTAACAAATCAATCACATCTTGCTGCAGAAAGTAGGAGTTACCTCACCCTCTTGATACTACAAAACCTCTTCTCGCAGTCCCTATTTATTCACTCTGCTCCCAAATGCACCCCCAGTGTGGTTCTATAGTGTCCAGTGTCTTCCTCCATAGCATGAGATACTATATAATTAATAAA
This sequence comes from Nycticebus coucang, assembly GCF_027406575.1. Lineage (NCBI taxonomy): Eukaryota > Metazoa > Chordata > Mammalia > Primates > Lorisidae > Nycticebus > Nycticebus coucang. The sequence goes on along the minus strand of NC_069799.1, from coordinate 19,482,311 downwards.
CTACTGTTAATGTTATCTGTTTGATGCCAGATGTCATGTGTCCTTAACCCTAGAAATCAATTCCTTCCTCCTCAAGGTGGTAAACAGAAGGTAAATAAGAAAGCACCACCTAAGTATTGTGGGGCAGGAGTGTAAGGGAGAGCTTCTCTATCCATGGTCTCCTTCGATGCAAAGACCATGGGGGTGTGGTGTTAAACCTATCTTGCAGAATGAGAATGGAAATCATAATCCTGTTCAGTGTTTTTCTAGAAAATTTATTCAATTTGGGTTTGGAGAAGCCAGTCCTCAATATAGCAGGTTGAGGATGAAAGACAGACTTTTGTCTATATTTTTTGCTGCTGTAACACAATGAAAAAGATCAAGTCTTATTTACATGTGGTCTTTGCCAGAATGTGAACACATATGGACAGATTATTGCTGTCTGCATAGGCCATCCTTAGCTCCTTTGTCTAGAGAGAGAGCAGTCTTTCAGACACACACACACACACACACACATACATATCTACAGATACATATATATTATTTTTGCCTTTTTGAAATCTGTTTTATTTCTCAGATTGCAGCATTCTTCATAACTAGACCAGAATAGAGATAATTAAACAAAAAGAAAAATAAAACAAAAAATCTATCCAGGGAAGTGGTCCTGGGAACAGTGCTATTTTTCTAAGTGAATCAACCTTCTTTTCTATAACTTTCAGAGTCTTTTGACGGATGGTTTATGTATTTTTTACAAGCCTCATGCTACAAGTTTTGAGAATAGAGCTGAGGTTGCTTGCTCCGCTTTGTCTAGAACAAAAATTTTGGGGTCTGAAGGAAGTTTTTAGGATTTGAACTCTATTCTTGCTTAGTGGAGCTGCAATTTGACCTCTATATTTCATGCAGTGCTGGGACTCCATCTGTTCTTGTACCTTCTAAACTGCTACAGAGCCCTGGGCCCTTGGACATCTCCACACATGTGCAACATGTAGGGTAACTGCACTTACCCTGGACTTAAAGGGAGAATGTGTGTAGAATTTGGAGCTCACCTTCTATGTATTCTTCTTATATTGGATATCTCTACATCTCAGTCTCTCAGAAAAACCTGGAACGGATCCTTTTCTATAAGCCAAAACTCTGCATTTTCTGGCACCATATAGATTGAAAGGAAAAGAGGAATTTAGAAAACTTTAATTACATGATTTAAAATTGATTAAAATATGAAAATAATGTATTAGAAAATTTAAAATCTTTAAGGGTGAGACTTAGAGTGAGATCTGTGTATAGAAGATCAAAAGAGCCATATAATTATACTTCTTCTATGGTATTTTCTTGTGATATAATGACATGAACCAGCCTGCTTAACATTTGGACTTGGAAGGAAGCAGAATGCCAGACAATGGGCCCATGCAAGACGGGCAGAGTGGGAACTCTGATTTAAACATAGGTCAAGACCATCAATGACCAAGACTTATAATTAAATCATGGAGGGGAGCAGAGGGAAGGGGAGGGGAGTTGGGTGGTTAGGTGGAGTGAGGGTAATTGGTGGGACTACAGCTACAGTGCATCTTACAAGGGTACATGTGAAATTTACTAAATGTAGAATATGAATGTCTTAACATAATAACTAAGAAAATGGCGTGAAGGCTATGTTAATAATGTTTGATGAAAATATTTCAAATTGTATATAAATCCAGCACATTATACCCCATGATTACATTAATGTACACAGCTATTATTTAATTTAAAAAAAGGTGGGGGGATAAATCATGAACACAGAACCTAGAAAGAGGCCAGCAGGGATTATTTGATTCAGCAGACACATTGAATGTCTGATGTGGTTTTACTTATTTTGAAGGTTGGATCACTTAGAAACTTTTCTTAATAAGGACCGAAAACTCATAAACCACACAGGACAAGGTGACATAGAAAAATTAACTCACATAGGAACATGTATAGAACCCAGCTGTTTCTACTCTGTTGTTTTCTAGGAAATAGGAAAGTTCAGTTTTCCCCCTGGTAATCTCCTTTCTAATCATCCCAAAGCCAAGGTTGGCTTCTAATAGTGACATGACACTTATGAGCCTGGAGGCAAATGAGTTGATGTCATTCCTACCTTATAAATACATCTTAGGAGCCACCTCTAACATGCATGGATTCATTTTAAAGACTCAACTGGGTAGTGCATCATTTCTCATCTACATTAACAGTGAGAGCTCAGAACTGAGGTGGGTGGTGAAATAAAGAAGAATTTTTAAAATGAATTGTTAAGAGAATGCCCTTTTCATAATATTAATTACATGTCAGTGAATTATAGCTAAATACAGTAGTTCTTCAGAATCTTTTTTTTTTTTTTTTTGTGGTTTTTGGCTGGGGCTGGGTTTGAACCCGCCACCTCCAGCATATGGGACCAGCGCCCTACTCCTTGAGCCACAGGTGCTGCCCCAGTTCTTCAGAATCTTAAGAGGCAAAAAATCTACAGATTTTTTAAAGGACTTTTAAAATTCTGTAATGTTGAATTTGCTAAATTGTGTTTGATTTTTCCTATTTTATTATTTTCTTAAATGTTTGCAGTTAATTAGAATAAATTTTATACATTAAAATACCAGATATATGATTTATTTGAAAATGACTTCTTTATTATTTTAAGTTTGGAGGAATTTTAGTACATTCATAATATTTTAGGACTTATTAAAATTATAAGATCACAAAAACATGACATATTTCTGATATTTTAGATTACATGTATATACATTTTTTGTTTTTTCTGAGACAGAGTCTCACTATGTATTTCTGGTAGAGTACCGTGGCATCACAGCTCACAGTAACCTCAAATTCTTGGGCTTAAGCATTTCTCTTGCCTCCAGCCTCCTAAGTAGCAGGGAGTACAGGTGCCTGCCACAACCCCTGGCTATTTTGTTGTTGTTGTTGTCATTTTTGTTTACCAGGCTTGGGCTGGACTTGAACCCACCAGCCATGGTGTATATGGCTGAAAGCCTAAACACTGAGCTACAGGTGCTGAGCCAAATTACTTATATTTTTGATGATGACTGTAAAGATATTTTGTTCTGTCTTGGCACCTGTAGCTCAGAGGCTAGGGCACCAGCGACATACACTGGAGATGACGGGCTGGAATTCAGCCTGGGCCTACCAAACAACAATGACAATTACAATAAAAAAAAAATAGCCAGGTGTTATGGCAAGTGCCTGTAGTCCCAGCTACTTGGGAGGCTGAGGCAAAAAAAATCACTCAGCCCAAGAGTTTGAGGTTGCTGTGAGCTGGGATGCCAGGGCACTCCACCCAGGGCAACAGCTTGAAACTCTGTCTAAAAAAAAAAAGAGAGAGAGAGAGAGAAAAGGAAAAGAAAAAAGTAACTTGTAGCAATTTTTTTCTATTATGCCATCATACTTACCATTAGATAATTTATTTTCTGGCAATAATAAAACTACCTGAAACTATCACTTTCTGCCATTATTCAATCTCTGTAGAGTTAATGTATACCATACAATAGAAATTGTTTTAATATTCAATATGATTTTATGTATCTCCAAAAATAAATTCACCTTTATTATTTTATTTTCTAAATAAATAACTTATAGGTAGTTTTCTGTTTATTAGTTTGATTAACATAGTTTAGTGATGAGAGAATAATGATTTTCCACATTTTAAAGGTAGAATAACCCATTATTAAAATAAGAACCCTCTTTTTTTTTCCATGATGTTTTCTCTGAAAGTTTCAGATTGTTGTTTACCACATTAAGACATACATTCACAAATGTGGCAAGCCAAATTTTACTTTATTTTTTTTTGAAATTCACAAGAATACATATGGATTCATGTGAATAATGTCCTCTAGCATTTATGTTTTTTTTAAATAAAATATAAAGAGAATGGAATGAAAATAATTTTAGAACAAGAAAGAAATATATAACTATTAACCATTTGTGACTTATCAAACCCTTAAGAAGCTTAAATAGTAGAACACTTCTATTTCTCTGAACAATTGAACATAGGGTTTTTGTAAAGATAAAAGTCTAAATTTTGTATATTTTGAGGGAATTTTGTAAGAAAGGAGGAAACTCAACTAATCCTAATGAGAATACATGGAGAAAAATTGGCACATTCCTCCAAATTTCAATTTCCAAATTGGACATACTCAGATATATTGTTGTTTTCCACAGTTGATATGATGCTCATCTTTCTTTTCCTATGATTAACATAATGACAAAGGTTAAAAAAATGTATTATATAATTTTTGGTATTCTCTTGGGTGTTTTAAGCGGGATTTTTAGTTGTGTTTAAAATGTGTAGCAAGGGATTTGCTACTAAATTCTCCCATGTTTTCTGTCTCTGACATCTGCAGTTTCACTTGTTTTTCTTCTGATTTTCCTGTGGGACAGCTAAGCTTTACGTATCATAAAATTATCAACATCATTCTCAGCCAGCACTGTGCATGTAGCTTCACCAACACTAAGTCCAATTGCCAAAAGTTAGTACAAGCATTTTAGTTATTCAATGGTATGTGATGATTATGTTAATTTTTTTAGCACATTAACATTTTATGATTTTTTAAATAAAACAAATTTTGTTAGAAAAGGTGTTTTCTTTCTCTAAAATTAACACCTTTTTTTTTAGATTATCAACTATTGACACTGAGTCTTCCAGCTCCCCTACCTTGTCAATTTTGATTCTCAGGGTCATTTTGTGCCATCAGTGCAGTTATAGGTCTTACAATCCTTCTTAGAGAATGAGGTATAATTAATGTGAAAATGACACTTTTGATTAATATGAATATAAAATAAACAAAATATATTTTATTATATAGACTCCATATTTAAGTATACATCAGGCAGTGTGCAAAAATTCCTACACAAATGATGTTATTAAAACTAAAATAATACTACACAAAAATTTGTATCATTATCAAGATAAGAAAATAGATTTCACTAAACTTCATTACTTTAAAAACATATTTATTTATTTATTATTGTTAAATCATAGCTGTGTACATTTGTGCAATCAAGGGATACAATGTGCTGGTTTCATACACAATCCAAAATATTCCCATCAAACTGTTCAATGTAGCCTTCATGGCATTTTCTTAGTTATTGGATGTAGACATTTGTATTCTGCACTTAGTAGGTTTTGCCTGTACCCCTTCTAAGATGCACTGTAGGTGTGGCCCCATCCATTACCCTCCCTCTGCTCTGATGTCCCCCCTCCCTTTCCTTCCCTTGGCCTTTTCCCCATATTCTTGTGCTATAGTTGGGTTATAGCCTTCATATGAAAGCTATAAATTAGCTTCATAGTAGGGCTGAATACATTGGATACTTTTTCTTCTATTCTTGAGATACTTTGCTAAGAAGAATATGTTCCAGCTACATCCATGTAAGCATGAAAGAGGTAAAGTCTCCATTTTTCTTTAAGGCTGCATAGTATTCCATGGTATATATGTACCACAATTTGCTAGTCCATTCGTGGGTCGATGGGCATTTGAGCTTCTTCCATGACTTAGCGATTATGAATTGGGTTGCAATAAACATTCAAGAAAAGAAAATTATAAAACAATATCACTAATAAATATTGATGCAAAAATGCTCAATAAGATCCTAACAAACATAATCCAATAACACATCAAAAAAAATATGCACCATGAACAAGTGGGATTTATCCCAGGCTCTCAAAGGTGGTTCAATATACATAAATCTATAAATGTAATTCAGCACATAAACAAACAAAAACAACGACCAAATGATTCTCTCAATTGATACAGAAAAAGCTTTTGATAATATCCAGCATCTCTTCATGATCAGAACACTTAAGACAATTGGTATAGAAGGGACATTTCTTAAACTAATAGAGGCCATCTATAGCAAGCCCTCAGCCAATATCATATTGAATGGAGTTAAATTGAAATCATTTCCACTTATATCTGGAAACAGGCAAGGTTGCCCATTGTCTCCATTGCTCTTTAACATTATAATGGAAGTTTTAGCCATTGCAATTAGGGAAGAAAAGGTGATCAAGGGTATCCACATAGGGTCAGAAGAGATTAAACTTTCACTCTTCGCAGATGATAAGATTGTATATCTGGAAAACACTAGGGATTCTACTACAAAATTTTTAGAAGTGATCAAGGAATACAGCAGTGTCTCAGGCTACAAAATCAACACCCATAAATCTGTAGCCTTTATATATACCAACAATAACCAAGCCGAACAAACAGTCAAGGCCTCTATACCTTTCACAGTAGTGCCAAAGAAGATGAAATATTTGGAAGTTTATCTAACAAAGGATATGAAAGATCTCTATAAAGAGAACTATGAAACTTTAAGAAAAGAAATAGCTGAAGATGTTAACAGATGGAAAAACATACCATGCTCGTGGCTGGGAAGAATCAACATCATTAAAATGTCTATACTACCCAAAGTAATATATAAGTTTAATGAAATTCCTATCAAAGCTCCATAGTCATATTTTAAAGATCTTGAAAAAATAATACTTGGTTTTATATGGAATCAGAAAAAAACCTCAAATAGCCAAAAAATTACTCAGAAATAAAAACAAAGAAGGAGGAATCACACTACCAGACCTGAGACTGTGCTATAAATTGATAGTGATCAAAACAGCATGGTACTCCCACAAAAACAGAGAAGTAGATGTCTGGAATAGAATAGAGAACCAAGTGATGAATCCAGCTATTTACCGTTATTTGATCTTTGACAAGCCAATTAAAAACATTCAGTGGGGAAAAGATTCCCTATTTAACAAATGGTGCTGGGTGAACTGACTGGTGATCTGTAAAAGACTGAAACTGGACCCACACATTTCACCATTAACTAAGACAGACTATCACTGGATAAAAGATTTAAACTTAAGACATAAAACTATAAAAGTACTAGAAGAAAGTGCAGGGAAAACTCTCAAACGATTCAGCCTAGGTGAATATTTTATGAGAGGACTCCCCAGGCAATTGAAGCAGTATCAAAAATACATTACTGGGAACTGATCAAACTAAAAAGCCAAGAACATAGCAAGTAAAGCAAGCAGACAGCCCCCAAAATGGGAGAAAATATTTGCAGGTTAAACCTCCAATAAAAGTTTAATAACCAGAATTCACTAAGAACTCAAACATATTAGCAAGAAAAGAACAAGTGATCCCATCTCAGGGTGGGACAAGGACTTGAAGAGAAACTTCTCTAAAGAAGACAGACCACGATCTACAGACACATGAAAGAAAGCTCATCATCCTTAATCATCAGAGAAATGCAAATCAATACTACTTTGAGATATCACCTAACCGCAGTAAGAGTAGCCCACATAACAAAATCCCCAAACCAGAGATGTTGGCATGGATGCGGAGAAAAGGGCACACTTCTACACTGCTGGTGGGAATGCACACTAATATGTTCTTTTTGGAAGGATGTTTGGAGAATACTTAGAGATCTAAAAATAGACCTGCCATTCGATCCTGTAATTTATTTACTAGGTATATACTCAGAAGACCAAAAATCACAATATAACAAAGACATCTGTACCAGAAAACATATTTAACTTGACAGTCATAGTAAAATAAATAATATATTTATCTTATACAAAATAGTACTTGATTTCTTGTAAATAGCTTCTTTCTTTAATTGTAGTTCTGCTCTTATGTCATTTACCTGATTGAAGCCCTGAGAGGTGATGTTCTTTGTTTATGGTCCATTTAATGGTTTTATCTTTCCTACCATTACCCATGAGAGTGCATGTACTTTGGAACATAAAATAATGATTGCCTGAACTAAAATTCAGTATGATGAGGATGAACTTGTTCCATACTATCTGTCTTCTGAAGGTTGACAGGGGTCCATGCTCAGCCTCTGCAGTTCATGATTGTGACTTCTCATGGTGGGAGTCAATATGTGCATTCAGACTTTTAAGGAGTTAGTAGATCAGAGAGAATTCAATTTTTCTTTGTTGTCCAACAAACACACAGATGACTTCAATGCCTGTTTTCCTATTCCATTTCTTCTCAGTTGTTATTACATTGCAAAACTCATAATTCTTTTTTGCTGGAATTTGCAAATTTATAAGTAAAAATATAGTGCAAACATTAAGGTTACAATTTCAATAAAAGTGACTTTTTTGTATATTAATAACAACTATTATTTGTTTGCTTTTTTCAGCTTAATAAATTTTCAAAATATGTAATGACATAATTACACTTCCTCTGTTAATCCTAATCTATGGGAACTATAATTCTTTCCTGTCTAACTTCAGCATCAATGACCTGAAGAGCCTCATTGGAGAAAGACACCATTTGATGATCAGGTGGATCAACTCTTTGTTAGTATGTGAAAGTCATTTGCAAAGTGAGACCCATGAAATTAAAGGGGAGCATATGGATAGCTCTTGGGGTTAGAAACAAAACTGAAAATTTGCATTTGTTATTTTATACAGGTACTTTTATCTTTTTGTATAAAGTGTGATACACTTATAAAACACTTTAAATGCATATATATGTGTGATATATATACATACTTTCCATATGTTAGTATGCTTTGCCTATTTTTTTTTTACTTTGTACTAGAATGCTGTCCCCACAATGAGAATGCCATTATGGCTTTACATGAATATCATCCTGTTCCATCCCTGTAGTCTAATATGATGTTAAAACCCAACTATGAGTAACTATCTCTCCTTTCCTTCTTACAAATAAAGTAATTGTGTCTGTTTATTAAATTAAACTTCCAGAGAAAAAGTGAAACTGATTTAATCAACTTGACAATATCCCCTATGTAAACTTATACGTATCATGTGGTGTTAGGGCAATGTTTTACCACTGTTATTAGTATCTGAGGGTGACCTGAAAACACTAACTCTAAACATTTCTGCATCGCCTCCCACATTTCCATTTATAGTCCAGTAAGTATAGTTATAAATGACTTTGAAGACATAATTGCGTATTTATTAATCTCACAGTTTGTATGAATGTGGCCTTTTCATTCATTTTTTAATTAATCATAGTTGCGTACTTTAATGCAATCATGGGGTACAATGTGCTGGTTTTATATACAATTGGAAATATTTTCATCTAACTGGTTAACATAGCCTTCATGGTATTTTCTTAGTTATTGTGATTTAGTAAATTTCACATGTACCCTTGTAAGATTCAGTGTAGGTGTGATCCCACCAATTACACTCCCTTAAGCCATTCTGCCCCCTCCCTTCCCCCCCTATTCTCTTTCCCCATATTCTTGGGCTATATTCATATTAGGGATGAGTACATTGGATACTTTTTCTTTCATTTTTGGGATACTTTTCTAAGAATATGTTCCAGCTCCATCCATGTAAACATGAAAGAGGTAAAAATCTCCATCTTTGTAAAGGCTGCATAATATTCCATGGAATACAAATATATTAATCCATTCGTGGGTCGATGGATACCTGGGCTTCTTCCATGACTTGGCAATTATGAATTGGTCTGCATTAAACATTCTGGTACAAATATCTTTGTTATAATGTGATTTTTGGTCTTCTAGATATACACCTAGTAGAGGAATTGTTGATCAAATAGCAGGTCTATATTTAGATCCTTAAGTGTTCTCCGAACATCTTTCCAAAAGGAACATATTCGTTTGCATTCCCACCAGCAGTGTAGAAGTGTTCTGTTTTCTCCACATCCATGCCAGCATCTCTGTTTTGGGGATTTTGTGATGTGGGCTAATCTTACTGGAGTTAGATGATATCTCAAAGTAGTTTTGATTTGCATTTCTCTGACGATTAAGGATGATGAGCATTTATTCCTTTGTCTGTAGGCTGTGCGCCTGTCTTCTTTAGAGAGTTTCTCTTCAAGTCCCTTGCCGAACCTGAGATGGGATCACTTGTTCTTTTCTTCCTAATACGTTTGTGTTCTCTGTGGATTCTGGTTATTAAACCTTTGTCGGAGACATAATCTACAAATATCTTCTCCCATTCTGAGGGCTGTCTTCTCGCTTTACTTACTGTGTTCTTGGATGTGCAGAAGCTTTTTAGATTGATCAGTTTTCAGTGGTGTACTTTGGTGTTGCCTCAATTGCCTGGTAGGGTCCTCTTCATAAAATATTCTCCCAGGCCAATTTCTTCAAGTGTTTTCACTGCACTTTCTTCTATTATTTTTATAGTTTCATGTCTTAAGTTTAAATCTTTTTTTTGTGTGTGGTTTTTGGCTGGGGCTGGGTTTGAACCCGCCATCTCCGGCATATGGGACCGGCGCCCTACTCCTTGAGCCACAGGCGCCACCCTTAAGTTTAAATCTTTTATCCAGTGAGAGTAGATCTTAGTTAATGGTGAAAGGTGTGGGTCCAGTTTCAGTCTTCTACATGTCCCCAGCCAGTTCACCCAGCACCATTTGTGAATTAGGGAATCTTTTCCCCATTGAATGTTTTTAATTGGCTTGTCAAAGATCCAATAACGGTAAGTAGCTGGGTTCATCTCTTGCTTCTCTTTTCTGTTCCATACCTCTATGTTTTTGTGGGAGTACCATGCTGTTTTTATCACTATTTATTTACAATATAGTCTGAGGTCTAGTAGTGTGGTTCCTTTTACTTTGTTTTCATTTCTGAGTAATGTCTTGCATATTAGAGTTTTTTTTGGATTCCATATAGAATGAAGTATTATTTTTTCAAGATCCTTAAGGTATGACAGCAGAGCTTTAATAGAGATGGCATTAAAATTGTATATTGCTTTGGGTAGTATGAACATTTTAACAATGTTGATTCTTCCCAACCATGAGCATGGTATGTTTTTCCATTGTTAACATCTTCAGCTATTTCTTTTCTTATAGTTTCATAGTTCTTTTTTTTTTTTTTTTTTGTAGAGACAGAGTTTCACTTTATTGCCCTCGGTAGAGTGCCGTGGTGTCACACAGCTCACAGCAACCTCCAACTCCTGGGCTCAGGTGATTCTCCTGCCTCAGTCTCCCGAGTAGCTGGGACTACAGGCGCCCGCCACAACGCCCGGCTTTTTTTTTTGTTGTTGTTGTTGTTGTTGCAGTTTGGCTGGGGCCGGGTTTGAACCCGCCACCCTCAGTATATGGGGCCGGCGCCCTGCTCACTGAGCCACAGTTGCCGCCCCATAGTTCTTTTTATAAAGATCTTTCACGTCCTTTGTTAGGTTAACTTCCAAATATTTCATCTTATTTAGCCCTACTGTGAATGGAGTAGATTCCTTGACTGTTTTGTCAGCATGACTATTGTTGGTATATATAAAGACTACAGATTTATCTGTGTTGATTTTGTAATGTGAGATGTAGCTGTATTCCTTGATCACTTGTAAGAGTGTTGTAGAAGAATCCCTGGTGTTTTTGAGATATAGAATCATATCATCTGCAAAGAGTGAAAGTTTTATCTCTTCTTGACCCTATATGGATAATCTTGATCACCTTTTCTTGCCTAATTCTGATGGCTAAGACTTCTACTACAATGTTCAAAATTAGTGGAGACGATGGGCAACATTGCCTGGTTCTTGATCTGAGTGGAAAAGATTTCAATTTAACTCCATTCAACATGATATTGGCTGTGGGTTTGCTGTAGATGGCCTCTATCAGTTTAGGAAATGTCCCCTCTATTCCCATATTCTTAAGTGTTGTTATCATGAAAGGATGCTGGATATTATCAAAAGCTTTTTCTGCATCAATTGAGAGAATCATATGGTCTTTGTTTTTTAATTTGTGTATGTGATGAATTATATTTATAGATTTAGGTATATTGAACCAACCTTGACACACTGGGACAAAACCCAGTTGGTATTGGTATATAATTTGTTTGATGTGTTGCTGGATGCTGTTTGCTAACATCTTCTTGAATATTTTTGCATCTATATTCATTAGTGATATTGGTCTATAATTTTCTTTTCTTGTTGGGTCTTTTCCTAGTTTGGGTATCAAGGTGTTGTTTGCTTCATAGAATCAGTTGGGTAGTATTCCTTCTTTTTCCATATTTTGAAAAAGGTTGAGTAATATAGGTACTAGTGCTACTGAAATCTATAATTGAAATCTCATCATGTTGAGTGTTACTCTTAATAAATATGAAGTGCCTCTTTAAAGGCTTGGTACAATTCTGATGTGAAGCCATCTGATTCCATTTGTTTTTAGGGAGATTGGGTATGGTTGATGCTATTTCAGAACTTGATATAGGCCTGTTCAACTTTTCCATTTCATTCTAGCTAAGGCTAGAAGGTGGTTTCCTTCAAAGTATTTGTCTACTTCCTTCAGATTTTCGTATTTCTGAGAATAGAGTTTCTTGTAGTATTCATAAAAGATTTTTTGAGTTTCTGAGGAGTCTGTTGTTATTTCATCTTTACCTTTTCTGATTGATGAAATTAGAGATTTTACCATTTTTTTTCTTGGTTAGGTTAGCCAAAGGTTTATCCATTTTATTGATCTTTAAAAAAAACAACTTTTTGATTTATTGATCTGTTGTGTAATCCTGTTGTATTAAATTTCATTTAATTCTGCTCTCATTTAGGTTATTTTTTTTCTTCTGCTTGCTTTGGGATTGGAATGTTCTTCCTTTTCCAATTGCTGGAGATGTCCCATTAAGTTGTTGACTTCCTGTTTTTCCATTCTCTTGAGGAAGACTTGCAGTAGTATAAATTTCCCTCTTAGGACTGCCTTTTCGGTATCCCAGATGTTCTGATAATTCATGTCTTCATTATCGTTTTGTACCAAAAAGTTCGTAATTTCCTTCTTAATCTCGTCTATGACCCAGCTATTATTAAGCATATGGTTATTTAGTTTCCATGTTTTTGTGTGAGTATGCAGATTCTGTTGTTATAGTTCAACTATCTGTTGTAAAAGTTCAACTTTTATTCCATAATGGTCCAAGAAGATGCAAGGAATAATTCCTATTGTTTTCAATTTTCTGAGTTTAGACTTGTTACCTAAGATGTGATCAATTTTGAAGTATGTTCCATGGGCTGATGATAAGAATGTGTATTCAGTCTTGTTGGGATGAAATGTTCTGTAGATGTCTGTTAAATCCAAATATTGAATGGTTCAATTTAAGTCTAAAATTTCATTGCGTAGTTTCTTTTTGGTGGATATATTTAACACTGCCACAGGAGTGTTAAAATCTCTGACTGTTATGGTGCTGGATGATATCAAGTTGCTCATGTCTGTTAGAGTCTCACTTGTAAATTGAGGCACATTCTGGTTGGGTGCATAAATGTTAATAATTGAAATCTCATCATGTTGAGTGTTACCCTTAACAAATATGAAGTGACCATCCTTTCTTTCCTTAGTTTTGTTGGTTTAAAGCCTATTGTATCTGCGAATAAAATTGCAACACTTGCTTTTTTCTGATTTCTATTTTCCTGAATTATAGATGACCATTCCTTCACCCTGAGTCTATATTTATCTTTTAAGGCAAGATGAAATTCTTGTATGCAGCATATTTCTCACCTGAGTTTTTTTTTCCAGTCAGCTAACGTGTGCCTCTTTAGAGTACAATTTAAGCCATTCACATTAATTGAGAATATGGATAAGCCTGGTAGAATTTTGGGCATCAAGTTTTGTGAAAGGCCAGTGAACATTTTTAATCCTTTCATGCATGTCGAATTTGGAATTTGATTCTGAGTTTCTGAGTGAGTTCACTTTTGTGATGGAGGATAGGTCTGAGAATATCCTGGAGAGCTGGTTTAGTTATGGCAAATTTCTTCAACATGTGAATGTTATTAAAGTATTTAATTTCTCCATTATAAATGAAACTCAGTTTCACTGGATACAGGATCTCAGGATGAAAGTTATTTTGTTTTAGTAGATTAAAAGTCGATGACCACCCTCTTCTAGGTTGAAAGGTTTCAGCAGATAGACTTGTAGTCATTCTAATATTCATCCCCTTGTAGGTTATACTTTTCTTCTATCTGGCTGCTTTCAGAATTTTCTCCCTCATTTTAACTTTGGCAAAGTTAATTATAATGTGCCTAGGAGACATCGTATTTGGGTTGAGTTGTGCTGGGGTTCTGAAGATGTCTCCTATCTGAATTTCAGAATCTCTTGTCATGTCTGGAAAGTTCTCCTTCATAATCTCATGAAAAAGGGCCTCTGTGGCTTGCAAAGCAACTTTGTCACCTTCAGAGATTCCTATAAGGCAAATATTGGTTTTCTTGAATTATCCCAGAGCTCTCTGAGAGAATGATCCATTTTTGCTCTACATATCTGTTCCTCTTTGAGAGTTTGGGAGTGTTCAAAAGCTTTGTCTTCAATTTCAGAAATCCTTTCTTCTGCTTGCTCCATTCTGTTACTGAGGGATTCTACTGTATTTCTCAGATATTTGAAAGCTGCAAATTCTTGTCTCAATGTGTCAAAATCATTGGTGATTTTGCCTTTGAATTTGTAGAATTCTTGAGACAAGTTTTGAAACGTTCCTTGAATTTATAATTCCAACTTTACCTCCATTCTATTAATCTTACTTGCAATCCAGATTCTGAATTTGATTTATGATATCTCAGCCATTTGTTTACAAATGGGATCTTCAGTTGTGTCTGCCATATGTTTCCTTGGAGAGTTGATCTACTCTGATTATTCATGTTACCAGAGTTTTTCTGCTGATTCCACCCCATGATTATTTTACACTTTGGCTAGATGAGCAGATAAGGTGAAGTTGGGTTGGGAGGGCTCCTAGAGTAGTGATTAACTATCCCTTTGCCCCAGAATTGGGACTGGTGTCTGTCGCTTTCCCCCTAGAGCTTTGCAAAGGACTTGTACAGTGCTATGTCCTGAGACACTGGGGACTTACTTGGTGTGGTGGGGTAAGTGACTATGTCTTGTTCTCTGCTGGTCTCTTTCATACCCCAGTGAATCAGTTACTCTGGGTTTAAGTCATAGCTGTAGAGAAATACCATCAATTAAGTCACCCCACACACCATGGGCAACAACTGGAAAAGGAAAATCTAACCTCCCCACAAACACACACCCAGGATACTCCTTTGGATAGTCCTCGGGTGATTGGCCCAGTTCGAAAGGTACAAATCATTCTCCCAGTCAGTAGCAGTTTCAGGTGGGAGAGTTCAAAAGGTCTCTGGCAACTAGATAGCAGGGGTCTGCTGGCAGCTCAAATATGACTCATTCCAGTACTCCATGAGGTTAGAAGGACCCACCCAGCAAATTAGTCTGGGAAGGTTGATTCCTCCTTGCACCTCTGTCACACCCAGTCATTGGTATTCCTGCAGGGCTATGACCAAGTTCCCTCCAATGAGCAGATTCTCCAGGTGTTTGTGCCTACCTGAGTCACAGGGAGATGTATGTCTCCTCGGCAAGGCCTCGACACTCTGTCAGCATCAGCCAGATGGAGCTAAGGCCTGACAACATGGGGTGCTTAATGGAGGCTGGGGCAGTCCACTCAGTTCCAGCCCCACCCCAAATGATATTACTGACAGAACATAACAATTTCACAGAATTAGTTTCTGTCCCAGCTAGATTTCCCTGTGGATCAGACTTCGTTTTAGTTCATAGAAACTGAGACTCAGTCCTGGTTTGTGCTGCTGTCCAGAGCTGGCGTGTCTTTCTCGGCTGCAGTCTGTGCTTGTGTAGGCATGGTTAGAGCTCACACTCAGCTCTTGGTTTCTGCTCTTCCTCCCTGCCTTTGCTTCAGCTATGATTCCCTGAGGGCTACATGTGTCTTAGGCTCATCAAAGCAGTCCTGGCTCAGCCCCACCCTGGGAGTATGCCGTTTTTGTGTGTGTCCAGCAGCACTCCATCGAGGCAGGTACTGCCTCAATCATACCCTTTATTTACAGGGCCTCCATTTCCAACCCAGATCTGTTCCACAAGTGGCTTCCAGCAGAGAATATGCCTGGCTTCCTCTGGTAGCCTAGAGTGTCTGGTAGTGTCTCTTCAAATTATCCCCAGGGGTGTGAGCCCTATTGTTCCCGCCACTGTTGCTGCTGCTCTATGCTGTGAGGCACAACCTCGCCTTGTCCCATAGGGTTTCCTTAGCCTCAGTTCACCATCTTCTCCTTACTCCCATGCTGCAGAATCAGCACAGACCAGTGACAGCACATGCCATGTCTATCCCTCTGGAGAAAATCCCCAAGAATTTGGATTCCATGGAGGACAGGCTTCCAGACCTTGGGGTGAGAGTGGAGGGGAGTTCTGGGAGTTCAGCATTGCAGTTAGAGAATATATACAGTTTTATACCTGATGGGAGAGAGCCATGGCACATTAGTAAGTCCTCTATAGGGAAGGAGTACTGGTTTTTAGAGGATCTTTCCCGTGGGACAAAAATAAGAGGGGATCTGAACTCTGCTTGCTTATTTCTAATAGAGTATATTGCAAGCCGTTCTCATGGGGGAGGGGACTCTCTTCTGCTTGGCGATAGATTTTGTACCTATTGTTCATTTCCTTGGTGTGGCATCTTGCCTCAGCATGGTAGATGTGCATTCTTCAACATTCTCTCTTGGCTCAGCTCCAAACCATTGGTTTATTTGCTAAACTTTTGTCCTTTAGATCTCCTTCTGGATGGGAGCCTCTGTGGAAAGCTGCCTCCAGTCGGCTGTCTTGCCCCCCACAGCCCCTGAATGTGTTCTTTTAAAGATTTTGTGCTATAAAAAAAATTGTTCTATAAAGATTAATTTTTACAAATCTCAGATAAAATTAATATGATAAATGATGATGCCTGCATCCAGGACAAATAACATTAGACATTACTTGAGAAATTATTCAGTGAAAGTTTATGAGGGTTTTTGATCATTGTGAAATCTTGATTAAAATTTAAATGTAAGTATCTTTACTACTGAAGACACATATTTTTTTCAAGGTCTTTTGGGCCTATTTCTGCATTAAGTTAATCCTCAAGAAAAGAAACACCCTGTGATTATTTTTATGCAGCTTTATGGAGGTCATGAAGTAGGTGAATTAGATGTTTAGCCTCTTGGTACTTGAGAGCTGAGAGATGGATTTAACAATTATCTCCTGATGTGAAGAGAGATAACTTATACATTTCTGAGATGAAAAGTGACCAGGGAAAGATCAAGGGACACTTTGAAGATAAGAAGTTAACAGAACTTGTATTAAACAGCATAAAGTCCCCCTCAAAGATATACCTCTCCTATACCCCAGATCCTGGGAATGTATTAGGATTCATTGTAATGGGAAAATAATATTTAGATGCAGTCAAGTTGACTAATGTACCAATCTGCTAATTTAAAAGGAAAGATTACTCTCGAATATCAAGTTAGGTCCAAAGTAGATTAAAAAAAAAATGGTAGAATGGCAAAGAATAAAAATTATCAGAAGGATCCAATGTGAAAAATCTTCAACTGAATGTTTCCCAATTGTTTGTTTGGGTGAGTCTTTTCCCCATTACCAATAATTTCACGTTGTTTGGCTGAACAAATACTTTCAAGAAACCTTATATGTCTCTTATTGGTCTGGGTAATAAACAGTAAATGAGAAAATGCAGAACAGTGAAGTAATGCTGTTCAAAGTGGGATGCCTATGTATAATGGGAGTTCACATGATGGGCACCATACACAAACATGACTCTGGATGTGTTGCACCTTGACATCCATAAATTATTTGATGTAGAAAATAACACTTAGACTATTTTGAATAATTTATAGAAGAACCTCAGGCCATTCAGATATAACTGGGTGAAACAATAATAATAATAGTAATGGTGATGATGACTTTGATAACTGAACAAAGAAGAACAATATGAGGTTCATTGTGGCTTTTTTTATTCTGCCAGATATACAAAATAGCTTTCCTTTAAACCATCGAGATCATCATTTTGTATTCATTTTGCTATTTAAAGATGCCTCTCTTTTATAAGCTAGTTTTGGAATCTCAGCCAACACCATGCTCCTTTTCTCCGACATCTTCACACTGCTTCTGAATCATAAGCCTAAGCCCACTGACCTGATAATTTGCCATTTGGCCTTAGTCCACATAGTGATGCTTTTCATTGTACTGCTTTTGTTGTCTTCAGATTTGTTTGAGCCAATGGATTTTCAGAACAACTTCAAGTGTAAGGTATTTTTCTATGTGAACTGGGTGATGAGAGGCCTCTCTATCTGTACCACCTGCTTCCTGAGCATACTTCAGGCCATCACCCTAAGCCCCAGTATCTCCAGGCTGGTGAATTTTAAGCACACGTTTACAAGTTACATCATCTATATATTTTCCTTCTTTTGGTCCTTCAGTTTGTCCAGTTACAGTTACCTGATTTCTACACTGTTACTTCTTCCAATGTGAATCAAACCAATCAGCTATATATCAGTGAATACTGCTCACTTTCACCAGTGAAGACCATCATCAGGACCTTTCTTTCTACACCGGTAACATCCAGTCATATCTTCTGTATAGGAGTTATGCTCCCATCAAGTGTGTACATGGTGAATCTATTGTTCAGGCATCAGAGGATGTTTTGGCATCTCCATTTTAGCATCTCCCCAAAAATTTACCTAGAGAGAAGAGCCACCCAGATTATTCTGCTACTGGTGAGTTTCTTTGTATTCATGTACTGGATGAGCCATATTATGTCAGCATTGTCATTTCTGTTATGGACAAATGAGCCAGTCATCCTAACTACCCAGAAACCAGCAGTCAACGAGTTCTGATAAAAAAAGGTGACTCATTCTGCAATATATTCAACAGAAACATCATCCAGTTTTATAAAGCCAGTGACGAAAAAAAATTAAAAAAAATACCCTCTTTTCCATTAGTTTAATTATCCAGACAGTGCAGGATTTGCCACTGATTTAATTAAAAGTGGTGGAATTGCAATTTGATTATATTTGAACACTTTTAGAAACAACATTGCCTAGACTATGTGCTTCCTTTAGTTCAATGTCCACCATCAGTTGATATTCACGTATCATGGCCTTTACTTTTTAATTTTTATTGTCAGATCTTATATATAAAAATATTGTATTCATCTGGGCGGCACCTGTGGCTCAGTTGGTAAGGCGCTGGCCCCATATACCGAGGGTGGCGGGTTCACCCAGCCCCAGCCAAACAAACTGCAACCAAAAAATAGCTGGGCGTTGTGGCAGGCGCCTGTAGTCCCAGCTACTTGGGAGGCTGAGGCAAGAGAATCGCTTAAACCCATGAGTTGGAGGTTGCTGTGAGCTGTGTGAGGCTACGGCACTCTACCGAGGGCCATAAAGTGAGACTCTGTCTCTACAAAAAAAAAAAAAAAAAAAAAAAATTGTATTCATTCTTAAAAAGTTTCTATTGGTAATCAAATCACTGTGGTTTTTTTTTGAAAATGTTTAAATTTATACTTATTTATTTAAAATATTTTAGTCAAATATCCAATTTTACCCAAGAATATTTTTTCAACATTCTGAATATTTGTCTATTTTTCTAGCTCTATACAAACTGTGCATAGTTTGCTCTTACCTTTGTAGATGATCTTTCTCTGTCACTATGCTGACGTATTTTTCCCCTTATTTTAGGGTTATGCAGTTTGTCAAATACTTATTTTTTTAATTTTGGATTAATATAAAATTACATCAATTAGATTATACTGTGTGCATTATAAGGCAAAGTCAGAGTTTTACTTGTGTTCTTACCCCAGGCAGTATGTCATTAAGTGGAAACTTACCAAACCCCTCCACCCTCTCTAATCTTAATTGTGTTCTCTCTCATGTGGACTTGTAGTTATTGATTCACTACTTTCAGTTTAGTATTGAGTACATGGGATTCTTCTTCCTCCATTAATTTTTTGGGGGTTTATTTTATTTTATTTTTTACTTCTTCCATGCTTGAGATACTTTAGCAGAATACTGTCCAAATCCATCCAGGAAAATACAAAAAATGGAAAGTCTCCATCATTTTTATGATTGAATAATATTCCATGACACACATATAACACAGTTTATTAATCCATTCATGGGTTAATGGGCACTTGGATTGTTTCTATATCTTGGCGATTGTGAACTGAGCTGCTATAAACATTTGAGTACAAATGTCCTGATGGTAAAATGATGTTTTTCCTTCTGGGTAGATACCTAGTAATGAAAATGTGAAATAAAAGAGAATATCTACCTTTTTTTCTTTGAGGATTCTTCATACTTCTTTCCAAAATGGCTGTACTAATTTGCAATTCCAACATCAGTGCATAAGTGTTCCCTTCTCTCCACACTCATGACCACATCTGCAGCTTTGGCACCTTCTGACATGGGCCATTCTCACTGGTGATATCTCAAAGTTGTTTTAATTTGCATTTCTCCAATAATTATGGATAATGAGGATTTTTTTGATGCGTTTATTGGCCATTTGTCTTTTCTTTTGGGAAAAAGTTCTGTTCATGTCTCTTGACCAAAAAAGTCTTTACTACCCAAAGAAATCTACAGATTAATTCAATCCTCAATTAAAATTCAATGTCACACTTTGAAAAACCTGAAGAAGTAGTTCTTTGTTTTATATGGAAACAGGAAAGAGCCTGAATACAAAAGGTGAATTTATGGAATAAAAACAAATCTGGAAACATCACATTACCAGCCTTCAAGTTATACTACAAGTCTATAGTGATCAAAATAGTATGTTACTGGCATAAAAATGGAGACATAGATCTATGTTACATTATAGAGAACATAGAGAAGAAACCAGCCTCATATCACCAGCTCATCTTTGATAAACCAAACAAAAGCATACATTGGGAAAAATATCCCTATTTAATGAATGGTGCTGAGAGAACTGGTTAGTCTCATGTGAAAGACTGAAACTGAAATTGTACATTTCATCACTTACAAAAATTAACTCACACTGGATTAACTATCTATATCTAAGACATGAAATACTAAAAACTCTGGAAGAAAGTAGAAAACATATTCTTAATTATATTAGCCCAGGGAAGTATTTATGAAGAAGACCTCGTGGCAAATTCAGCAACAGCAACAAAAAAAATAAATAAATGGGACAAGTTTCTGTACAACTAAGGACACAATCAACAAAACACACAGAAAACTTTCAGAAGTAGAGAAGATATTCTCATTTTAAAAATTTGACCAAGGGCTAATCACCAAAATTTACAAAGAACTCAATCAAATAAACAAGAAAAGAACGAATTACCCCATTAATCATTGGTCTAATACTTATTTTAAACATTTTTAATAGAATGTATAAAAAGAGATATATATTTTACTGAATATCTTTCAATGTCTTAAGATTCACTAAAAAACATTTAAAAGAGTGGCTGGGAGTCCATGGCACAGTGGGTGCCAGGCACATACACCAGGTCTGGTGGGTTTGAAAGTGGCCCAGGCCTGCTAAACAACAATAATAACTACAACAAAATAATAGCCAGGTGTGGTGGACACCTGTAGTACCAGCCACTTGGGAGGCTGAGGCAAGAGCATTGCACTTAAGCACAAGAGTTTTAGGTTGCTGTGAGCTGTGAAACAACAGGACTCTACCTAGGGTGACATAGTGAGACTCTGTCTCCAAACAAATAAATAAATAAAAATTAAAAGAGATACATTTTTCTATATCTCTTTGACACACTGCTCTCTGAAATTCCAAAATTCATGATTGTTTTTCCAATTTAGAAATTTATAACTATTTGACTATTATATTTCATTTTGAATTTGTACATTGTATATGAAATACAAATATGCAACATTTCTATTTTATATCATTACCTCTCTTAATTTTATTTGGCTACTTCAATCTCATCAATAGTTTTAGTTGATTAACCCCCTCATCAGCTCAGTCTAACTAATGTTTAACTCATATGCTACACAAAAAACTTATAACATTTTCTATTTTTTAATTTCTATTTTGTTTGTTTTCAAACATAACCAGTCAAGACTATAGTTTTGTGCTCTTTCTACTTCATTTTGATTTCCTAGATTTTCATTGTATTTACTTAAAACATTTAAACATAATTTCAACATTGAAATTAACATGGTATTTATTTTCTTCTAAAACTTTATTTACATGGCTTATTTTCTTGTGTGCTTCATTAGTTTTAATATTGTAGTCACTTTGGTGAGACAGCAATTTGAGTTTTCTAAAGTCAGTTTATTGCTTTATTTATTACATTTGTAGTGGAAATCAGCTTGAAAACCCATATTTCTTATACTGTATTTTGCTTTTAACTCCTTTGTTATTTTAAGGATATTTGTAATTTGGGTAGGTTATTTAATTGTATATATTAAAGGTTTTGGGTATATATTGTATTTTCCCAGAACCACAAATATCCATATCATACACATAAGTAAAATATTTCCTATAGATATCTTTGATAAACAATAATATCTCATCAGAGATCTGAAAGTTCTTAATTTGTAATACTACCCCTGCCCCATATACGATATGGTAGTAAAAATCTGTAGAGTATATACAGATACTAAGTTAATACTTGAAAGCATATTCTATGTTTTATATAAAGTAGGAGCAGTACTTATGTATGACCAGATTGTTTGCATGTAACATGAAACTAATATTAGTATAATTATTTATCTAACTTAAGATATTTTGCTCCATATATCAAATTTCTTTATAGTACTCCCTTGACTTTGTAAAAATAACTGTAATTTAGAATTTCCTTTTAAACCCAAAATTACTTACTGGAGTTATAAGTAGCGTTTGTATGTGGCTAGGTAATATGTATTTATTACACTTTAATTGATAGACTTGTTAGATTTCTAGAGTTAATTAAAATTTTAGACCTAAACTGTCCCATTTTAAATAATTATCTCTGGCATTTAAAATTAATGTGTATCATCAGTTTCTTAGTGAAAAATTCTATATTTTTTATATTTAATTGGATAATTTTTCTAATAAAGTTATATAACATTTATATTCATTTATCTGCTATACGCCAAAACAGTTAATATCTATGATGGTAATATCCCCCAATGGTCATCAACATGTCTATTTGTCATGTTGTTAAATTTACGAAGTATATATGCTTAACTCTTGGGTATCAGGTCTATTTTGTTTTTTATAATTTGGGATTCATTGAGGGTACAAGAAACCAGGTTATACTGATTGCATTTGTTAGGTAAAGTCCCTCTTAGAATTGTGTCTTGCCACCAAGAGGTGTGTCACTTACCAAGACCCCATCCTCCTCTCTCCTTCCCTTTTTCTGCTATTGCTTTCTCCTACCCTCACCCTCCTTCTCACTCTCTCTGCTCACCCCTTCTCTCACACCCCCACCATGTACTAAGTCATTAATTGTCCTCATATCAAAATCAAATACATAGGATTCATGCTTCTCCATTCTTGTGATGCTTTTCTAAGAATAATGCATTCCACTTCCATCCAGGTTAATAAAAAGGCTGTAAAGTCTCCATTTTTAAAATGGCTGCATAGTATTCCATGGCATACATATCCCACAGCTTGCTAATCCATTCCTAGGTTGGTGGACATTTAGGCTATTTCCACATTTTGGCGATTGAAAATTGAGCTACAATAAACAGTCTAGTGCAATTGTCCTTATGGTAAAGGAATTTTTTTCCTTCTGGGAAGATGCCCAGTAATGGGATTGCAGGATCAAATGGGAGGTCTAGCTTGAGTTCTTTGAAGATTCTTCATACTTTCTTCCAAAATAGTTGTATTAGCTTTCAGTACCACCAGCAGTATAAAAGAGTTCCCTTCTTTTCATATCCATGCCAGCATCTGCAGTTTTGAGATTTTGTGATGTGGGCCATTCTCGCTAGTGTTAGATAGTATCTCAGGTTAGTTTTGATTTGCATTTCTCTAATAATAGGAATGATGAGCATTTTTTGTATGTTTGCTAGCCATTTATCTGTCTTCTTTAGAGAAGGTTCTATTCATGTCTCTTGCCCATTGATATATGGGATTGTTGGCTTTTTTCATGAGGATTAATTTGAGTTCTCTATGGATCATAGTTATCAAGCTTTTGTCTGATTCAAAATATGCAAATATCCTTTCCCATTTTGTAGGTTGTCTATTTGCTTTGGTTATTGTCTCCTTAGCTACATAGAAGCTTTTCAGTTTAATTGAGGCTCATTTGTCTATTCTTGTTGTTGTTGCAATTGCCCCGGAAGTTTTCTTCATAAAGTCTTTCACCAGGCTGATATCATCTAGTGCTTTTCCCACGCTTTCTTTATGGATTTTTATCCTTTCTGCTTTAAATTTCATCTTGAATCAATTTTTGTGAGTGGAGAAAGGTGCAGGTCTAGTTTCAGTCTTTCACATGTGGATATCCAGTTCTCCTAGGACAATTTTTTGAATAGGGAGTCTTTCCCCCAGAATATGTCCTTGTTTGGATTATTGAAGATTGGGTGTTTGTAAGATGTTACTTTCATTTCCTGGTTTTCTATTCAATTCCAAATGTCTATGTCTCTATTTTAGTGCCACTACCAGGCTGTCTTGACCACTATAGCCCTGTAGTACAGCCTAAAATCTGATATATTGCTGCCCCCAGCTTTGTTTTTATTACGAAGAACTGTCTGAGCTATACAGGTTTTTTTCTCGTTCAATACAAGATAAAGAATCTTTTTTTCCAAGTCTTGAAAGTACGATGTTGCTATTCTAATAGGGATGTCTTTGAATCAGAAGATTGCTTTTGGCAGTATAGACATTTTTAAAATGTTGATTTTTTTCCAGCCATGAGCATGGTATGCTCTTCCATTTGTTAATATATTCTGCTACTTCCTTTCTTTGGGTTTCATAATTTTCTTTATAGAGGTCCTTCACCTCTTTTGTTAGGTACATTTCTAGGTATTTCGTTTTCTTTGAATCTATGGTGTAAGAAGATGTGTCCTTAATTAGCCTTTCATCTTGGCTTTTACTGGCGTATACAAAGGATACTGACTTGTGGACATTGACTTTATATACTGAGACATTACTGTATTTTTTCATGACTTCCAGGAGTCTTGTGGTTGAGTCTTTTGAGTTCTCTGCATATAAGAATGTATCATCTTCTCTCCATATAAGAGCATATTGCAAAGAAGGAGAGTTTGACCTCCTTTGCTTCCATTTGGATGCCCTTTATTTCCTTCCCTTGCTTAATTGTGCTGGTTAGAACTTCTAGAACTGTGGTGAATAGTAATGGCAACAGAGGACAACAACCTTGAGTGGTTCCTGTTCTAAGTGGAAAAGGTTTCAGTTTTACTCCCTTCGGTAAAATAGTAGCTGTGGGTTTGTCATATATAGCTTCAATCAGTTTAAGAAATGTGCCTCATGTGCCTATACTCTTCAGTATTCTAATTAGAAGAGGATGCTAAATTTTATCAAATGCTTTTTCTGTATCTGTTGGGAGGATCATATGGTCTTTGTTTTTGCTTCCGTTGGTATGGTGAATAACGTTTATGGACTTGCATATGTTAAACAAGCCTTGCATTCCTGGGATGAAACCTACTTGATAATAGTGTATGACTTTTTTGATGATAAGCTGTAATCTATTGGCTAGGATTTTGTTGAGAATTTTTGCATCTATATTCATTAGTGAAATTGGTCTGAAGTTCTTCATTTTAGTTGTTTCTTTCTCTGGTTTTGCTATCAGAGTGATGTTTTCTTCATAGAACGTGTTAGGTAAGATTGCATCCTCCTCAATTTTGAAATAATTTCTGCAGTATGGGAATAAGCTTTTCTTTGAAGGTTTGATAGAATTCTTGTGTGAAGCTATCCAGACCAGGGCTTTTTTTCCACTGGGAGAGTTTTTATTGTTTCTTTGATGTCAATGCTTGACATTCATCTGTTCAGGAGATCTATTTCTTCTTGGCTAAGTCTAGGGAGAGGATGAGATTCCAAATATTGATTCATTTTCTGCACATTGTCAAATTCTGGGCATAGAGTTTCTTGTAGTAGTCAGAGATATACTCTTTTATCTCTGCACTATCGGTTGTTATTTACCCTTTATCATTTCTGATTGAAGTTATTAGAGATTTTACTATTACATTTCTAGTTAATTTGGCCAAAGGTTTATCTATTTTATTTATTTTTTTAAAAAAACAACTCCTGTTCCATTAATTTTCTGAATGATCTTTCGTTTTCAATTCCAGTAATCTCTGATTTAGTTTTGGATATTTGTTTTCTTCTGCTGGGTTTAGGCTAAGATTATTCTTCTTTTTCCAATTTCATAAGACAGCTTGTGAGTTTGTTGATGCGCTCTTTCTGTTGTTGAGATGTAGGCATGTAAAGAAATAAATATTTTTCTCAGGACTGCTTTTGCTATGTCTCACAGGTTTGGTGTTTTTTCATCTTCATTGTTGTTATGCTTGAGGAAGTTACTGATTTCTTCTTTTATTTCTTCCTGTACCCAACTGTCAATCAGCATACATTTGTTTAACTTCCATGCCTTTATATGGGGTTGAAAGTTTTTGTTTAGTTTCTGAGAGTTGAGTTCCACCTTTAATGCCTTGTGGTATGAGAAGATACAAGGTAAAATTTCAATGATCAATAAATTTGAGGACATGATCAATTTTGGAAAATGTTCCACAGGCTGATGAGAAGAGTGTTCAAGTCCCCTGTTATTATGGTGTTAAAAGATATCATATTACTCAGACTAAGTAAGTTCTGTTTTAAGAAACAGGGAGCATTTAATTTGGGTGCATAAATATTTAGAATTAAAATGTTTTCTAGTTGTATTTTTCCTTGACCAATATAAAGTGTCCATTTTTCCCTTTTTTGAATTTAGTAGATTTAAATCCACATGTATCTGAAATTAAGAATGCAACCCCTCTTTTCTTCTGAATTTCATTTGCCTGCAAAATTGTCTTCCAACCCTTAACTCTGAGTTTCAATTTATCCTTTGAGGCTTAGTGTGTTTCCTGCAGACAGTAAATGGATGGCTTGTGTTTTTTAATACAATCATCCAGCTAGGCCTCTTCAGTGGGTAATTCAAGCCTTTAACATATATTGAGATAATTGATAAGTTTCATAGTGTTCTATTCATCTGATTATGTGAAAGTACCTTGCTTAGGTTTATCTTTTGCATGATTGTGGAAACTAGGTTCTGTTCTGTAATTTCTGGGTGCTTACTTTGGTGGTGGTCCATTGTGATCATCAGTGTGTAGAACAGGTTGAAGTATTTCCTGTAGAGCTGGTCTTGTTGTGTCAAATTTCCTCAATGTTTGCATATCGGTAAACAATTTGAATATGCTCTTCAATTTTAAATCTCTTCTCTTCAGAAACATCTGGCTGAAAACATAATCCAAACATATACCCAAAGTCCTGGATTTCTCTGGGGCTTTCAAAGGACCAGTTCTTCCTTCCATCAATAGGTGGTGCTGAAAAAAATGCAGACATAATTTAAATGACATCCTGAATCAAGTGAAAATAAAGTTGTATAACTATGACAGTAACAGACACTGCAGAACATATGGCATTTATCATGGAAGAGAAATATGAAGGTATTTTAACAAAAAATACAGAAATCTTTTTAGTAGGAAAACATACAGAGGACTCCACAAAAGGCTTATCTTGTCAACAATTTGGAGAAATGCCCTGAGTGGCTGGGGGAAGGACTGAATGGTGCTAAGTTTTTGTGAACAAAGCCTTCTCTGGAGGAGGAAATGGGAAGTTGTTTTTCTTTTTCTTTTTTTTTTTAATTTTGAGACAGAGTGTAACTATGTTTGCCCTTGGTAGAGTGGCATAACTTCACAGCTCACAGCAACCTCATACTCGTGGGCTTAAGTGATTCTCTTGCCTCAGCCTCCCAAGTAGTTGAGACTAAAGGTGCCAATCACCATGCTCAGCTAATTTTTCTTGTAATTGTCATGGTTCTTTGGCAGGCCCAGGCTGAATTTGAACACACTAGCTCTGGTGTATGTGGTTGGTATCCTAGACGCTGAGCTACTGGAGCCTAGCCAGGAAGCTGTTTGTCAATGATCACAATATTATTATGAATGAAAATAAATCAGAGAAACCAAGCAAGATAGTATGATGAATGTTAAAAGTATTAAAGTGACCTAAAGTGAAGATTTATGAAATAATTTTAATGCCTGTCCTTAGCTAGTCATTGTGGCAGTTGACTGTAGTCTCACATACTAGAGAGACTGAGGCAAGACAATCGCTTAAGCCCAAAAGATTGAGGTTGCTGTGAGTTGTGACAACACAGCACTTTATGGAGGGCAACATAGTGAGGCCCTGTCTCAAATAAATAAATAAATAAATACAAATGTAAAAGAAAAAATATCCAAGATGGCGGCCAAGTAACAGCTTTCCTGCAACAGGGCATGGTGAGTCAGGGGAGATAAGACTCCAGGCATCTCTGGTATAAAAGGACTGCCTATATTCATCCCTTTGAGGATACAGGGAGTCAGCAAGGGACTTCTGGACCTCAAGAGGAGGACAAAAACAGTAGAAAACTGGCAAGTGGTTATGTGTGTTTGATCAACCTAATCCCACTGGCAGCCATAAGTACAAGCAGCAGTGAGACTTCAAAGAGGAAAGACCTTACCTGTTAACTGTTTTGGTGTTTTTGGACTTGGCACTCAGTTGAACTGACTTGGGGAGAGCTTGAGCAGGAGTGCGGAGAATTTTGGGCATTGTCTTGGGCCCCAGACTGAGATGCTGAGCTTGACGGAGCTAATAGTGTTGGGCTGTGGGCCACATGGAGCCACTGTGAGAGAACTGCCCCAGCAAGCTCTGCCCTCAGAGTCTCAGAGCAATGATCGAGCGGGAGCTAGTAACCCAGTGACTGAGCAACCTAAAGGTGGGGACTGAGCTGCCTTATAGCCTTTACCTTCAGGAGCAGAATGAGACCGGTTTTGGCACACTGGAGCCTCATCCTGTTGCCCTGGGTAGAGTGCTGTGGCATCACAGCTCATAGCAACCTCAAACTCCTGGGCTTGGCAATGTACAGACCTCCATAAAAGCTGTGCCAAGACCACCGAGCCATGACCCATGCCCGCCCGGCATCCTCATGCCCTGTCCAGGAACTGTGGGAGACACGCAACCCTGCGTACTACCTCCTGTACCCTCCTGCCTCCACAACAGCCTGCTCATCTGGTCAGAAACTCTGATAGCCGCATGCCCTCCAGAGCCCTCCTTGCCTCTGCACAGAACCCTTCTACTGGCCAGAGACTACTGGAGCCTTGGGCTATCTGTGCCGAAATCACTGGGCACCCCCAGAACTGTGAGCACCACCTCCCGCCCTGTTGCTGGATATGGGTGTGTCACGCTTCAGAGCTGCCTCCACAACCAGAGCTCCCTGGCTGGGGCAGCCCTAGAAGAACTACACAGGGTCACTCCCTACAAAGATCATCAAACAATGGAGTGATCCTGCTGGGGTCTAATCTTGGAGAGACACCTCCCCAACTTAAAGAACAGCAAGAGGCAACAGTGAAAAACAATCATGAGGCAAAATCAACTGAAAAAT
Source organism: Nycticebus coucang (assembly GCF_027406575.1). NCBI lineage: Eukaryota > Metazoa > Chordata > Mammalia > Primates > Lorisidae > Nycticebus > Nycticebus coucang. Next base: position 19,453,070 of record NC_069799.1, on the reverse strand, counting down.
TCTGGCAATATGAATAATCAGAGTAGATCAACTCCCCCAAGGATCAATGGGGCAGACACAGCACAAAATCCCATGCACAAAAAAATAGGTGAGATGTCAGAAATCGAATTCAGAATCTGGATAGCAAATAAGATCAAATTAGAATTCCAAGCAGTAATCCAAAAGATACCTCAAGAATTCAACGAATTTGGGCGGTGCCTGTGGCTCAGTCGGTGGGGCACTGGCCCCATATACCGAGGGTGGCGGGTTCAAGCCCGGCCCCGGCCAAACTGCAACCAAAAAATGGCTGGGCGTTGTGGTGGGCACCTGTAGTCCCAGCTACTCGGGAGGCTGAGGCAAGAGAGTCACTTAAGCCCAGGAGTTGGAGGTTGCTGTGAGCTGTGTGAGGCCACGGCACTCTACCGAGGGCCATAAAGTGAGACTCTGTCTCTACAAAAAAAAAAAAAGAATTCAACAAATTCATAGACCAAATGACCAAAGATTTTGACACATTGAGACAAGAAGTTGCAGCCCTCAAATATCTGAGAAACACAGTAGAATCCCTCAGTAACAGAATGGAGCAAACAGAAGAAAGGATTTCTGACATTGAAGACAAAGCTTTCAAACACTCCCAAACTCTCAAAGAGGAAGATAAATGGAGGGAAAAAATAGATCACTCTCTCAGAGAGCTCTAGGATAATTCGAAGAAAACCAACATTTGTCTTATAGAAATCCCTGAAAGTGATGAAGTAGCTTCACAAGGCACAGAGTCTTTTCTCCATGAGATTATGAAACCTGTCAAGTGAGAAGAGGAAGGTCATTGACTTTTAATCTCCAAAAACAAAATAACTTTCAACCCAGGATCCTGTACCCAGTTAAGTGAGTTTCATTTATGACAGAGAAATTAATACTTCAATGACATTCACATGACGAAGAAATTTGAAATAACTAAACCAGCTGTACAGGATATTCTCAGACCTATCCTCCACGAAGAGCAGTGTAACCCTCCAGCACAAAAGTAAACCCACCACGAAAATTTTGACCAAATTACAACTGACACAGCCACAAAAGGATTAAAAATGTCCACCAGACTATCGAAAGCCTTCTCAATATTTTCAATTAATGTGAATAGTTCAAATTGTCCCCTAAAGACGCACAGGTTGGCTGAATAGATACAAAATCTCAAGCCAGATATCTGCTGCATGCAAGATTTGCATCTTACATTAAAAGACAAATATAGACTCAAGGTGAAGGAATGGTCATCTATAGTCCAGGCAAAAGGAAAGCAGAAAAAAGCAGGTATTGTAATCCTATTCCCAGACACAATAGGCTTTAAACCAACTGAAATAAGGAAGGATAAGGGATGGTCACTTCATATTTATTAAAGGTAATACTCAATATGATGAGATATCAATTATTAATATTTATGCATCCAACCAGAATGCACCTCAATTTATAAGAGAATCTCTAACAGGCTTGAGCAACTTGATTTCCTCCAGTTCCATCGTAGTTGGAAATTTTAACACCCATTTAGCAGTGCTAGATAGATCCTCCAAAAAGAAGCTAAGCAAAGGAATTTTAGATTTAAACTCAATCACTCAACATCTGGACTTAACAGACATCTACAGAACATTTCATCCCAACAAAACTGAATACACATTCTTCTCATCAGCCCACAGAACATACTCCAAAATTGACCACATCTTAGGACACAAATCTAACTTGAGGAAATTTAAAAAAAAAATAGAAATTATTCCTTGCATCTTCTCAGACCATCATAGAATAAAAGTTGAACACAATAACAACAGGAACCTGCATACCCAGACAAAAACATGAAAGCTAAACAACCTTTTGCTGAAGGATAGATGGGTTATAGATGTTATTAAGAAGGAAATCACAAAATGTTTGGAACAAAACAACCATCAAGACACAAATTACCAGAACCTCTCCAATACTGCAAAGGCAGTCCTAAGAGGTAAATTTATAGCACTTCAAGCCTTCCTCAAGAAAATGGAGAAAGAGAAAGTTAATAAACTAATAGGACATCTCAAGCAACTAAAGCAGGAAGAACACTCCAAGCCCAAACCCAGCAGAAGAAAAGAAATAACCAAAATCAGAGTAGAACTAAATGAAATTGAAAACAAAATAATTATACAACAGATCAATAAATCCAAAAGTTGGTTTTTTGAAAAGATCAATAAAATAGATAAACTTTTGGCCAACATAACCAGGAAAAAGAGAGTAAAATCTCTAATTTTATCAATCAGAAATGGTAGTAATGAAATAACAGCAGACCCCTCAGAAATTCAAAAAATCCATAACAAATACTACAAGAAACTCTACTTTCAGAAATATGAAAATCTGAAAGAAATCGACCAATACCTGTAAGTACGCCACCTACCAAGACTTAAACAGAATGAAGTGGAAATTTTGAACAAGATGTCTCATCAAGTTCTGAAATAGCATCAACTATACAAAAGCTCCCTAAAAAGAAAAGCCCAGGACCAGATGGCTTTACGTTGGAATTCTACCAAACCTTTCAAGAAGAACTAGTACCCATATTACTAAACCTTTTCCAAAATATAGAAAAATAAGGAATATTACCCAACACAATCTACGAAGCAAACATCACCTTGATCCCCAAATCAGGGAAAGAGCCAACATGAAAAGAAAATTATAGACCAATATCATTAATGAATATTGATGCTAAAATACTCAGTAAGATCCTAACAAACAGAATCCAACAACACATCAAAAAAATTATACACTACGACCAAGTGGGATTTATCCCAGGGTCTCAAGGCTGGTTCAATATACATAAATCTATAAATGTAATTCAGCAAATAAACAAACTAAAAAAACAAGGACCATATGATTCTTTCAATTGATGCAGAAACAGCTTTCGATAATATCCAGTATCCCTTCATGATCTATACCATTAAGAAAATTGGTATAGAAGGGACATTTCTTAAACTAATAGAGGCCATCTACAGCAAACCCACAGCCAATATCATATTGAATGGAGTTAAATTGAAATCATTTCCACTTAGACCAGGAACCAGGCAAGGTTGCCCAAGGGCTCCACTGCACTTTAACGTTGTAATGGAAGTTTTAGCCATTGCAATTAGGGAAAAAAGGCAATCAAGGGTATCCACATAGGGTCAGAAGAGATCAAACTTTCACTCTTCGCAGATGATATGATCGTATATCTGGAAAACATTAGAGATTCTACTACAAAACTTTTAGAAGTGATCAAGGAATACAGCAATATCTCAGGCTACAAAATCAACAACCATCTGTAGTCTTTATATATACCAACAATAACCAAGCCGAAAAAACAGTCAAGGACTCTATTCCTTTCACAGTAGTGCCAAAGAAGAGGAAATATTTGGGAGTATACCTAACATAGGACGTGAAACATCTGTACAAACAGAACTATGAAACTTTAAGAAAAGAAATAGCTGAAGATGTTAACAGATGGAAAAACATACCTTGCTCATGGCTGGGAAGAATCAACACTGTTAAAATATCTATACTACCCAAAGCAATATATAATTTTAATGCAATTCCTATTAAAGCTCCATTGTCATATTTTAAAGATCCTGAAAAAATAATACTTGGTTTTATATGGAATCAGAAAAAAACTCGAATATACAAAACATTACTCAGCAATAAAAACACAGCAGGAGGAATCACGCTACCAGACCTGAGACTGTACAATAAATCCATAGTGATCAAAACAGCATGGTATTGGCACAAATACAGAGAAGTAGATGTCTGGAACAGAATAGAGAAACAAGAGATGAATCCAGCTACTTACCGTTATTTGATCTTTGACAAGCCAATTAAAAACATTCAGTGGGCTTTTTCCATGACTTAGCTATTATGAATTGGGCTGCAATAAACATTCTGGTACAAATATCTTTGTTATGTTGTGATTTTTGGTCTTCTGGGTATATGCCCAGCAGAGGGATTACAGGATTGAATGGCAGATCTATTTTTAGATCTCTGAGTGTTCTCCATATATCTTTCCAAAAGGAATGTATTAATTTGCATTCCCACCAGCAGTGCAGAAGTGTTCCCTTTTCTCTGCATCCACGCCAACATCTCTGGTCTTGAGATTTTGTGATATAGGCTAGTCTCATTGTGTTAACCACTGTGATAAAAATGTGTCAAATGGCTTATGAAGTGAGTGTATGATGCCCCATAATCATATCATTGTATACAGTTATGATTTAATAAAAAAAAAAAGAAAAAAAAAACATTCAGTGGGGAAAAGATTCCCCATTTAACAAATGGTGCTGCATGAACTGGCTGGCAACCTGTAGAAGATTGAAACTGGACCCACACCTTTCACCATTAACTAAGATAGACTCTCACTGGATCAAAGATTTAAACTTAAGACATGAAACTATAAAAATACTTGAAGAAAATGCAGGGAAAACTCTTGAATTAATGGGCCTCGGTGAATATTTCATGAGGAGGACTCCCCAGGCAATGAAAACAGTATCAAAAATACACTACTGTGACCTGATCAAACCAAAAAGCTTCTGCACAGCTAAGAACATAGTAAGTAAAGCAAGCAGACAGCCCTCAGAATGGGAGAAAATATTTGCAGGTTATACCTCCAACAAAGGTCTAATAACCAGAATCCACAGAGAACTCAAATGTATTAGCAAGAAAAGAACACATGATCCCATCTCAGGGTAGGCAAGAGACTTGAAGAGAAAATTCTCTAAAGAAGACATACTCACGATCTACAAACACATGAAAAAAAGATCATCATCCTTAATCATCAGAGAAATTGAAATCAATACTAGTTTGAGACATCAGCTAACCCCAGTAAGAGTAGCCCACATAACAAAATCCCAAAACCAGAGATGTTGGTGTGGATGTGGAGAAAAGGGCACATTTCTACACTCCTAGTGGTAATGCACACTACATTCCTTCTGGAAAGATATTTGGAGAATAAAAACCTACAAATGGACCTGCCATTCGATCCTATAATTCCTTTACTAGGTTTATACCCAGAAGACCAAAAATCACAATATAACAAAGACATCTGTACCAGAATATTTTTTGCAGCCTAATTCATAATTGCTAAGTCATGGAAGAAGCCCAAGTGCCCATCGACCCATAAATGGACTAGTAAATTGTGGTACATGTATACCATGGAATATTATGCAGCCTTAAAGAAAGATGGAGACTTTACCTCTTTCATGTTTACATGGATAGAGCTGGAACATATTCTTCTTAGCAAAGTATCTCAGTAATGGAAGAAAATGTATCCAATGTACTCAGCCCTACTATGAAGCTAAATTATAGTTTTCACATGAAGGCTATAACCCACATACAGCACAAGACTACAAGGAAGGGCCAAGGAAGGGGAAGGGAGGGGGGAGGTTAGGGTGGAGAAAAGGTAATGCTTGGGGCCACACCTACAGTGCATCTTAGAATGGGTACAGGCGAAACTTACTAAATGCAGAATACTAATGTCTACATACAATAACTAAGAAAATCCCATGAAGGCTACGTTGAATAGTTTGATGAGAATATTTCAGATTGTATACGAAACGAGCACATTGTACCCCTTGATTGCACTAATGTACACAGCTATGATTTAACAATAAAAAAAAAAAGTGACATGGCATGTTCAATGGCACTCATGTAAAATGATTAATAGTATTTATTTTTTTGTATTTTGGCTGGTGCTGTGCCTGAACTTGCCACCCATTGCATATAGGGACAGCACCCCATTCCTTGAGCCACAGGTGCCACCCTGATCAATAGTATTTTTAGCAAACATTCTTACAGACCAGAAAGTTGTAGGATAATATATTGAAAATGATTTAAAAAAAAATCTATTAAGCACAAATCTATTTCAGAAAAAAATTTCTATAAAAATAGGCTAATAAAACAGGATGGTTGTGGTGGCTCAGACCTGTATTCCTAGCACTTTGGAATGCCTACACAGGTGAATCACATGAGCTTAGAAATTTGAGAGCAGCCTGATAAGAGTGAGACCCTATCTGTAAAAATTAGCCAGGCACTATGGTGGGTTTCAGTGGTTTCTGCTACTTGGCTGATTGAGGCAAGAGGATTGCTTCAACCTGAGAGTATGTGGTAGCTGTGAGTTATAATACTATGGTACATTAGTGAAGGTGACAAATGAGACTCTGTCTCAATTAATCAATAAAAAATAAAAAGTTTCAATGATCAAAGTAAAGCTTAATAATTTACACCTAGGCTCAACTCCTGTAGCTCTATGGCTAGGGCACCAGACACATAGACCTTGGCTGGAGGGTTGGAACATGGCCCGGGCCTGACAAACAACAATGACAACTACAACAACAACAAAAAATAAATATTCGGGTGTTGTGGCACTTGTAGTCCCAGCTACCTGGGAGGCTGAGGCAAGAGAATCGCTTAAGCCCAAGTATTTGAGGTGCTGTAAGATAGGACACCATGGCATTCTACCAAGGGTAACATAGTGAGAGTCTGCCTCAAGAGAAAAAAGATTATACTTAATAGGCATAGTCTGGAAATATTATAAAGGTCACAGTTGTATAGCTCTTAAACATCAGAATTTTATGTGTAGAAAGAGGCTCCTGTCAAGTAGGAGAGTTAAAGGATAAAAATTCAGCAAGTAACCTGGTGGATCTGAGCTTCACTAAGAGAGAAGGTTGAAGAACGCACGTCAACCCTGCTGAGGCAAACTGCAACCACAAGGATACAAACAAAAGGTACAAAATCCATCACCAAGTGGGCGGGAGTCCCCTCCCCCATGAGAATGGCTCAGAGTGACCCAAAAACAATCAGGCAGAGTTCAAAGGTCCTCCCACTACACTCCATGGGAGAGACCCTCTAAAAACTGGACCTACCTCCCCTACTAGGGTGCCACCACGTCCTCCTGCCAGGCATAAAACTGTATAAACTGTATATAGTCTCTACCTGGAATTCTGAGCTCCCAGCGCTCCCCTTCACTCACACTGAGGTCTGAAGGCCAGTCCCCCAGGAGTTCAGAGTCTTGGATGATTTCTCGAGGGGTGTGGATGGGGCCCCGACTGCAGCTGGTTGGCGCTGGCTCCGGGGCATGGGAGTGAGAAGACGATGGTCGGCTGAGAGGGGACCACACCAGAGTGGCAGTTCCTGAGGCACAGTGCGACAGCTGTCTTTTGGTGATAATATGGCCAGGCATAAAACTGTGTAGAACTGTGTGTGTTCTCTGCCCACAACCAAGGCTCCCAGTGCTCCCCAAGCTCCCCTCTGCTCTCGCTCCTAGGTCTGGAGGCCTGCCCCCAGGAGTCCAGACCCTTGGGCAATTGCTCGAGGGGTGTAGAGAGTGCCAGGCTGCAGCCAGTCGGTGCAGACTCTGTGGTAAGGGAGCGGAGAGAGGATGGTTGGCTGGAGGGGAGCTGCACTGGAGCAGCGCTTCCCTGAGCCATAAAACAGCAGCCCTCTTTTGCTAGGAATACGGCTCACTACCGAATATTCTGAAGCACACCCCTTGTCTCCCTGGGCAACCAGAGACTCTGAGTATAGGATTTGCCTGAGGCAACTCCAACTTGCAAACTGGGGAAACTCCAAGGTGGGGCTGACCCAGAGGTCCACATTACTAAACCTAAGATGCACCTGGTCCTCAGGGGATCGTCAGCCTATAGACAATACAAGAGCAAAGACAAGCTGATTTGGAACTCAATTCAGCTTCTGTTCTGCAGGGGAACCGCAGAGTTGTTCTGTTCTGTTCTGTCAGTAACATTAATCAGGGGCGAGACTGGACCTGAGTGAAAACCCCCCAACCTTCATCAAGTGCCTGAGGTTGTCAGGCTGCACCTCCTCCTGCTACAGAAAGGCAGAGCACAGCAGCCTCTTTCTTGTGATTCAGGCAGGTGCAAACTCCTGGAGTACCGATTCACTACAGGCAACTGGGTCAGCCAACTGCAGGGCTATCAGTGACTGGTTGTGACAGCGGTGCAAGGTGGGGAAGGAGGCAGCAACCTTCCCAGACTGATCTATTGGGTGCGTGGATCCTCCTGACTCCACTCAGCACTGCAGCAAGCCACACCAGAGTAGTCACCAGACCCCTGTGATCCAGTTCCCAGAGACAGGTGCAGACTGAGACAATTGATTTTGACTTTTTGAACTGAACCAATCATCTGAAGACAAATCAGGTGGTAACCTGCGTGCACGGTGGTAGGAAGGTTTGATTTTTCTTTTCCAATTGTTTGCTGGTGGGGGGTGGAATGACTTAATTGCTGATATTTCTCCACAGCTGAGACTACAATCCAGAATATCTGTTTTACTAGAGTGGAACAGAAACCAGCTGAAAACAAGACAGAACCACTTAGCCCCACCACACCAGACAGGGCCCAAGTTTCTCAGGCCACAACACTGTACAGGCCCTCGACAAAGCCCCAGGGGAAAAGATCAGAGGGAGTAAAACAACATGGGGTGGAATCAGCGGAAAAACTCTGGTAACATGAATAACCAGAATAGATCAACCCCCCCGCAAGGAAAGATATAGCAGATGCAATTGAAGATCCCATTCATAAACAACTGGCTGAGATGTCAGAAATTGAATTCAGAATTTGGATTGCAGACAAGATTAACAAAGCGGAATTAGGAATTCGAGGAGAAATTCAAAAGTTGTCTCAAGAATTTAACGAATTTAAAGACAAAACCACCAAAGACTTAGACACACTGAAGCAAGAATTTACAGCCCTCAGATATGAAAAATACAGTAGAATCCCTCAGCAACAGAATGGAGCAAGCAGAAGAAAGGATTTCTGACATGGAAGATAAAGCCTTTGAACGCTCCCAAAGTGTCAAAGAGGAAGAGAAATGGAGAGCAAAAACAAATCACTTTCTCAGAGAGCTCTGGGATAATTCGAAGAAGGCGAATATCCAAATCATAGGAGTTCCAGAAAAAGATGAAGTGGCCTCGCTGGGAACAGAGGCCCTTCTGCATGAAATTATAAAAGAGAATTTTCCAGACATGCCTAGAGATTCTGAAATTCAGGTAGTGGACAGCTTCAGAAACCCAGCATGACTCAACCCCAATAAGACATCCCCCAGGCATATCATAATTAACTTCACTAAAGTTAATATGAAGGAGAAAATCCTCAAAGCTGCCAGGAGAAAGAAAACCATTACTTTCAAAGGCAAGAATATTAGAATGACTACAGATCTCTCTGCTGAAAATTTTCAAGCCAGAAGAGGGTGGTCACCGACTTTTAATCTCCTAAAGCAAAATAACTTTCAACCCCAGATCTTGTATCTAGCTAAACTGAGTTTCATTTATGACGGAGAAATTAAATACTTTAATGACATTCATATGTGGAAGAAATTTGCCATAAGCAACTCAGCTCTTCAGGATATTCTCAGACCTATCCTCCATAATGACCAACCCAATCCTATACCACAAAAGTAAACTCACTCAGAAACTTCGGCTCAAACTCCAATTTCCACACTGGTGAATGGATTAAAAATGCCCACTGGACTTTTGAAAAACTTGATACCCCAAACTTCACCAGACTTATCAATATTCTCCATTAATCTGAACAGCTTAAACTGTCCTCTAAAGAGGCATAGGTTAGCTGACTGGATACAAAAACTCAGGCCAGATATCTGTTGCATACAAGAGTCACATCATAACTTAAAAGACAAATACAGACTCAGGGCGAAAGGATAGTCATCCATATTTCACGCAAATGTAATCAGAAAAGAGCAGGTGTTGCAATTTTATTTGCAGATACAATAGGCTTTAAATCAACAAAAGTAAGGAAGGACAAGAATGATCACTTCATATTTGTTAAGGGTAATACTCAATATGATGAGATCTCAATTATTAATATCTATGCACTCAACCACAATGCACCTCAATTTATAAGAGAAACTCTAACAGACATGAGCAACTTGATTTCCTCCACGTCCATAATCGTCGGAGATTTCAACACTACTTTGGTGGTGTTGGATCGATCCTCCAACAGGAAGCTGAGCAAAGAAATTTTAGATTTACACCTAACCATCCAACATTTGGATTTAGCAGACATCTACAGAACATTTCATCCCAACAAAACTGAATACACATACTTCTCATCAGCCCATGGAACTTACTCCAAAATCGATCACATCTTAGGTCACAAGTCTAACCTCAGTAAATTTAAAGGAGTAGAAATTATTCCATGCATCTTCTCGGACCACCATGGACTAAAACTTGAGCTGAGTAACAACAGGTATCTGCATACTCATACAAAAACATGGAGGTTAAATAACCTTATGCTGAATGCTAGCTGGGTCAGAGATGAGATTAAGAAAGAAATCGCCAACTTTTTGGAACAAAACAACAATGAAGACACGAACTGTCAGAACCTCTGGGACACTGCAAAGGCAGTTCTAAGAGGGAAATTTATAGCTCTGCAAGCCTTCCTCAAGAGAACGGAAAGAGAGGAAGTTAACAACTTAATGGGACATCTCAAGCAACTGGAAAAGGAAGAACATTCCAACCCCAAACCCAGTACAAGAAAAGAAATAACCAAAAATAGAGCAGAATTAAATGAAATTGAAAACAAAAGAATAATACAACAGATCAATAAATAAAAAAGCTGGTTTTTCGAAAATGTTAATAAAATAGATAAACCTTTGGCCAACCTAATCAGGAAAAAAAGAATAAAATCTCTAATCTCATCAATCAGAAACAACAAAGATGAAATAACAACAGACTCAAGTGGAAATGTTGAACAGGCCCATATCAACTTCAGATTTAGCATCAACCATACAAAACCTCCCTACAAATAAAAGCCCGGGACCAGATGGTTTCGCGTCAGAATTCTATCAAACCTTTAAAGAGGAATTAGTACCTATATTACTCAACCTGTTCCAAAAGTTAGAAAAAGAATGAAGACTACCTAACACGTTCTATGAAGCAAATATCACCCTGATCCCCAAACCAGGAAAAGACCCAACAAGAAAATAAAATTATAGACCAATATCACTAATGAATATAGATGCAAAAATATTCGACAAGATCCTAACATAAGGAATCCAGCAACACCACAAACAAATTATACATCATGACCAATTTGGTTTTATCCCAGGGTCTCAAGGCTGGTTCAATATACGTAAATCTATAAATGTAATCCAGCACATAAACGAATTAAAAAACAAAGACCATATGATTCTCTCAATCGATGCAGAAAAAGCTTTTGATAATATCCAGTATCCCTTTGTGATCAGAACACTTAAGAAAATTGGTATAGAAGGGACATTGCTTAAACTGATAGAGACCATCTACAGCAAACCCACAGCCAATATCATATTGAATGGAGTTAAATTGGAATCATTTCCACTCAGATCAGGAACCAGACAAGGCTGCCTATTGTCTCCATTGCTTTTTAACATTGTAATGGACGTTTTAGCCACTGCAATTAGGGAAGAAAAGGCGATCAAGGGTATCCATATAGGGTCACAAGAGATAAAACTTTAGCGCTTCGTAGATGATATGATTGTATATCTGGAAAACACTAGGGACTCTACTACAAAACTCTTAGAAGTGATCAAGGAACACAGCAGCATCTCAGGTTACAAAATCAACATTCATAAATCAGTAGCCTTTATATATACCAACAATAGTCAAGTTGAAAATCAGTTAAGGACTTTATCCCATTCACAGTAGTGCCAAAGAAGATGAAGTATTTGGGTATTTATCTAACAAAGGACGTGAAAGATCTCTATAAAGAGAATTATGAAACTCTAAGAAAAGAAATAGCTGAAAATATTAGCAAATGGAAAAACATACCATGCTCATGGCTGGGAAGAATCAACATTGTAAAATGTCCATACTACCCAAAGCAATATATAATTTCAATTCAATCCCTATTAAAGCTCTACTGTTATACTTTAAAGATCTTGAAAAAACAATACTTCATTTTATATGGAATCAGAAAAAACTTCGAATAGCCAAGACATTACTCAGAAATAAAAACAAAGCAGGAGGAATTACACTACCAGACCTCAGACTATACTACAAATGGATAGTGATCAAAACAGCATGGTATTGGCACAAAAACAGAGAAGTAGATGTCTGGAACAGAATAGAGAACCAAGAGATGAACCCAGGTACTTTCCATTATTTAATCTTTTTCAAGCCAATTAAAAACATTCAGTGGGGAAAAGATTCCCTATTTAACAAATGGTTCTGTGTGAACTGTCTGGCAACGTATAGAAGACTGAAAGTGGACCCACACCTTTCACCATTAACTAAAATAGACTCTCACTGGATCAAAGATTTAAACTTAAGACATGAAACTATAAAGATACTAGAGGAGAGTGCAGGGAAAACTCTTGAAGAAATTGGTCTGGGCGAGTATTTTATGAGGAGGACCCCCCCGGGCATTTGAAGCAACTTCAAAAATACACTACCGGACTTGATCAAACAAAAAAGCTTCTGCACAGCCAAGAACACAGTAAGTAAAGCAAGCAGACAGCCCTCAGAATGGGAGAAGATATTTGCAGGTTATGTCTCCAACAAAGGTTTCATAACCAGAATCCACAGAGAACTCAAATGCATTAGCCAGAAAATAACAAGGGATCCCATCAAAGGCTGGGCAAGGGATTTGAAGAGAAACTTTTCTGAAGAAGACAGGCGCAGGGCCTTCAGACATATGAAAAAATGCTCATCATCTTTAATCATCAGAGAAATGCAAATCAAAACTACTTCGAGATACCATCTAACTCCGGTGAGACTAGCCTATAGCACAAAATCCCAAGACCAGAGATGTTGGCGCGGATGTGGAGAAAAGTGAACACTTTTGCACTGCTGGTGGGAATGCAAATTAATACATTCCTTTTGGAAAGAGATATGGAGAACACTTGGAGATCTAAAAATAGATCTGCCATTCAATCCTGTAATCCCTCTACTGGTCATATACCCAGAAGACCAAAAATCACACCATAACAAAGATATTTGTACCAGAATGTTTATTGCAGTCCAATTCATAATTGTTAAGTCATGGAAGAAGCCCAAGTGCCCATTGATCCACGAATGGATTAATAAATTGTGGTATATGTACACCATGGTATGTTATTCAGCCTTAAAGAAAGATGGAGACTTTACCTCTTTGATGTTTACATGGATGGAGCTGGGACATATTCTTCTTAGTAAAGTATCTCAAGAATGGAAGAAAAAGTACCCAATGTACTCAGCCCTACTATGAAACTAATTTAGGGTTTGCACTTGAAAGCTATAACCCAGTTACAACCTAAGAATAGGGGGAAGGGGGAAAGGGAGGGGAGGGTGGGCCTAGGTGGGTAGACGGAAGGGGATTGGTGGGATTACACCAGCGTTGCATCTTACAAGGATATATGTGAAACTTGGTAAACGGTCTGTGAAGCTGGTGAATGATGCCCCATGAATATATCAATGTACACAGCTATGATTTAATAATAAAAAAAAAATCATCATGAGTTTGCAGCCAATTGAGTTTTTCGGAAATTGATGAACCAGGGTACACATACATCTTGGGGCAATACATCTATTATAGCACAAATCCCTTCTGGCTGTAGCAAGCTGCTTGTACTACATTGGGTTAAGTCTATCGTACAAGCTAGCCAAGTTCTGTTTGGAGCAAAGTAAGCTAAACATGGTTCTAAATCTTGAGTATAATTACATACTGTGGCCAAAGAGGATTTATTTGGTTAAGCTGTAGCCTGGGGTTCAGAAACAGCTGGCCTGTCCAGTCACATCTCCTAAAGTAAGGGTTCAGGCTACTTGGGTACAAGACGACGTGTTCCTGTCAGTTATTTGGGGGGCTAGCTCACCGAACCCTACATAATATGGGGGCCTGGGTTGTAGGCATAACTAACAATCAGAAGCTAACTTAGATTGAGTTACATTTAAAAGATGATGCATACCATCTAACATGCTTAGTAACATAGGGAGCAAGGGGAGTTGCTGGTGTGGTTTCTTATCGGGCATGGGGCTCCTGAGCTCTGGATTAAAAGAGTTGAACAGTGGGTCCTATAATTTGGTCAGTGACTCCACTGGTCTCAGGGGAATCTTAGGTGGGTGAACCAATTTAATTAAAAACTAAGGGGTGGCACCAGTGGCTCAAGGAGTGGGGTGCCTGACCCATATACTGGGGGTGGCGGGTTCAAGCCTGGCCCTGGCCAAAACTGCCAATCCACCCCCCCCCAAAAAAAACCTTGAATTGCCTGAGACTGGCACATGTAGAGTTGGAGTTTTCAAGTCTGTTTCTGTCATCAGACTCAGTCATTTGTTTTTTTCCACTTGGATTGAAATTGGGTACATGTTCAAGGTGTTGGACATACCCAGCAATCTCCCTCAAAGTGCTTGTGACAAGCCTCTTGTCTTTTTACAGTGACATACTTGGTAGTATTCAGGGTAAAGGCACTGCTCTGTAATAGGGATTGAAGGTGAGTGATTCCACATCCATGCTGTACATACTGCTTATTAGCCCAGCAGGATTTATTGTAGTGGGCTGTGTGATATGGGCCTAATAACTTGCATAGTTCAGTGTAGAAAATCAGGCCTACCGTACTCATTTCCCAGCTTGTATTAGTTAAGATCTTCCCCTTCCTGTTAAGTAATATGAAATAAGAGGGGGAGGAAGCAAGGGTTAAGGAGAAGAGGACATGTACCTACAGGAAGTAGATTCAGATTTTTTTTTAATTAAGTTCATTTATTTTTGTTGTTGTTGTTGTTGTTGCAGTTTGGCCAGGGCCAGGTTTGAACTCGCCACCCTCAGTATATGGGGCCGGCACCCTACTCTCTGAGCCACAGGCACCACCCTAGGTTAAGATTTTTAAAGTCTTAGCTTGAGTGAGTCTTCTCCTGGGACTGCCTTTCAGTGGGGTTCTGCTGTTCCTCTTCTGGTGAGTTTTCTTCACCCAGGAGTGGTGGATCTATTCTGACAAGCCGTCAACTCTCTCAGTGGTCAGGGTAGTGAAGATGACAGTGAAAGGGCCTTTTTACCTCAGGGTGAGTCCTTCTTTCTGGAATGATTTGATGCGCACTCGATCCAGGCTGGAGGGCACTTTTGGGGTCCTGGTTAGTTCCTCTGGGATCCTGGGAAGTGTCTTGAATCTGTGGTTAGACATCTTTCTGGATCTGGGAGAAGGACTGGAGATACTTTAAAAGAGCATGGTTAGTTATTCCTGCTAATTGAGAATCATGTATGTGGGGAAGCAGTTGGGGAGGCCTCCCACACATTTTTTTTTTTTTTATGGAGTAAAACCAGTCCTATACAGGGTTCATCTTACTCTAAGGGTTACTAAGGGCAGGAGCTGTCCACCATCACTGGCACTGTCCACCAATCTCATGAATGAGTTTTGTTATTTTATTTTAGGGTCCAGTTCATTCTTTCTTCCTGTTCTGAGCTCTGTGACCAGTAGGCACAATGGAGATTCCATCGTTTACCTAGGGCTTTACTGATTGCTTGGTGCAAGGCAGAAATGAACACTGGCCCATTATGTGAGCCAATTGAAAAATGTAGTCCATACTTAGGGATTATCTCATTTAGAAGCGTTTTTGCAGTGGCTAATGTTGTGGTGAAGGACAATGGGAGGGAACAGCGGCTTTGCCACAGATGCAAGCTTGCTCCTGTAATGTTTTGGAAAACAAGAAACAGGCTACATTGTAGATTGGCATGTAGCAAATGAGCTTTATTTGGGACCATCTTATATAGTCAAGCAGTCATGTACACCCCATTAATCTATAATCAAAGAATTTTTCTTCTTAACAATTCTTAGCTAATTTTAACTTTGCTTGAGGACATCAATTGTAAAAATCAATATCTGTTCAAAACATCCCTTCTTACATTATTTACGGACATGCTTCAAGTATCTGTAAAAATCAGAAACTTGGGGGATAATACTCAGGATTTCCATGTGCCCATTGAGATTTAACAGACAAGCTTTAAGATTCTGTTTATTCACAGAGCTTGAAGCTATACAGTTGTTAAGACAATGTTTTTGTCACATCGTCAACCTCTGGGTTGTGTCTCCAGCAGGCAGGCTCTTAACCTGTGACCTTATCTGGGCTTACCAACCGCATCATAAAGTCACTGCAAATGGAATTTTATTTTTCTATTTTGCAGCCCCTATATGCTGACCGAGGCAGCTGGCTTTGAGCTACTGTGTTAGCAAAAATTATGTCAACTCACCTTTCCCTGCCTCAGTGGCACACATGTGGGAATTTATCCCACAGGTTTAAGCAGTTTCATTTTGGGTGGGGAAAGCTTCTACTCACCCCAAGAAGGTGTCAAGTAGAACCAGGAGAGATTTATCCTTTACTGGGTGGATGGAGTTTGGTAAAGTCAATTTCCAAACTGTCTCCTGGCACATGCCTCCTGGGGCATATTCCCACAGGAAGACTTGTTTGTACCTTGGTGTTGACCTTTTCGCAAGTGATGGATTGGGCCGCTGTGGCCTGTGTCAGTTTTGAAAATCCTTTAAATGCATATCTGGGTCCCAGTAACTCTTGCATCTTCTTATCTCCTAGACAGGTGGTTGTGTGTATTTGCTGGACTAGGTCTCTTCCCATTCATGCTGGTAAATATATCTGGCCCCCTGGCAGTTGCAGCCATCTGCTAATGGTTTCTGTTGCCCCCACCCCCAGGCTAGCATGTTCTCTTTTCTTTTTATGAATAATGAGGTGTGGTGATGAGACTAGGATCTGGAAAGGACACTCCGGTGACTGGTAATAATTTTTGAGCTTCCTGAGATGGTTCATTTTTAGCTCTGCAAGCCTTTTCTCTTGCTGATTCACTTAGGAACTCAAGTTTTACCAGTATCAGAGCCACTTCTCAGGCGGTTTTGTCTGCCAGGTGGTTGCCTGTGGTCACTGGGGTGTTAGACTTCTATGGCCTTGGCAATGGATGATACCAACCTTCTTCGGAAACCAGAGGGCGTTTAATAGCACCAAAATTTCAGTTTTACTCATAGCCTTCTGACTGATGTCAGTAAGCCTCTCTATATATTTTTCCTGTGATGTGTGCCATGCTGAAGGCATATTGGCTGTCAGTGTAAATGTTAATGACTTTGTGTTTTTCCCATCTGAGAGCCTGTGCAACAGCAATCAGTTCTGCTTTTTGTGCTGAGCTGTTAGTGGGAAGAGCTTGTGACCAGGGTACTTCCTTTTGTGTGATCACTGCAGATCCTACTTTCCTGGAGCCTTGCCATAGATAGCTGCTGCCATCTGTGAATACCGTGGCCTTGGTGTTTGAGAATGGGGTGTCTTGCAAATCTGTGCACCAGTGCTGGGAGTAGTCTAGGACATCTTCACAGTTGTGCACTGGCTCTGTTGGGTCATTATCTGGCATCAGTGTAGCAGGATTCAGGTTTTGGGTCTGAGCAAACTGTAGTCATGGCTGGTCAAGTAGCAGGCTTTGGTATTGGGTGACCTAGCATTGGACATCCAATGATCTGGGGTCCCTTGGAGGAGTGTTTCCACAGCATGCAGAGCTGTCAAAATCAAGTCCTATCCCAGAGTTAAATTGTCCACCTCCCACACCAGTAGGGCTCTGGCTGTAATGGCTTGCAGACAGCCTGGCCACCCAGAGGCTACCCAGTCCAGGTGTTTAGATAAATAAGTCACAGGCCAGTTCCATGGCCCTAGAGTCTGGGTCAGAACACCTTTTTGCAATACCTCTTGTTTCATGTATAAACAGGTAGAAAAGCTTGGTGATGTCTGGCAAAGCCAAAGCTGGGGCTGTTATGAGGGCTTGTTTCAAAGGTTTAAAGACTTGGTCTTCCTGCTCTGTTCACTGCAGAAGTCCATCTCTAGCAGTGGAAGCATACAGAGGTTTTGCAATCTCAGCAAAACTGCAGATCCACAGCCAGCAGTAACCCACCACCCCCACGAAATCCCGGACTTGCCATTTGGTTGCAGGAGTTGGGATTTCCAGGATCACTTGTTTTCTTTCTCCAGTCAGCATCCATTGGCCTGTTGACAACATATACCTGAGGTACATCTCCTGTGTCAAGCAGAGTTGCACTTTCTTTGCTAACATGGTGTAACCTAGATCTTGAAGGTACTGGAGGAAGTCCCAAGTACATATTAAGCAGTCTTCATAATTTGTAGCAGCCAGCAAGATGTCATCAACACAGTGTAAGAGAAAACAGTTCATATACCTGTCTTTGAAGATTTTCAGGTCTTTTCCCAGGCCTCTCCAAAGAGGGTGGGAGAGTTTTTGAAATCCTGAGGGAGCCTTGTCTAGGTCAGTTGATTGGTCATTCCGGACTCTGGGTCAGTCCATTCAAAGCCAAAGATCTGCTGGCTGGCTAGAGCCAGTGGGATGGAGAAGAAGGCATCCTTCACGTCTAGATCTGTAAACACCTGGAATTCTGGTCAGAGGAGACTCAAGAGAACGTACGGGTTTGGAACTTTTGGGTGAATGGTTTCCATCTGCTTATTTACCTCCTGGAGGTCTTGCACTGGCTGGAAGTCTGATGACCCTGTCTTCTTGATTGGAAGAAATTGTATGTTCTAGGCCAACTAGCAGGGAGTTAAGATTCCAGCTTCTAGTAGATGCTGGACATGGGGGGTTATCCCTTGTTGGGCTTGCTGGCTCATCAGGTACTGCCAGACCCAAACAGGGGAGTCCAGCAAGGGGCTAGACTACAACTGGGAGGTGGTGGCTGGCCAGTCCAGGGGGATTCGATTCTGCCCACACTAAGAAGAAGTCTTTTTGGAGCTGAGTCAGCAACTGTAATCTCCTCTAGGATTACTGAGGAGAAGGTACTCTTCAGATAAAGTTGTGGATAGATGTAACTGGTAGACTGGGGGATCAGGAGCAAGAGAGGGACTTGGGTTCAGGACCATTTCATCTCTTGTGGGGAGAACAAAATGATGGCCCAGAGTTTCTGGATTAAGTCTCTGCCCATGAGGGGGTAAGGGCAATCTGGGATTACCAGGAAAAGTGTGGGTCACTTACTTCCAGCCAAGGTCCAAAGTGCAATGTTGGGTGACTGTACATGTCCGAGTGGTTCCAATGGCTCCCTGGATGGGGATCTTTTCTTCAGGCCAGAGTCCCAGTGATTCCTGCAAAACAGATCACTCTGACCCAGTGTCCACCAGGAACCAGATCTGGCAGTCCCCCACTGTGGCTGGTACCATGGGCTTTCAGGGACCTAGTGGGAGACAGCCCCAGACCCATCAGTCAGAATCGTTATCCTTTTCAGTTGATAGTGCCAAGGACTTATTGGACCTGCACTCAGGACAGTTTTTTTTTTTCAGGCCCTTTTTCTTACAGTATGCACAGTGGTCTCTCTCCAAGTTTTCCCATTCCAACTGACCTGCAGTTTGGGGCCGCCAGTCTTTCCACCATGTTTCTGAAGATACCTTGGTCCCTCGCACTGTCTGCAGAGCTATCACAATAACTTTAGCCTGCTGGCATGACACTCTTTCTGTTTCTGCTGTTCTCTGTTTCTGTTTATCAGTATCTCTGTTATCATAGACCTTTTGGACTATATCTAAAAGCTGAGAAATGTTCATGCCTGTGAATCTTTCTAACTTTTGTAACTTCCTTCTGATATCTGGAGCTGACTGGGAGACAAAGGCTAAATTCACAGTGCTAGCATTCTCTAGAACTGAAGGGTCAAATGGGGTGTACAATCAGAAGGACTCTGAGCCTCTCCAAATACGCCCCGGGTGACTCCTCTGGGCCTTGGACCACCTCAGTTGTTTTTGACAAATTTATAGTTTTCCAGGCTGCTTCCCACAAACCAGTTAAGAGAGACCCCGAGAAAGCTTCTAGAGCCCAGAACCCCACTAATGTTTTGGGGTCCCACTCTGGCTGCTCCTCCAGGAAAATTCTATTAAAATTTCTCTATCTCTCCAGCTTCTCCAGAACTAGCCAGAAACGTTTTCCTAGCCTCTGTTCAAACTCTGTCTCATTCCTCTGATGTGAGGAGTGTCAGGGGAAGCTGCTGACAATCATCCCAAGTAGGATGATGAATCCAGAAAATGGACTCAATCAAGGAAGTAAGAGACTGTGGCTTTTCTGAAAAAGGTGGGTTTTGGGTTTTGGGTTTTCCAATTGTACAAATTAGAAGTAGAGAAGGGAACATAGACAAGAAAGGGTCAGTTGCCTCTCCTGATTCCTTCCCTGGGGGGCATCTTGCAAAGGGGGAGAATTGGGGCCCCATTCTGGTCTGTGCAGGACTGAAGGCGAGATCCCAGGGGAGAATGGGGACATTGTTGGGGAATAGGAGCCTCCCAATGAGGCACCGATGACAGTTCCTCAGTAGAGGAAACCATGGGTGAAGATGGCCTTCCCATATGGTAGGGAGTTGGTAAGTCCTCTTCCTCTGTGGAGGGAGGGGGTACTGGTCTGGAGCTCATTTTTCTCTCCATGGGTGTGGACAGGCAAAGAGGAATGAAGAATATGATCCCATGGCACAGGCTTGCATCCAAGGAGGGGTATTTACAACTAAACTGAGCCACTGGTTAATATAAGGGAATTGGTCTGGGTGACCTGGCTGCCTGGAGACCACTTGGTGTACTGCAGTCACCAGGGCTGGATCCAGGGAGCCTGTTGATGACCTCCCCACATTAAAACTCAGCCACTTGACTTCACAGAGGACCTGAAGGTGATTCTTTGAGAACCAAACTCCATAATCATCTGAGAAGCCTGTGGTGAAATTCTTTAGCATACATTGTAAAGGTGTCAAAAACTTACTCTATTTAGTTTCCATAACTCAGCAGACACACAAACACAGAGGCTTTATTAAGATAAACAAAACAATCACAGCCAAAATATGACAACTACAAATGACATATATTTTTTTTTTCTAAGATTACACATGTAAGTGAGATTATGTGGTATTTGCATTTCTGTGTTTGGTTTATTTCTCTCAATATATGTCCTCTGGCTCATCCATGTTATTGCAAATGGCAAGCTTCATTCTTTCTCTCTCCCTTTTTTTTTAGATATGGAAATGACATCTTATTTTTTTATTTATTAATTCATGATTGTATGCATTAATTCATTTATGGGATACAATGTGCTGGATTGACAAGCACTGTGGAATGCTTACTTCAAACTGATTAATGTAACCATTACCTTGCTTGCTTATTTGTTGTGATAAGACATTTGTACTGTATTCTTTTTTTTTTTTTTTATTGAGACAGAGTCTCACTTTTTGGCCTTGGGTAGAGTGCCATGGCATCATAGCTCATAGCAACCTCCAAATTTTGGGTTTAAGTGATTCTCTTGCCTCAGCCTCCCAAGTAGCTGGGACTACAGGCACCCACCACAATGCACAGCTGTTTTTGTAGGCTGGCTCAGGTTGGTCTCAAACCTCTGAGCTCAAGGCAAACCACCTGCCTCAGCCTCCTGAAGTGCTAGGATTACAGGTGTGAGCTACCATGCCCGGCTATACTCTACTCTTAATAGTTTTGAAATGTACCATTGTATTATGCACCTTAAGTGAGGTCCCACCAATCGCTCTCCCTTCTCCCAGCCTCCCCTCTCTGAAACCCTCTCCCTCCTCTTCCCTCTTTAGTTCTGGTATGCTGATGCCCCTAGTTTTGTTTTTGTTATGAAGAACTGCCTTAGCTATACAGGTTTGTTTCTGGTTCCATACAAAATGAAGAATCATTTTTTCCAAGTTTTGAAAGTACAGTGTTGGTATTTTAATAGGAATGGCATTGAATAGGTAGATTGCTTTGGGAAATATAGACATTTTAATAATGTTGATTCTTCCCAGCCATGCGCATAGTATGTTCTTTCATTTGTTAGTATTCTCTGCTATTTCCTTAGGGTTTCATAATTTTCCTTGTAGAGGTCCTTCACCTCTTTTGTTAGGTACATTCCTGGGTATTTCATTTTCTTTGAAGCTATGGTGAAGGGAGTTGTGTCCTTTATTAGACACTCATCTTGGCTGTTACTGGCACATACAAAGGCTACTGACTTGTGGACATTGATTTGGTATCCTGAGACATTGCTGTATTTTGTGATGACTTCCAGGAGTCTTCTGGTTGAGTTTTGGGGGTTCGCTAAGTATAAGATCATATCGTCAGCAAAGAGGGAGAGTTTGACCTCCTCAACTCCCATTTGGATGCCTTTTCTTTTATTGTGTTGCCTAACTGTATTGGGTAGAACTTCCAGCACTATGTTGAATAGTAATGGCGACAGAGGACAACCTTGCCTGATTCCAGTTTTAAGTGGAAAAGCTTTCAGTTTTACTACATTCGGTAAAATATTAGCTGAGGGTTTGTCACAGATAGCTTCAATCATTATAAGAAATGTGCCACCTATGTCTATACTGTTCAGTGTTCTAATTAGAAAATGATACTGTATTTTATCAAATGCTTTTTCGGCATCTATTGAGAGGATAATATGGTCTTTGTTTTTGTTTCTGTTAATATGGGTAATAAGATTTATGTTCACCAGCCTTGCATCCTTGGGATGGAATCTACTTGATCATGATGTATGACTTTTTTGATGATAAACTGTAATGTATTGGCTAGGATTTTTTTTGAGAATTATTGTATCTATATTCATGAGTGAAATTGGTCTGAAATTCTCCTTTATAGTTGTGTCTTTTCCTGGTTTTGGTATTGGGGTGATATTTGCTTCATAGAATGTGTTTGGGGAAGATTCCTTCCTCCTCAATTTTTGGGAATAATTTCTGCAGTATGGGTATAATCTCTTCTTTGAAGATTTGATAGAATTGTGGTTTGAAGCTATCCGGATGAGGGCATTTTTTGTTGGGAGATATTTTATTGTTTCTTTGATCTCAGTGCTTGAAATTGGCCTGTTGAGATCTATTGTTTCCTTGCTAACTCTAGGAAAGAGGGTGTGATTCCAAATATTGATCCATGTCATTCACATTTTCCAATTTCTGAGCATAGAATTTCTGGTACTTTTCAGAGATAATCTCTTGTATCTCTGTGGCATCTGTTGTTATTTCCCATTTATTATTTCTGATTAAAGTTACCAGAGATTTTACTTTTCTATTTCTAGTTAGTCTGGCCAAAGGTTTATCAACTTTATTTATTTTTTCAAAAACTAACTCCTTGTTCCATTAACTTTATGAAAGATTGTTTTGCTTTTAAATTCACAAATCTGTGATTTAATTTTGGATATTTCCTTTCTTCTGCTGGGTTTAGGCTTAGATTATTTTTCTTTTTACAATTCCAGAAGAATTGAACTTGTGAGTTTGTTGATGCAATCTCTTTCTTTTCTTCGGATGTAGGCATCTAAAGTGATAAATTTTCCTCTCACAACTACTTTTGCAGTATCCCACAGGTTTTGGTAGCTTGTGTCTTCATTGTTTTTATGCTTAAGGAAGTTAATGATTTCTTCTTTTATTTCTTCCTGCACCCAAATGTTATTCAACATAAGGCTGTAATTTCCATGCCTTTGTGTGGGGTTGAATGTTTTGTTGGAGTTGAGTTCCACGTTTAGTTCTGAGAAGATACAAGATAAAATTTGAATTCTTTTGATTCTGTTGAAGTTCATTTTGTGTCTTAGGACATGATCAGTTTTGGAGAATGTTTCATAGGGTGATGAGGAATATGTATATTCTTTATCTTTGGGATACAGTGTTCTATATACGTCTTTCAGCACAGTTGTTCTATGGTCTCATTTAAGACCTTTATATCTTTGTTTAGAGGATCTGTCCAGCTTTGTGAGAGGAATGTTAAAGTCCCCTGTTATTATGGTGTTATAGGATATCATTTTGCTAAGAGTAATTGAGGTCTGTTTCAAGAATCTGGGAGCATTTAAGTTGGGTGCATACATATTTAGAATTGAAATGTCTTCTTGGTGTATTTTTCCTTCGACTAATATTGAAGTGTCCATCTTTGTCTTTTTTTACTTTAGTTACTTTAAATTCACATGTATATGAAAAAAAGATTGCAACCCCTCTTTTCTTCTGAATTCTGTTTGCCTGAAAAATTGTCTTCAACCCTTAAGTGTGAGTTTTCATTTGTCTTTTGAGGTTAGGTGTGTTTCTTGCAAACAGCAAATGGATAGCTTGTGTTTTTTACTCCAGTCAATCTGTGCCTCTTCTGTGGGGAATTCATGCCATTAACATTTATTGAGATAACTGATAAGTGTGGTAGCATTCTGTTCATCTTATTTTGTGTAAGCTTATTGCTTAGTTCTGTCTTTTGTGTCACTGTGGAAGTTAGGTTCTGTCCTTTAATTTCTGGGTGTTTACTTTGCTTGTGGTCTATTGTGATGGTCAGTTTGTAGAACAGGTTGTGTATTTTCTGTAGAGCTGGTCTTGTGGCAAATTTCCTCAATGTTTGCATATTGGTAAAATATTTGATTTCTCCATCAATTTTAAAGCTTAGCTTAGTGGAATATAGAATTCTGGTCTGGAAATTATTCTGTTTAAGTAGATTAAATGTAGATGACTGTTGTCTTCTGGCTTGAAAAGTTTCATTAGAGATGTCTGGAGTCACCCTGATGAATTTTCCCCTGTAGGTCAATTGGCACTTACTCCTGGAAGCTTGAAAAATCTTTTCTTTTGTCTTGAATTTGGACATATTCATCACAATGTGTCTTGGAGAAGCTCTATTTGAGTTGAGGTGACCTGGGGTCTAATATCCCTCTGAAAGGAGTGTGTCAGAATATTTTGTGATATTTGGGAAATTTTCGTTTATAATATTCTCTAGTATGGCTTTCATTCCTCTGGGGACTTCTTCTTCCTCTTCTGGGATACCTATTACTTGTATGTTCAAACACTTCATGAAGTCCCATAATTCTGTCATTGAATGTTCTTCTTTTTCTCTCTTCTTTGCTTCATCTTTAACTATCTGAGATATCTCAAGAGCTTTGTCCTCTACCTCTGAGATTCCTTCTTCTGCATGGTCTAATCTGTTGTTGATACTTTCTATTGCATCTTTAAGTTCCCTAATTGACTGTTTCAATTTCTTCATCTCTGCTGTATCCTTTCTGTATTCTTTATATGGTTCATCTCTTATTTGATTCTGTTTTTGGATTTCCTTTTGGCTATTTTTCACTTTATCTGCAATTTCCTTCATTGTTTCCTTCATTTCCTTCATTGTTTTCATTATCTGTATTTTGAATTCCCCTTCTGTCATTTGTAACATTTGTCTATAGGTGGAATCCTCTGCAGTAGCTACCTCACTATCCCTTGGTGGTAGTGGTGGTGGTGGTGGGGGGGTGTTGCTCTGGACTGGTGTTTCATGTTGCCAGAATTTTGCTGCTGATTCCTCCTCCTGGGTGTTTTCTTTTGTCTTTTTCCTTCCTCTAATTTTCCTTTCACTTCCTCTTGCTCTTTAAGTTACTATGCCTCTGGCTTAAGGTTTTGATGAGTCCAGTTCTCCACTGCTTTTGTCCTCCTCATGGGGTCCAGAAGTCTCTCACTGTCTCCCTATGTCCACAAAGGGATGTTTCTGGGCAAATCCCACCAGAAGATGATAGGATTTGCCCAGAGATGCCTGGAGTATTCTCTTCCCAGTCTCACTGCACCCAGTTGCAAAGAAGCTGTTACTTGGCCATCATCTTGCTCCTTCCTTTACAGAGATTTTTTCATGTCCTTTTAAAAGTAATTCCCAGATAGTTCATCTTCTTTGGCACTACTCTAAAAGGAATAGAGTCCTTGACTATGTTTTCAGCTGGATTATTGTTGGTATATATAAAAGCTACTGATGTGTAAGTATTGATTTTGTATTCTGAGATGCTGCTGTATTTCTTGATCACTTATAAGAGTTTTGAAATTGAATCCCTGGGATGTTCCAGGTATAAGATCATATCATCTGCAAAGAGTGAAAGTTTGATCTCCTCTGACCCTATTCTGATACCCTTGATAGCCTTCTCTTGCCTGATTGTGATGGCTAAGATTTCCTTTACTATGTTAAATAGCATTGGAGACAGTAGGCATCCTTGCCTCATTTCTGATCTGAGTAGAAATGTCTTCAATTTTACTCCATACAATATGATATTGGCAGTGGATTTGCCATACATGGCCTCTATCAGTTTAATAAATGACCCATCAAATCCTATTTTCTTAAGTGTTCTGATCATGAAAGAATGCTGGATATTATCAAAGGCTTTTGCTGCATCAATTGAGAGGATGATATGGTCTTTGTTTTTTATTTTATTTATGTGATGTATTATATGTTTAGATTTGTGATTGTTGAACCAACCTTGCAAACCTGGAACAAAACCAACTTAATCATGATGTATAATTTTTTTTTTATGTGTTGTTGAATTCTGTTTGTTAAGATCTTATTGATTTTTTTTTTTTTTGAAACAGAGTCTGACTATGTTGGCATCAGTAGAGTGCCATGGCATCACAGCTCACAGCAAACTCAAACTCCTGGGCTTAAGCAATTCTCTTGCCTCAGCCTCCCAAGTAGGTTGGACTACAAGCACCCACCACAATGTCCAGTATTTTGTTGTTGTTGTAGTTGTCACGTTGTTTAGCAGCCTTGAGTTGGATTTGAACCTGCCAGCCCAATTGTATGTGGCTGATACCCTAGCCACTGAGCTTCAGGTGCCAAGCCCTTATTGAATATTTTTGTATCAATATTCAGTAATTATATTGGTCTATAATTTTCTTTCTTTGTAGGATCCTTTCCTAGTTTGGGGATCAGAGTGATATTTGTTTCATAGACTGTGTTGGGAAGTATTCCTTCTTTTTCTATGTTTTGGAAAAGGTTGCATAATATGGGTACTGGTTCCTCTTTAAAGGTTTTGTAGAATTCTGATGTGAAGCAATCTAGTCCTGGACTTTTCTTTTTTGGGACATTTCATACAGTTGATGCTATTTCAGTGATTGATATTGGTCTATTCAAAATTTCTAATTCATTCTGGTTGTGTCTAGGAAGTTGGTGTGCTTTCGTATTGGTCCATTTTCTTCAGAATTTCGTATTTCTGAAAATAAAGTTTTCTGTAGTAATCATTGAGGGTTTTTTTGAATCTCTGAGATGTCTATTGGTATTTTTCCTTTATTGCTTGTGATTGACAATATTAGAGATTTCACTTTTCTGTTTCTGGTTAGGTTAGCCAAAGGTTTATCAATTTTATTGATCTTTTTAAAGCACCAACTTTTTATTTCATTGATTTTATTTTATTTCACTGAATTTCTTTTGTCTCAGAATTTCATTTAATTCTGCCCTAATCTTGTTTATTTCTTTTCTTCTGCTGAGTTTGGGGTTGGAATGTTCTTTTCCAGTTGCTTGAGGTGACCCATTAAGTTGTTGGCTTCCTCTCTTTCTGTTATCTTGATGAAGGCTTCTGATGCTATAAATTTTCCTATTAGGACTGATTTTGAACTATTTCACAGGATTTAATAATTTGTGTCTTCATTATCATTTTGTTCCAAAATTTGGTGATTTCCTTCTTAATCTTGTGTTTGACCCAGCTATTATTCAACCTAAGATTATTTAGTTTCCATGACTTTTTTTGAGTATGAAGATTCCTGCTGCTGTTGAGTTAAACTTTTAATCCATGGTAGTCCAAGAAGATACAAGGAATAATTTTTATTCCTTTAAATTTGCTGAGGTTAGACTTGTGTCCTAGGATATGATCAATTTTGGAGGATGATCTGTAGGCCAATGAGAAGAATGTATATTCAGTTTTATTAGGATGAAACGTTTTGTAGAGGACTGTTAAGTCCATTTGTTCTAGGGCCAAGTTTACATCTAATATTTTTTTGTTTAGTTTCTTCTTGAAGTATCCATCCAAAACTTTCAAAGGGGTTTTAAAATCTCTAGCTATTATAGTGCAGGAAGATATTAAGTTGTTCTTGTCCATTGGGTTTGCTTTAATAAATGCTAATTATCAAAATCTCTTCATGTTGGGTGTTTCCCTTGACAAATATGTAGTGACCATCCTTATCTTTCTTTATCTTTGTTGGTTTAAAGCCAATTGTATCTGCAACTAAAATTGCGACCCCTGCTTTTTTCTGATTTCCATTTGTCTGTATTATAGAAGTCCATCCCTTCACCCTTAGTCTATTTTTATCCTTTAAGGTAAGATGAGATTCTTGTATCCAGCAGATATCCGGTCTGAATTTATGTTCTAGTCAGCCAGCCTATGCCTCTTTAGAGGGCAATTTAAATGTTCACATTAATTGAGAGAATTGATAACCCTGATTGTGTTTTGGGTGTCATGTTTTTCGGATGTCCAGCGGACATTTTTAATCCTTTACCAGTGTGGAAGTTGGGTTTTGTTTTAAAATTTCTGGGTGATTTTACTTTGGAGGTAGAGCATTGTGCTGGTCTTTATGGAGGATGAGTGTGAGAATATCCTGATGAGCTGGTTTAGTTATTGCAAATTTCTTCAACATGTGCATGTCATTAAAGTATTTCATTTCTCCATCACAAATGAAACTCAGTGGAGCTGGATACAGGATCACGGGCTAAAAGTTTTTTATTATTATTATTTTTTTTTTTATTTAGGAGATTGAAGGTTGATGACCATCCTCTTTTGGCTTGAAATGTTTTGACTGAGAGATCTGCAGTCATTCTGATATTTCTCCCTTTGTAGATGATACTCTTCTTACGTCTGGCTTCACACAGAATTTTCTCCTTTATCTTAACTTTGGCAAAGTTATTCACAATATGTCTAGAAGATGCTTTATTTGGATTCAGTCTTGCTGGGGTTCTGAAAGTGTCTAGTATCTGAAGTTCTGCATCTCTTGTAATGCTTTGGAAATTCTCCAAAATCTCTTGGAGTGAAGAACCTGTACCTTTAGGACCATCCTCTTCTACTTTGGGAATTTCTATAGGACAAATGTTTGATCTTTTGGAGTGATCCCACAACTGTCTCAGGAAATGATTAGTTTTTGCTCTCCATTTGTCTGCCTCTTTGAGTTTCACAACATCCAAAAGCTTTGTCTTCAATTTCAGAGATCCTTTCTTCTGCCTGGTCAACTCTGTTACTGAGGGATTCTACCCTGTTTTCCCGAAAATAAGACAGTGTCTTATATTAAGGCTTGCTCCCAAAGATGCGCTAGGTCTTATTTTCAGGGGATGTCTTATCTTTCCTGTAAGTAGGTCTTATTTTTGGAGGAGGTCTTATTTTCAAGGAAACAGGGTATTGTGTTTCAGAGCACCTCAAATAACTTTTGTGTTTCCTTGGGCTCTGCTATCTCTTTTCTCATTATGTCCATATCTTTGGTGACTTTGTCTTAGAATTCATTAATTTCCTGAGACAACTTTAGAACTACTTTTTGGATTTCAATGTCTAACTTTTCTTCCATTCTATTCATCTAATTTGCAATCCATATTCTGAATTCTATTTCGGATCTTTTAGTCATTTATCTATGCCTGGCATCTTCAGTTGTATCTACTTTTCATTCCTTGGGGGCAGGGATTGATCTACTCAGGTTATTCATGTTGCCAGAATTTTTCCCTTGGTTGTGCCCCATGTTTATTTTTCATTGTTTGGTTATTAAAACTGGTAGGGTGAGATTGAATTGGGGGGTCTGAGGTAGTAGAGGTAATCTGGCCCTTACCGAAGTGCTGTGCTTTGTAATTGTAGCTTATCCCCTTACATAGTGCCTTTCAGAGTTTTGGCCAGAAACTCTCTCTACTTGGTGAGATAACACAAGGTGGCTCTTTTTTGAAGTCAGTCAACCTCTACGATAGCCTAAGTAGTCACGGTATTAGGTTTAAATCTCAGCTGGGAAGAGATAAAGACAACTGCAGTGCCTCACCCCACTGTTCAGTTCTTTTACACTATAGAACTTTGAAGGTCAACCTCAGAGTGTCCCTGGGTAGACAGCCCCAGATGCAAGTTCTAATCAAATTGTCTCAGGCAGTACAAACCCTGCTCAAGAGAAGAATTCAAGGGTCTCCAACTGCAGATATAGAAATCCTCAGTCAGTTCTGTGTTGCAACCCCAGGATATGGTGCCTGGTCCACTCTGGTGAGCCACCAATTGTGCATCAAAGTCCCAACTGGGCATCAACACTGCTGTGTCCCCCAGGCACAATCAAAGACAGGGGTCTGAGAACCCGCCCATTGGGCTCAGTTAGAACCAAGAATCCATGCCTCTGCCCCCCAGCTCAGTTGGGGCTGGTGGACCACACCCCTGCCCCATGGGCTCAGTCCACATCCACAGACAAGTCTCTTCTTGCTGGCTCTGTTGAAGCTGGGGGACCACACATAGCCTGGTGGACTCAGTCCACACCTGCAGGCAAGCCTCTGCTCTCTGGATGAGTTTGTGCCGGGGATCCTTTCTCCCACCCACAGGGCTCAGTCCACATCCAGCAACTGGTTGTTTTCTCTGTTGGAGCTGGGGATCCTCACCCCCATTTGCCAGACTCACTGCACACTGGCTTCTGTGTCTCTGCTCACAGGCTCAGTTGGAGCCAGGGATCCTTGACCCCATCTGCTAAGCTCAGTCCACACCAGGCAACCACTCTCCCACTTGCAGACCCCATTAGAGCTAGAGGTTTTTCACCCCTTCCTGACAGACACAGCCCAAACCAGGAATCAACACCTCCGCTGGCCAGCCAAATTTATAACCAGGGAACTGTTCCTCTTCCTCCCATGTGTCTCTTTCTTCTTGCACCCTCTTTCTTCTCCACTAGTCTCAGATTCTGTCCTGATGTTCAGTGGTCCAGACTATGCCCAGATCCCTCAGGAAAAGACCAAACACCCTTGGGCTCTTCAGGGGGCAGAATTTTAGACTGCCATGTGAGAGGGAAGGGTGGACTGGGAGGTCTGAATTGCGGGGAAAATATTTGTTCAATTTTATGCCAGGGGAAGGGTGGAAGCTATGTTCACAAGTGAAACCTCTCTGGAGAAGGAGAACCAGTGATAAGTGTCTCTCTCCAGTGAGGTAAAATCGGAGGTCTTTTGTCCCCTGCTTGGTTTCAGAGAGCCCATGGAGAGCCTCCCACTTGGGGGATGAGTCTTCCATTCTCTACATGCTAGGCTTTGTATCTGTAATTTGTTTTTTTAAATGCTCTTCCTTGGAGTCACAGCTTTCCAAACATCCTTCTTGGCTCAGCTCCCCACCTTTGGTTTCATAGAGTCCAATTCTGTCCAATTTTTCTCCCTCTGGTCAGGAGCCTCTGCTGAGCATTGATACTAGTCGTCCATCTTCCTAGAATTCTTCATTTTATCTTTATAGTTAGCAATAGATCAATATTTTATACAAGAAGAAATAAATGTTCAGAAGTGTTTAGTGTTTAGTGCCATCTGCCAAATACACAGCAGATGTGGGCTATGAGCCCAGGTATAGGTTACTGCAAAGCCTGTGACCTCCCTAGTCTCTAATGTTTACCACATAGCCAGATGCTTCTAGATTTATACTTGGAAACTGAGGTCATGTCAACAGGCATGTGACTGGTGATGATGTCTGCACAGGTCTAATAAACTGATACTTTGGATTGAGCTGACCAATTAATTCAGTGAAAACTATGACTTTGTCCTGTTTCTCATCATCAGATGTATGATTGTTTTTTGAGCAATAAATTACACCTTATATTTGAACAATATAAAAAATATTACAAAATATGGCCCATATCCAATATCTCATTATTTGATTATTTGATTCATTCTGTAGGTAACTGTGCATCAGACAGGCAGATGTTTGTTGCTTCTATTGGGGGCCTAAATCCTTTCCTCTCATCTTCCTTTCCTCTTAGAACAAAAGCCTACCTAGCCCTGCCCCAAGAGTTCTGCCGGAAAGACCCTAGCCCACCAGAACTTTCCAGCAAGTTCTAGAATCTTCCTCCTTATGGCCAATATAAAAACAAGCCTCCAAATACCCTCAGCACAGATGCCATCTTTGCCCCTCTGGGTCTTTGTCCCTTTTCATTAAAATTGGCCTAAACCTCCCTGGTCTCCTCTCAGGGCATGACACTGAACTCTTTTAGCTACTTTCAACAGAAAAGAACACAAGCCCTGTAAAATAATTTAAAGAGGTTTATTCTAAACCAAATATGTCCATCCATGGTTTAGAGGAACCATACAAAAGAAGCCTTGAGCACGTGGTCTCAGCATGGTTCAGTTATGAGTGGTTTTATATATTTTGGGGAGACAGGAACTGCACATGAAGTCCCAAAATAATACATGGAGGGTGTACATTGGTTCTGCCTGAAACAGTAGGACATATCAAAAGTGGGAGATTGCAGGTTACAGGTGTGCTTAAAGATTCTTTCATTTATAGTTGGTTAAAGAAATGAAGCTTTATCTAAAGGCTTAGAATGCTTTAAGTTAAGGAAGTCTGTTAACTGGAGATAAGACATTGGACATATACCCAGACTCAATAGTCTGTTAAGTAAGTTTATGACCTGCAGACATGATTTAAGCTTTGTTGTGTATTGAGTTAGGCCTATTAATGAGTTGCAAGGATTTCTTAAGAACAGAAGAATGAGGCATATCTGACATTCCTTTTCAGGGCCAGCAACTCAGCTTTAGGATATTTATAGGGTCCTCTTGAGGGAAGGGATCCAGCTGAGGGGTTAAGATTTTAGTTTAGTTCACACTACCAGATGCATATAAATGATTTCCAGGATAAGATTATTAAACTGTCAGAATTCATAATCTCAGTTAACACTCACAGTGATGTGAGGTAAATATTTTCATGTGATTTTGCAGAGGTGGATATTGAAACTCCAAAAGAAAAGAACTTTTCCTAGGAGCACTGAATTTGGGACCATTAATGGTTTCCACATCTTCCAAGAGAATTTGTTTTTTAAGCACATTGAAACATGTTTTGTTATTTATTAATTTTTGTTTTTACACAGAATTTGTTTATTCATTTTTGCTTTTACTCACTCAACACATATTTATTGATTACCACTGAGCTGTAAGCTACTTATGAAACATTCTCCTTTTGATCCTATGAGGTCTGGTAACAGCCATCATTTTTCTCTTTTAACATTCACCAGCCCCAAGGTTCTAAGTCCTGTAAGGTAAAGCTCAGGAAGGAAGAACCTCTCTTCTTCACCAAACATAGGCCTGGCAGGGCTGCCTTCTGTAGTTCATTGAACATGTGACATTGTGCCATCAGGTAGAAAAAAAATCAACAACTGTTGCATCTGTACATACTGATGTCACATGAACTTAGAGTGAGAAATGGGGTATTATGAGTTTCTCTTTTAAATATGTATCATTACGGGTGGTGCCTGTGGCTCATGAGTAGGGCTCTGGCCCCATATACTGAGGGTGGTGGGTTCGAACCCTGCCACAGCCAAACTGCAACAACAACAACAAAAATAGCCAGGTGTTGTGGCAGGTGCCTATAGTCCCAGCTACTCAGGCTGAGGCAAGGGAATCACCTAAGCCCAAGAGCTGGAGGTTCTGTGAGCTGTGATGCTATGGCACTCTACCATGGGCAATGAAGTGAGACTCTGTCTCTAAAAAATAAAAATGTAAAAATGTGTATCATTACAACCCAATTGTCAAATTATACTTAAAATGCTTTATATCTAAGTCCAAGACCATGAAGTCTGTTTTTCTTCAGCACATTTTTTTCCTACTTCTTTTAATTCCTTCCCATCTCCATTTGTGTTGTCTTCAGCTCTCCGATACCTTCAGTTTCTGTGATCATTATCTAATCTCAGATTCAGGGTATTGACTCTAAATGAGATAAAAGTGACTGACAGGGCTCCATGTATACCCTGTGCCTGGGAGTTGGGTGTGTGCATCAAATTCAGTTCCCCAAATGATTCATCTGTTCTTAAGTTACCTGTAAGGTGACCTGTACCCAGATCACAGAGATCTCTGTTTGCTGCTGTGTACTTGATTCTCTGTGGGTTCTTTGATCTTTATATGTGATTATTTCTGTCTTTGTTCATCCAACAATACTTATTTTATGTCTCAAAAAATGGGCTTGGATTGAGGGAGGCATGGGTATACCAGAAGCCATTCTAGTTTAGTATGGATCATAAGACAGCACGCCCTGATGTTACAGATTCAGTTCTCTACACATGAAAATTCTAAACTACCTGGGAGGGGACTCTTTTGGTGCATTCAGTGTCTCATTGGGCTGGTAATGAAGAAAAGCTTATGTCTGCCCACAGTCTTATTTACTTTCATTTACTTTTCCATCCTGTGCTTGGGTTTTTCATGCTTTTTTATTTCACTTTTAACCACTGAGGAACAGAATGGTTGGTTCTTAGTAGTATACATCAGCAAAGGAGGTAGGAACAAAGCCAATTGTCCATCATTGAACATCTACACATTTTTTTAAATCTTGCCTTGGTAGGTCTTTTTTCCATAGCACTTGAAAATATCCACCACCTATACCCCGGACACAATAAATTCTTATTTCTCTACATTTTATATATGTTGTGGTCACCTAAGTTAAAACACAATTCCTAATACATTTCTGGTTAATAAGAGATATGAGATGACTTCTGGGCCCTGGGAGGACTTACCCACCATTTTTGTTCATGGGATGTGAGTATTAGCATGATTTCTCACTGCGCTGTGTACCCTGCACTCCACGCCAAACATGTAATGATGTTTACTCCTCTCAGACATTCATTCATTTTCACCTTCATAAAAGCCTCTCTGACCTTGTTGGCCAGGGAGATGGATTTGAGGAAGTCTGTGCCTCCCTCTCCCGGGCGGATGCATCACCTGCAGTAAATCCTTCTTCTATGACAATATTTGTTGTCTCAGTTATTGGCTTTCTGTGTGGGGAGCAACAAGAAACCCCTTGTAGATTTGTTAACAGGTTCAACAGATGTTTTTACTCAGTTTATTTGAACAGACTGATTTGGCCTATTCTGCACTCTAATGCAGAATCTGCAGGAGATGATTATTTCAGGAGTAGCCTGTCCGCACTGGAGATGCCAACACCCTGCAGCTGTGCCAGCAGGTCTAACAGTGGCCTAGAATGCTAGCACTCTGGAGGCCAAGGTTGGAGGATCCCTTGAGCTCAGGAGTTGGAGGTCAGCCTGAACAAGAATGAGACCCTCTAAAAAACTAGCTGGGCATTGTGGCGGGCACCTATAATGATGACTTCCTGAGAGACTGAGGCCAGAGGATCACTTGAGCCCAACAGTCTGAGGTTGCTGTGAGCTATGGTGTCATAGCACTCTACTGAGGGGTGACATTTTTGAGACTCCATCTCAAAAATAAAAAAAAAAAAAGAGAGGGTGATCCTTTGTTGAAGACAACAAAATTGTAAGAATTGTTGTATTTCTAATAAAGTAATACAAAAATTATCAACTTGTTTTTCAATAAAGACTAAAATATCTCTGCCTGCTTTCTTTCTCTTGCCAGACTCCCAACCCTGTGGATTTCTTTTTTTCATGAACCATTGAGGAACCCAACAGACAAAGGAAATGTAAATTCTCTTTACATCTCCCCAGCTACTTTGTCTTTTATAATTTTTCCTTTAATCCTCAAGTGATTACAGGAGGAACAATGGAATATGAGCAATCAGACCTCAGGACTGGCAGCACCTGGAAAACTGTCTGTCTGCAACCTTGCACGAGGACACAGCATTCACCTTCACAAGACCTTGTGAATTCAGCTGCATTTCTCCTCTTCCTTATATGTAGCTACACATTGGCCTTCAGGGATGACATTCTTCCTTTCTTTTCTTAGGATGCTCTCTCCTTCCTTAACTCTCTCTCTGCTCTCTCATTCCTTTTCTCTCTCTTCATCATCATCTTTCCCTCTCTCACTCCCTGCTCTCTGCTCCCTTATCTCTCTTTCTCATTTCTTCCCCAACTCACTTCCCTCTCTCTAATATAACATAAACTTATACTTCTATATCCTAATCTTGGCCTAGAGAAATTATTTTCTTATCCTACATCCAGCACCAACTGATCACCCGTCAAAATTCTCATTACTGGTTCTCAGAATGGGTTGATTTAAAATAGGCAGGTCCTTTGTCTTTCCTTTAAGAATCCTCCCATTTAAAAAAAAAAAAAAAGAATCCTCCTATTAGTGAATTGGATGTAGAAAGTTGTGTAGGTAATCACACTTCTACTAAAGATAGGGCAGCACTGCCATCGAAAACCCAGAACAACTTAATAATGGCTAAAGCCTCAGTATTTCTGCTCCACAGGCATTTTTATGATAATTTTTGAAGTAGGAACTTCAGATCATACTTTTAAAAATATGTACTGGTACATCCCCTTACAGTGTCTGGAAATGACATTCAAAGCCAAGTTGAATTCCTTATTGGCACAAAGAAGTCAAATAATTTGTTTTTCATTTTCACATAGCTAGAGAGTGTATCAGGTATTTAGATTATGAGGTCAGTTCTACTAAGTTGTAAGCTAAGGTCTAGAAAATACATCAGAGGATAAATATTTGCTTCTTAGATACTATGCATGGAACTGTGACTTATCATCTGAGTTTCTGTAGCTGAGGGAGGCTATGCATTTCTACCTTGGAATGAATCCTCTACCCATTAAATTTCTCAGAGCTGCCAGCACTTCCTTGTTCCTCAGACTATAAATGAGAGGGTTGAGCTTGGGGGTGAAGATGGCATTAATCACAGAGAATATTTTATCCTGCTCTGACATGTGAAAGGAGTGAGGTGTCATGTGTATAATCATAGCTGATCCACAGTAGAGGCTCACTGCAGCCAGATGAAAGAAGCACGTGGCCAAGACTTTCCTCCTGCCCTATGGTGAACTCATGTGGTGGACTATAAGGAAGATGAACATATAGGAAGATATGATAATTCCTAAGGGAAGAAAAACAAACAATGCAGGTATCATACACCAGTGCCTCTTATGAGGAGATGTTCTTACAAGACAGCTTCAGGACAGCAGGCATCTCACAGAAGAAGTGGTGGATTTCCCTGGAGCTGCTCAAGTGGAAATGCATGGTATAGATGAGGGAATTTAGGGTTCCTGTGCCCCAGTACACCAGGGTCATCTGCAGGCAGATTCTGGGGTTCATGGTAACCCCTCAGGATGTTGCAGATGGCCACGTAATGTTCATAAGACATGATGGTCAAAAGGAGACACTCACCACCCCCAAGGACATAGAAGAAGAAAGTGTGAGCTCCATGGGCAACTTTTAAGAAGTCTTTCTACCAGAAAAAATGTTGATGCCCATCTTTGGGATGGTGGTGGAAATTAAGGCCGAATCAATAAGAGAGAAATGACTGAGCAGTATGTATATACACAGGGGTGTGAAGATGGGAGTCCATCCAGATCAGAGGATCTAGGTGGCATTCCCTTCTGTAGACCAGAAGGAAGGTGGCAATAAGGGTGCCAATGTATGGCAGATCTGGGAAGAGCCTCAGGAGAAGGAAATAAGCCAAGGTCTCATTCTTTCTATCTGGGTTCTGACCCTTCATACTTGAACTAGAAGATGTGGAGAAAACAATAAAAACTATGTGATGCTGATAGGTTGTGCTGGCTTTTATTTTTTTTATAACTTTATCAAAAATACTTTCCTCAAAAATTAGCATCAGTACAAAGAAAAAAAAAGAAGAAAGAAAAAATCTTGTTTTTAAACAGCTGGGACGGGAATTTTTATTAGTGAAGTAGCTCTTTTTGGAGGGGGTAATTCCTTGGGTATAATAGGTGAGGTTCTGAGGCTAGAGACTGAGAAATGTAAAAACCACCTTAAGTGCAACAATAACATGGTTTAGGGAATGGTGCAAACATGAACAAATCCAGGGATAGGAGTCAAAAAACAAAAGAAATGACTGAATTCTTTGGAAAATAGTGGTTGATAAGAAATCCTTTGGAGGTGGAGAACAGCCAAATGTCTTTTAAGATAGGAATGCATATTTTTAATGTCATATTGTGTGTGTGTGTCTCTGTGTGTGTGCTTGCTGTCGTGTAATGTAAATACCTTTCATTATCCTTGAGCTGTAGAGAGTCTGGGGCTTTCTATTGGGTGCCCCTGTGGAGTGAGTGAGCAGGGCAGGGACAGGATCTGGAACTAA
Organism: Nycticebus coucang; assembly: GCF_027406575.1. Classification (NCBI taxonomy): domain Eukaryota; kingdom Metazoa; phylum Chordata; class Mammalia; order Primates; family Lorisidae; genus Nycticebus; species Nycticebus coucang. Next base: position 19,415,256 of record NC_069799.1, on the reverse strand, counting down.
TTGTTAGGCACAGAAGAGACAGCATATGTGGGTGGCAACATGAATTCTACAGTGAATGCTATCACCAGAAGTTGCAGTTCAGAGCTGGAGATAGTAAGCTTACCTCCAAACTCTCATTCCTGAGGAGCCTATAGGAATATTGAAGAACTGTTGGGTTTCTTCTGCATGTGGTATACATTTGAGTCAGTTTTATTCAAATATGAATGTTCATGATGGTCTCTGATGGCATCTTCCCTGCACAGGACGTGGCACTGGTTACAATCGCAGAGCTGGAATGCAAGAGGAAATGCATTTCCAAATCTAAAACAATAACATAGCATGTGAGAATAGCCGATCTCTTAAATCTTGGTTCTCTCTGTCTGATGCCCACAGGATACCCCCCTAATCCCACTGCCCCTTTCACATGGTTTCTCCCAGGACAGCCTCACTCCTGTGTTCTCTGGGCTTCAGGGCTGTATGAGACAGTTCCCACTTTGGAGAGGGAGCTCGTGAGGTAGTCCTTTTGAAGATTTTTTCATTTTTAAAGTATATCAGATACTGATGTGGGAAGGGCTTTCAGAAGTTTTCTAGAGAGAATTATTTTTAATAGACTGGGTCAATTTTTTAGAGAATTTTCAGGTTCACAGAAAAATCAAGAGGAAGGGACTGAGATTTCCAAATACCCCTGTTCCCACACTTACATAACTCTTCCCCAGCACCCCAGCAGTAACTGTGCCTATGTTGACTAGATTTTAGTTTACATGAGAGTTCACTCTTTATAGGATTTTTTCAGGTTCAAAAAATTTACTTTTGAACTTAAATATGGACTGGTGTAGGAATGACAGATTTATTTATTTATTTATTTATTTTTGGTGAATGGCCAGCCCAGAATAACTGAGTGAGGTACTCGCCCTCTCTGTCAGCACAGTCTCCATCAGGAAACTTGCCTTCCTGTATTATGGACATTTACTGTCATCTGTCCAGGTGTCTGTTATCCTGCCCCAGCATGGGAGAGCTTGACTGTTTGATGTTTTTGTCTCAGTGCTAAGACACAGTGACTGGCAAAAAGGACTATATGACTACTCAATACTGCAAAAGGAAAAAAGAGAGGAGGAGAGGAAAGTACAGGAGGAAGGGAACAAACCTGTTAGGGCCAGTCTTGCCTTGAAATTCCACTAATATTATTTTTATCACTCATGTACATAAGCCAAAAGTGTGGCATTACCTTCTTGAGCCTGGTTAGGAGTGGAGGGTCATTTATGGGAAAAAAAAAATACTCTTCATTTTCTCAGAATGTCACAACTTGTTGGTCTTAAAGCTTTGGCGGATCAGGTACTGCACCAGAAGTGACATTTGATCAGGATCTGTTATCTAACCCTTCTCAGAGACTGATTTTACTTAGACTTGGATGATGTAGATTTTGTTCTCCCTAGATCTCTTCTTGAACTAGGTGATGCCAGAATGATACTGTTTTTCATCAAAACTTGAAAGCAATTAAATAGAAATTATTACTTAAAGAAAGAAAATTAAACTAAAAAATAGTTTTGAAATTTCAAATAAATTTCTATAGAGATACAAATGCCAATCTCCAGAAAGGTAATATGTAGTAACATTTGAAATAATAATAATAGTAATAGTAATAATTACAATAGTAATATTGTTCCAGATACCTGGAACTCTCTAAATGTAGATTTCAGGGCCTATGGAAATAAAACTCTCATAAACTGTTTGGGAATTGGTCCAAACTATTGGTCCAGACTATTAGTTACAATAAAACAACCAGTTTTTAGTACTGCTCATGCCAACTCAGAAAATGCAACTCCCCTAAGGGAATCAGGCTTATTTCTTGTCGGAAATGGAACCAGGTGACTGATTTGATATGCCCAGGAAGCACAGGCTGACCAAGGGATGCCACTATCCAGATTGGTTTCTGACTATCCAGAAAATGAAGAATAAATACGAGACTGTGCCTCAGGCAGGGGACTGCTTGATAACATCTGCGCTTGTTGTTGTGTAACCACACCCCAGGGGAGGGTTCCCCTCCCTTTGTCCTTTGGGAATTCTGCTCCCAGACATTAATTAACTGTCTTCTGATAGTTGCTTACATTTCTTCCAGATTCCACAGTAATTGTCTTCTCATATAGCAGGTACTTTGGAGAATACTGAACAAGCACCTCAGAGATGCATCCATGGACACAGAGGTCAGGAGTGTTCCTTGGCGATGCTGGTTACAGGAGCCATGCTTCTAGGCCTTGTGACCCCTGCACAGCCTCTTCTATCTGTAAACATAGAGCTAGGTTTTTTTTACACTGTTCCCTTTGACATAAAATAGGACCCCTCCAGGACCCCTGGCCCCCCATCCCACTAGACCTTCCCAGAGGAAAGATGCAGTCATGGACTATGCACAGAGGAGGTTGGGGAGTATGTTCACAGCTTCAAACTGCTGCCCAACTGAAAAGGACTCATTTGCCTGTCACTAAAGCCAGAAAGAGAGACTGAGAGGATCTGAACCTTGATAGAAGAAAAGCCAACAAATCTGGAGAACAGCAAGAGTGGGAATTCAAATCTGTTCTGCCTTAGTTATAAACAGCCATTTTTATAGAAAGTTACAAAGAAAAGGCCTCCAGGGAATTACAACTTAATCTAGAACTTAATCTACAGCAACCTCAAAGTAACCTTTACTCTAATAAGGGAATGCCCTCTCTTCCTCCTAATTCCATCTCTTCCTCCTAGGATTGTTTTCCCAATTCTTTAAGATAAACATTGAGAGGTTATGGAGCCAAGGATGAAAGATTATTCTGAGGCACAGGATGAAAGGAAAACAGAGGCCCAGTTTGTGCAATTAAAATAGCTTTATTGCACCTGAGTGCAGGTGGGGTAAGATTTCCAACTGGGAAGAAATCCACACGTGGGTAATGGCAGATGGAGGTTTTAAAGGTCAGGAAGGTGGGGAGTGGGATATTCCCTTTCCTGGGTTGGACATCTGTCGTAAGGGTAGGTGTTGGTCCATTTACCTTTCTTAGGTGGGACATCTGGTGGGAGAGGGTAGGGGATTGATTCTTTTATGTGGGTCCACCCTATTTGGGTGGGGTTTGACCCTATCATTCCAGTCTTTTTTGTCTATTATAAGGAGGTGGGATGATGGACGTGGTATCTCTTTGACTACTTCCTGTGGAGGGAGGAGCCATGTGTGCTGCCTGTAAAGAATATGGGAGGAGGAGGAGAATGGGGTAAGGGAGTGATGTTTACAGGAACTCTTTGGCTTTTTCAGTCTGAGCTGGTTGGTATCCAGTAAGACGAGAATATTAGGAGCTGTTTTCTGGTGATTGTGTGGTTAACAGATAGAGACATGAGGTGGAAGGTTACTGGTTGGAAATACAAAATAAGAAAAAATTCATAATTAGTGAACTTAACAGACAATAACCAAAGAGGAAGATGGACAGTGAGGGGCAGGAATCAGTTTGAGTTGCTAGGGCCGCCAGCTATCCTGAGAGGGCATCTAATACCCATTATCAAGATCTCTGCCTGTTTTTAAAGAATTTTTACAAGGTGGCAGTGTGGATGAAGTTGCTCCTGTGTTTGTTAGAAAAGAGAAAAGAACTGCTCACCTTCTACAAGCAAAAGTACCTAGAGTTCAGTTTTCCAGGATGGCATCCAGGAGGCATTCTGATTTTCCAGGGGTTGTCAGTCTTTTGCAGCTAAGCTCAGGAGGGAATTTTAGCCATGTTCTGAGATTGTCTGCATCAAATCTTCAGAAAGACCTGGGAAGCCAAACCCCTGTGGGCTAGAGACAGTTTGAGAGGGTTTGGATTTGGGGCACTACTTTCCCCCAGAAGCCTGGTTTGCTGCACTTAAAGCACGATACTGAGGAAGATTTTTTTTTTTTTAAATGCCCCTCTGAGTATTAAAAACTGGAAGGTTTTGCTTAATGGCAGAAGCCAATACTGGAGCTCTGAGAGGCACTGCCACACCTTGTAGTCCAGATCAATGAGATCTCATTGGGATGTCTGAGGGCCCTGGAGAAATTCCACCACTTTTTCCCTACCATGTGAGGCAGAGGGTGGGTGGGTGGTGGTTGTTGGGGAGAGGGGTATTGTTTAAGAAAAGGATATGAACTTGGGGTTGGAAGGCAATGAGAATGGGTGGCGGATGGGAGGTTATAGATGGAAGAGAGGTATCCCACACAGAGAAACTTCCCAGATTTTATGATGTAGAGAGTGGAGGGATTGTAGGAGGGGGTTTGGAGAGGGGAAGTAGGGGCTGTGGAAGGGTGTTACCTTCCCCAGGAGAATCTGAGAAGGTTCAAAGGACAAACACAGAGAAGGAATATTTCAGAGTATGAGAAATGCCTGTATATAAAGGATCTCCAACCATTTGCCTAATTTTTGACAGTAATTATTAAAATCAGTCAGAATTGAGAGATCAAAAGTGCCATGTTGAGGCCACTGTCAAGCTTGCATGTAGGCCAACCAGTATTATAGAAATAAATGAGACATTTTAATTTGAGGTTATGATAGAGCTTTGGAGGCTTGAGATTAGTTAAAAGGCAGTTTAGCAGTGAAGAAGGGGTAATGTGTGACTCTGGAGGTAAAAGGCAGCTTAGAGATGAAGAAAGGGGAATCTGTAACTGAGCAGTGCCCATATTAAAAACTGGAGGTAGGAAAACAAAGGAGATGAAAGGGAGAATGTAGGAAGAAGAAGAAAGTCAGACCAGCTGGAAGAAATAGTGATCAAGACTTAAATGGTGAGCCTGGCTCACAGAACTACCAAAAATGGTCTAGCTCACAGTAGGGCAATGGACCGATGAGCCTGGCTCATTGTGGCTGGTATGGGGATATTACCTGGACTCTTTGCATATAACTTTTGTCAAAAAAGTGCCTGGCCTCTGCATGTGACCTCAACAGAATAGAGGGGTCTAGGCTGACAATGGGGCACAAGAGGGTTGAGACTGGGCAAGCAGCCAGAGCCTAGGTCTACAAGACGGTGTCCTCAAACATGAGACACTGGGTGGGCAGGTGAGCCTGACCCACTGGGGTGGAAAAACAAGGCTGGGGTAACCAACCAGAGTCCAGGGCTATAAGAGGGTGCCCCTGAACATGAGGCATTGGACAGATGGGTGAGCCTGGCTCACTGAGTCACCGGGGTTGGGATTAGGGAGGTATAGGCCTCCACATGTGAAACCAGCCAGAAAAAAAAAAAATGAAGGAGGAGGGAAAGAGGAGTTCAGAGTAGAGAATGGGAAAAGAAGTTAGAAAAGGTTTAGAAAAGGAGCTCTAAACGAAAAAGTAAATTTAGGTAGGGTCAGAGAGGTTTCCCATTTTCTTTCATCTCACCAGGAGAAGGGTCTGTTTAGCTGGGTCTGATGGGGTATGCTTTGGCCCCCCAAGGGGCTTTTTCCCAACCCAGTTTCAGCACCAAACAAAAGATTATGGAGCCAAAGATGAAAGATTATTCTGAAGTGTGAGATGAAAGGAAACCAGAGGCATGGTTTGTGCAATTAAAATGGCTTTATTCCACCTGGGTGCAGGTGTGGTAAAATTTCCAACCAGGAAGAAATCCACACATGGATAATAGTAGATGGGGGTTTCAAAGGTCAGGAAGATGGGGGTTGGTACATTCCATTTCCTGGGTTGGACATGTGTTGTAAGGGTGGGGGTTGGCCCATTTACCTTTCCCAGATGGAACATCCAGTGGGGTCGGGTAAAGGGTTAACCAATTAACCTTTTGTAGGTGGGATATCAGTGGGTAAGGGTATGGGGTTGATTCTTTTAGGCAGATCCACCCAATTTTGGTGGGGTTTGACCCTATCATATGTCTTTATGGCCTGGGTCTGGGGGTCAGTGAAATCAAGGAATGGAATGTTGGTTAAGCAAAGTGGTAGGGAGGGTCACGCAGTCTTTTAATTTTAACTACTCCCACCAACTCCATCTTATGCTCACTTCATGTGCTCTCAAAGCCTGGGGAAATTTCACTTGTTAACTTAAAACTTTGTTTGCAGAGGGATCCCAAGGCCCCTGAGTGTTAGGGTGGAAAGCTCATAGGTCCTTCATGTGGGATGAGAAAAGAATTTCTCTAGACTAAGGTTAGGATATAAAAGTATAGACTTTATTTTATATTCTTAGAAGGAGAGAGGGAGAATAAAGAGAGAAGAGAGTAGGGAGATGGAGTGGCATTCCAAAGAAAAAAAGGAAGAATTCCCCCTGAGATCCCTCAGGGTTTGGCAAGAGGGCAGAAAGGAGATGTGACAAAAATTGATTCCCCATGACGATTATGGCTACAGGTGAAGGGAGAGTTCATTACTTGACAGGGCTGGAACAGATCCCCTTAGTCTGTGCAGGAGTGGCCACTGGAATTCAACTGACCCTCCACAAAAAAGTAGCCCGTGGTGTTAGGGTACCATGTGGTTAATTCTGGAGACAGTCATAACCAGTCTGATACTTGGAGGACACTGCAGTGGTGTTGGGTGACTCATGCGCTGCTGTGAGTCTTCATTCTAGTTTACAAGTCTCAGGCCTCTGGCAGGTGGGAAGCCATACCTGTGCTAGAAGGTAGATGTGGATAAAGCAGTAAAGGTAGGACAGTTGATTGTTCATGTTTCAAGGATTGAGGTTAGGCTATTAATTACAGGGTTTTATGTATAAATTGGGGCTAAAAATGATGGGCGCATAATATCTAGTAGTTTCTGGGAAAGGAATATTACTGAATTTATTCTTCACTAGGCCCTTGATCTCAAGGATACAAAGAATGAACCCATGGACCACAGATCAGTGGTACAATGGGATTTTATTAGACAGAAAGGAATACAAAAGGAGTAACAAGTACCAGAGCTTCTGGCAAAGGGGAAGACCTAAGTTGGAAGTTTCTCTCTTGGGCCCTTTTTTAGAGGTCTATATTACATTTTGGGGCAGGACTTTAGGTAGAAAAACATATTTTCAAAGTTAATGAGTGCATGAGCAAATGAATGAATGCAGTTCCTCTGCTGGAACAAGGTTATTAGGTCCTTGCAGTTTTTGTCTCAGGGAAGGCTTTAGGGTGTGTGTGCTTTCTACTCAAAGTGGAACCACCCCAAATGTTTCAGGCTACTTTGTTCATGACCTTGCTAGAGCCCAGAGATTGAGGCCTGGAAAGGGCAGCCTGTTTGTGCCTAGAGAAGGTGGTCTGATTTCAGAGCTCACCTGGGCTTAGAGAATGAAGGAGGTCCCTGTCCAGCTCTTGTTGGGGGAAATCCTGTATCAGGAAGATACTGCAGAGTTAAGGTCATCCACTGCATGATATGCCCTGTACCTGAAGTAATAGGTGCTGCCCAACTGGCTGTTACTGGGTGTCTTCTGTCAGCTGAGACATCTTATGCTGCAAAACTGGGCTGCAAGTCAGTCAACCACAACAACTTGTTGTTTAGAAAAGGAATTTTGTGAAAGGACAGGTGCTACTCACTGCACGGTTGGATGCAGGCCACAGTATTTATTACTCCAAGAGCTGCAACTAGGTGGGGGACAGAACAGATGATGGGGGGGGTAGGGAACTAGATGGATCCTCAGGAGCCTGGGGAAGAGGGATAAAAGTGAGTGTCAGTTCAACAGGAGGGTGACCACTTGGAGAGTAGGGACTGGGGATGAGACTTCTTGCTTATGCCAGTTGGGATTGTTTGCTTGCAGAGGAGGTGGAAAAGTGGGCCCCTCAATATGTACAGCCGACACCCAGCCTCTTTGCACAGCTGGTGTGGAGTGGTCTATGCTTCAGCTTAGTTGCAGATCATGCACACACAGAGGCTATCCCATAGTTGCAAAGGGCAAGGTGTAAAGATACTGTGGGAATGACTAGCTCATTCCATGTGCCTTATTTCTGGAAAGCAGGAGCTTTCTTGCCACTGGAAAATATGGAGAGAGAAAACAAAGTAAGTATCCTAATTAGGGAGCAAAAGTTGTATCACTAAGATATTTTTTCTGAAAACCACTGTACAAACCAATTAAAAGGAGATGCCTCCCATAAAGCAATTAAATGATCTTACAACCTATACATCAAACATGTCCCAGCAGCAACATGTCTGTGCAACACTCCATTTTCAAACTGCATCATGGTAGATGGGAAATTTCTAAGATAGTGTCCGACATCTTGGATTTGGGTGTGTGTAATGCCAACGTCAAAGCTGCAGTGTTGTAATTTCTGTGTTGCCCACATTTAAAAATGCTCTGGAATCTTCAGGAAGTAATTGGTCTTTTGATCAATGAAACAAAACCTGGGCTCAAGAAAGAATAATCTGAATGCTTGGGCTCCAGTAAAACCCCAAATGATGGGAGAGACCTGTTCAAGAACAAAAGCATGGTAGATTCTAGGTAGAAAAAAAAATGTGTTGGGGAAACTATCCACACTGTACTTTTTATCTATTGTCTAAATAATACTGCTAAAGACATTGGTTTCAGTAGCTGGTTAAGGAGCGTTTTACAGAAGGGACACCAAGTAAAAGCAACAGTGCATGTGCATGATGGCCCAGTGCAGAGCCATGCCCCCACTGCAAATTTATTTATTTATTTATTTACTTATTTTTATTTCAAGTTAATATGAGAATACAAATTTTTAGGTTACATTGTTCTCACTCCCAAAGTAAAATTCAAATTATAGAAGAGTCCTTCACCCAAGGGGCACGCTCAACCCTTTCACAGTGTGTACATTAGATGAAATCCTGACAATTGCCCTCCCTCCTCCCAGAGTGCACTGTAGGTGTGAGCATCTACACTGAGTGGGAAATGCTTCCAGCAAGGCTGTAGGCATAGAGGCTTGAATTGTCCTAGGAATAAGAGTGTCCTGGAAGCTGCGGGGGTTTCCCTCATCAGAAAGGTAAACACCAGTCAATGCCCCATCCCGAAAGGGAGTAGGAGAAACTTCTCTGTATCCCAAGGAGATATAGAAAAGAATAAAAATTTTCCTTATTTAAATAGGAATGGGTCCTTAAAGGAATCAGACTTGCAGGTGAATGGTGGATTATACAATCTTTTATAGATTTATATTAAAATATAAATTTTCTCATGCCATTTTAATTCCCTAAGACCCTGAGAATGACAAGAAAAGGAAAAGTCTCAAAATACTAGAATGAGAGAGGCCATCTCTACATGACAAATTTTGAAAAATTTTGGGACAGAAAATGTTTCTGGAAGCAAGTTGGTTGATGAAACACAGCAGAGAAAGCTGCAGCATGAGCATGTGTTTGGGGAGGGGGTAGCTTCTCAGAGGAAAATTCAGAAGTGCAGGACTCAGTATGAGAAGATGCAGAAGGTGAGAGTAAAAAGTGTGGTGGAATAGAGAGGGTGTCATCTCCATAGCAGCTACACATGTCTCCTCCACTCTCACTACCGAGTTTAGTGCCAAATAGCCACCAGCATCCCTGCTTTGAAGAAATGGTGCAGACCTCCTCAGCCTCAGGGGATGGACTTTGAGCATGGGTGCAGGTGGCCCCCAGGAAAGGCCTTCTTCTCTTCTTGTCATGGAATGTGTGGAGCCCCAGGCCTCAGTTGCCTACCTTAATACAAAATCAACAGTCACCAGCCAGATGAAAAAAACTTGCAGTATGAAAGAGAAAAACAGAAATAAACATCCAGAATTGTTGACACCAGAGAAAAGACTGTTTAGGGAACAATAGATAATAAAAAAGGAAAGAAGAGAGGAAATCTTACTGGTAGATTTGAGAAGATACTGCCTGCATACTGTACCAGAAGATACTTCCAAACATGGTCGGAATATAGTTTGTACTACCTCTTAGAATGTTGAATCAATGACGAAAGGTGAGTAATACAATACACAAGAGACACAGAGTGTCAAACTGTGCAAATTAATACTTTCCTTTTGGAAAGAGATATGGAGAACACTTAGAGATCTAAAAATAGATCTGCCATTCAATCCTGTAATCCCTCTACTGGGCATATACCCAGAAGACCAAAAATCACATCATAACAAAGATATTTGTATCAGAATATTTATTGCAGCCCTATTCATAATTGCTAAGTCATGGAAAAAGCCCAAGTGCCCATAGATCCACGAATGGATTAATGAATTGTGGTATATGTACACCATGGAATATTATGCAGCCTTAAAGAAAGATGGAGACTTTACCACTTTCATGTTTACATGGATGGAGCTGGAACATATTCTTCTTAGTAAAGTGTCTCAAGAATGGAAGAAAAAATACCCAATGTACTCACCCTTATTATGAAACTAATGTAGGACCTTCACATGAAAGCTATAACCCAGTTACAACCTAAGAATAGGGAGAAGGGGGAAATGGAGGGGAGGGAAGGGGGAGGTAGGTGGAGGGAGGGGGATTAATGGGATTACACGTGCGGTGCATCTTACAAGGGTATATGTGAATCTTCGTAAATGTGGAATGTAAAAGTCTTAGCAAAATAACTAAGAAAACGCCAGGAAGGCTATGTTAACTAGTGTGATGAAAATGTGTCAAACGGTCTATGAACAAAGTGTATGGTGTCCCATGATCATACTAATGTACACAGCTATGATTTAATAAATAAATAAATAAATAAAAATCTACTTATCCAAGATTCTAGAAAGAGCCAAGAGGTCACACACATCACAGGAAATTGTCAAAGAACAACTATGAGGATTTCCCTGGAGCTCTGGGATGCAACAGGTTTTTAGCTCAACATGTGTTCTGATAATTATTTGTGAACTAATTCTAGAAAAAGTTCTACATACCTCACTGCAGAATATCACTATGGTCACCTTTGAACTCCTCTTGGGAAGCTGTGCACCAACATTAGCACCTAGTCCACCCTTCAAAGCAATTTTGAATGTGATGGCCATCAGAGCTGTCATCTTATTACCCTTGAATAAGGGGTCCTGAATGTCATCAAAATGTCTTCCTTTCAATATTTCTTTTATCTTCAGGGAAAGAAAAAGGTCACTTGGGGCCAGATCAGGTGAGTAGGAATAGTGTTCCAATACAGCTATTTATTCACTGGCTAAAAAACTTCCTCACAGACAGTGCTGTGTGAGCTGGTGCTTTGTCATGATGCAAGAGCCATGAGTTATTGGCTAAGATTTTCAGTTAGTATTTTCCTTGATTACTTCGTCTGCTATGCATCTCACAGTCAGCTGATGACTTTGAAGCACAATTGGATGAATTTTTGCAATGTTTTTCTTAGGTCTTTTGTTATTGGCCACCCTGACCTCTCTTCATCAGTGGTGATTTATTTCCCCTCAGAAAAATGCTTAATCCATTTATGCACTTCTGTTTTCTTCATGGCAATATCTTCATAAACTTTAACTAATACATACCTGATTTCACGTTCACTCTTGCCACGTTTAACAGGAAATTTATGAATGTTTGTTCACTGCTCTCATTTAAGCTCCAACATTCTCACAACAACACACAAAAACACTAAACAACCACTCTGTTATTATTTTTTTACAAGTTTACATATACAGCTCTATTTAATTTTTTTATTTGTATAAGTTTATGGGGTAGATGGACAATTTTATTACGTGCACAGATTGTGTAGTTATCAAATCAGGGCTTTGATATACACTCTTTCCTGATTTGTCTGTTTAGTTTTGGGCCCATTTTTCTCCACCAACATACTTCTGTAACTTTTTTCCCTTGCCACATTTGTTGAAATGCCTCATTCACTGATGAACTTTCTCTTTATAATACTTGGAAATGTTCTGTGTTTTTGTCATTCCAAGGACCTTAAAGTGATTAAAATGATATGAAAAACACCAATTTTTCCAGTGTTGTTTTCTTATTAATTGGTAAGAATCCTTTATACATTCTTAAATCTGTTCTTTATTTTTAACTTAATTAAATTTTTTGCACTCTGTTTGAATAAAGTCCACATATTGTGTTTATTTGATGTACCCCCACCTCAGTTTCTTTTAATCTATATCTCTCCTTCCTCTCCCCCTTCTCTTTTTATGCTAAAAATATTTGTTTAATGAATTAAATTTTTTATTTAACATTTCCCATTATTTGCTTCCTCCCCCTGGATTTCATCCTGTGTCATTTAGTATCTTCTTCTGTCTTCTGCATTTCCTATAAATTGATAGGTAGATCTGTATGGTTGATCAGGTCCTAGTTGATTTTCCTGGCAAGAGTGCTCTGAGGTGGTGGTCCATCCTTCCAGTCAGAGTGGCATAACATCTTTACTCATCTTCAGTGTATTTTTGTCAGCCATGTCTGGGAATATTATATTGATACTTCTAATCCACATTGACTCTCTGTATACTCCTGTGTACTTTTTTAATCAACCAGCTCTCACTTATAGACCTGATATATATTTCTGTCAATCCCCAAAAGGCTAGTGAACCAGCTGGCCAAAGTGAGGAACATCTCAATCCTTGGATGTGGGACCCTGATGTACTTCTACCTGCTATTAACAGGCTCAGAATACTGCCTTCTAGCTGTCATGGCCTATGACTACTATACGACTATCTGCCATCCCCTCCATTACCCTGTCCTTCTAAGGCATAGGGTATGTCTCTTCCTGGCATCCTGCTGATGGTTGTTGGATGGCTTCATAGTCACTCCCATCACCATAATCTTCCCCATCTGCTGATCCTGGGAGATCCAGCACTTCTTCTGTGAGAACTCTGCTATGCTGAATCCCTCCTGCTCAGACACCTCACTCTATGAGATTCTGATGTACCTGTGCTGTGTACTCATGCTCCTGTGACCATCATCTCAGGGTCTTACAACTTTATTCTCCTCACCATCACAGGATGAACTCTGCTGTAGGCTGTAAGGCCTTTGCCACATGCTACTCCCACATGATGATGGTCAGCATCTTGTATGGGGCTGCCATCTACACCTGCATGCTCTCTAGCCCCTGCCACACTGCTAAGAAAGACATGATGGTATCTTTTTTCTACTCTGTCCTTACATTTATCCTGAATCCCATCATTTACATCATCAGGAATAAGGATGTCATGGGGCTCTGAAAAACATGGTGGGAGTGGGGAAATTTTGTATTAAAGTGTGAAGAAATTTAAGCCAGTCTTCCCTTTCTTAGTAGACACCTCTCACATGAGGTGGTTTCCATCAAACAAGCAGAAAGCACAGTGACTGGTTGTCTTCCAAGGGCAGGTGCAGTTGAATGGTGAGACTTTAGCCCATTTGAAGTTGTGAGGGATAAATTGAGGTAGGGAAGAAGACAGCACATGCAAAACCTTGGAAACTGGCTTTTCTTTCAGTGGGTCAGGGAGATAAAAATTTGGAGGAAACATCTTTTTTATTTTTCTTGTCCAAATTTTTTCTCCTAAAATGTGGAAATAATCGCAATTGTTTTCATCAATGTACTAAAACAAATGTTTCAGGTGGGCTTCATACATTCACATGTATTCTGGCTAACTATCAAGAAAAAATTCAATTTCGTAATAGGCCAATTTGATAAATAAAATTTGGGAAAAGATGGGGTAAATATATACATGGGTCTAAGACTACTGTGACAAATTACACAAACAGGGTGGCTTTGAACAACTGAAATTTATTATTTTATAGCTCAATTCACAATTGCCAAGAGGAGGAAGCAATCCAAGTACCTATCAACCCATGAAGGGATTAACAAAGAGGATAGACACTTTATATCTTTTGTATTTACCTGGATGAAGTTGAAACATATTATTCTTACATTATTCTTAGTATAGTATTGCAAGAATGAAAAAACAAGTATCCAATGTACTCAATACTAATATAAAACCTGAGGTCAACCTACTTCTAGTCTATAGAGAAGGGTACTTATTTCAGGTCATGGAGGGAGCATGGCAGAGGGCCTGGGAGAATGGTCAAAGGGCTGTGAGAATGTTTAGGAGATGAGGCCCTTGTGAGGGAGCTGGAAGCATTGCCACTGGTTGGGAAATGTTCAGAGAGTGAAAAGGATGATGCGGTTGTAGGGAGTAGATTTTAGAGACAGACTTCTGGTGTTCTACCCAGGTACCATCTCTTATTATCTCTGGCATTGGACGAATTGTTGAATCCCTCTAGACTTCTGTTTTCTTGCCTATAAAGTGGATATGATGATAATAATGCCTACATTGTTGAATTGTGGTCATAAGCTGACGGAATTAATGTTTATGAGGTGCTAAGAGGAGTTCAGGCTCATAGTAATGGTCTTGCAAGTGATTGTCTAAAATAACATTTGTTTGTTGGAGGTCTATTCATTATTAATAGCCCGCCATTTATTGATAGTATTGAGGTGAATAAAAAATATTTACCATGTTAAAAAAAAAAATTTACCATGTACTTAACCAAGTTCAAGGAACTTAGTTGAGTTTTTCTCTTAAAGTATTTATGAACCATTTTGGAGGAAAAAGAAAGAATGCATATGTGCGTGGAACTATAACAATCACAGACGGTAAGTCAGACCCAACATAGAAAAGGGTGGCTTTCTAGCACGCTGCAAGTGGTGTTGACATGGCAGGAAGAATGCTGAGATTCTCACTGAAGCCATCAACTGTCAGTGTTGGGTGGTGTCGATGTCACCCTGGTGCTTACAGGTAAGACTTCTTTCCTAAAATGCTGACTCCTTCCTCAGATCAGCCAAACCACATTTAGTCTGATTGGATCTTAGAGTATAAACTGGTGATATTTTTAAAACTTGCATATACCACAGCCATGCTTTATTAGCAAAATCACAGTAATCAATAATCACTATTTTATCTCCTGGGTACTCATCATAACACAGTTATGGACCAGGTGAGGTATACTATTCAGGTCTTCACACTTGTTATTTCATTAAAACCTAATAACAACCTTTGGAAGATGATATAACTTGCCCAAGATCACCCACAGGAAGGAAAAGGTGAATCTGTGTTCAAATAAAGCCTTGCTCCTCCACCATCATGCTGCTAAACTGAGGGCTGAGAAGTGACTTTTTATCCCTGATGAATTTTGGCTTTACTCTTTGCTGCCCAAGCTAATTACCTGCCAGGGCTGAAGTGAGTTGGCTCACTCCCCAAAGAGCTTTCAGAGTGTCACCCAGGTCATAGTCCTGTATTTAATCTCTTCTTCATGAGTTTCAAGAGACATCTGTGTGTGACAAGAGCTTGTGGTGCAGACTTCAACGGGACCCACAGCTGTAAGGTTAATTCTCCACATGGAGACTGACTTCTCCCTCAATCAGCTACAAGACACAAAGGAAGATAAAAGAATTCAGAGCCTTAGGAGTGGACAAGAGCAGACACACGCATGATGACAAGGTAACCTGTCACTGGAGAAAGAGGTCATTGTTCCTAGCATGTATGGGCAGGCATGAAGGTTAGAGTCAGCTTGCCAGGCTGCATCTCCAGATCTATGCTAGAACCTTTCTGAGCAGCTGCATGAGAACTCAGTGAGTGGTCATATCCCAGGGCAGATTATAATTGAAAGTTACATAGATCATCTGTATCTATGTGAAACAGTTTATGAGGATAGCATACTAACTAGCTTCTAGTCAGTAAGGAACTAGTCAGTCTGACCAAAATAGTTAAACTAATTATTAAGGTACTTTTGTTATTTTCTTGCCTTTGAAAGAAGATTCTAATCATGCCAAGTTTCAATAAAAGTATCTAAGTATACCCAATACACATCACAAATGTTTGAAACATAGGTTGAATATTTATACATTCAACAATATATGCTTAAATTTATGCTTGAATTTTAAATTGAACATATACTCGTGGGGGTCCTGTTATGAGACCAGACAAAGCTGCACAGACACCTCTCCCTCAGTGCTCTTCAGTGAGGTGATTTGAGGTCATCTGCTCACCTTGACACCATGCTATCAAGTCTGAAAATTGACTTTTCAATGCTGCATTTTGGAATACTCATGTGATTGTCCTGTCTACAGCTGGAAAAGTCATAATGCTCATTCTGATTTTGTACTGGTCACCTCTCTTGAAGGTGAGCTCTTCTTCACTCCTTTCTGAGATGCTGTAGGACTTAACTGTGCGAAAGATAAATGCTGAGGGTCACATATAGAGACCAGAAGGCTTGAAATTGCAGTGGGAAGAACCAGTAGATGAACAGTTTCTTTGGAGCCAAACATCAAAGTAGGCACTAGGAATCTATAATCAAGAAAGTTTCCATACAGGATGCTCAGCTCTATCTCTGTTCCTCCTACTCTTCCCACATGCATAGAAGCGTCTTTTCTTCCTGTGTATCTTTGCAATCAGTTGTTCATAGACACAGACTGAGTGCCTGCCAAATGGCAGAGAACTTCCAGACACTGTCAAAATACCATGGTGAACCAGTATTTTGGCCTTAAGCAACCTAAATTTTCGTGAAAGAGACAAACAATAGTCAAAATAAACATGCGAATAAATGCTTCACAAGACTGAGTGCAGTGGCTCACGCCTGTAACCCTAGTACTCTGGGAGGCCAAGGTAGGTGGATTGCTTGAACTCACGAGTTCAAGACCAACCTGAGCAAAAGCAAGACCCTGTCTTCACTAAAAATAGAAAAAAAACTGAGGCAAGAGGATCACTTGAGCCCAAGTTGGAGGTTGCTGTGAGCTATGATGCCACAGCACTCTACCCAGGGCAACAGCTTGAAACTTTGTCTCAAGAAAAGAAAGCTTCATAATGAGTATGCAGGGGCCTAAAGCAGGGATGAGGGAATGAAGTCAGCCAGTGGTATGCTTTAGATACAGTGGCCAGGCAAAGACTCTAAGGGAGTGAAGTTTAAGTAAGAGTGGAAGGAATAACATTTCTCCTCTCATATCCCCTTACTGTGGACTCTACCACCATCCATTTCTCTCATCTTTTCAGATTTCCCTCATACCCTTCCTTATCCCACTTTCTTTACCTCTTAACATCTTTCTATGTTAATTGAGATGTAGATAAAATGAAATTATTTATTTTTCTTCACTAATTGTACTCCTGATTATTTATCTTTTCACTTTTTTGGTGGGGGAGTATTATCTTTTATCATTTTTTTGTCTCATTCTGTTATCCACGTTAGAGTGCAGTAGTGTCATTATAGCTCACTGAAACCTCAAATTTCTTAGCTCAAGCAATCAGTCTCCTGAATAGTTGTGACTATAGGAGTATGCCACAGCACCCAGCTAATTTATCCTTTTTTTTTTTTTTTTTTTTTTCCTGAGGCAGAGACTCACTATGTCGCCCTCAGTAGAGTGGCAACATAGCTCACAGCAACCTAAAACTCCTGGGCTTAATCAACTGTCTTGCATCATCCTCCCAAGTAGCTGGGATTACAGGCACTTGCCACAATGCCTGGCTATTTTTGTTGTTGTTGTTATTGTTGTCATTGTTGTTTAGCAGGCCCTGGCTGGTTTTGAACCCACCAGCTCCGGTAAATGTGGCCAGCACCCTAACCACTGAGCTATGGGTACAAGCCTGTCTATTTTTTTTTTTTTAATAGAAATGTGGCCTCCCTATATTTCTTAGGCTGGACTTGAACTAGTGTTCGTAAATCAGTCCTCCCATCTTGCCCTCCCCGAGTGTTAGAATTGCAGGTATGAGGCACACTGTACCTGGCCTGATAGTATATTTTAAAAGCAAGAATACTGAAGTTTTTTTATTTATTCATTAAAACAAAAATGTTAAAATATTTTTACATCAAGAAAGAACTTATAAAATGCTTTCTATTTTTGTTGTTTATTCTTTCTTCATTCTTCTCTCAAAAAGTGGCTGTTTTCAGAAGATAGGTTTTTTTCCTTTCCATATAAAATAGTTCTGTATAAATTAACAAGAGTATAAACAATTCCATGAAATCAAGTTAAAAATAAAGCTATGACTTAATTTAGAATTTCTAGAGAGAAAATAACACCTTTAGTCACCCCTTGTCAATCACTCAAAGT
This sequence comes from Nycticebus coucang, assembly GCF_027406575.1. Classification (NCBI taxonomy): domain Eukaryota; kingdom Metazoa; phylum Chordata; class Mammalia; order Primates; family Lorisidae; genus Nycticebus; species Nycticebus coucang. The sequence continues at coordinate 19,397,476 of NC_069799.1, read as the reverse complement.
CCTTGAGTCTAAACTCAACATTTCCAAAATAGTGTTCCACCAAAGCTAACAGACCAGGGAGCATTAGGAAGAGTAATGGGGAAAATAAGCTCTAGGAAGAGTAATAGGGAAAACAAGCTCAGTGTCAACTAAAGAAGATACTGGATAACAACTGAAGATGTTTTGTAACTTCAGGATTTTCTGGAGTCTTTATTATGCATTACAAGCCTCCATATGTGAGTTAGAGTAAGCAATGATTCTTAAACCTATTTTGCAAAACCCGTAGAGAATGCCCTTTGGGATATCTGTGTATCTTAACTCCTTCAGTTATGCCCTTCCTATGTCAGCAAACAAAGGTTGACAACTGATGCTCTAATTCTGTATCTTTAAGATGGCTAAAGACTGGATGACTATAATTTTGTATATAGTTGAAAATCATGTTAATAAAATATCTGGAATATTGAATGAATAATTCTGTTTTCATGTTTTTTTTCCCCATACCAGGGTGTAAAATTATGCAGTGAGCTAAAATGGTGATGAGCCATAGTTTCAAAAAGACACAGTAATAGTAGATGAGAAATTCTTATTAAGGTTATTCTAATCCATTTCTTTTGCATTCTACACCATAACAGTTCTCTTAATCACAGTTTCTCTTAATTTTTGCTTGCCTCAGCCTCATCATTAGGAGATGGCACAAATGCCTATAAAAGAGGAACAAAGGCAAAGTTTTAGATGAGATGGTACAGAATGTTACAGAAAGGTTCATTCAAAATGTGGTATTTACTGTGTGGGAGAAGGTGACATTGCAGAAAAAGAGAAAAGAAAGCAAAAGCAGCTTTTGCAGGAATTATTCATTGGGACTTGATGTGCACGTTCTCAAAAACTAAGAAAATTTCCAAAGTCTGGTCTACTTCCTCTCAGTCTACATTGGCTACTTTATCATGTGGGATGTCAGAGCCAGTTAAAGCTGACTTCAAAGCACTCTTGACCAGTCACAACGGTTAGAGCCATATACTGTCCCATGTGGGGCTGGTCATGCCACCTGCCCCATCACTTGTGAGTTCCTGTGTGTAAGTCTAGATGTAGGTGGTGACTGTAGAAGTGAAAGGCAGGCAGAGATTCAAGATGGCATCAGTGATTATGAATCAGTACCCATGTCTACGTTCAATTATGTCTTGTTACACACTCCAAAAGTGTATGGGGGTGTTACTATTGGCTAAAAACTCACTTTTAATCCTTATGAAGTGGTAGCAACATGGTGTCAAGCAGTATAGTAATGTGATGGCCAAAATTAATAATTTTCAATTCCTTCCAGATGGATTGTTAAATAATAGTGTAAAAAATAATGAATAACATGCAAGGACTCTTTTCTGCCTTCAAGTATATTCTGATATCTTTGGATTCAAATCTAAGTCAATACAACTTTTATTTGGGAAGAGTGATTTCATCCTGTGCTTCCCCTCTGTGATCTTCTAGTCAAACCAGCAGACCAAGACATGGGGCAAAATAACAGATCCTCCACCACAGATTTCATTCTCCTGGGCCTGTTCTCTGACTCCCAGCATCCTGGCCTCTTCATAACCCTTGTTCTCCTGATTCTTGGGGTGGCCATCACAGGCAATTGTGTCCTGACCCTGCTGATCTGGAGCAATGCCCGCCTTCACACCCCCATGTACTTCCTGCTCAGCCAGCTCTCCCTCATGGACCTGATGCTCATCTCCACCACCGTCCCCAAGATGGCCACTGACTTCTTCTCAGGACACAGAAGCATCTCTCGCATTGGCTGTGGAGTCCAAATCTTTCTGTACTTGATGCTAGGAGTGGCTGAGTGTGTTCTGCTGACTCTTATGGCCTTTGACCGCTACTTGGCCATCTGTAGCCCCCTGAGATACCCAGTTCTTATGACACCCAAAGTCTGTGTGCAAATGGCCACTGGGTCATGGACTGGGGGTGTGCTTGTCTCCCTAGTGCACACAGTATATGCCATGCACTTCTCCACTTGTGGTTCTAGGAAAATGCACCATTTCTATTGTGAGGTCATGGCCCTTCTGAAGCTCTCTTGTGAGAACACCTCTACCTATGAGAAGATAGTGTTGGCATCAGGCATTGTTTTCCTTCTCCTCCCTTTTGGACTCATCCTGACCTCCTACACCTTAATCTTACTCACTGTGATCCACATGAACTCCTCCAAGGGCAGGAACAAAGCTCTGGCCACCTGTTCTTCCCATCTGGGTGTGGTCAGCCTCTACTTTGGTCCAGCCATGATTATCTATATGACTCCAGGTTCCTCTTTGCCCCCAGAGGTGGACCAGCATCTCTTTGTGTTTGATGCCATAATCACCCCCATGATGAACCCCCTCATTTACAGTTTGAGGAATAAGGAAGTGTTGGGGGCTCTGAGGAAGGTTTTGGGGAGAAGGCTGTTGTTTAAGCAGGAAAGATGACTCAGTTTTATTGAGAGTAATAGCAAGAGCTTTCTACAGGCGAGGGTAGCTGTGAAATTGACTCCTTTGGTCTTCACAGTGATTGATTATGGAGGGCACTGTTATCATCTCCATTTGCAGACAGAGAAACTGAGCATACAGACAGTAAGTGGGAGATCCAGCCAAAACCCTGTATTTCTAGTTACTGCTGAAGATCAGGATTCTTTATTCCTTTTCAGGAAACTGACCAGGCAAGTATAAAACATGTGACTTACTCCTTTAGCTTTCACTTATGACTAGCAGATAATTCTTTTTTTTTTTTTTTTTTGTAGAGGCAGAGTCTCACTTTGTGGCCCTCGGTAGAGTGCCGTGGCATCACACAGCTCACAGCAACCTCCAACTCCTGGGCCCAAGCGATTCTCTTGCCTCAGCCTCCCAAGTAGCTGGGACCACAGGCGCCCGCCACAACGCCCGGCTATTTTTTGGTTGCAGTTTGGCCGGGGCTGGGCTTGAACCCGCCACCCTCGGTATATGGGGCCGGCGCCTTACCTACTGAGCCACAGGTGCCGCCCGATAATTCTTTTTTTTTAATAAATTCTTTTAAAACATTCTTAAGGGACAACATTGTATTTATTTATGGTGTACATCATTATGTTTTGATTTATGCTTATGTTGCAGAATGGATAAATCAAACTATTATCATATGAATAACCTTATGTAACTGTCATAGTTTGTGGTTGAGGTACTTAAAATCTACTCTATTACCAATTTTCAAGCACACAATATAGTTTTCTTAACTATTATCATCAGAGTACACAATAGATCTCTTGAACTTATTCCTTCTGGCTAACTGAAAGTCTGTTTCCTTTAGCTGAAACTCCTCCAGCTGTCCCTTCCCATCCTATTCTACTCTTTGCTTCTCTAAGTCTGACTTTAACAAGACACCACTCATACATGAGATCATGCAGTGTGTGTGTTTCTCTGCCTAACTTATCTCACTTAAGATAATGCTATCCAGGGTCATCCATGTTTTGAAAATGACAGAATTTATCTCATTTATAAGGCTGAGTAGAATTCCCATATATATATATATATATATATATATATATATTTATATATTTACCACATGTTCTTTTTCCATTTATCCAATGATGGAAACAGGTTGATTACATATGTTGTATATTGTCAACAGTGCTGCAGTGAACCCAGGAGTACAGACATCTCTTCAAAATACTAATTTCAGTTTATGTGATTATATCCCAAGAAGTGGGACTGCTGGATTACATTATAGTCCCATTTTTACAATTTTTGGAAAACTCCATATTGTTTTCCATAAAGGCTGTACTAATTTGCATTTCAATCAATTATATATAAGAACTCCCTTTTCTCCACTCTCACCAACATTTACCTTTCATTTTTTCACAAATGCTATTCTAAAAGTTGTGCTATGATATCTCACTGTCATTTTCGTTTGTATTTTACTGAGAATTAGTAATGTTGAGGGTTTTTTCATACATGTACACCTGTTGGCCATCATCTGTCTGCCTTCTTTTGACTAGCAGGCAAATCCTTACACTCATTCTAATGTTAACTGTCTTGGTCAGGTTATTTATGAGTGATTTGTATTTATGGAAAAGGCCATTATAAAATCTTTCTTCAGTGACCTTGATCAATAGACTTCATTTGGAAGCCTTGCTAAAAAAATCTACAGTCCTTTCACTCTGGACTGACTGAACCAAAACTTTCTTGGACAATCTCAAAGAATAACCAAGGGTTCTGTCTTTGTAACAAGCACCACAGAAAAACTTATGGTCAGAAGTGTTTGTGAAACTTTGCTCTATGGTCCTTCACCCTCTTCTCCCTTCCCTTTGCCCTGAATTTCATCCTGACTGGAGTATCCCAACACTTCCCAAGAGGCTTCACAAATATTCTTGGTCTCTTCCAGCTGGGGATGGCCCTCAGCCCCCTTTAACTACCCACTAAAATGCAGGGTACTTCCTAAACCTATATCTGGATGTATCAGTTCTTCCTTCACTATGTCTTCAGAACTCACCTCAGTCTCTAGAAAATTCTCTGTTCTGTGTTGGCATGCCCATAAGTCTTTACCAGGAGAAGACCAGATCCCAAGGACAGCCTTGTCTGAGTGGTTTCTGCCTTCCCCACAGCTCTTTGCATTCATATGTGGCCAGTAGAGATATGTTTATTTGCATTCATATGTGGCCAGTAGACATACATAGAGATGACCTGGTGAATTTCTTACAGGGTCTTGAGCCCTGATGTGTGTCCTCACATGGTCTCACAGAACCCCCTTGGCATGGGAGACTGCCTACCTGGCCTAGGAATTCACTAGAAATCTTTGACTCCTTAGATGTGGGAGCCTGTGAAAGCAGAGTGGGAACAATATCACTAACATCCAGCAGATGCATTCACACATTTGCCATTTTGGTTGTTCTTCATCTGTTTTCGGGACTTTCTTTCTGTACTCTGATGCATCAAAATGCACCACCTGTTCACTACTAACTGTGCATATAATTTTGACTATTTAAATAATTTTGACAGAGTTAAGATTATAATGAAATTAAGTACTAGATAATCTATTACTGTTTTTACTTTAGTATAGAAACACAAATTAAGAACATACTATTTGGGTCACAAAGTGTCAAGTTATTCAAGGGTTACAGCAGAGTCAAGTGACAGCAATGAACACATAGAAAAATAACTCTCAAGAACAAGACTTCACAACCAAATCTGAGGACTTCAAGGTGAAAATATTCCAATTGTGAAACTTCCTGTGTTGTGATCAGAGATTAACCTGTGTCCAAATCAGCAGAAGCATTCTAGTACGTGGATCAGGTCATTAACAAACCTTCTCACAGACATGTGAGCATCCAAATTCAGGTCTGGTCCCTGTTTTTGTCCACCTTGCCCACATTGTGAGATTCATTTCCAGTCACTGACCATGGAACTCTTGTCATCTCTGAAGGACCACAGTGTATGTGCTCTGTGTGCCTTGGGACAGCACCTTTTGGGGACTATTTGGCTGTCTGGAATTGGTCTTGTTAGTGAACTTTGAGACTTTTGAAGTAATCTATTTCTGAGGACATAGACTCTGCGTTCTTAGTTGCACCATCACTCCTGCAATTGATCAACTGCTTTACAACGTAGTGGGAGGCCACCAGTGGTCATGCACTGGTAGGAAGAGAAGGGACTCTTCAGCCAAAAAGACCCTGAAACTCAGCTGCACCATGCTGGGGACACCACATGGACACCTCACTGTACAGCAAGGATGCTGGGACTTCCCTACTGGGACTGCTGTGATGATTCACTGAGTAAGAGTATTTAAGGGTCAATTCCTGAAACTGATGTTAAATAAAATTCTACTTCTAATAAATAAGAAAGTACTTTTCTCAATGCATACATGTAACTAATATACATTATATCAAACAGGCTGCAGCTAATAATCTCTATATCTCTCTATTACCTATCTATCTATCTATCTATCTATCTATCTATCTATCACCTATCTAATCAGCCCATTTTCTGCCCCCACTTCCATGCTTTCATGATCCCTGTACTTTTGTAAAGCACATGGTTAGGAGTTCAGCCCAGAATGTCTAACTTTGACCTCTGTGCCTCACCCTAGTTATGCATTCAATGAATCCAGCTATAGAACCTCCCTAGTAAGATTATTGTGGGAGGTATCTATGTTTATACAAGAGAAGTTTAAAAGTGTGCTTGCACACTGTCACCATTTGGTAAATGCTGCTGTTGTCATCACTATTTGTTCTCCCTTCTCAAAGTGAGTTCTTGGTATTCAGTGACTCAGGACTTCCTCAGTCTTGAGGAGTTCACAGCAGAAGTGGGGCATACAGAAAAGCTCCATGGAACCTGCAAGCTGGGACAAAGGGAAGCCCAGATCAGTACCTCTGGGGTTCCTACAAGACAGGAGGCTTGCATTGAATCTTAGAAGCCAGATGATATCAAACAAAGAGTGAAGAAGAAATCAATGTTCACAGGCAAAAGGGCAGGTGAAAGGTTTGCCATAGCATGACATGGCTGGGACAGTGAGAGCGGCATCCTGACTGCAGCTGGAGGTTGTAGAATATCTGGGGTCATATTCCACCTCCACAGTCCCCAGCCCCAAGTCCAGACATCCTTCCTCTCTAGCACCTCTTTCTTGTGTTCATTTCACTCCCAGTAAGAAAGACCCAGCTAGAGCAATGGGAACACAGAGGCGAATGACCTGGTTCAGGCATCCTCTGTGGTGAGTGAGGTGGAGACATATGGAGGTTGTTTCCCTGGTGTTGAAGGGTGCCAGTAGAGCTGTGTTTGGAACAGCAGACACACAGCAAAGACCAGTGTGTGGCCTGACTTTGGAGTGTGGGCGAGGCTTCCTAGAGCAGTAGTTCTCAACCTTCCTAATGCCCACATTGTTAAAAATTGAACAAAGAGGTCACGACCCACAGATTGAGAACTGCTGTCCTAAAGGAACTGCCCCCTCCCTGGGTCTGGAAGGACTGTTAATGTTGGCCTGAGGACAAGGAAGAGAAGCCAGGGGAGCCTGTTAAGCCAGGCTCTGACACTAGGAGGCTGGTGTGAATAAAAGTCAGGGACACTGGGCTATGATGAGCTGCTGGGGGTACTAGGCCTCGGAACGACCCCTGCCTGCTCAGTCCTGTCCAGACCAGAGAAGAAACATGTTCACAAGGGTCTGTGTGTTTATGGAAAGCATTGAGTCTAGTTTATAATCTTTTTGTCTGATTAAGTTTAGCCTGGTCTATAACACTCAGATTAATTGATGTCTGGGGACTTTTTTGAATCAGGACACTCCTGAGAGATCCAGCATCTCTAACGTTGGCATTGTCCTCTATTTAATCCCTATTCTACTTGGAATTTAGACCATAGAATAGTCAAGGCTAAAACATGTTCACTTTTAGCATACCCTAGCAAGCATTTGGGGTGCCTTTCTACATTGGCTTGCTGTCCAAAGGGAAGTAGCAACAAGTGCAGGAAAAGGTGAGTCCCTCTGCCTTTACAAAGGGAAACCCCAGGAAGGCTGGGGAGGAGCTGCACGTTTGGTTCACCAGACAAATGATGGTCTGGATCCTGTACCAGCACTATCATCTCATATTGGCCAGATCTGTACCTGATTAAGGGTTAGTGGATAAGTTAACTGAGGTAGTAGCTTTTCAGGATGGGGTGAACACCCCCGGAGGTACTGCCAGCTTCTTTATTCTGCTGAGATCAAGCTCTGAGCATGTCTATACATTATTTAAAAAGCTTTCTGTGCCCTTTTGCTCTCTAAAAGGTCTCAGAGCCTTCAGCACTCCGGCCACATTCTGCTCTTGCTCCACTGCGTTCTCTGAGTGGGTGGCTGTGCCCTGACACACTGCATCCTGCATTCCTCAAATGCCATTTGGGCCAAGCTCCAGGTTAAACCTGAACAGCTGTGACTATCAGATGCCTCAGAGCGACATTTGGGACAGGAGCTCTTTAGAAGGGGTGGAATGAAGATGCCAAGACAGTGCTTCCAGGCCTTTCTTTTATTTTTCTTCTTTTTAAAATCTTAGATGTTCAAGAAAAACTTTAGAAAGGAAAACCTAAAATAGCCAATTCCTTAGGGGTCTAAGGATTCATTGAGATAGAGATCCATAGTCTCTTCTTTAATCCTGAGAGTAAATGAAGTCTGAAGAAAGGGAATTGGAATGTTAAGTGTCATGGACCAGTGTCATGACATATAATAAAAAAATTTTTTTTTTGAGATAGAATCTCATTTTGTTGCCTTCAGTAGAGTGCTGTAGCATCATAGCTCACAGCAACATCAAACTCTTGGGCTCACAGAGAATGAGAGCCTCCAAGTAGCTGGGACTACAGGTATCTGCCACAATGCCTTCCTATTTTTAGACACAGGTTCTCTCTCTTGCTCAGGCTGGTCTGGAACTCCTGAGCTCAAGTGATCCACTTACTTCAGTCTCCCAGCATGCTGGGATTATAGGCATGAGCCACTGCTCTCAGCCGTATAATAAAACTTGCTGAGTACCCTATAAAAATATGAAAAAAAAAGGGGGTATCTTGATGTACTTCTTATGTACTGATAAAGAATACTGGCAGTATTAATTATTGATAATTGTATTTATCATATGCTTACCAATTGCCAGGCATTGTGCTAAGTGCTTCATATGTATTTATTAATTCAGTCTCTGAAATACACCTCCAAGTCAGGCATTAGGAGAGTGGCTAAGAGCATGAGCTGTGGAAACTGCATGGGTTCAGGTCCTGCCTCTGGAGTTAGGGGCTCTGCACTGTTAGGTGAGTGATTTGAACTGTCTGTCTATACTTTTTGTTCCTACATGGAATTGTTTATGACAGACAAATGAGTACTTAAGTGTCAAACGTTCAGAACCATACCAGCATGTGATGAGTCTAGTTTGTTAACATTGTTTTGTTATTTATCCTTCATAGAAGAGGAAACCCTGCAAAGCCCTGTAACTTTATAAAAATATTACTGGATAGTGAACAAAAAAACCCAAGGATAGCATGTACCTCTATCTTCACTTCTTGGCATCAGCCACCAGGCCATGGAGCTTGCTCTTCCCTCACCCCATGTAGCTATATAAACTATGGGGCTTTGGGCCCCCTTTTGGTTGCTGTTTAAGAGAGACCCTCCCTGGTCATATCATCTGGAACAGGTGCTTATTTGAGTAGACAATCTCAGCTCTGTCCTTCACAGTGTTCATCACAACTGTAAAATTTATTTGCCTGATATGGTCTCTTCTGGGGACTCTATCGTAGAACATAATCAGCTCAGTAAATATTACACCTAACCAACATTTCAAGTCAGAGGAATGAGAAGGGCTTGAGATTGCTAGTGTATTGACTTAGATTATAAAGAAGTATTGGAATACAAGCCTACTATTTCTTCAATGATTTATCTTTTCCAAGTGGCATTTGGATTGTGTAATTACTGCAAGGAGATTGTCAAGTGACACATTGATTAGGGTTTAGTAGGATCAGGAAGTAAGCCAGGCTTCAGAGAATCCAAAAATGACAGGGACCCAGGAAAGCACGCCTTCAGGGGCTATACAAGTACTGAGGGAGGGAGGATGTTTCATATATGAAAGGATTTATCCATTCCATAATGTATATACACTTTAAAACATCACTTTGGTCATGATACATATGTAAAGTTTTGTCTTTCAATTTAAAAATTAATACATAAAAATTAAAAATAACATCAGCAAAGACTAATCCAATATAATTAAAATTTAGTCAGTCTAATAAATTTAGTTTAAAAAAATGTACCTTTTTTCTATTTTTTTGTTAGAGACAGAGTCTCACTTTATCACCCTCGGTAGAGTGCCGTGGTGTCACAGCTCACAGCAACCTCCAACTCCTGGGCTTACGTGATTTTCTTGCCTCAGCCTTCTGAGTATCTGGGACTACAGGTGCCCACCACAACACCCAGCTATTTTTTTTGTTGCAGTTTGGCTGGGCCCAGGTTCGAACCCACTAGCCTCAGTATATGGAGCTGGTGCCCTACCTACTGAGTCACAGCATAGCCCATCTACCTTTTTTCTAAAGAATCTATAAATTTAAATTTCTATTTTGCCAAGTCTCTTAGGATTTGGTGAATTAAGGCAAAATTACACTCTGACATCTGTTGGTTACTGAGCCATCTTTTCAAACCATACTCTTGCATGAAATCTGATGTGGCTACTTAGTCTCATAATCTGGGCTTTACTACATCTGCCTGCCTGGAAATGAAAATAGGATTAGTGACATGTCCTTGGGTTTTGTTGTTCATACAATCTCAGCAAATATCTGGCTGCCTTGAGCACTGTCTGCAAACAGTTTTTGCTTAAGATGATAAATAGGGTCGATATATATGAGCCATGATCCAAAACACCCCTATTGCTATATCTGAATTGTTAATTCAATTCTATAAAATTTGCAACATATAGTTGTCAATCAAGTGACTGAACATATAAATAAATTAATGAACACAAAGCATTTCTTGGATATTATTTAAAGATACATAATAATCAATTAGAGAATAGGGAGAAATAAGAGGAAGGGTGTTTATAGAGCCTTCAAATACTATTAAATAATAATAATATTTATCTTATTCATCCCATCTGGTCTCATCCTGGCCTTCTATTCCCTCATCTTCCTGGTCATCTTCCACATGAACTCTGCTAAAGGGAGGAATAAGGCCCTGGCCACCTACTCCTCCGACCTGAGTGTAGTGAGTCTCTACTTTGGCCCAGCCATGGTCATCTACATGGCTCCAGGCTCTATAAACACCCTTACTCTTATTTTTCTCTGTTCTCTAATTGATTATTATGTATCTCTAATAATATCCAAGGCTCTATAAACACACTTCCTCTTATTTCTCCCAGTTTATTTTCAAATTCTCTTCAGATTAAGATGAGCTAAGCAAAACCTACAGATGGGGAAGAGGAATGAGACAGACATCATTGGTTTTATTCTCTTGGGCTTCTTCTCTAACTCTAAGTATGCTGAATTTCTCATCGTCATCATCCTCTTGACTTACATCATTGCTGTTGCTATAAATACCACCTTGATCCTTCTCATCTGGTTGGATTCCTGCCTCCATACCCCCATGTATGTTCTGCTCAGCCAACTTTCCATCATGGACTTAACCTTAACTTCTTGTACCATCACCAAGATGGCCACAGACTTCTTCTCAGGGAAGAGACATATCTCAGGCATGGGTTGTGGGACCCAGATATTTTTCTATTTAACAGTAGGAATAGCAGAGTACATCCTCCTGACTTTCATGGCCTATGATCGTTACATGGCTATCTGCTACCCACTGAGATACACAGTGCTCATGAGCACCAAGGTCTGCTTGGTAATGGTCACACTATCCTGGGTGGGGAGTTCTCTTATCTCCTTACCTCATACTATCTACATAATGCATTTCCACTCCTGTGGCTCCAGAGAGATTCACCACTTCTTCTGTGAAGCAATGGCTTTCCTGAAGCTCTCCTGTGAAGATATATCCATTTATGAAAAGGTGGTTTTGGTTACAGGCATGATATTGATCCTCATCCCATTTGGTCTCATCCTGGCCTCCTATTTCCTCATCTTCCTGGTCATCTTCCGCATGAACTCTGCTAAAGGGAGGAACAAGGCCCTGGCCACCTGCTCCTCCCACCTGAGTGTGGTGAGTCTCTACTTTGGCCCAGCCATGGTCATTTACATGACCCCAGGTTCCTCTCTTTCCCCAGAGCTAGACAAACATCCCTTTGTATTTGAGACCCATAATTACTCCCCTGCTGAACCCTCTTATCTATAGCCTCTGAAACAAGGAAGTCATGGGGGCTCTAAAGGGGTCTGTGTCACCGGGTATCCAAGCAACCCGGCCACAGCACCTGGCCACAGCAGAAAATTCCCACTGGCAAGTTTCCAAGTTTTGCTCGCATGATTTATGAGAAGAGGCCTAGCGTTTGCAGGAAAATAGAAACATAAGTCTGTTAGTATGGGAAATGGCACTTGGCCTACAAAATAGATGCTGTGGTGTCAGCCTTCCACAGGTCCCCCTTTTTTATAATATTTTTAAATGTACATTTTACTTTTAAAGTTTTGCCAGCTCTCAAATGAGAGGGCGGGGTGACTGTGTCTGTCTTAGGTTGGGACCACCTTACCATCTCAGTTGATCCTCTTTACCTGTCATGGGATACACGGTAGCTATCTGACTGGGCTCCTGTCTTAGTTTGGTAGGATAAGCAAAGTCTGAGATGAGGGTCCTCATTACCCGTCCTTGACTAGCCAGTCCCTTAAGTAGTTATGGTTATGCGTTCATCTTCCATAGCAAGTCTGTGATAATGAACCTGGAGGGGCTGCATTTTAATAGCATCAATTTGTTGTTTTATAAAGGCCATGACTTTGTTAAAAAGAAAAGGTCCTAGCGACAGTAATATTAGTAAGCCAAGGAGGGGCCCTAAAAATGGAAGGAGATAAGGCAGAAAGCCGTTTAGTCCTCTCCAAAACGGGTTGTCCATAATTTTTTTTCTTCTTTCCTCTAGATTATCTTGTAATTTCTTTATTTTGTCTTGAACAATTCCTGACTTATTTGCATAAAAGCAGCATTTTTCCTGTAAGGCTAAGCAGATGCCTCCTTGGTTAGCCGTTAGAAGATCTAAACCTCTTCTATTCTGTAGCACTACTTCAGCTAAGGAATCTAATTGATCTTGAAGATCTCTAACTGTGCCTGATAGGGCTTGTATATCTTCTGCCATAAGTTGAGCTAGTTCAGTATATTTATGTACAGCAATAAAACCCACTGGCGGTACCAGTGGCCATGCCAGCAGTGATTCCCAGAGTGGCCAAGAGAGGGAGAAATTGGACAGCCCTTCTAGAACGGCCAGATATATAATCAAAGGATGGTATAGGTAAAGATTCATTTCCATTGACTATATCTATATCGGGTAGCAAAAGGGCGATAGTACATAATCCTGTCCAATTAATGGGCAGAATGGTATATGCCAAGTTATTGCCACAAACAAATACCGTATCACTGGGAGCACACGGGGAATAAGTAATATTGATGATGTCAGTGCAATTGGTCAAAGAGAGTATGCAAATATCAATAGCATAACTGTCGTGTCTATTAGGGGAGACAATACAGGGTGCTTCAGAAAAGACAGGTTGTACTGGTAAAGGCATGATGGGCATGCAGTTATTAGATGATAATTCAATGGAATTAACATTGATAGCAATAGGCATAGATAGTCCTAAATGAAGGCATAACCAGCAATTTTGAGCCAAAGAAGGGTTGGATTGATTAAGTAATCTATGTGTGATGTCTAGCATTTTCAGGGTTTGGGGGTCTAGATTCACATCCCTATTTTTGGGTAAAGCTATTGGATGGTAGTTAAATTTAGGAGACATGTGGTTTACAATGTTTTCCAGTTTCTTTTGGACTATATTCTGTCTCACCTGATCTTGGGGTCCACCTCCATCAGAGATGTGCACAGGTGGAGTCTTATTCCAGCAAACTGTTTTTCCTACTGTATCGGGACAGCCAGATTGGGCATATTTATTTGAAGTCCCCTGGACCTGAGGTACTGTGTCCCACTCACCTCCAAATGTCCCCGAAAAATGTCTGGTCAAGATTGCTGTAAAATAGGTATTATTATCTGTACCAGTGCATAGTTGAAACTGCTCATAACAGGTATTATGTACAGATGGATGGAATTCTATACAAGGGCATGGTCCAGGCTTGTTATTAAAGGTGGGGATAATTTTAGCCTTTTTGCTACAGACCCATGCCTGTGCTCCACGAACACCTTGTCTCATTACTAAGTATGCTGTTTTATCACCACAATCTACATTTAGGAGAGGGGTTGTTTTACTGTTCCAGGTGCCACCACGGCACTCGCAAGGAGTACGAGTTAATTTTTGTAAGAGTGCCCGAGCCTCATGGGGATTACCGAAACCACCTTCATTTTTTCATATCAGGAGAGAGATTCCCAGCAGTAGCCACCTGGATTTAGAGATGATGATGTTATCTACTTGTTTGACCAGTCGTTCAGGTAACCATTGTGCTGCTTCCATCTTCTGTGAATATATGCATACAGCACCTCTACCCCAAGTTAAAACCGGATCAGGGCCATGCCATTTATTATCTACTGGATCTTTCCATAGGGCAGTGGCAAAATCCCATTTAGTATCTGGGTGCCAGAAGCGGTCTGCTGCAGACCAGCCATCTTGGTCCAGTGTGAAAAAATTTAAAATGAGTAATGAATGGGATAAGAGATTTCTTGGGGACCCCTTAACAGGGTACCATTCCCCCTTCTTTATTTTTTCTAGAGTGTTTTTAAGAGATAAGTGGGCACGTTCTACTATGCCCTGCCCTTGTGGGTTAAATGGTATACCAGTGATGTGTTTGATACGGAGGTGTTTACAGAAGGCGTTAAATGCATATCCTGTGTATCCTGGACCATTATCGGTTTTAATTTGTTTAGGAGTGCCTAGTACAGCCATGGTGGCTAGTACATGGGCAATGACATGTTTGCCAGCCTCCCCTGACTGGCCAGTGGCATAAATAAATCCACTGAAGGTATCTATGGTTACATGAACATACTTGAGTTTTCCAAATTCAGGTAGGTGAGTAACATCCATTTGCCAAATGGCATTGGGTATGAGACCTCGAGGATTTACTCCTAGATGGGGAGTAGGGAGTAGAATTACACAAGAAGGGCCTTGCTTTACAATGTGGCGGGCTTGTTCCTGGGTAATTTGAAACATGAGTCTAAGGGTGTGAGTGTTTAGATGATGTAATTGGTGAGCAGCGGAGGCTAATGCAATCCGATCAGGCTCTGTGGTGGTTCGGGCAGTACAGACTAAGTTAGTGGCTTTGTCCGCTCTGCGGTTACCATCAGTTAGGGGGCCAGGTAAATTGGAATGAGCCCTAAGGTGTCCAGTGAAAAAGGGGAGGGTCCTTTGGTGTATAAGATTTTGGAGTTGCAAGAAAAAGGTAGCAGTTTCTGATACATGTTTGATTTGTGCTGCTGTCTCTAATAAGGGAACTGAATGAGCTAAATAAGCACTATCAGTATAAATATTCAAAGCTCGATTGGGAAATGCCGAGAAAACTGCGATAACTGCTTGAAGTTCTACAATTTGTGCAGAATTTGATTTTACCTGAAATTGTACACTCTCTGTATTAAAGATGTAAGCTGCATGACCAGAAGAGGAGCCATCTGTGAAAACTAATAAGGCATTGGGCAATGGGGAATTGGAGGTTCTTGTGGGAAATACAAAGACACGTGTACTAATAAATTGTAATAATTTATTGGGTGGATAATGATTGTCAAGTTTACCTGAATAAGAAGCACAAGCAATAGGCCAATGTTCTGTAGTTTGAAATAACCAATTAATTTGTGCCTAAGAATAAGGCTGTATAATGATATCTGGTTCTTTACCAAAGTATTTTTTACTATTTTCCCTTCCTATAATGATGATATCTGCGACAGCCTGATAATAGGGATAAATAACTTTCATGGGAGAAGTAGGTAAGTGGATCCACATTATGGGGGCAGTTTGCCAAAATACTGCTGTGGGTGTAAGAGAAGTTTTACAAATGATGTAGCTTAGGGGCTGAGTTTAATCTATGGTTGTAACAAATTGTGAATGAATAGCTTGTTGTACTAATACTAAAGCCCGACGGCCTTCTTCTGTTAATGTTCTAGGAGAATTGGGGTTGCTATCGCCTTGTAAAATAGCAAATAAAGGTTTTAAATCCCCTGTAGTTAGTTTTAAGTGAGGTCTAAGCCAGTTTATATCCCCTAAGAGCTTTTGAAAATCATTTAGTGTTTTTAATTTGTCCAATCTGAGGGCAGCTTGAGTATTAGTAATTCTGGGTCCAGTTAGGTGGAAACCAAGGTAAAGGTAGGGATCTTTTAGCTGAACTTTTTCCGGGGCTATTTGAAGTCCCTGGTTTGTGAGGGAGGATGATAAATCACTGTAACATAGTAAAACCTGCTGAGCGTCTGTCCAGCAATAAGAATATCATCCATATAATGAATGATGTACATGGAGTTCCAGCCAAGCCTAGTTTCCTGAATAGCTGCGGCAACAAATTTTTGGCATAAGGTGGGGCTCTTGGTCATGCCCTGTGGTAAAACTTTCCATTGGAATCTTTTCATAGGTTCCTTGAAGTTAATAGAGGGGAGACTGAATGCAAATCTTTTTTGATCTAATGGATGGAGTGGTATAGTGAAAAAACAGTCTTTAAGATCAACAATAATTTTATAGTAACCAAGAGGGATGGCCACAGGAGTGGGTAATCCTGGTTGCAATGCCCCCATGAGGACCATAGTGGAGTTTACAGCTCTCAAATCTTGTAATAGTCTCCATCGCCCTGATTTCTTTATTATGACAAAGATTGGAGTGTTCCATGGGGAGTTGCTTTCCTCTATATGTCCAGCTTTTAGTTGTTCCTGCACTAACTGCTGAGAGGCTTCTATTTTTTCTTTTGAGAGGGGCCATTGATCAACCCATACAGGCTCGTCACTTTTCCAAGTGATCCTATCTGCATGGCGTGCAGGAATGTCAATAGCCCTTAAGATAAATTTCCTAGCCCTTTTTTGTCTGTTTTTCCAGTAATTTGTAAAGGGTTGGGAATGCCTGATTTCTCTTTTCCTAATCCTTTTCCTGGTCAAAAACCCTGGGCAAGCATTTGCGCTGTCACTACATCATTAGGGCTACACATTATGAGTCCCATTTGGAACAAGAGATCTCGTCCCCAAAGGTTGATGGGGATACCAGGTATAACAAAAGGCTGTATGGTTCCCTGATTGCCATCTTTATCTTTCCAAGTAAGTATTTTGGTGCTTTTCTCAGGGTTTTGGCTTTGACCAATTCCTGTTTAATGAGTTAAGTTTGGGGAAAGGGGCCACTGGCTGGGCCATAGTTCTTTGTTAATTATAGTGACATCAGCTCCAGTGTCCACAAGACCATGAAATTCCTTGCCATCTAGGCTTAGAGTAAGCATTGGTTTCTGGGGTGAGATAGGCTGAGCCCAGTAAACATCAGAGGAGCCAAAGCCTCCTGCACCTCAGTGCTTTATTTTAATCTTATTATTAGTTGACAAGAAGGGTAATAGTAATACCTGGGCTATTCTTTGGCCATGGGGTACGGTGGAGATATTTTGGGGAAAAGCAGCCATTAATTTAATTTCTCCCTCATAATCATTATCAATTACACCTGGGAAAATTTGGAGTCCTTGGACGTCACTACTACTGCATCCAATAATTAGCCCAAAGGTGTTTGGGGGCAGAGGACCAAACATACCTGTGGGTAAAATTTGCACTCCCATTTCAGGGGTTAATACTGTGTGGGAGGTGGAACAGAGGTCCAATCCTATGCTTCCTGGGGTGGCTCTGCAGAGGTCTGAAACAGATTGCTGTTGGCTGGAACAAAGCTGACTGCCCCATAAAATTGTTTGGGTTTCAGGGCCTGGGGCTGGCCCCTCTCCCCGTTTCCCTGCTGAGAGGGGAGGGGATTTCCTGGATTGTCTGTTTTAGATCTGCACTCATTAGCCCAGTGACGGCCCTTGCGGCATTTAGGGCATAAGCCAGGGGGTGGTTTTTTAGGAGTTGGAGATTTTTCCTTTTTGCAGTCTTTAGCAAAGTGCCCTGGTTCCCCACAATTAAAACATCGGCCCTTAGTTTTCTGAGCTGAAAAATCCTTGATAGTATAGCCCTGTAAGGCGGCAGTCATTGCTAGACCTTGCTGATATGCGATGCCAATGTCAGAGCAAAGGTGAATATATCGAGACAAATCTGTCTTCTTTTTGTATGGTCGAATAGCTGCCTGGCATGCCGCATTGGCATTTTTATAAGCCAATTGTTTAACAAAGTCCATTCCAGCTTCTGCGCTACCAAAAATCCTGCCTGCAGCTGTCAAAAGTCTGTGGACAAACTCTGAAAATGGCTCATCAGGACCCTGCTTCACTGCGGTGAGGGAAGAGCTAAAATCCCCTTTCACTGAGAGTTTTCTCCAAGCCCTGGTTCCCAAGGCTTGGATTTGTGCATACAGACCTGGATCATATTGCATTTGAGCGTCTGTACTAGCAAAATGCCCCTCGCCAAGAAGCATATTATAAGTCCAGCCATTTCCCGCCTGAGCATTTCTTTTGGCAGTGTCTTTGCAAAATTCAGCATATTCAGATTTCCATAATAAGTAATCTCCCCCAGATAAGGCAGCTCTGGCTAGAATATACCAGTCGCTAGGAGTGAGCCATTTCTCAGCTTCTGATTCTAGTATAGCTAGTGTATAGAGAGCAGTGGCTCTATATTGGGCCACTGCTGTTTTTAATTCCTTAACCACCTGAAAATCAAATCCACTGTGATGTCTCCATACCTGACCCTTATTTTCTGTGGTCTCTGTGACCAGGAATGCCTCTGTTCTCTCCTGGTTAACAGGGGGCCTCCTCATAACTACACCTCTAACGGAAGATTGGGATATGGGGCAAGAGGATTCTTGTTCTCGAGGCCTCTGCTCCTTACGGTCCAATTTGCCTGTTTTAAGCTTCTCTAATTCACTGATTAGCTCCTGATGTTCCCTCTCAAGTTTTATTTGTTCTTGTAAATGTGCAATTTTGTTCTCTAGATCCCTTTTTGGGTCTATAGCAGCCATTGGCACAGACGGCACAGAGGATGCTGCACTGTACGGGGGAGGCCGTTTTCCAAGTGGGGGCCGATCTGGATTATGATACTTGGCCGCCTCCTCCTCTAACTCATTCCATTCCTCATCTGAAAGCTTATCATCAGAGTCTATTTTGAAAACTTTCAAGTCTGGGTAGAGCCTTCGTTTTGGCTCTGGGTCCTTGACCTTGAGCTGCTTTACTCTCTCTTTGTTCTCCGGCTTAATTTTTGGCCAGACAGTAGGGGTCTTTTGCTCCTCTCTGTTTGTTTCCTCATCACTCTCTAGTGAGATAAGATCCTCTTGCTCATTAAGCTGACTGCTAGGAGGAGTGCCTCCAGCAGCCCCGAAATCCTGGGACAGATCTTGAGATTTAATATCCTTTTCTTTGTGGTGATGTAACAGTTCTTCTCCCTTTTTTATGACATCCGCAACTGCGGGACAAACACTGCGATAGCTAATAATATCATTAATGAGATTCCAGTACGAGAAAGCAGTGACTGGTATTTTTTCAGGTCCAAATACCTGATAAAAATCATTTAAAGCATCACCTACTCTTTTCCATCTTTTTTGTCTATGGTTCCTTCTTGAGGAAACCAAGGACAGACTTCTTTTAAGAAGTCAAAAAATTGAAATAGCTGTTTAATTTTGACCTTTACTCCTTGCGTCTTGAGTGCATCTCTTAACTGTTCCACAAATAACTCATGCTGACTGACTTCTTGCCCCAGGATCACTACTACTCACCGAGATCCTCGTTCCAGCGCAGCAGGCTACTGCGTGGCCAGGTCCCGATGTTTCTCTGAGCCAGCTGGCTGCCTCCAGTAGCTTCTTCACCATTTTCCCTCGTATCCAGGTCCCTGGTCAGGTGCCACATGACCTGGCCCGCGGGTCAGTCGACAGGGATACCTGGAGGAGAGGGTGAGAATGGGAAGGGGAAGGGGCGCGAAGAATGGAGACAAGACAGGAGTCTGATCAAGTCTCGTTTATTACAATGTTATCTCAGAGTATATAAGGGTGAGTGAAGGAGGAGGTTTGCGTCACCAGGTATCCAAGCAACCTGGCCGCAGCAGAAAATTCCCACCTGCAAGATTCCATGTTTTGCTTGCATGATTTATGAGAAGAGGCCTAGCGTTTGCAGGAAAAAGAAACATAAGTCTGTTAGTATGGGAAATGGCACTTGGCCTACAAAATAGATGCTGTGGTGTCCGCCTTCCACACTGTACATAAATTTATTTGTTGACGATTTTGCTGTTGTTTACCTTCTAATAGAATGCAACATCTTTGGGGGCAAGGACTGGTCTTATTTGCTGTGCTTTGCCCAGAATCTAGAGCAATTAACATATAGAAAGAGATCAATAACCCAACTGTACACTCATTTCCTGGTCTCTTACTGAGTTATCCAGTCTCATGTCACCCTCTGTGTTAGTCTTTCCCTACCTCTGGGAGATCAGAAAAACTTATATTAGGTCTCTACCTCTGGTGGGTAAACACTCATTAATTATAGAATAGGCCTCCAATTGCTTCTGGTTCTGATAAACCTTTTCCCAGGTTGCAGAAGTCACAGCAGATAACCCCTTCTATAGGGCCTCCAGAGGGTGACCTTTGGTCTCTGTCACAGCAAGCCCACCACCTCCTGAGCTGCACATGCACCACACCCTGAACTGCTTTAAAGGGGGATCTTCACCTTACCACTGCATGCTGTCACCATTTTTCATCTTGGGTGGCAGCCCATCTGCTTGCAGGTTGTCTTAATAAATCTCTGCTATTAACTGTACTAGTTCTTTGTGGTACATTTCTTGACATCTAAGCAGGGGTGCTAAAACTGGGAAGGAGGCACTGAGACCAGTCCTGGGACCACCTGGGACCCTAGCTATCACCCACTAACAATCAACACCAAACAGTAACTCACTTGGACTCCATGAGTTGTAGGAAGGATTTTTTTCAGGAACTCTTATTCATCTGTCCTTCTGTCTCCTCTGCTGCAAACCCTAGCTTGGTGAAGACTACCCTTCGGATCTGGGACATTGGTCCTACACTACTCCTTGGAGATGCCTGAGGGAAAGGTCTAGTCTTTCTGTTTGTGACACAGGAGACATAAAAATACCTTTCTCCCTCTGATGAGCCTCTGCCCCATTCATTCTCTTTCTCTTCCTACACACTTGGGGCATTCTGTTCCTCCTGAGACCTGCCATTTAGCTGTCTCCTCCCATAGCCTGAAATGTCACTGTTGATTTAAACATTATCTGAGATCTCGATAATTTCATAATCCAAGGGAAAATAGCGTGGGGTTCTCTACATTCAAGCTTTCTTATTCCCTTGTGTTACTCCTCTCTCTGTCAAGATTGAACTACTTTTCAAGTTAATCTTCTTAGTGAGAGACCATCCTGTCCCTCTGCCTATGACACACATTCTTGCTACTGATATGCTTGATAAAAATGCCTGGAACTGGGAGGGGGCCACTGGCTCTGGTCCAGACCTCACTTCTGTCATTTTCTTTAATAAACTCCCTTTGTTTCTAGACTGGCTGCCTTTCCTTTCTGTGAACTGCCACCCCATTTCTATCCTTTACCTGGCATGTCCTAATGGTGCCAAACCTGGACCTCCATTGGGTTTAGCTGCAAAAAAACCATAGGAAGTCTCTCCTTCTCACTGCTGGCTCTTTATCCACCACCAGGACATTGCAGCTTCTCCTCCTACCTTCTTTTTCAGTGACTGGCTCTGACCTTCCCTTCCAGGAGTTATGAGTCACTGTACCTGTTGGCTGGTAATCTCCCTCAGGCCAGGGCCTTGGTACCCATTACTGGACTTTATATAACTCTGAGACATCTGGATTAC